>NC_090935.1:1018920051-1019550582 GCF_040938575.1 Ambystoma mexicanum | reverse complement strand
GGATTTTCACCAAATTTGGACCAGGAGCAGCAGCTTGGTCCCGAAAGCGTGCTTTTGCAAATTTGGTGAAAATCCGTCTAGTAGTTTTTTTTTAAATGACCAAAAAGTAGGTAAAAAAAAATTAGTGATATCTGTGTTCGGTCCGAGGACGGACTTCCCTGTTCCCTCCGCGGACAGTGTCCTGATTGGCCAATCAGCTTGCGTGATGTTCGCGGACATGCAACGTGTTCGCTGATTGGACGGCGTGGAGCGTGAAGCGCGTCAGATTTTCGGTAGCGCCCGCCATCTTGGATTTGCGGTCGTCCGAGGACAGCGCAGTGAAACTATGTTCAAAATTTGTATTTAGTAGAGTGTGTTGGTGTGTAGGAGTGTTTGGGGAGGGTGGGAGTGTATGAGATAGGATGAAAGTTGTGTTTTTTATGTGTTAGACGTTCTTTTTGTGTTCGATTTGTCTGCGGACATCACAGGTATTCTGAAATGTTCTAAATAAACTGAATGGGGGGTGTTCTGAGGACACAATATGTGTCCGTTTTGTTCGCAAGCAAACTGAAACTGTTCTAAGAACACTCTCAGTGTCCTGAAATGTTCGCAAATAAACAAAATGGGGGTGTCCTGAGGACGTTGTCCGTATTGTTCGTTGTCAAGTTGAATATGTTCTAAGAACACTCGCGGTGTCCTGAATTGTTCGCAAATACACAAAATGGGGGTGTTCTGAAGACGTTGTCGAACACTCGCTGTGTCCTGAAATGTTCGCAAATATGAATGGGGTTGTGGCTGACAAGTTGAATGTGTTCTAAGAACACTCGCGGTGTCCTGAAATGTTCACAAATAAACAAAATGGGGGTGTCCTGAGGACACTGTCCGTATTGTTCTCTGTGAAGTTGAATGTGTTCTTAGAACACTCATGGTGTCCTGAAATGTTCGCAAATAAACGAAATGGGGGTGTTCTGAGGACGCTGTCCGTATTGTTCTCTGTCAAGTTGAATGTGTTCTTAGAATACTCATGGTGTCCTGAAATGTTCGCAAATAAACAAGATGGTGGTGTTCTGAAGACGCTTCTAAGAACACTCGCGGTGTCCGGGGAATGTTCATAAGGGGTGTCCTGAGGACGCTGTCCATATTGTTCTCTGTCAAGTTGAATGTGTTCTAAGAACACTCGCGGTGTCCTGAAATGTTCGCAAATAAACAAAATTGTGGTGTTCTGAAGAGGTTTCTAAGAACACTCTCGGTGTCCTGGAATTTTCGTAGGGGGTGTCCTGAAGGCGTAGTCCGTATTGTTCGCTGGCAAGTTGAATGTGTTCTAAGAACACTCGCAGTGTCCTGAAATGTTCGCAAATAAACAAAATGGGGTGTCCTGAGGACGCTGTCCGTATTGTTCTCTGTCAAGTTGAATGTGTTCTAAGAACACTCGCGGTGTCCTGAAATGTTCGCAAATAAACGAAATGAGGGTGTTCTGGAGACGCTTCTAAGAACACTCGCGGTGTCCGGGGAATGTTCGTAGGGGGTGTCCTAAGGACGCTGTCCATATTGTTCTCTGTCAAGTTGAATGTGTTCTAAGAACACTCGCGGTGTCCTGAAATGTTTGCAAATAAACAAAATGGAGGTGTTCTGAAGACGTTTCTAAGAACACTCCCGGTGTCCTGGAATGTTTGTAGGGGGTGTCCTGAAGGCATAGTCCGTATTGTTCGCTGGCAAGTTGAATGTGTTCTAAGAACACTTGCAGTGTCCTGAAATGTTCGCAAATAAACAAAATGGGGGTGTCCTGGGGACACTGTCCGTATAGTTCGTTGTCAAGTGGAAAGTGTTCTATGAACTATCGCGTTGTTCTGAAATGTTCGTAGGGGGTGTCCTGAAAACGCTGTCCGTATTGTTCGCTGGCAAGTTCAAACTGTTCTAAGAACACTCATAATGTCTGCGGACATTAAAAGTTTCTATAGACCATAGTTGAAATGTTTGACTCTATGGATGTGATATGCTGCGATGGTTGTTGCCAGGGCATACAGTCTTGGGTGCCATTTGGCCATGCACCCAAGACTGTATGCCCTGGCAACAACCACCGCAGCATATCACATTCATATTTGCTTATAACTTTGGGTGAAAAACAAATGTATAAGGAACATAGGTATTAGATACTATGGATGTGATATGCTGCTATGGTTCTCCTTATTGTTGTATAATTACTGTTTGGTCTAGTAACGGGAGTCCATGATTTTCTTGTTAATTTCTGTGATAAAAGAAAATAGCATGTTAGTATTAGTAATTTTGTATTGACTTATTACATTGTATAATCACTATACTTAATTTTTTTTTTGGACCCTCATATTTAGTAGATTACAAATCAGAGTACTGTGCAATTTGCTCAGTTTCTGTATTTGTTGCTAAAATCATTGGGTCTGTGGGAGAAAAAAAAAATCCATGTTGGATTAAAAAAAAACCTTTTTCTGTTATGCGACAGTTTATTTGTTTGTTTGTTTTCAGTGTTCACTTGTTGTTTCTGCCTAATGCTTAATACTTTGGCTTGTTGTATTTTTTTGGAGCAGTAACATATTATTTATTTGTTTTGATATTATAAAATTTTGGAAAAGTTAGATACCAATGGCGTATTCTAACTGTCTATTTTTTTTAAATATATTTTAGTGGTATTGATTTATCTATTTGGATATTGTTAAATTTTGGGACAGTTAGATACCAATTGGCGTATTCTAACTGTATATTTTTTGGTCTAATTTAGTGGTATTCATTTATCTGATTAGTTGTTGTAGAATCTTTGAGAAGTTAGATAGCTTTTGGAGTATTCTAACAGTTTATATTTTTTTAACACAAGTTTACTTAGGGTTTAAATACAGTTTAGTTATCAAATTTTGATTGTAAGAACATCAAATAAGCATTTGTAAGATTTCCTGGTAATCTCTGCTTTAGAGTAATGGTACTATCATTACATTCAAACCATCCACATTTCTTTTTTATATATGCAGTGTAGTGCCCTGACATGGTTGTGGCTCCTGCGTGGTAGATTATACCTATTGTTGTGAAGGTTTTCTTACCAAGTGAGATTTGACCATGTGTGAATCCAGTCAGCTTGCAGTTGTTTTTGATACCATTTGCATTGTAACGTAGAAGCATTAGTGTTATGTATTTACTATGTGTTTGTATTACTAACGTGGAGTGATTATCTGAATTGCAGGTAGAGCATAATCTACCATGGTTTGCATTTTGTACAAGTCGCTGAAATGGAATGGATTCACAATTTGGTATTGATATATATATGAAGCGTTCATTGGGGATTTCTTCTTGTGTCACATTGTTGCAGAGAGTGCATGTATGTTTCCACATGTATGAAATCTGAAAGATTTCATTTATAGGTATTTTTTTGTTTTCCAGTACTTGTAGTAAGTACATTAGAAATTCTTGTGGATCTTCCTGTGAATTTATAGTGAATTTCACCATTCCAGCACAGTAGTCCAATTGTTGTCTATTCCAAAAACACTATACGTGTTGTCAGGATTGTTTGCTGCATTTCTGTGAAGTACTAACATTTGCAAACACAATGGGTCTGTACTGTGTAAGTAAATGTTGTCAACAATTGGTGGTAATTGAAATAGAATATTCATTGCTACATTTGCGTAGCAACTTACACCAACTATATTTGAGAATTTAAATGGTCCAGGTAGTTGTGTTTCTAACTGCTTTTTTTGGAGTTTGTCTTCCTTCTTTTAAGAAGTACTTGGTTTACTTTCCCTAATTGATTCTTTTTTGCTTGTGGTACTTGATGAAGTATTAGTTTCTTTTACTCTCTTTGGAGGATTTGCAGTGACATCCTGTTGCATTTCTGTTTGATTTATTTTTCTTTTATAACGTTTTACTTTTTGTGGAACAGAATATGTGTTTAGGTGGGGGGTGTATAGTGAGCGAAGTCTATTGTATTCTAAAATGCAAGGAATATCAGCGTTTATTTTACTTGCATCAAAGTTGATTAGAAATAGACCGTCAAGTGTACGTAAGCGTGATAGTGCTACATAGCTCATGCCTTCTTTAAAGACTGTGTTACCAATATCTATCATTGCTTTGTCTAGGGTAAGACCTTGTGATTTATGAATCGTGACTGCGTATGCAAGAGTTAGAGAAAATTGTTCTCTGCGTACATACATATCTTTGAAGAGAAGGAATCTAGCTGTTGAGCGTCCTATCCTCTTTACTTCTGAAAGTTTGTCAAAGAGTATATTGACAAACTGAATTTTGTTGTCGCGTGGGTATGTTTGAAAGCCAACAACTGTACCCAGTGCTCCATTAACTAGTCCTTGGTCCACGTCAAGGTTACGTTTAAGCATTACTCTGCAATTTAAGGATAATTTTAATATCTTTTCTAAGCCTGCTGTGTTTGAGATTGATTTTTCTAAACTATTTAGTCTTGTTGTGGGTTGGTCACACATGGGTAGTGTCATACCATGTACATCTAGTTTGTCTGTGGCGCTAATTTCCATGATTGGTTGCATTTCTTTACTTAGCATGATTTCATTGAATTTGAAACAGCTTGCAAGAGTTGGCATTAAGGCCATACAATTGACATTTTTGTGGGCTAATTGTTCCATAACATCTGTAGCACATGTATTATCGCCATAAAGTGCATTAATGTGCTGGGTTTTCAATATTCCTTCTGCTTCTTTAGAAAGTATACCAACTCTGATACTTTTTAAAATGTTGGCATAAGTGAGATCTGCAGATTGCCGCATGTTTTCTGTTAATTCTCTGTATTAGAAATGTTGCCAAAGGTTGACATTTCCAATGCTGCCAACAGTTTTACGGCAGAGATTGTGTCCTAATGTTTAAAAAATAGGCTCACCTTTTACTGGTGTTAATTGAAGCAGATCTCCAAAAACAATAATGTGTTTTCCTGCAAAGAGCTCTTCATAGTCTGTTTTGAGTACTTCTTTTAATCTGAGGTGAATCAAAGCTAACATCAGGTTGGAGACCATGCTCACTTCATCTTTTAGTAGCATTTTCATTTGTTTCAATACTCTGCGTAATTCCATTGCAGCTTCTGCAGAAAGTTTGTAATAGTCTAATTTGTTCTGGTGTTCTACTGGTAATAGTAGTAATCGGTGTAATATAACACCACCTATGTTGTAGGCAGCTAAACCTGTGGGGGCAGTGACAACAGCTGACAGTTTGTTGTTTGTCAATTTCTGAAGGAACTTACTAATGATTTTGATTAGGAATGTTTTGCCAGAACCAGCTTCACCACTGACGTACAGTAGTATAGGTTTATAATTAAGGAACATTCTTCATTTTCATGTTTTACACCATGTGCAATTTGTTTTGTTACTTCTTGAAAAATGCTACTTTGCTCATTGTTTAGTTTTGATTGTAGTATAGTTAAGTCTTCCTTATCTTCATACTGACGCATGGTGTTTTCTACTTCTATCATAGCTAATTCTGCCTCATTTATTATTAGTGGTTCTCCCAGTGGTTCTTGGCTTCCTGTTACAGAAGGTTGACTACTGTCAGGAGTGTCCTTATCTAGTTGGGCTTGGAGTTCTTCTTCGTGTTGCTGTTCATTATGCAACATTGTTTTGTACTGTGTAAAGTTTACATCAGTTATAGTGCTTTCATTTGCTTTGAAAGCATCCTCATATGAGTCATAGTTATCTAGTAATTGTTCTTCTTTTCTCCATGGTTTGAAGAGTTGTAGCAGGGACATGTAATATACTTCTTTATGTTGAGGAGTCTTTAATCACAATTTGATATGATGAATTAAATTTGGTTTAGTGAGTTTAACTAAGCTGTCTTCACAGTTTGTCACTCTATATTTACCTTTTTTTTCATCATGTTTCATATTATTTTTGTATGTGTAGTTTTGGGCTATGTGGTATAGACACATGTTTTCCAAAGTATTACTTCTGTTTGGGTAATATGTGTCCAATAAATTGTTTTTTAAAATGTCTTGGCTGTTGGGATCATCTTTGGCTATTGTTTCTATATCTTCATATGATTTTAGAACTCTTTTTCTAGATTTAGGTGGACCAAGACTTAGCCATACTATATTTTCAGATTTACCATACAATGCAGTACCAGTTAAACGATCAGCTGCTTCATATGATCCACATTCTCTATGGGTGAGCATTTTTATGCCCAAGCTGTATAATTTCTGAGATACTGTTTTATCTGATGACAGGTCATTCCAGAGGTCTTGGAGCTCTGTCTTTTTTGCTTTAGTTAAGTATGCTGTGACATATCGTGCAACTGCAGTAGAATTGTCTGCAATGTACTGCACATCTATGTTTGCATTCCATAAGTGGGAAATGATTGCATTATAATCATTGATATATTTTTCTTCTTCTTTTCTTTTTATGTAATATGTATTTTTAGGTGACTTACCTTTAACACTATGTCTAACTGAAGACATAAGGTTGTTCACTTGACCTGCATTTGTAACTGGTCTAGGGAAACCAAATCGGCATTTGGTGTAGTATTTCCCTTTGTTTTTGTATTTGCGACGACAATATTTTCGTCATTTGTGTCTTTGACATTGTAAAATTTGTGCATGAAGATCACTATTTGTGGCTTCTGACGGAATTTCACAAGTGACATATTTTCCAATAAACTGTAAAACAGTGGCATCACTGTCTTGACCAAATTTAAGAGCATCTTTAATTCATAAAAGCATGTGGATATGTGGTGCTCCTCTGGCTTGGTATTCTTTTCTCCAAAAGAAGTGTTACACTTCTCCAAGGGGAGGAACAGTTTTATTACAAATAAAATGTAGCATAGCAATGAAGCGATGGTGAAAATATCTTGAAACATTAACAGGATCCAAAGAACAAAGTTCTCCAGGTGTTAGTATATCTATGTTTGTTTTGTTTTTATTTGATACGCGTAGGAAATCATGTAAATCTTCCCATGCATATTCTGCACAACTTAATGTAACAAACCAAGTGGGTGGGCCAAGGTTTCTGATCATACAACGTACATCTCCATGACGCCGAAACCAGTACTCTTTAGTACCACGCATATTTGCTAATAGATTTGTAATATTTGATTGTAAAACCTCATCCTTTTGGTGCACTTTTTCTAATAATTGTGTAGCTGTCATATTTTTAAAGTGTGATCCTGATTTTAATATATGTGCAACTCCGTAACATAAAGTTGCTAGTTCACTTTCAAAGAGTAGGTGGAATATGTAGTCCACATTTTGTCTAAATCTGGGATCCTCAGAATACATCCGTAATGAGCGGTATTCTGAAGCTGATATTTGAATAGGTCTATCATCATACCTTCCTCCTTTGCCAGTAGGAAAGAGTAGAGGAAAAGCACGTGCTTCTATACTTTTTTCCCATATGCTGATTGGCGATCCTTTTGTTTGACGCATTTGGTAAGTTTCCAGTGCATCTTCTACGGTGTCATTACAGTGCAAAGGATGAATTGTATAATGGTCTAAAGTATTTGATATTGTAGCAGGATCTAGTAGCTCAAATTGACCAGCTTCTTGTGTTTCTTGAATTATTTCAGTTGTATGTTTCAAGTTTTCTTCAAAATTAATTTCTTTGTAATATTCATTATTCTCTTTAAGATATTGGAAGGCTTGTCTAACTTTATATAAATCTACCAGCTGTTGCCATATTTTTTTGTCTTTTGTAGGTACTCCATTTACAAAGATAATTAAAGATTGCTGCATTGGACGTTGCACTCCTAGAGTATGCACATTTTCTTTTAGATCTAATGGTAAATAAACTACTTTTCCACGAATGCCTTTTACCAATACAGAAGGAGGTAATTTTGCTGTTTTTGGTTGAAGGCGTATTATTGCTTGAAATGGGTGTACTGTTTGAATTATGGTGCTCTCATGTAAATTAAGTTGTTGTAGGGGTTTTGGTACTGGGTATAATTCCAAATGATTTGTGATAGCACGTGAAGGAGTTTGGTTGTTGTCAAGTTTTGTAGTGCAGTAACTGCAAAGTAATAGGGGTCAGTTATTTCGTATTTGTTTTCTGCTACAAGGTAGAGAGCTAATTCAAACCATTTAGAATCTTCATTGTCTTCTATTTTGTATGATAGGTCTACAGTTTTTGTGTTACTTTTATAAAAAGTTCTACGCTGTTTAAGACATGGAGATTTTTGGACAAAATGGTGCACAATCTCTATTTTTAGGCATGAAAATAGCTTGTATTAACGTTATAGTATGTTTGATTAATAATACAAATATTATGCTGATATTCTACTTACATTTTTTCTTAAATTAACAGGTAACTTCTTAGTTCTTCTTTGTTCTTTGAATTCGCCTGCTTCTTTTCAGGAGACTGGTCTTCACTGCAATTGTAAAAGCTTCAAATTAGTAACTTTGTTTGTATATAGCGCTGTTTTTAATTTAGATATTGATTTTCTTAATTGAAATCCTCAGTGCCTTCTTTAAAACCATTAAACTAATTTATTTAAATAAGATACATTGCATCAGTTCAGTACATATGATATGTTCTTAATGAACAAATTGTATTGAATGACTAACTGTAGCAAAAACAATATCTTTACTATGGGCCTCATTACACGGAAGGCGGTAATCCAGGGTGCTATTAGCACCCTGGACCATGCCGGTAAATTACCGGCACCGCCTTGGCGGAAAGGGGATTTACCGCCCCATTCCAAGGTTGGAGGGGCGGTAAATCCCCTTTCCGCCATTGCCCTTCCCCATTCCCATTTCAGCCCCATAGGGCTCTATGGGGAAGGCGCTAATTACGGCACCGCAATTTTGCGGTGCCGTAATTAGCTCCGAGGTCCCTTAGCGGGTTGGTACTTAACGCCTGCAAGAAGCAGGCGTTAGTTCCTCCAACCCGCAAAGGGACCTCGTAGTACGGCGGTAAGGGTTAACGGTCACCGTTGCCATTAACGGTGACCGTTAACCCTTACCGCCGTCCGTGTAATGAGGCCCTATGTCTTGTGAAATTTATAATATACCAGTGAATACCACTATTTCTGTAAGTAAGCTGTTCTAGGTAATAACACCTCAATGTCATGTCTAAATTAAAGTAATTAAGTAAATAAAAACAAAAAAATATGAAATTGTATAAGTATTTTTTTAAAGATTTAAACATAGATTGTGCTTGCATGCAATTTTGTTTGAATATATGTAGTCTATATATTTCATTTAAAAAATGTTAGTTTAACATGATTTGAGTGTATGTGTATAAAGAAAGTAAATAGTATAAAGGTTTATAAGTGATAGTTGATTTTAGGAAATTGATAAAAATACAGTAAATTCATTTTACAGATTACACAAGCTAAAAGTCTGTTTGAAAATGTGTTCATCTACTGTACAGAAAATATGCATACCTGAAGTTTGTGTTCATGCATATGGATATGCATGGAGCTGCAAGTAGATATCTTGGAGACTTGTACAGTATTTCTGGTAGATGGTGCTTGCCAATGATATGACACTTGTACTCAGAGAGATTCACAGTACATTTGCAGTGCTGATCTACGATGATGCAGTTAGATCCAGAGGTCTTGAATGTGATTGGTGCATGGTCATGTGTTTTTTTAGCTACATTCAATGAGGGAATGGCAGAGAGAGTGAAGTGGAAATGGTAGAAGGGCTGTTCATGTTACGATATGTCCGCGGACATGGCGGTAGTTCGCAGACATCAGAAGTTACATCCGGGGATTTTTGGGTTCAGAAGTCATGCAATTGAGAATAAGCGCTGACAGGGATTGGTCAGGAAAGTTTAGTGGGTGTGTTGTGCCAGGAGAGAGTTTCTCAGATACTCTTTTTGCTGAGAGAACAAAAGATAGCTATGGCTGTGTGTTTCAGAAAACAGATTGTTTGGATTTTGGGAGATTCGTGGATACATTGGTTGAAGGTGCATGCAGAAAGCTGTGGAGTAGCTGTAGATCTTGGATTCCCACATGTGGAAGTACACTGGCATGGAGTACGTGGAATGAAGTGGTTGGACTTGCTACCTCTCTGTGCTACTTTGGAGATAGAGCAACATCCAGACATAATTGTAATTCATTGTGGAGGGAACAGTTTAGGACATGTGACTGGAATTTTTTTGCAATTTGCTATGAAAGAAGGACTTGGGAAGGTTATGGACATGTTTCCTAATTCTCAAGTGATATTTTCACGGATTGCGCAGAGACAAATGTGGCTTCGTTCTTCTTCATTTGGTCCACAAATGGAAAAAGCAAGGCGCAATGTTAATAAGGCTGTTTGTGCCTTTCTAAGAGATTTTGTCATGTCCTCTTTTCACAATGAAAATATTATGTTTTCTAGTACATACATTTTTCGCAGAGATGGAGTCCATCAGACTTATGCTGGCAATCAGATTTTTCTGAGAAATGTACAAAATGCATTGCAACCTTTTTTGGAATTACAACAACCATTTTGAAGTAGGTGTTAAGCATTTATAATTTTTGACTTACAAACACCACCCAAAGGCTCTTTTCAGAGCCACCACTTCTTCCCAGAGAAAATTGCAATGTTTGTGATGGGTTAGCAACCCAATTTTTTAAATGTTCGCGAACTGTCCGCGGACTTCTAAAAAACACAAAGTGCCCTGCTTCATTTATTTTCACTTCTATTTTTTAACTGTGAAAGGCGGCTCTGAAAAGAGCCTTATTTTTTTTTGGATTTTTGATATTTTGTATTTTATTTTGTTTTTATACACGACACATGAGGAGAGGAGGGGAAAGGAAGGTAAAGGGGGGGACACCAACCACAGGGATAAGAAAGGGCGAGCTGAGAGAGGAAGATGTAGAGTGGGTTTTATTTGGGTAGTGAGCAGATCTTCTCGTGCTCTGAGACGATAGTCTCAAAAGCACTACGAAGTCGCTCCCCCCTGCAGAGTACTGTGTCACAGTACATACATACAACTGTGACCCTCGAAAGGTAAGGGTCATCAGCATTCTGTATGGCCTGTGAGGCAGCTTGAGGAAGACGCTGTCCCACAGAGGTGGTCCTTGTGGTGACAGGATCAGAAACAGAGGATGAAGTAGAGGAAATCAACCTGCTACGTTCTTTGCAAGGTACAACCCTGCGAATAGCCCCAGAGTGAAATGACCTCAGGTGTCGCTTCATAGTAGTGGTCCCAAAGCTGTACTTACCGTGCTTCCCACATCTGAGTATCATTTTGCACTCATTGCAGGTAACACGGTTCGCACGAGCCTTAGGAACATTACCATGAATGGTGCATCAGTGATGTCATCAATGACATTTGTGATGTCATCTTCGATGTCCTGGGTGTTAGTCTTAGCAGTGCACGGTGGTGGGACGAGTTATGGTTGCTTAGCTTACCATAACTGGCGAATTTCAAGGGATTTCAGTTTTACTTGGAACCATAACGTCCCTTTGACAAAGTTTTTTCACTGAATTTCATAGGTTTTTAGTAGAGCAACTTAACCATAACGTCCCTTTAACAAAGTTTTTTCACTGAATATATATATATATACATATTTATATATGTATATATATATATATATATAATATATATATATATATAAATATATTTATGTAATACATAGTTCTGAAATGTACTCCTTCGAATACATAATGTGTACTTTTCAACATGAAACCTGTGGCTACAACCGCCAGATGTTGCTGTGGTAGGACGCACCTCCAAAATTCAACAACCCATTGGGCTAGACGGTAGTCACGGTTATGCATATATGTTTAAATAAAATATTGACATCCCTATGTATATGTCAATTGAATACTAATTAAGAGTTTGTAGTATAGTACATGTCTGAGGTAGAGAGGCTGCAAATACCTTCAATGGATGTAGGAAAGGAAAGATACAGTAATATCCTTCTATCTGTAGAAAACACAATTAGTTAGAACACACACACACTTTATGAAACGCAATTAAATAGTATTATTTTTACCCTCATATCAAATGATATGATATGATATTGCATTCATAATGCGCCTGTACACAGGTGTTTCTAGATGTCACAAGGCAAGGGAGGTAAGACAAGACAAACGATCTTGCCAGGCCTTGTGACATTCAGATTGTACAAGTGTGACAACAAGGGGGGCAGGGGGAAGGGAGTGGGGAAGAGCAAGGGACAGTGTAGGGGTGAGTGCGGTCAGGGCCATTAAGGCTCTGGGTAAATGCGACCAGAGCAGTGCTGCTCTGGGTAAGTGCAGGTCAGCAGCGGGGCTGTTGAGGTTACAAATGACAGCATCTAAGTGCGCAGTAGGACAGTTGGCAGTGCAAGGATGACTGGTCATTGAGGAGCCTGGTACCCATTGAGACTCTGAGGTTACCAAGCAACCAGTCGGAACATCAGACAGGAAGGTTAGCAGGGGAGCGAGGGGGAGAAGGCAGAGGAGAAAAAGAGGGTCTTGAGCTGCTTCAGGAACTTCAGGTGGTCTGACTGAAGTCAGAGAGGGGAACGGAAGCTGTTCCAGAGGGAGGCACCTGCAGAGGAGAGAGATACTCCCCCCTACTCTCTGTCTGGAGAAGCGTCTGATCCTTAGAGAGTTTGAGGTAGCTGAGTGAAGGGCTCGAGAAGTAATGTACTTAGGCAGAGAAAGTTGGATGTAGTGCAGGCCCCATTCCCAGAATGCCTTGTGCATGATGCAGAGGGTCTTGAACTTGAGCCTTGCAGCCACCGGGAGCCAGTGTAGAGATTTCAGGGCTGGAGAGATATGGTCCCTGGGCTTGAGGCAAAGGATAAGTATTGCAGTCCTGTTCTGGATTAGTTGCAGAGGGTGTGCAGTTAAAAAGTCGAAAACATTATGTCGAAAGACATAATGTGGAAAAAAAACATCGATTTCTTTTGTTGAATGTTTTATTTTTTATTTATGTTTTTTTGGGGTTCCGTAAGTAAAAAAAAGGGGTAAAACCAAAAAAAGGGGGTTGGGAGGAAACCCCCCCATTTTGAACAAAAAACAAACAAAAAAAGACATTCAAATTTCTTTTTTTCGCCTTTTCTTTTTCGACATTATGTCTTTTGACATAATGTAATTCGAATTAATCATTATACACCGTTGCAGAGGGCTCAGAGTAGAGGCTGGCAGATTGAGAAAGAGGCTGTTGCAGGAGTCCAGCCTGGAGAGAACCAGAGCTCTGGAGACTGTGAGCTTCTGGGGGAAAGTGAGAAAAGGAAGAATACCCCGGAGGAGGTGCAGCTGGAAGTGGGCCTTCTTGCCAAGGACCATGAAGTGAGGAGAGAGTGGAGTCGAAGATGACACCAAGGTTTCTTGCCTCATAGGAAGGTGAGGGTTGAGGGACCAAGGAGGGCTGCCAGAGTGAGAGACGAAAAGCAGGAGCATGGGTCCCAATGAGAAGCATCTCTGTTTTACTGGCATGGAGGTAGAGATCGTTGAAGGAGCACCAATCCTGAATCGCAGATAGATAGTCAGGAATAAGCGAGGCAGGAGAGCCAGCTGATGGAATCGCCTGATGGAGAGCTGAATGTCATCCTCATTACACTGAAAGTTGGCGAGAAGGTAGAGATCAGGTGGGGCCGGAGTGACATTGAAGAGCTAGGGTGAGAGGATAGAGTCCTGGTGGACAGCACATGTAGAGAGTTTGGTGGTGGAGAGGAAGGAACCAAGTTGGACCTGGAAAGGTCATTCCAAGAGGAAGGAGGTCAGCCACACCAGAGCCTGATCCGAGAAGCCCATGTTCTCACAAAGTCAATTGGTCAGGTTGGAGTGATTGGCCGTGTCGAAGGCAGAAGAAGGGTCAAGGAGGAGGAGGACAGAAGGAGATCTAGAGTCAAGATTAGAGAGCAAATCTTCACAGGTGTTCAGGAGATCAGTTTCCATGCCTCTGGCTGTTCTGAAGCCAGACTGATGGTTGTGGAGGCAACCAACAGATTCAGTGTGTATATTAAGCTGTGAAATGGCCAACCTTTCCAGGAGTTTGCCCAGGAAAGGAGTGATAGAGATCAGGCAATTGTTTGCTGGAAAGGTAGGATCGGCAGAAGGCTTTTTTTAGCAGCGGGTGCACAAAGGAGTTCTTCAGTAGAGAGGGAAAATATCCAGGGCAAAAGAGTGATTTCAGAAATCTGACAAGGCAGGGGTGAGGGTGTCAATGTGGTCTTTGATGGTTCTGGAAGAGCTGGTGAGAACCTGTTTAGAGGAAACCTTCATAGATCGGACTTGGCTTGAAAAGTCATCAGGTGTCGAGAGAGAGAAGGAGGAAAAAAGAAGAAGAGAAGGAGAGGTGGCCAAGGGGGGCCTGAGAGAGGTAAAGGGAGCGGAAGAGGAAAGTGAGGACAGGATGTCCTGAGTTTTAGTGCTGAAATGAGAAGCCATCACCTTGCAAAGGGTCTGGAAGGGGACAGAGGAGGCAGAGACTGCAGTAGGATTGGCCAGCTCCTTGCCGATTTTAAAGAGTTTGGTCGTGTTGTTAGAGGCCACATTGATGCAGGCTTGGATGTGGACTCTCTTCTTGGAGAAGACAGAGAGTCTG
This sequence comes from Ambystoma mexicanum, assembly GCF_040938575.1. NCBI lineage: Eukaryota > Metazoa > Chordata > Amphibia > Caudata > Ambystomatidae > Ambystoma > Ambystoma mexicanum. The sequence continues at coordinate 1,019,536,171 of NC_090935.1, read as the reverse complement.
CATTGCCTTTGGAGAAGGTGGCAGGACAGTTTGTCAGAGGATGCGCCGGAAGCCCTCCACTTCCTCTCACCCACCCTGCACTTGCGTTTCGGGGCAGCAAGATCAAAGTTATACCAAGAGTTCCACTTAGAGGAAGGCTTCAGACACATTCTCATGACAGGGGCAAGGATGTCCAGAGTGTTGGAGATGAAGAGATGCATGTTAGAGATGGCTGTGTCATAGTTTGAATCAGCCGCAGGAGTAGGAGCAGCATAGAAAGGTGAGACAAAGGTGTCCACTGACACTCGCTTCATGGCTGAATGACCGAAAAGGAAGGTGGCAGTGCTGGGGTCTACTTTGCATGTGGGACACACAGTGTCAGGTGGGAGGAGAGCAGAAAGTTGTCAGTCCACAAAAGAGAAGTGGTGAGAGAGGAGGATGTCTGTGGAGATGAGAGCATCAAAGGTGTGGCTGGCAGAGTGTGTCGGACTAGAGGGAAGAATGGAAAGAAAGAGAGAGTTACAAAGGTTGCGAAAGATCCCAGAGGAGGGATTAGACGCATCCAGGTGAATGTTGAAGTCTCCGAGGAAGAGAAGCTGAGAGGTAGAGACAAGGAGATAAGCGGAGAGATCAGCCAATTCAGAGAGAAAGAGGGCGGACTGCCTAGGTGGCCTGTAGATGGTGGCCATAGTCAGAGAGAGACCAGGAGAGACAGAGAGCCCGAAGACCAGGCATTCAAAGGAGGAGTAGGCCTGCATAGGAATGACAGAAGCAGGGACCCACTCTGGAAAGATCAGGGCCACTCCACCACCGGGCCAATAGGTTCTGGGCTTGGAGAGAATCTTGTATTCCTCTGGGAGGAGAGTGTCATAACTCATGACAGAGCTGGCTGTGACCCACGTCTCAGTGAGAGCGAGGATATTCAGGCCAGTTGGCCAGCGCATTATTTTCAAAACCCTGTGCCTGGTGCATTGCGCCCCTCAGTCTCAGGGGCCGGAATATCTGTGTTCTAAGTTTCTACTCTATGTTCCATCTCGGCCCCTGAGGTCGGCCTCAACTGGCTTGCTTGTTGTTCCAACCTTCCGCCGTTCACGTTGCCGTGGGCAGACCTTTTCGGTTGCAGCACAGCGTCTCTGGAATGGTCTGCCACTCTAAAAAACTTGAAAAATCACCTTGCCTTCAGAAAGGCTCTAAAAACGTATTTGTTTTAGCACTACTGCAGTATTTACTCCTTTAATCTATCCCCTGCTGCGCCAAAATGCCTTAGGCGAATGTGCGCTTAAGAAATTTAAATAACATAACATAACATAACAAGGTCTTCGAGGAGTTGACAGATATGTATGAACCTCATGCACTATATATAGTGCACCACATGCACTATATAAGAGACAACATTTGGGCATCCAAGATGGATTAAAAACAAAAAAACATTAATAAGCCAATAAGGTAAAGAGGATACATTTAATGGGTACAATTACACAAGATATAGTAACATGAATGAGAATGCACAAGCTACAATATGTTGGATAGGGTTGCACAAACTAGAGCAGGGTGACTGAAGCAGCTACCTACTAATTGTTTTAAATTATATATTTTATTTGATATATACATATATATGTAAATAAACAGTACTCCTTTTACTTCATTATATTTTTCTTCTAAGAATTTCCATTTTAAGAACCACACTCCTTTTTGTATTGGGTTTTATAGTTTTCTTCCTTTTTTTCTCTGCAGTGTCACATGTAAGAAGGTCTGGGAACACACAGCCAAAACAAATAAAACTCCCAAATACCTATGCTGTCAATGACCCTAGCCTTTGGAATGATCTTTAACGATTGTGAAAGTTTCCCCATGCTACTTTTAGGCGATCTCTCTTGGGTTGAAAGTATTCCGTCTCTACAGCATATAAGACAGGGTTCTACTGGCCACTATATGCCTTCTGAAATCCCTGCCAAGTTTATGTTGAGCTGACATCCCAAGTTGACTCTCATCTACAGTGAGTTTTGTGAATAAAGATGGGTCAAAGTAGGATATGTTTTCAGCTGATGCATTGAAATATGTTACTTTCCGAAAAGCATGTTAACATTCTGCTGATTATCTGAACAGAATTTCTTGTTTTGAGAGATCTCTCGATGGTCAGCTAGTGATAGCAAAACCCCTAATATAACAGCTACAGTAATCACCCATACCAAAGAACACATGAACATTACTAACCGCTGATGGACTTGCCCTGCTTTGGCCTTTGCATTGTTAGGGTGAAGTCGCCTCCCTCTGTTGGAGAAGATGTGTATAAAGTATTTTAGCTTGAATTGGTGTATGTTTAATGTGGGTCCACCCGTTTCAAGTGCTTCACACACATTTTCCAGTGCCTCTTTGTGTTGTTCAAATATATCTGCAGATACTTAAAGGCCATTGTTATAATTACAACAATTGCATACACATCTGATGGCCTTTCCAAGAATCTCTTGAAATATCTGTTATGCAGAGAAAGTACCATAGCGGAGGTGTTCCATATAATGTGGCTGAGTTGAGAATGCCATGATGTACTGTGAATAATCATCCAACTCGATCCGGAGATGACCTTTGTTTGGATCCGAGTTAGAAAGAAATATTGTGTCATTGAGGAGGCTAATCATGTTCTTGATGGCCTTTCAAGGTTGCATTTTCCCTTCAATTGCTTTTTTGGCCTGTCACCCATCTAACCATATGGAGACATTACAGTTCAAGTCCTTTTTTGTGACAGTCAGTATGTGGGAAATCCAAGATGCCTGACCCCGATAATGACATTCGTGAGTAATATTGCAATTTCTTTTTCTACTTGTGATTTTCATGTGAATTGGAACTCAGTGGTGATTATGGCCATAGGTATCATGGGTTCATCAGTTGCTCCCTGAATTCCTCCAATGTCCTGAAAGAGTAAGGGATACATTCTAAAGAAAGGATGTTCTTTTCTAATTGAGAATGTGATTGCAGCTATGTCCATGACTCTTTCCACCAGATGGCCAAGCACGTTGCTTCTTTGGACTTCCCCTTGTAGCATGTGCATGTCACCTGACACTTTTTTGTTCTCATATTTGAATGGACCTGTACCTTTTCTCTGACTTTTCACAAGACCTTTGGTTGTACACAGAACGATTTGGAGTTCTGAGGGAAACAGAATTAGCTTGATTGCCATTGTCTCATATTCTGATATGGAGTGTTGTTAAGCATGGCGCCAGTGTCAATGTCAAATGATATGATGTGATATTGTATTTATAGCGCGCCTATAAACAAGTGTTTCAAGGCTCGACGAGGCAAGGGAGGGAGAACAGAGGGAAGACAGACAACGATCCTACAAGGCCAGGTAACAATCAGATTGTGCAAGTGCATGGGAAGGGGAAGGAGGAAAGTGCAAAGGTGGAGGAGGGAGGGGACAGTGCAGTTCAAGGGATAATAAAAAAAAATAACAAGTAAAAATACGGCCAGCATGAGGCAAGTGCAAGGGTAAGTGCAGACAACAGGTGTCAAGTGCTGGCAGTGGGACTGCAGGGCTACAGAAAACAGTCCCCAAGTGCGGGGGTTGCCAGGAAGGCAGTGCAGGAGTGCGACTGGCGGGCGAGGGGCTGGGCCCGAGATCAGAAGGTAGCCAGGTAGCCGGTGCAGTTTCAGTATCAGCCAGGAAGTCAGCAGGGGAGATGAGGAGAAAAAGCTGAAGCAAAGAGAAAGGTTTTGAGGTGCTTCCGGAACAAGAGATGATTCTCCTCAAGTTTCAGGGAGACATGGAGGCTGTTCCAGAGGGAGTCCCCAGCCGAAGACAGAGATCTACCACCAACTCATTGCTTGGAGAAGCAATTGTGTCACATTGGTCTCTTCACAATTTCTACATCTTCCTATTGACAGTGTTTCAGTGGCAGATACCATTTGGAGTGATTGTTTTTGATACATCATCATATTTTGGTCAGAGGGAGGCAGTGGTCTGATGGGCATGCTTAAGATACAATGTCTACTGCCATCATTTTGTTTTGACAAAGTGATTTTCATTGTCACAATTGCTTCATCTTTGGACCAAGACAGGGCATGCACAGTAATGTAGGAATCGTTGACCACACCTGGCACATAGTTTTCATGAGCTGGGTCTGATGCAATGCAACCGTTTTCATTCTTTGATGCAAGACCTGTTTTATATGTAACATATTGACTCAGTCTTGCTCATTTTGCTTTGTTTCGTCTGAGAGGACTGCTTTTCGGCACTTGCATCCATTCTGGCCAGATTGAGTACAGTGGGTATTGAAGTGGATCTTTAAGCAATGCCTTCATAATGAAGACGAACAGCACTCTATGATTCACAGGTGGGTGGTGTCATCATTTTACATTTGTAGAGCTCAAAGTGTGCAACTAATTTGTGTAGCCTTCTTGCAAACAGGTCTTCTGATGCAGCATGAAATTGACATGTTGACTAGAAGACTAGAAGATATACTGTTCACGATTAATGTTTCTTTGGGGTTAAAAATATTGCCCCGGTTATTCTCTAAGGTCCTTGTATCAATTGTTTTTGTCTGGAGGGAGTGTAGGAATGAGGCTCATTGCCAACAATAGATGCCGAGAAAACATGTCTGTGTAATCCTCATTTTAAGCATCACGGACATATTAGAATCACCTAATCTACTGCTCCCACTTAGATCCAAGGGCTTGGAGGAGAGACATATTAAAAGGAGAGTAGCAGCAGAGTGCTGCTGCACCAGAATTTTATTTTTTTTGTTTAAATGTCAGACTTGATTTGATAGAGGAGTTTTGAAATTCCACAGAATAAGTGGAAGAAAGTTCACTTTATTATGATGCACCAAGAATCCGTTTGGTAGATGAAATGTTGAAATCGGGTTTTCAAATCACTTTATTTTATCAATGGCCTCTGTTCATTGAGGCATTCAGTCAGGAAAAAGATATTCAATTGATAGTTCATCTGGCAAAAACCCGTTCCAACATGGCTGCCACGTGGGAATGCATCAAACCTTTGTGAGATGCAACACCCAGTGATTCACAAGAACACTGAACTATGCATGAGAATCCTCTGGGACTATTGAGACCGTTATTGTCTCTCCATCAATAGGCTGAGTCAGAAGAAAGCTCCATGCCTCATGGGCTGCAAGTGCGCTTGATAAATGCAAATAAATAAATAAATAAATAAATAAAAGCTACTGATCCTGAGACAAGGACCCTGGAATGCTACAATGGCAAGGAGGCACAGTTAGAAATGGACCTGAAAGCCGTTTATTGCGGGGTGAGGAGGCAGAAGGAGCACAGTGCTGGTAGGCTAGCGCTTCACCACAGGAATATCTGAGCAATGAGGGTCGGTAGTGTTTACCCCCAGTTATCTTGTCTCCATAGGGGGTAGAACACGAAGAAAATAAATGAGATTGCCGAATACCTTTTTCTTGGATCCATGTCTCACTTTTTTGGAATTCTGTAAACAGATTACTTACATTTTGTACCCCAACAGAGCTTATCTTGGATTGTTGTTTATGGCCCTTTTGTCCCTTTAACGTTGAACAACCATCTCAGAAGCCCACTCTAATCCTATCTCCTCCCTTCTGATCACTCCTTATTGGCTTCAGCCAATCCTGGGATTTATAATGACTTTTACTTTATGGTCTGCAGGCTCAGATCGGAGACAATGGGCCTCATTACGAGTTTGGAGGTAGCCATGACGTTTTTAGCAGCATGGCTACCCCCAAACCGGGTACCGGGTCCCGAAAACAGGGAATTGCCGGGACATTCCGACCTTGGAGGGCCCGGTAATTCCCTTTCGCGGGACCCGGACCCAGTACGTCTCCATTTCCATTTGAGCCCCTAAGCACAGTTATAAATAAACAGCATCAAGATGTTTGTCTCTCTCCTCTATACTTTGCATTTATAAGCATTGACCATGTACTCTTAGACATGAAAACAAGTAATAGAGTGGTAACCTTGGGGAAGAGGGGATTCCAGCCCACTAGTAGGTTCCTGTCTGCAGAAGCAGGAAGATCTAGGAAGACAGAATTGCTGAGCACCTATTGGTTCAAGGACATATGTGGGCTCTCTATAAATGAGGATATCTGTTTGGCTGAACACATGCACAGACACCAACATCAGCGAGGTAGACATGAATACAAAAGTGATGTTTGAAAAATAATTCAATATACAAGTGTGAGAGTAAATCGACATCCAACATTTCAGCTTTATTTCTGAGATTAGCCATAAAAGCATTCCATGTAATATTTACATCACTCATCAAGTTATTATTCTAAAACACGTATGCTAAAAACAAGGAGTGTAATAAAATCAATTATTCATACCAATATAAATATGATGTCATACCTTAAGAATACCTTTCCATTATGTCAACCTTCAGATCTTTGTGACATATAACCGTTTCCTATTTTACATGCACAGGGGAATTTTGCTACAGCTAACAGCAAAGACTCGTTATATACTGTGTTATAGACCATTAGTGCATCGCATATACAGTTCACATTTAATGATTTCAGTATATGTAGCAGTCACTGCGCTCTTGGTCTAGCAAAAGTGGACAAACACATGAACCATGGCTCGCAGTCTCAATGTATATTAAGCAGCGGGCATGTAGCAAGGGCATCGTCTTTCCAACTTGAAGGGAAACTAGAAGTAGAAGCGCCAAGCGTAATTTCTTTGTGTGGCGATTTTCAAAGGCATCCAAATTGTCCTCGAACCCTGGGGTAGTTGTAATCATTAGGTATTCCGCTGCTAAGATTTGTTCATAGCCTTCCTCCAGGGTTTGCTTCATTGTCCAATCTGTGTATGCAGTCTTGACACTACGCTTTGTCTGGGTACTGTGTGCACGAGGAGCGCACCACATTTCAGATAAACATAAAGGTTCTGACATTCACTTTACACAACTAAACTGCTTGGTCTGTCCCTAATGATAAACCACATTGCATGTCTTTGCAATAGCTTGTCAATTCCTTCATTTTGTCACCAATACAACAGTAATTTTTGTCTGTTATGAGTTATTATTGTTAGGCCTAATTACATCCTAACCCCAACAGAAGAAACATTTGTTGGAAGACCAAATAGATGATTGATAATGTTATTTTACTTACATTCTAATAATGTTAAATGTCTATGTCCCCATATAACCGTGCCATACATGGTTTCTGGTCCAGCCTGAAGATAATGGAAGAGTGGGCACCACTAGAGATCTGGCACAGCATACACGTGTACGTACCAACTATACCAGGTGAGAGAGGAGCACTACATGGAACCTAGTGGCAGGACCAGCTAATTTAATACTACCATAAGATTATAGATAGAAAGACATAATGCTAAATGCTCACAGAAAGTCTGAGCCAGTGGCGTAGATCATTTAGTTTAAGAGTTAGGTACAGACAGAAGTACATTAGCATGTATATTAGTCTGAATGCCAATCTTAGTATTCATTGGTGCAATATGACAAACAAAAATCCACAGCAGAGGAGAAGAGATGTAATGGCCAATGCATTTCGGATATTACAATATACTTCATGAGGGCACATCTAGAGTAAAGATAAGAACACAAATTATCTAGCCAACAACTGGAAGATCGGAAGGACATAATAGTTTCATTCCCTGATGTATTTTCATAAAAACCAGGAAGATCAGAAGGTACCTATCATTATATTTGATCACCTAAAGGCAAAAAAACCTTATCATCTACCTGTGGCACGAAATCAGGTAGTGATCAAAATGTTGAAGACTAATATTATTGAACTTTCCACCAGTCCATGGTCCTCGCCTATCGTGTTAGTCACTTAACCCGACCGGTCCTGGAGATTTTGCATCGACTTTCAACAAGTCAATGCCATATCAGACTTAAATGCCTATCCCATGCAATGCTTCAATGACCTAATTGATGAACTAGGGACAGCCACGTATCTATCAAACCTAGATTTAACAAAAGGGTACTGGCAAGTCCCTGTATATGGGCCAGATAAGGAAAAAACAGTGTTTTCAACACACCTAGGGTTATTCCAGTTTAAAGTCCTCCCTTTTGGCCTACACAGTGTGCCAGCTACGTTCCAACATCTTATAAATAACATCCTACAATCCTATTCAGACTTTTGTGGGGCTTACATTAAAGATATCATTTATAGTAAGATCTAGGAAGACCATCTTTTCCATCTTTATACTATCATGAAAGTCCTTAGGAATGCTGGTCGAACTGCAAATCCAGCTAAATGCAGACTAGCCCAATCCGCCGTAAAAGATCTTGGCTTATTTGTGGGGAATGGAACTGTACAGCACCAACATGAAAAAGTGAAAGCCGTCTTGGACACTCCAATTACCAAGACCAAAAGAGACCTTAGAGCTTTCTTGAGTTAAGAGGTTATTAACGTAGGTTCATCCCCAACTATTTAGATAAAATGACAATGTTGACAGATAAACTTAAAAATGCTGAACCCCAGATACTTCCGTGGAGCAAGGATGATGCGGTAACCTACAACATCTTGAAACAAACACTAGGTCAAACCTAATCCTAAAGGTAGTTGAATTCTCAAAGGAGTTTGTGTTACAGACGGACGCTTCCCTTACAACATTAGGAGGCGTTCTATCCCAAATCTGTGATGGACTAGAACACCCCATACTGTATACCAGTCACAAGTTATTCCCACATGAGAAAAATTACTCTGTGGTAGAACTGCAGGCCCTAGCCATCAAGTGAGCCATTATTCATCACAGGTACTATCTATTAGGAAGAAAGTTCACTCCAGTTACAGGTCACTCACCCCTAGTCTGGATTAGCCAATGCAAAGAATCCAACCCTTGGGTCATGCAATGGTTTCTAGACCTATATATTATTGTTTCATGGTGGAACACCGGGAAGGAAAAGACCAGAGAAACATGGATTTTCGTTCCCAGTTGCCCTGTGAAACACATGTGGCTACATCGCATGGAGGAAGGGTATGTGAGAAACCTGAAGGTGTCTCCCTAGCTAGTCCCTTAGGACCTGTTATCCAGGTGGCCTGGGCATGGCCATCGCTATTGTATCCAGTTCCCGGAGATGGACGGTGAGGGAGGATCACCTGGATCGGGGGTCCTCGGGGAATAGGAGTAGGACACCGATGGGTGAGTCGCGGTATCCCCCTTCCTTTAACACCTTTTCCCCATCATCTTATGTAGGACATTCCAAACCACTGCCTCCCTTTTCCACCACGAACACTTTCGCACAACACAATGGACAATGGACGAACACTATAGTTGTTTACCTGACATGTCCCAATACAAGGGTCAGGCAAAGTCAGGCAATTGATCAGAATCACGCACACCTGACAACCCTTTGCCTTCCCCACAGGGATAAAAGGTGGAGCCAGAGAGCACAGTACAAAAAAGGTGAACACGGCAGACAGCATGTTGAGTCGACTACCATACGGCAATTGAAGAGAAGGAGAAAGGCAGCAGGAAGCGAGAGGGTGGCAAGGAGAGAAGTGCCCTTGCCTTTTCGTCCCGGGCCCACAGAGCATTTGTGGACGAAAATATAAGACCATGAACAATAGCACAAATGTCCTGCTACAGATGTCAATGGTACATAGGGCAACCTATGCTGATAAGGCGGGGCAGAGGAGATTCCCCCACCCGTGGTACCGGCCTTGACTCCAAATAAGCCAAGAGTCATGTGGTTCATCACAACCGGTGAGTCAAGGGGAGAATCGATAAGACCAGGCTATGTGGAGTGAGAATCGCAAAGTGGCAAGTTGTGAAACAAACCTGATGAACTATAATTGAACTGTAAAAAGTGTGAATGGGAGACCATTGGCAGAGGAAAACCGGCACCATGTGGATTCCAACTCAAGAGACTCTGGTCGAGCCACATATTGAGAAACTACATAAATCTGAAGGCCATAGGAAGGTTGCCAAAGAAACTCAAAGTGGTCATATATATGTGGGCCGAGCAAAAGCCCTGTACAATGGGAAGAATTTGATCCGTAAATTGACTGAAAGAAAGGGTAGTAAATCCTGCAGTGATAGAAAACATGGGCAGCGAATCCCAGCAGGGGATGAATCTAGAGTTCCAGGAAACAGTGTGTTTTAGAACTGTTTAAAAAGGCATTAGGATTTGTAGATTACAATTGAGAAGAGTCAGCCCAGAAGAGGGGGACACAAGGGTGAGGCTATAACCCCATTTCAACAAGGGTCAGCCCAGAAGAGGGGGACCCAGGGGTGTACCCATCACCCAGTTAATCTTGGGAACAAACTTTAATTTGTTAAAGAAACTTTTGTTTTTGGTTATCTGAACACATCAGGCCCGAAGGCAAGAGACTTACTAAGGAAACAAGACTTGGCCATCGATGGTCCTGAGAACTGCCATTGGAACTGTTATCTCGTGCTAAAGAAGCCAGAGACTGTACTGTGCTCCACCAACTCCACCTTGCCCCATGCTCAAAACTTGGGAAATAGAGACCCAGGCTTCCGCCTCCAGACTTATTATTTGAGAACACACAATTCTTTCTTGAAACTAAACTCCACACCGTTTGAATTTAGCATATGGAATTGGCAATAGTTTTATTTTTAGTATAGGCCATTTTATTTGACTTGACGTCACTAGGACTGCCTTATTATCATTTGATGGTCGACAACCGTCGCCATCTTAGACTTTAGGTTTAGATTGGCATTTTTCCAATTTTTTAATACCACTTTCATTGTTCAATAAACACACTTGAACTGTGATCACTTGTGTCTGTCTTACTTGTTGTCACCATGAGTTCCTCACATATGGTGTCAGAGTGGGATCCGACTCAATTGAAACAAATTGGGGAACCCTACAATTTCAAAAGCTTAGCCAGAGAGCCTCCAACCCTTCCATCGCCACCAAGGAATCAATAGGGTTTGATATCTGCAGCAATAGGGAAGCTACTATTCCCCCTGGGAAAAGAGGAATGATTCCTACCCATTTAGTTTTGATTCCCCCTCCAGCGTGTTACATATGAGTAGCCCCAAAATCTGGCTTAGCATGGAAGTTCAGGATAGATGTCTTAGCTGACATTATTGATACTGACTTCCGAGGGCACGTGAAGATTCTATTGCAGAATCATGGTGAAGCCCCTTTTGAGGTACGTCGGGAGACCAAATTGCCCAGGGAATTTTGGAGAGAGCTCTCTTCCCTTAATTCCAAGAAAGTGAACCAGGTGAAACAGACAGAGGTAACCTAGGCTTTGGAGAAGCTGATAAATCCCCTGCCATCGAAGAAAGGAAAGTAGAGGAACCCATATATCCCGATAAAGCCTTTGCACAGCGAAATTACCTTGCTCTCGCTGAAGCTTTTTTACAAGCAATCCCAGAAAAAGAGTGGCTAGAGAAGGGAAGTCCCCTTTTCTTCGTAAAACTAGGGTTACTTTGCAGGAAGTAAACCTCCCCTGAAGGGTTAATAAAAACTCAACTGGTAATAACTAAATGTCACCGAAAGGTCGTGCTATAGATCGCAACTTCCGTCTCACGGGAGAACATTTGGGAAAAACTAAAATCCAGGCCCATATTAGTGGAACTTTTTATTGGCTGGGTATTTATGCTGACATCAAAACTTTCATACAATCATGTGAGATATGTCAAAAGACCAACCCGCACATTCCATTACCTGCCCCTTTGAACCCGTTGCCAATGATAGAAGTCCCCTTCTCACAAATTCGCATGGACGTAATAGGACTTCTGGAAACATCGAAATTGAAGAACAAGAATGTCCTGGTGATCGTGGATTATGCAACCCGATACCCGGAGGCATTCTCACTGCGGAATAATACCACTCAGCAAATCTTAAAGCATCTTCTACCGTATTTCTCCAGGGTTGGTTTTCCCAAAGAAACAGATCAGGGTTCAAATTTTATGAGTAAGCTTTTGGCCAAAGTCAAAGAGCTACTCCACATTTCCACCTTGCGAACTTCGGTGTCCCATCCCCAAACCAGTGCTTTAGTAGAACGATTCAATGAGACCTTAAAACTAATTCTACGGAAACTGGTAGACAAAGACAGGAAGTACTGGGACCGAACAATGCCATAGGCACTATTTGCAGTAAGGAAAAACCCCCAAGCGTCTGCAGCTTTCTCTCCCTATGAGCTATTTTATGGAAGAGAACCGCAAGATGTTCTAGACATGCTCCGGGAAACCTGAGAAAAACGCGAAGAGGCCCCCATACCAATATCCCAAACTGCCACTAGAATGTGAGAACACATGAAATTAGTCCTGGACTTAATTTGTTCTTACTTGGGCAAGGCCCAAAACCAGCAAAAGGCCAGTTACAACAAATAGGTATATTTAAGATCTTTTTCTATTGGACAGAAAGTACTAGTCCTTTTACCCACCTCAGAAAAGAAACTGGTCTCCAAGTGGCATGGACACTATGATATAATAGAAAGAACGGTAATGGCCGAAAACGTCACCCTCAGAATTCCGACTCCCAAAATTCAGATTTGTTTTCTTCTTTTTTTCTAGCCCCCTTACAGCACATATATATGTGGGGCCTATGGGATATAAAAGTAGTATGGGGGCTGCAGGGGTCTCCCCCGCATATGATGTGGTGTCAAGGGGGTTTAAAAAGAAAAAGAAAGTCCCAATTTTTGGCTTTCGGAAATCTGGCGGTCGTAATGATCACATAGATCCAACAGAACAGGAAAGTGCACAGATAAAGTTGGCCAACCAGCCCGAAAACAGAAAGTACACTTATATCATGTTACCCTTCTAAAAGAGTGGAAAGAAAACCCATCAGCCACCCATGTCAAAGTTCTAGCTTGCTTGGTTCCCGAGGACATATATAACTTTGACTTAATTCCACCAGAGTTATCTAGCCAACAACAAGAAGATCTGAAGGACGTAATATTTTCATTCCCTGACGTATTTTTAAAAAACTGGGAAGAGTAAAAGGTACCTATCATTATATTAGAACACCTAAAGGCAAAGTAGTTCACCTAAAACCTTATTGTCTACTGTAGGCACGAAAACAGGTAGTGATCGAGGAAGACAACAACATGTTGAAGGCTAATATCATTAAACCTTCCTCAAGTCCATGGTCATCTCTGATCGATTTAGTCACTATACCCGGCCGGTCCTGGAGATTTTGCATCCACTTTTGTCAAGTCAATTCTATATCTTACTTTGATGTCTATCCCATGCCATGCATCGATGACCTAATTGATAAACTAGGGACAGCCATCCATCTATCATCCCTAGATTTAACAAAAGGGTACTGGCTAGTCTCGTATATGGGCTAGATAAGAAAAAACTGTGTTTTCAAGACCCCTAGGGTTATTTCAATTTAAAGCTCTCCCTGTTGTCCTACACAGCGCGCCAGCTATGTTTCATTGTCTTATGGATAACATCCTATAACACTATTCAGACTTCTGCAGGGCTTACATTGACAATATCGTCATGTATAGTAATACCTGGGAAGACCAATCTTTCAATCTCTACACCATCATGAAGGACCTTATGAATTCTGGTCTAACTGCAAATCCAGCTAAGTGCAGACTAACCCAATCCATCATAAAATGTCCTGGCTTCTTCGTCAGGAATGGATTGTACCGGCCCAACAAGAAAAAGCGAAAATCGTCTTGGACACTCCAACTCGTAAAACCAAAAGAGACCTACAAGCTTTCCTTGGGTTAATAGGTTATTACTGTAGGTTTATCCCCAACTATTCAGATAAAGATTCCCTGTTGACAAATAAACCTAAAAATACTGAATCCCAGAAAACCTCAGTGGAGTGAGCACAAAAAGGTATGCTATAACATCTTGAAACAAACACGTTGATTTCTCAAAGGAGTTTGTGATACAGATGGATGCTTCCATTACAGGATTAGGAGCGATTCTGTCCCAAGTTTGTGACAGACTAGAACACGCCATACTGTATATCAGTCATAAGTTATTCCCACGTGAGAAAATTGACTCAGTGGTAGAAATAGAGGCCCTAGCCATCAAATGGGCCATTATCCATCTCAGGTATTATCTATTAAGAACAAAGTTCACTCTAGTTAACAACCACTCACCCCTAGTCTGGATTAGCCAATGCAAACAATCCAACCCTCAGGTCATGCAATGGTTTCTAGACTTACAACCCTATTATTTCACATTGCAGAACCGGAAAGGAAAAGACCAAGGACATTTGTATTTTCTTTTCCAGTTCCCCTGTGAAACAAATGTGGCTACATTGCATGGAAGAAGGGTATGTGAAAAATTTGAAGGTGTCCCCCTAGCTAGTCCCCGGGGATCTGTAATACAGGTGGCCAGGACCATTGCAATTGGATCCGGTTCCTGGGCGTGGACCAGTGAGCGAGGATCACCTGGGTGGGGGGTCCTCAGGGAGTAGGAGAGGGACACTGATGGGTGAGAGGCAGTATCCCCCTTCCTTTAAAACCTTTTCTCCATCCTCTCACGTAGGACATTCCAAACCACTGCTCCTCCCTCCTTTTCCACCACGAACACTTTCGCACAACACAACGGACAATGGACCAATGCTAGAGCTGTTTACCTGACATGTCCCAATACAGGGGTCAAGCAAAGTCAGGCAATTGATCAGAATCACACACACCCAACAACCCTTTCCCTTCCCTACAGGGATAAAAGGTGGAGCCAGAGAGCACAGTATGAAAAAAGGAGAACACAGCAGACAGCACGTTGAGACGGCTACCATGCAGAATCAAGAGAAGGAGAAAGGCGGCAGGAAGCAAGATGGTGGCGAGAAGAGAAGTAACCTTCCCTTTTTCATCCCAGGCCCACAGAGCCTTCGTGGAGGAGAATCTAAGACCGCAAACATTAGCACAAGTGTCCTGCTGCAGATGTCAACGGTGCACGGGGCAAGCCTATGCTGATAAGGTGGAGCAGAGGAGACTCCTGCGCCTTTGGTACCGGCCTTGACTCCAAATAAGCTGAAAGCAATTGGTTCATCACAACCAGTGAGTTGAGGGGAGAATCGATAAGACCGGGCTGTGTGGAGTGAGAATCGCAAAGTGGCAAGTTGTGAAACAAATCTGATGGACTATAATTGAACTGTAAAAGGTGTGAAGGAGATACAAGAGGCAGAGCAAAAACGACATCACGTGGGTGCCAACTCAAGAGACTCTGGTTGAACCCCATATTGAGAAACTACAGAAATCAGAAAGCCATAGGAAGGTCGCCAAAGGACCTCATAGTGGTCATACGTGAGGGTCAAGCAAAAACTCTGTACACTTGAAAAACTTTGATCCGTAAGTTAACTGAATGAAAGGGTAGTAAATCCCCGAGTGAGCGGAAACCCGGGAAGTGAATCCCAGGAGCGGCCGAATCTAGAGTCCTAAGAAACAGTGGGCCTCATTACGAGTGCAGCGATAAGGGGTTAACGGCGCCGGTAAGGATGCCGGTGCCGTTAACCCCTTACCGCCGCATTACGAGGTCCTTTAACGGGTCCCGCTAGGGACGGCTGGTTTTACCAGCCACCCTAAGTGGGAGCCGCTAAACAACCAGGGAGCTAATAACGGGCCTGTTACTAACGGGCCCGTTATTAGCTCCCTCCCCATTCCCATTGAGCCCTATGGGGGCCCGAATGGGAATGGGGATGGGTATTTTGAATGGGGACTTACCGGGTCCTCCAAGGTTGGAATGACCCGGTAAGTCCCCATTCAAGGAACCCGGCCCCGGACACGAGTTTGAGGCGGCCATGGCACTAATAGCACCATGGCTACCTCCAAACTCGTAATGACCCCCAGTGTGTTTTGGAAATGTTTAAAAAGACATTAAGATTTGTGGATTACATTTGGGAAGGGCCAGCCCAGAAGAGTGGGACCTAAGGGTGAAGCCATGAACCCATTTGAACTGTGGAGTACGATTGACAAGGGACAGCCCAGAAGAGGGGAAACCCATGGGTGAAATAATCACCCAGCGGATATTGGGAACAAACTTTCATTTATTGAAGGAACTTTTGTTTTTGGTTATCTGAACACGTCAGGCCCGAAGCCAAGAGATTTTCTAAGGAAACGAGATTTGGCCATCCACAGTCCTGAGAACTGCCATTGGAAATGTCGGCTCATGCTAAAGAAGCCCAAGACTGTACTGTTCTCTGCCAGCTCCACCTTGTTCATGCTCAAAACGTGGGAAAGGGAGACCCAGGCTGCCACCTCCTGACTTATCATTTGAGAACACTCCTTTCATTCTTGAAACTGAACCGCACACCCTTTGTATCTAGCATAAGGAATTGGCAATCATTTTTTCTTAGTATAGGCCCTTTTATTTGACTTGACGCCACTAGGAATGCCTTATTATCATTTAATGGTTGACACCTGTCCCCATCTTAGACTTTAGGTTTAGATTAGGCTTTTTCTGCTAAGTTTCGCATTCTAGAATTTCCATCTCTATTTCCAAATATGTTTTTCTTTTGTTTTCCTTTACACAGAGGGTTCACTGACTATCAGACAGGTATCTTTATGGAATCTGAACAGAATGATGGGTCTTACCACCATGAGTGTTTTGCCTTGTGTCTGGAGCACCTACACTCAAATGATCTTCTTATGATCTGTGTTTCTTCAATTTTGTCTATCATTTACAGAAGTGGCTGTTTTAAACCATACGAGACAGGTATTGGGTCGGGTAAATCAGCACTGTCAACACTACCACGTGAAACCAGGTGCAAGGCCCAAACCGCATAGGAATCACAGTGCAAAGGTAAGGTCTAATCAGGAATTTATCGGTGCGTGCACGCAGTTGGGGTACCAATTGCCGTTAGGGGTGCACCTATGCAGAGTAGGAGAGTGCAGACACAATTTACAGAGGTTCGCATACAGATTGACCAGGTACTTCCAGCAGTTGCAAAAAATGATGCGCATATTGACAGGGTGTAGGAGCTAGTTATGGGGGACCCCATGCAGTGTCGCCGGGGTGCTGCCTTGGTTGGGGGTTTACAAGCTGTATTGCCGGGGTGCATTACTTTGCGGGCGAGGAGGGCGCAAAGGTTCATTTACGTGGCAGGATTTGCTTTGTGTGGGGGTGTGTTGTGGATGTTCAAGCTGCTACTTGCACATAGGGTTACTTTGCAGTCTGAATTCCATGAAAACACGGGCCTGCAAAGTCGTTTTCTGGAGCGTGGGACTTTGCAGGATTTATGTACGTCTTCCATGAATTAGGTCCATATATGTACCACCATACAAAAGTACCATGCACAAACATACTGGGCCTCCTTATAAGCATGGCGGTCTGGGAACTACGGTACCGGTAAGCATGCCGGTACCGTAGATCCCGAACCGCCATACTATAAGCTGTGCTCGCGGGCACCTGTCAGCGCACCTGGTCTGGCCTGGCGGGCAGAGCGGCACCCGCGAGCCCTATGGGGCTCAAATTGCAATGGGGACTGACAGGCACCAGCACCTGGCAATGAAGGAATTACCGGTTACAGCAATGTCGGAAATACCCGGTAATTCCTCATTGATGGGTGCCGGAAAAATGCAACTCTGGCGGCAGCCGTGCCTGTATTACAGGCACAGCTACCACCAGGTTATAATGAGGCCCACTGACTTCATTCCTTAATATCACAATACATAAAAACCATCAAATCAAAATAGCATTCCCATATGTCAGATAAAACACAATTATTATACATATGCAATATCCACAACCAATTACATCTATGTTACATCATTATAAAATTCAATGCACCACAAAAGTATGTTAAGGAATTCAATCAGTCGACGCACACCTTAGTCTCGGCCCAGTATGCAGCGTGCAATTGAAATGCTTATGTTTTATTTTTAGATTCAACATTGAGATGGTACACCACTCATATCACACCCCCTTTTCAAATACCACAGGTCACAATGGACCATGAACCAGGCTGGTTGGTAAAATGTAATATTTATATATTTATTTTAAAATTCAAAAGAAATCATAACATTTTTAATATGGAAGTTTTGTCGCCTGGCTATCTTGCTTCAGTGGTTGAAATAATCGTTATAACACTGTTGTTAATGCGATACAAGATTTGCTTTATTAGTGATAGTGTTAGATTGTTTTCCATATAACATTGGTAAGCGTCATATACACTTAAAGGCAATTGTGCGGCTTGTTTGTCAGCCGACACGTGTTTCGACCCATGGGTCTTTATCAAGGCTGATGAACATTCAAAAATCATGTGGTTCGTAACATTTGTGACATTTTTAATATGGGGCAGCAATCACCAATGGGGTGATAAGAACAATAGGAATGTAAGCAATGCACTGCGTTTAACCTTCTATTGAAACAACTACAAAACACGAGGGAATCAGAGCACTTTTTGATTTTAGGTAAGATAACACTTGAGTTAGAATTTCCCCCTGCAATGTTCCCTCAACCCACAAATAATCAATCCTAAGTGGATACACAAAAGCAGCAGGAAACACATTGGAAATTTAGCAGACTTTTGCAATTCCCGCCTGAATTTACCAAAACGCTTTTTAACAAAAACACGTGAAATATTGTTGGGGTGTAGCTATGAATCATAGGTACAATATGGAAGTGAAATTAGGTCTCTAGTGAGGTGCATTTTAAGAAAATGAAGGCACAAAAAAGGAAAAGTAATCCATTTTTAACAAGAAAAGTTTTACTCTAAACTAGAGCATCCAGGCTAGACAACCAGATTGAGACACAGTAAGCTCCAGGGTTGACTCTCATGTACTAGTCTAGCACCTCCGCGCCCGCTCTGGCGGAACCACTCCAATCACTTGAAAGAAGACTAAGGGCTTAGGATTTCACAAGACAAAATTATTAAAGATATGGCGCTAGCACAAGAAATCAAAGCCAGGGTTTCAAGAATGATTATCAGAATAAGTATAGGATGACTTAGAGAGTGGAACTAAGGACAAGGCAAGGCAAGGTATACTATGATTTTCTATAGTTCCTATTGATACTCACAGTCCACTTTCTAGTTTGGATTTTGGACAGTCAGTGGTTCTGGTCACCACCCGGATATGGTCTAAAAAGGACAGCTGGACAAAATCAGTGGGACAGGATCAGCTGGGCAGGGACTGGATACCAAAGGATAGTTCTTCTGGACTGGCAATAATGGTTACAGGATACTATAGGTCAGCAGGGTAGCAGGATGGCAGCATTGCACCATGCAGTGTGTGGTGGCAAGCCAAACTGGATTAGGATGCCAAAGGTACCACAGTTTATCCTGGTTACTGGGAGATTAATGGGTTTTAATATTGTAGGGTAGGCCTTGCTGGAGCAGGATCAGCAATGCTTGGGTTTTGCAATGGGCCCTGGAATAGGACCAGCAATGCTTGGCCTTGTATTTGGAGTCTGGAGTCTGAAAGATGAAACAGGAACAGGAACGCAGCGCAGGAAATCAGGAAGAATGTCTGTCTCTAGGGTCTTGTCAGGGACCCTTATTTATAATGCAAAATGAAATCATCAGGGTAGAGGCTGGGCAGGGTTAACTACGCCTACCCCTAAACTACTTGGATTGGTCATGGGAGCTAGTCTCTGCCTCGCTCTCAGTTGTTTGGATTTGTAAGGGAATGATGTCAGATTTTTTAGGTGAGTTTTACAATGTCCAAACACTCCCACATTTACTTTACTTAAAAAACGATTTTGCCAAAAACATAAATTTCTTTACTCGCAATCTCTTGGCAAATTATACACTCAGATTACATATTATGTGCATCACATTTCAGTCCAATCCTCACGTCTGTGCAACCTTGGTTCGCCTTTCTGATACATTTTGGTATATTAAACCTCCATTCTTTGCCATCGAGACACGAGCCGGTGAGTGTGTGCCCTGAAGCTAGCGTTGCCCCATAACTAGTGTGCATTTTGTAATCCTTGGGCCTAAAAACCCCTGTGCACCGTACTTTCTCCCTTCTCCCTCCCTACTCCCTCTTCGTGTTTCCCACGCGCCCTCCCACCTCCAAGCCCACCCCCGTGCTGTGATTGGGCAATTCCTCTCTGGTCTTCCGGGTCTAGCAACCCGTTGCTGGCGCTCGCCGTGTCTTTGCCATCGAGACACGAGCCGGTGAGTGTGTGCCCTGAAGCTAGCGTTGCCCCATAACTAGTGTGCATTTTGTAATCCTTGGGCCTAAAAACCCCTGTGCACCGTACTTTCTCCCTTCTCCCTCCCCACTCCCTCTTCGTGTTTCCCACGCGCCCTCCCGCCTCCAAGCCCACCCCAGTGCTGTGATTGGGCAATTCCTCTCTGGTCTTCCGGGTCTAGCAACCCGTTGCTGGCACTCGCCGTGTCTTTGCCATCGAGACACGAGCCGGTGAGTGTGTGCCCTGAAGCTAGCGTTGCCCCATAACTAGTGTGCATTTTGTAATCCTTGGGCCTAAAAACCCCTGTGCACCGTACTTTCTCCCTTCTCCCTCCCCACTCCCTCTTCGTGTTTCCCATGTGCCCTCCCGCCTCCAAGCCCACCCCCGTGCTGTGATTGGGCAATTCCTCTCTGGTCTTCCGGGTCTAGCAACCCGTTGCTGGCGCTCACTGTGTCTTTGCCATCGAGACACGAGCCGGTGAGTGTGTGCCCTGAAGCTAGCGTTGCCCCATAACTAGTGTGCATTTTGTAATCCTTGGGCCTAAAAACCCCTGTGCACCGTACTTTCTCCCTTCTGCCTCCCCACTCCCTCTTCGTGTTTCCCATGTGCCCTCCTGGCTCCAAGCCCACCCCCGTGCTGTGATTAGGCAATTCCTCTCTGGTCTTCCGTGTCTAGCAACCCATCTACCTCCCACTCTCCCCCTGCATCCATTTCCTTTCCCGGCCCTCCCGCCTCCCGTTCCCACCCACCCCCTCCCATTGGTCCAGTCAAGAGGACCTCCATTCATAGCCAACCCCCCCAGGGCAGCCCCCTGCCCGGCAGCCCCATCGGCTAAGGACCCCGAGGCAAAGGACGGCCCCCACAGTGACGGCTCCAGGTCGTATCTGCAGGTATCCGCAGGAGAAGCAAAAAACCAGCAAAAAGTAAGTGTGGCAAGGGCGGGGCCAGAAGCAACTACTTCAGGCCATACTACCCTACCACTCATCTAAGCAAAGCATCACCACTGTAAACTCACTATAATTGCATTCAGAAACTCAGTCCTTTACATGTGGAAATTACACCCAATTGCATTTAGAAAGTGTGCCCAATAGACCCTCTATGAATTTAGAAGTGTGCCCAATTGCCTCTCTGTAGAAAGTTGAATTTGAAGTGCATTAGAAGTGTGCCCAATAGCCTCTCTGTAGAAAGTTGAATTTGAAGTGCATTAGAAGTGTGCCCAATAGCCTCTCTGTAGAAAGTTGCATTTAGAAGTGCATTTAGAAGCTGCATTTAAAAATGTGCCCAACTGCCTCTCTGTGATTTTAGAACTGCATTTGAAGCTGCATTTAGAAGTGTGCCCAATTGCCTCTCTGTGACTCTAGAAGTGTGCCCAATTGCCTCTCTGTGAAAAGTTGAATTTAGAAGTGCATTTAGAAGCTGCATTTAGAAGTGTGCCCAATTGCCTCTCTGTGACTCTAGAAGTGTGCCCAGTTGCCTCTCTGTGAAAAGTTGAATTCAGAAGTGCATTTAGAAGCTGCATTTAGAAGTGTGCCCAATTGCCTCTCTGTGATTTTAGAACTGCATTCGAAGCTGCATTTAGAACTGTGCCCAATAACCCCTCTGTGAATTTAGAAGTGTGCCCAATTGCCTCTCTGTGGAAAGTTGAATCTAGAAGTGCATTTAGAAGTGTGCCCAATAGCCTCTCAGAAAAGTTGAATTTAGAAGTGCATTTAGAAGTGTGCTCAATAGCCTCTCAGAAAAGTTCAATTTAGAATTGCATTTAGAAAGTGTGCCCAATAGCCCCTCTGTGAACTTAGAAGTGTGCCCATTAGCCTCTCAGTGGAAAGTTGAATTAAGAAGTAATTTAGAAGCTGCACTAGAAGCGCGCCCAATTGCCTCCCTGTGAAAAATTGAATTAAGAAGTTCATTTAGAAGTTGCATTTAGTAGTGAGCCCAATAGCCTCCCTGTGAAAACTTGAATTAAGAAGTGCACTTAGAAGCTGCATTTAGAAGTGTGCCCAATAGAATCTCTGTGAAAAGTTAAATTTAGAAGTGTACCCAATAGGCTCTTTATGAATTTAGAAGTGTGCCTAATTGCCTCCCCGTGAAAGTTGAATCTAGAAGTGTGTCCAATAGCCTCTCTGTGAATTTAGAAGTGTGCCCAAGTGCCTATCAGTAAAAAGTCGAATTTAGAAGCGCATTTAGAAGTATGCCCAATAGCCTCTCTGTGAATGTCGAATTAAGAAGTTCTTTTAGAAGCTGCTTTTGGAAAAGTGCACAATAGCCTCTCTGAGAAAAGTTGAATTAAGAAGTGCACTTAGAAATTGCATTGAAGTGTGCCCAATAGCCTCGCCGAATCTAGAACTGTGCCCAATAGCCGCTCTGTGGAAAGTTGAATTAAGAAGTACATCTAGAAGTTGCATTAGAAGTGTGCCCAATAGTCTCCCTGTGAAAAGTTGAATCAAGAAGTTCACCTAGAAGTTGCATTAGAAGTGTGCCCAATAGCTTCTCTGTGAAATGTTGAATTAAGAAGCTCATTTAAAAGTTGCATTTAGAACTGCGCCCAATAGCCTACCCGTGGAAAGTTGAATTAAGAAGTACATTTAGAAGTTGCATTAGAAGTATGCCCAATAGACTCTCTGTGAAAAGTTAAAATTAGAAATGTACCCAATAGGCTAATTGTAAATTTAGAAGTGCGCTCAACAGCCTCTCTGTGAAACTCAGATTTAGAAATAACTAACAGTATAGCTGTGTAATGTAGAACCTAAAACAGTGACTAATAATCTACAAAGTTGATTGCCTAACACCCCCCCTGTATAAAGGTGAATTGAAAGAAGTCCACCACTACCGTGCCCTAATACCCTCCTTGAAAAAAGATGAATTGAAAGAAGTCCACCACTACCGTGCCCTATTCAATCCTATTAGTATAACTAACAGTATAGCTGTGTAACATAGAATCTAAAACCGTGACTAATAATTCTAATACCCCCTCTAAGCAAATTGAATCTAGAGGCTGACCGAATATCTTCCCTGTGTACAGGTGAACTTAGAAGTGTACCCAATAAACTAAAATCATCTCTGTCTACAATTCTAACTAGGAAAGCACCAATAATCTGGTATCATCTTTGAGCAGTTGGACCTTGAAGTGTGCCTAAAAGCGTGTCACCACCGATCTTAGAACTATAATCAGAAAGCCCTCCTAAATCAACCTAAAAGCTTGCACCAATCATGAGTGCACCCACTCCACCAGAGTCAGTCAGAAATGACCCCTGTGGACCACTCCCACTCTCCGATCTGCCTTCCCTCCCGTCCCCCTCCTCCCAAACCTCCCCACCCTCCTTCGCACTCCCTGCCACTCTCCTCTCCAAACACCAAGCCAGGGGGGCACGATGGCGAGCCACTCACCCTAAGACCACTCATCCCCTGAACCCCACCCCCGACCCACCAGTATTACCCATACCCGCTCCCCTCACTATCATACCTGGCACACCCCACCCTGCAATCACCCCCCTCCCGCCCTCCCCTCATACCCCTGCCACCCTCCACCCTTTCCCCTCCCTAAAAACTGCACGCCTAGCCCTAGCAAGAACCAAAGCTACCTCCCTCTCACCCTCCGACCCCCCTACTCTCTCCCACACACCAGTCACAGCAAAGAAACTAAAGAGGAAATGTTCCTGGTCCCCCTCAATCTCTCAGCACTCCTCGCCTCCCCTGTCTCGACCCATCACCTCTATCCCACAATCCCCTCCTTCCCCCGTGGTTTCTCCCTGCCTGAAACCCCTCTCCCTCGATTTCTCATCAACTGCAACTGAAACTCCTAACCGCCAACACCCCACCTTCAAATCCCCCAACCCAAAATCGATCATCCTATCACACGCAGCCTCCCAACCCCACCCGAAGCCTGCCAATCTCTCTGCTCGCCCACTATTCCCTTCTATCATCACCCACCCTCCACTCTCTCCACCACCGCCCCATCCCGCTCCAGCACCGAGACCATCCTTGGCTGCCGATGTGAACTGCATCCTATTTAACGCCCGATCTGTAGCAAAAAACAGACATTGCATCTTTGACCTCCAAACCAGACCTAGTTTTCATCACTGAAACCTGGTTCTCTGACGACTTCGGCCCAATCGCTAATGAAGCCTTTCCCCCTGACTACTCCCTCATCCCACTGAACCGTCTGTCCAGGGGAGGAGGGGTAGCACTCATCTTCAAATCTCTCTTCCGCGCCTCAATCATCGACAACCAACCCTCTATTCCATCCTGTGAATCTCTCCTCGTTAAACTATCCCTCTCCCCGTCGCTCTCACACAGCTTCCTAATAATCTACAGGCCCCCTGGCTACGATAGACACTTCGCAAACAACCTTTGTGATTCTATTGCCACCCTCCAACTAAACCATCCCAACCTCACCCTTCTTGGAGACTTCAACATATGGCTCGACATCCCCACCAACCCTATGACATACTCCCTGGTTGACGGTTTAGATGCAATTAATCTCCAACCCCACATAAACGGCCCGACTCACTATAAAGGACACACTCTTGATGCCATCTTTAGCTCCAACACCCTGATTCATCTAATGCCGCTCACCCCTATCATCTGGTCCGATCACTTCATTCTCTCGTTCGTCATCCACTCGCCTGAACCCCTTCCCATACTCGTATCTGAACCTCCGAATATACGCAAATGCTGGAAGAAACTAATAATCACCCCGGACCTAGCCGACGCACTCCTTCAGTCTCCACCACCTACGTGCCGTCTCAACCACCAACTAACCCCTGAGGCCTTTGATTCATGGCTCAACACATCTCTGATGCGGCTTTTCCCCAGATGGTTCACTCCCGAGTTGAAGACCACTAAACGACAATACAAATACCTAGAACGCAAATGGAATAAAGTGAAAACCCATGAGAGCAGGACCACCTTGGCCCGACACCTGTATCGGTACAAAGCCGAAATCCGGAAAGCAAAAAAAGCCCACTACAACTCCCGAATCCTAAACTGCAAAAACCCAAGCAAAGAACTTCACAAAATTATCTCCGAATTCACCAATCCGGCTTGTAACACAACCATCCCGACCGCGTCGCAATCACTGTGTGACTCACTCTCCCTTCACTTTTACTCCAGGGCTATTGAAAGGACAAAAACTCTAACCACCAATCTGGCTCTCCTACAGCCACCAGGCAATCCTCAGCCCGTACCGGCCAGCCCATCAGCTGCGACCTCTACGCAACCAACATTCGAATCCTTCAGTCCAATATCACCAGAACAATTTCTCAAACTCCTATCTGCCCACAAACCATCGGGATCACCATTGGACCCTTGCCCAGCCACAACCCTTAAAGAAATCTTTGCCTCCACCTGCGCAGGAGAACACGCAAGATCTATCATAAATTCCTCCCTTTCTTCCGGTATCTTTCCAGACGCATTTAAATTGGTGCACGTCAAACCTCTAATTAAAAAACCTTCGCTCGACCCTCTCGAGCCCAAAAACTACCACCCCATCTCAAACACCAGGTTCCTTGCCAAACTCATTGACCGAACCGCCTACTCCCAACTAAATGCCTTTGTTGAAGCCAACAATCTCCTAGACCCCGCCCAATCAGGATTCAGAACTCGTCATGGAATTGAAACCACCCTAACCTCGATCTGGGATGACCTTAAAATGACTGCTGACTCCGCGGGATGCGCCGCACTAATCCTTCTCGACCTGTCGGCCGCCTTTGACACGATCAATCACTCAATACTCCTTGACCGCCTCCACTCCCTAGGAATACGTTGAACCGCCCTTAAATGGATAGCTTCATTCCTCAAAGACAGGCACCAAATAACGACACTCTCCAACTTTTCCTCCCAAGCCCGACCAGTCGACACAGAAGTCCCACAAGGCGCATGTCTATCCGCCCTCCTGTTCAATCTCTACCTTATCACCCTCCCACCAATAATTCGTGCACACAACATCCTGTGTTACAATTACGCTGACAACACTAAACTAATTCTAAAATTCTTGAACGCGAAACCCAACTGCCGACCTGACCTGGCATCCTGCCTCCTTAACATTGAACACTGGATGACTCAAAGCCACCTCTTGTTAAACCCCTCCAAAACAGAAATCATGGTTTGCGGCAACTCAGATCTTCTTCCACACCCACTACCCTGGCCACCCGCCATGGGCAACTGTCCGACACCCTCCAACACAGTGAAAAATCTTGGATGCACCCTAGACTCTGACCTAACACTCTTGCGCCAAGTCAACAACGTCTCAAAGTCCTGCCACTACCACCTCAAAAACCTTAGGCGCATCTTTCCATATCTCTCATTTCCCAACAGAGTCTCCGCGGTCCAATCAATCGTCATATCACGACTGGACTACGGTAACCCCCTATACCTCGGAATTCATGCCTACCAACTGAATAAACTACAAAGAGCACAAAACGCGGCGGCCAAAGTGCTACTTGCGCTCGGTCCAAGAGACCACATATCCCCAGCCCTCAAGACACTGCACTGGCTTCCAGTAGCCCGTAGGGTGGCTTTCAAAACCTTATGCCTCACCCATCGAGCACTACATAAAACTGGACCGCAATATCTTCAAGAAAAGCTAATACCTTATCACCCCACCCGCACCCTTAGATCAAGCTCAGCCAACCTCCTAGTAATTCCTAAGACAAACTCAGTCAGGTTAGGCGTAACATCATTCTCAGCCCTTGCCCTAACCCTGTGGAACTCGCTCCCACCCCACATCCGCCTAACTGAGGACTTAACGGCCTTCCGCAAACTACTGAAAACCTGGCTCTTTCCCTAAAACCAACGGGTTCCAAACTAGCATCATCACAATAACACCGACCCAGCAAACCACCTAAAGAAAAAAAAAAAAGAAAAAAAAAAGTATAAATAAATAAATTTACAACTAAACTAACCAGATTGTAACCTACAATGACAAACAATACTAAAACGAGTAATGTAGATCTAAACAGTGAATTGGATAATAGGAATAAATCACTAGATAATAGGAATGTAGAGAGTGTGGAGAGCGGATGAGCGTGGAGAGCGGATGAGCGTGGAGAGCGGATGAATGTGGAGAGCGGATGAGTGTGGAGACCATGACCGGATAAGTGGGAAGAGCGAATGAGTAAGGATGAGTGTGGATGAGTATTGATGAGTGTAGATGAGTGTGGAGGATGAATGCTGTTTGGTGGATGAGTCTGGAGGACGGTTGAGTGTGGAGAGCGGTTGAATAATAAGAGCAAATGAATGTGGAGGACGGATGAGTGTGGAGAGCAGCTGAATGTAGAGAGCGGTTGAGTATGGAGAGCGGCTGTGTGTAAAGAGCGGAGGAACGTGGAGAGTGGAAGAGCGTCCAGAGCGGAGGAGCATACAGAGCGGAAAAGTGATGAGAGCGGAGAAGCGTGGAGAGGAGAGGCGCGTGGAGAGCGGAGAAATGTAAGAGCGACTGAGTGTGGAGAGCAGATGAATGTGGAGAGCGGATGAATGTCGAGAGCAGATGAGTGTCGAGAGCGGATGAGTGTCGAGAGCGAATGAGTGTCAAGAGCGGATAGTGTCAAGAGCGGATGAGTGTCGAGAGCGGATGAATGAGGAGGGCGGAAGATTGTGGAGGGCGGAGGGGGGAGACCGATTGAGTATAGATGACTGGGGGTGAGCGTGGAGGATGAACGCTGCTGGCGGTTGAGTGTGGAGGGCGGATGGGTGTGGAAGTCGGTTGAGTGTAAAGAGCGTACGAATATGAAGTGCAATTAAACGTGGAAGACGGATGAATGTGGAGAGCACATGAGTGTAGAGAACGGTTGAGTGTAGAGAGGGGAGGAGCGTGGAGAGCGGAAGATCGTGCAGATCAGAGGATCATGGAGAGCGGAGGAGCGTGGTGCGCGGAGGAGTTTGGAGAGCGGAGGAGAGTGGGGAGCGACTGAGTGTGGGGAGCGGCTGAGTGTGGGGAGCGGCTGAGTGTGGAGAGCGGCTGAGTATGGTGAGCGGCTGAGTGTGGAGAGAGGCTGAGTATGGAGAGCGGCTGAGTATGGAGAGCGGCTGAATGTAGAGAGTGGCTGAATGTGGAGAGCGGCTGAATGTGGAGAGCGGCTGAGTGTGGAGAGCGGCTGAGTGTGGAGAGTGGCTGAGTGTGGAAAGCGGCTGAGTGTGGAGAGCGGCTGACTGTGGAGAGCGAACGAGTGTGTGGAGAGTGAACAAGTGTGTGAAGAGCGAACGAGTGTGTGGAGAGCGAACGAGTGTGTGGAGAGCGAACGGGTGTGTGGAGACCGAACGGGTGTGTGGAGAGCGAACGGTTGTGTGGAGAACGAACGGGTGTGTAGAGAGCAAACGGGTGTGTGGAGAGCGAACGGCTGTGTGGAGAGTGAACAGATGTGTGGAGAGCGAACGGTTGTGTGGAGAGCGAACGATGTGTGGAGAGCAAATGGGTGTGTGTAGTGCGAACGGGTGAGTGGAGAGCGAACGAGTGAGTGGGGAGCGAACAAGTGTGTGGAGAGCGAACAAGTGTGTAGAGCGAACGAGTGGGAGAAGAGCGAACGAGTGTGTGAGCGAACGAGTGCACACGAAACGGACGAGTACATAGAGTGGACGAGTGTACGCAGACGAGTGTGGGGAGCGGATGATTGCGGAGCTGACGAGTGGCAGATGAGCCTGTCGAGCCTGTGGAGCGGTTGAGTGCCTAGCTGATGAGTGGCAGATGAGTCTGTGGAGCAGATGAGCGCATGGAACAAATTAGTGTATGGGCTGGATGGATATATAGAGCAGATGAGTATGCTGTACGGATGAGTACGCTGAGTGGATGAATAGTGCATAGAGCAGATGAGAGACATCTCAGAATTGCTTGACGTGCTTATTTTGCTATGGAATGCAAGGAACCTTTGAAAGAATATACTTCATATCACACCCCACGCTTACTCTCTCCTTACACCACCATTCAACTAGAACACAGAGATACTATGACACCATTCGGTATAACTGTTCTCATATCAACATCTGCCGCTCTCCCCCCATCACTCTAAGTAAACATCGCTGGTTTCACACCCCCAGCCAGGCGTTCTCCTCAGGCCTAACGCTGCCACACTCGGTCTGGATAATTCCGGCCAGACCGAACACATACTCCTGATCCCTCAACCACCACACCTACCGCTAAGAAGCAGCTACCACAGGAATTCCGCACCAACTGCACACATACCTGGTGCGCACACGCACTTTTGGACTCTCTCTAACCTCTCCACTGACCCGAACTTCGGTTCCCAAGGGCGTTCAACCTACCAGCGCCTTCAGACCATACCAATGGTATATAAGGCGCTATACAAATGCAAAATAACAATAACAATAACAATAACATTAAAGATTTGGCCTAAAATTCCACGGTTTTATACACAAATGCAAATTGTCCCCAGGGATGTATGTGCAAAATTGTATGTTTGTCACATTAATACTTTCCTTGAAATCTGTCATATTTTGTAACTTCTGTTCCCCATGCAGCAATGAGTTCTACCAAGTTTTAAAAGATAGCCCACACAATTAGATTTAAAACTGCATACTTTTAACGATTTTGCTAATTCTTGCTACAGAAATAAAAGTCTTTAAAGTTTCTCTGTAACCAAAAGGCAATCCCTTTGTTACTAGATCCTGTTTTTTTTCTTCCTCCAACTTCAAGCAGTTGTCATTTCCTTCCAAGCAAGGGGGATTCCAGTCTTAATTGAAGGTTTTATTGCCCCTTCACACTTCACAGGTCAGTGTCCCTAAACTGCTATTGTCCCAGCCGGAAGCACAGACGAATGTCTGACGAGCTTTGAACTCTCATTGTCCTGTACCATACAAAGTTTTCAAGATGGCACTTCGCACTTACGTGTCCTGGATTTATAGTGTATCTCCCTTCCTGGAAAAGTTTCATGGCTGGCAACTGAAAAAACAGGTTTTTCTGAGATCTTGCAACTCCAGCCTATGTGTTTTAAACAGTTTAATTAATTACTTTGGTTCTTGAATTAAACAAACCTGGGACAGAAGATAGCCTATGTGTTCTTTATCACCACTAACATAATCCTGTGGGATATTTTGACCCATTCCAATGTGCACCACTGCATCACTGTACTGAAATGGTGAAGGTAACAGCACAGAATGGGTGAGCTGACTACTGTGCGCACCAAAATCTTGAAACTGCATTTTGTAATAACCAGAAAATGGTTGCACTACCCTGCCAACCCCATTTCAGTTGGGGTAAAACAAGAGTAATCACTGCAGAAATGTGCCAGGGTGTTCTACAACATTCAACATGTAGCAAAGGAAAGAAGCAATTGAACTTTGCTGTAAACCCCAAATGCCTCTTTAAAATGTCAGATTTTCAACCATAAAAAGTGCTATTTTGGTGCTCGATCCATTCATTTCTACTGAATCATTGAGATTAAAAGGGCCCTGCAATGTCCAAGATCATCCATTGTGGCTCGGAGGAACAGGGCCCCATTGAATGACAACTACTGGCAACAGTATCTTTGTAAAAGCAAACTAGGCAGTGTGTTTTCATTTTTCCATGGAAGACACAGCTAAAACTTTCTGACAAGTATCAGATACAGCTGTGCAGAGAAAAACTCTAAACAAAGGCATGATAAATGTATCCAGGCTGCAAACAACTCCAGCATTCAAGGGAAGAACTAATGCTGACTAAAATGTGTATTTGCTGCAGATGAAAATCGGATTTAAAGGAATAAGTTAAATGTGTTTTTTCATGAATGAAAGGTGAAATCGCCTGTTTTCAAAGTATATTCTTGTTTAAAGGCTTAATTCTTTAAGAATGTCAAAGGATTGCTAATGTTAAAAATCCACCTATAAACTGTGTTAATTCTATATGTTTCAATGAGAGATTTAAAAGGGTGAAACTTAAAGATAAACCCAGTCTGAGTTAAATCAACTATATAAAAAAAACAGTTCCGCTCTGTCAGTTCTTAGCCTGAGAAGGGTTGACACCTCGACTGCTGGCAGGAAAGGCTAATTGCTGCTGGGAGGCCTCACATACTCATGACAAAGGGACTTCATTAGACATTTGTCTGTGCCCCAGGCGAAGACAATAGCAGGCTTAGACACTCACCCGTCCAGGGGAGGGGCAGGAATCTCCACTCTCCAGGGAGAGGCCCCTTATTCAACTTCAAAGTATTTGCCATTTGCTCACACTTGGGAAGAAAGAAAAATATCTGACATGTGACTTTTGGGTTTAAAATGAATATTTTGCCACTGAACTTCAAGACATTTAACTTGGCAGCAAGAATAAGAAAACGAGTGAAAAGTACATACATCTAAATCTGAATTTGTGCTATCCATTTGAAAAGTTATAAAGAATGATGAATTGAGCAGAAACTATTCATGTTGTAAACCTAAGGTTGTGTACACATGTTCTAGGGGTAATTGTGCATATATGTACAGACTTGGGAAATGTTAGGCCAAAGCTTGATGGTTAAAATTGCCAAAATTCAACAGAAAGACTAAACCAGGTCCCACCGACTTGGGAGTTGGATTGGAATGTGACCCTCAAAATTTGTAATTTATGTATCTGATTTTCTTAGAGGGCATAACTACATAAATATGTATTTGTGGGGAAGTTAGATTTTGGTCCCAATAACTATGGGAGGTTTCCAGGTCATCTCAAAACATGACATCCCTTTCTGTCATCCAACCAGCAAAGAGCAAGGCGGGAACAGTGCTCTTGCCCAATAATAGCCTTGTGGGTGTGGGTAGTAAGTCTGCCCCTACCATAAACTTTGGTGATGTCATTTGGCATGATAAATAAGGGAACCTCACAACACACAGACACACACTGATGCCTAACTTCATCCTGATTTCCGCGTGGCACCCTGTTCCTGAATTCTCCATCTTTGTTCCTGATTCCAGATTTCTTTGCACCGCCAAGGCCTCTGCATTGTTGAACTCCTTTTCAGCTAGACCCATATTCTGAAACCATCCCAAAACCTAAGGGAAGGAATTCTATCCAGTTTGGCTTGCTACCACTAAATGCTTACCTGCTCCAAACTCGGCATCCCACTGATATCCGGTCTCGAGTAACCAGTGCAGTCCAGTGCAGTCCAGTCTGAGGTGCCAGTCCAGGGACCAGAACCGCCCAGCTGACCTAATTATGCCAGATGTGGCCTGCTGTCCTTTAGACCCAATCCGTGTGATAAGAAGAAACCCTGACGGTCCAAAATCTAAAATTAAAGTAGACTGTAAGTATTAATAGGAATCATAGTAAACCACATCATATTTTGCCTTGCCTTGTTCTATCCCAATCTCTCAACCATCCTATCTCTAACTTAAGGACTTATAGTATTGTCAGAACCATTCTTGCAACCCTGTCTGTGATTCCTAGTGTTATGGCCTCATCACGACTTGGGCGGTAACGCCGGCAGTATTATCGCCGGCAGTATTAGCCCTACCGCTGAACTCCCCAGCGCTAATAGCGCTGGATCATGAGTTCTGCGGTAATGTTAATCCCCATTCCCCATTGAGCCCATTCAGGAATGCCCCATTCCCCATTGGGCTCAATGGGGAAATTTCACACTAATACCACCGGCGGATTTCTCACCGGCGGTATGAGCGTGAATTTTCAGCGGATTTCCCCCTAGTGAAGAGCTGGGGCGAAATCTGCCGAAGTCCTGATGTGGCGGACTCTTAAATCCGGCAGTAATAGCGCTACCACCGGATTTAAGGGTTACCGCCAAAGTCGTGATGAGGCCCTTAGTGCCGATCTTCTCCTCATTTTTGTTTGATTAAATAAAGTAATCCCCATAAAGAAAACGGGTTATCCGCCACGTGAAGGGTTACAAGCGGCCATGTAACTGTGGGGATTAACTTGTGGCATTTTTTTTTTCTTAGCCATTAAATCTTGTTTAAGTAAAATTATCCTGTCATTTTAGAACCGATTTTCTGTTTTTCTATGTTCTATTTTTCTAAACACACCTCTCATTCAACCTTGCATAACTTGCTCAATTTAATAGCTAGAGACTTCTTTTCAACTCTGACTTAAACATCAGACCTGTAGCTACATCCCAACACACTTTTTTAAAAACTGTTTAGTGAATTTTAGGCGGGTATTCGCATTTCTGCAAAGTATTACACTAGTGATTTTCAATTATTTCCAAACTTACATTAAGTTTCAAAGTGTGTAATTCTGCTCATACTATAGTTTATGATTGTTAAAATCTTTTCAGAGTTGCTCCCATAGAGATTTATATTGGTTTAAGGATTTTTGCCCACTTTTCATTGTTTTGCTCAGCCATTTTCGAATGTCATTTTAAAAGTGGAAGATTTCCAAAACACTTTTCTCTCTTGTTTGGGGAGGGAAGGTTGTATTCACATTTTGTACATTGTTCTTTATTCCTGAATACCTACTGCTTACTTACATCTGTGTAGAATTGCTTATTTGTGAGTTGAGAAATTTGCAGGGGGAAATCTTAAATGACATCTTTCCAAACAAGCCAAAAGTGTTCTTTTCTCAGATATTTTACATTCTGTGTTGCTAGAAGTGAATTCAACTACATTACCTACTTTTTCAATTGAATTGTCACCACATTGGTGATTGCTGCCCCATATATTAAAATATAGGTTTGGTTAGAATTTTAAATAAATAAATAAATATTACCTTTACAAACCATCCTGATTCCTGGTCCAATGTGACCTGGGGGTATTTTGAGAAGGGGTGTGATATGATTGGTATATCACTCAGAATATTTAACCTATAGACACAATAAAATAAGTATTTCATTTGCGTTCTGCATACTAGGCTGAGACCAGGGTGTATTGCCTGATTGAAACCCTTAACAGATTTGGGGGCTTGTGCCGTGATTTTGAGTTTGAGTTACCACCCTTGACAGTTTAACACAACAGACTAACCTGCAGGGTAGAGATACCTTGTTTGGTTGGTGTACTGTGCTACACTGTACAAGCATCTCTCAAAATAAATACTCCAAAATTAGGCCTGTTTGTAAAAGTAAAAGTAAATCAACCCTGAAATAATTCATAGAGAAATTGATAGTTCTAAAATGGCGATCCCGGTAGAAATCAAATGGCTAGGGAACACCCCCTGCACAAACTGTTGAGTGGGGTGAGTGGCCAGAACATAATGAACATGTCTGGCTGCAGAAAATCAAAGAACAGGTCACTGCCATGGACCTGGATACATTGCAGGACAAGGACCCATTACACCAAGCTCTTAGTGAATTGTATATGGCCCCAAAAGTGAAAGAGGAGCAGAGTAGAATTGCCAGAATAGCGGCCTACCTATACCTCCACATAGGAATAATGCAGGAAAAACACGCTGAAAACATAGTTCTGGCAAAGAAACAAACGGTAACACTAGAGAAATCCAGAATGATCTAGAGTCTGCAGAACAAAGGCTACTGAAGAGCCAATAATTAGAGACAAAATCTAGACAGTATGTCGCAAAATTAAAAGAAGATCTGGCTTTCCTACAGAAAGAGAATGCAGGGCAAAATATCCAATTACAGACACTAAAAGAGGAGAGTCAGGAAAGGGTGGACTCTCTGCAACAGAGTCAACAGAAACTGGCGCAACAATTAAATTATGATAGAGCATGCGGAGAACAGATAGTTATCCTACAAAACCACATAGAAACCTTGAAAGAGGAAAATAATAAATTCATTATTAAAGACCTCCACTCTCAAGAGGAATTTGATGAGGAGTGCCAGAAATCCAATGCATTCAAAAAACAAAGGGATCACCTGGCTGAACAGAGGGGCACCCTGAGTCAGGAGAGGGACGCCCTAGGCCAATAAGTAAGCCAATTAAAAACTGAGCTAGAGGGAAGAAAGCTTGCCCTCCAGGAGCTCAATGAATTAAAAACAGAATATGAGAAGCTACTAGAGCACACAAGACGGTTGGAGGTTGCTCTGGAAAAGAACACGCAGACCAATGAAGCTAAAACTCAGGAGGTGAGTCTCCTGCAGCAGAACTTGGCCCAGTATTCCCAGACCAGGCAGGAAGCACAGAGAGACAATGAGGCTGTCTGTGAAAAGAATGATGTGCTCCACCAATAGATAGCAATGCAACAGCAAATCATTTAGACCAGTAAGGCCCTGATAGAGAAACAAAAGGCTCATATTTTGGCATATCACCAGGGAAAAGGGTCTGTAAGAGAAAAGGTAGAGAGGGATAGAGAAACCCCTGATCCTAACATCAGGACCCCTGTAATCAGGGACCCTAACCCCTTCAGTACCATGAACTCTGCCACCTTCATGTCCACTGGCGCATATGAACCCGGGGCCATGGGGATGATAGACTTCAACAGTATTCGTAAGATGGGAATGGCAGATCAGCGCCTCCCAGAAATTTATGGACGGGCATCTCTGTACAGATCCCCAAATGTTAGGGCTAACATCTCTGATCAGGAAGACTTCTATGAGGGGAGAGTCAGGGAACTGGATCCACAAAACTACCGCCTTCCAAAAGATCAGTTTGTCAAATTTGGTGGGGAACTCCAGGAAATAAGGCCCAAAAAGAGTATCCTAAAGCCCTCGCCCCAGGTAGGGCAGTGGGTGGGGGGTACTCTGCCAATCCTTGGAGCAGGAGAGAGTCAGAAGACCTCAGTACTACCTCCAGTAGTAGTGCCTCTGAGTCAGAGGATGAGTGGACTCAGGTGACTAAGACCAAAAAGGCCAACAAAATCAAAAGGGCTATGCAAAAAGATCCCCTTAAGCAGATCAAGGCCATTAGGAGTGTTATAACTCCCTATCATAAAAATGCCAAGTATTCAGTCTGGGAACACCTTGAATTATATGAACAGATGATGGACACTTTTCATCTGAAAGATAGTCAGAATTGCATCCAATATGTGAAATGGACATTCTCCCTCGATTACTCCAGTTTCTTTGCGGGACTGGAGGATCAAAACCACTCAAGATGGTCCACCTACAGGGCATCCATCTTAAAACACTTCTCTGTCCATAGAAACCCCCAAGAGGCATGCAGGGCAGCATACAATCTGCAGTGTGGGGAAGATCAGGCCCCACAAGAATTATTGCAGGAACTCAAACGTGCCTTTGCGCAGCCCACCAGGAGGGTGCACACAGATAGTAGGGAGTTCATCAACACCTTCTTCCATGCACTCCCCAAATACATCATGACTCAGGAGGTGAGGGACTTTCACGAGAACAGATAACTGGACTGGATCATAGAACAGGCAACACATATTTATGAAGTGCAGAAACCTGTAGATAACAATTACACACATAAAAACCCCAAACCAGCCAACACCCCTGCTGCTGGTAAGGTGGCGGAGGTGAAGGTTGCCCCCATTTTAGATCTGGAGATGGGGGGACCTAAAAATATACCTGTACAGAACCTATCCAGCCAAAGAACTAGAAGGCCCTCGGACCAATCCAAGACAGGTAGTCAGGGAGGTAATCCCACAAATGGGACCCCTAACTCCCCTGATTTCATTAGCCCCCGATACAATGGTAACAAACCCATCCTGGGGTATATGTGGAGTCCCCCAGCCCAAGGGGGGGATCCAACCACTTAGGTACCACCCCAGGAAACTTCCCTCCTAACTTTCCCCAGGAGGGCAGTAATCCCCCAAATGCCGGGTTGAGCTTCTTTGCCCGGTACCCTCAAAACTTCAACCTACAAAACAACCCTCCTTTATTTCCCCACTTTCCTGAGCCCAGACAGCCCAATCCCGGAGAGGGGAGGTCAAGGGTGGAGGGTTACCCAAACTATCCAAACCCTCAGTATTATGGTAGAAAGGATAGCTACCCTTCCTGTGAGTCACCAAGAATGGACCAGAGACCCCCGTACCACCCAGAGCAGGTGTCCCAACTGGAGCGCCAGGTCCAGAACTTGTCCCAGGATCTGGGTCGCATGTTGAGGGCTCAGCAGAACCCTCAGATGAACATGGCGACTCAGAACTCCACAAACCAAGGGTCTGGTACGCCAGAACTATAACGGGGAGAGAACCCAGACAACTCACTGGTTCCAAAGGAGGAGGCTCAGGGGAAAGGGGGAGTAAAGCCTTATAGGAAGCTTCCTTCCCCACTTATGAAAATCCCCTGGAAACCCAGGAACCCGGAAACCAAAATCTCATGCCCCGAAAGTCTGCAACCCAAGGCACAGAGGGCGGGTAGAAGAAATAAAGTACCTAAAAAGACCCATTTTGTGGAGGAGGTTAGTGTCCTCCAATTTGAAGGGGCGCGGGAACTCCTCCCAAAGAAAAATGGGTCCCGAGAGATCCTAATGAAGACTGGGTGAATGTGGGGAATGTGGGGACTGAGTTAGGATCGACCATCATTTTACCCCAGAATGATACTCTAGAAAACTACCTTGCCGAAACCTATTCTGGTGACTGCCTCCAAAAAGAGGGAAGGGTGGCCCAGAATCAGAACCAGGGGAGTCCAAAACTCCCCCAATATCAAACTGCCACATTTTTCTTGCAGATCCCCAAGACCCCAAACAGAATCCTGCCCAAACTACCCCTGTGTCGGAATCAAGAATCAATAAACTAACCAACCAACTGGCCCAAAATGCACATTATCTTTGCCCCCTTGAGGAGAAGGAGGGAAGATTTTATGGTCCAAGTACAAGGGCAATGTACATTTTCAGCACTGGTGGACAATGGATCCCAAGCCACTCTTCTGTCAAAGAGAGCTTTTGATCAGCTGAATTCAGGAAGGGGGGGAGAGATACCAGATCCCTCTCAACCCTCTTCCTGGACAACTTCAGACCTTCGATGGGAATGAACTTCCTGTCGAGGGGATTGCGGATTTGGAAATTAAAATTGGGCGACACAAGGTGAAGCACCCGGTCATAGTCATGATGCCGGAGGGCACACCCTGTCTGCTAGGGAATGACATCCTGCAAAGGTTGTCTCCCCTAATAGACTGCGTTAACAAAGTCCTCTAGACCCAGACTAACCAGCCAATAAAATTAAAACATAGTGTCAACCATGTTGGTTTAAATGGCACATGCCACATGGTTGAACAAAAACAGGATCATATTGAGTTCCATTTTCAAAACAACCAAATCCCTGACATGACAGTCATTTCTGTAGGACAACAAACTGGTGATGGGAATTTCTCTCCATTTCTGAAAATCAACCTTCCTTCCAGTTTCAAGTGGCATTCCAAATACTCTGAAATTGTATACTAATTCACAATCAGAAAATCCCACTTCCATAGTCCAAAATGATGAGAAACCAGCTCAAAGTTTAGCTGACATTCAGAGAATTAGAGAACAGTTATATATCCCTATTCAGTTAAATGAGGGAAGGACTCTGTTCTCGCCCGAGTGTGCGTGAACAACGGTAAGAGCTTCATCAGCAAAGCCATGTTCTGAAAACTCCCAAAAGATCCAGCCATTCCCACATTTAAATTGATAGTCAAATGGGAAATGGACCTGGGAACTTCCAATTCCAAACATCTCCTGCCTAGCAGGTGTATGCTCAAAAGTTTTATAGGCAACAAAAGCATAGTACATAACTGTTGGGTCGTGTGAGATGTCCCTGCTGCGTTCTATTTAGGCAGTAACATTCTCAATTGCTTTGCCATTAATTTGGACCTGATAAACAAAGCCTGGTCCCGATTAGGGGGTAATCCCATGGAATTTTATGATTCACAAAAAGGCGTTTGACCTCCTCATTTGCTACTGTATGCAGTTGAAATTCAAATTGGAGAGGAAGTCACCATCCCAGGGTGGACACAACTATTCTCACTTAAAGTAAAAATTAAAAGAGGACAAAAACTTCAAAATCCTGAAGCATATGTCCACCTCAGCGCCCATCTCCAACAGCAAGGGTTGGGTTTAAACCCAACACCATTAGTCAATATAGAACACAACACCATTCCAATATTGGTAGATAACAGCGACCTTAGGAGTATCACTTTGGGCGCAGGCACCATTATTGGAATAGCGGTTGATGACCAACATTTTTCCATAGATT
Source organism: Ambystoma mexicanum (assembly GCF_040938575.1). NCBI lineage: Eukaryota > Metazoa > Chordata > Amphibia > Caudata > Ambystomatidae > Ambystoma > Ambystoma mexicanum. The sequence goes on along the minus strand of NC_090935.1, from coordinate 1,019,497,290 downwards.
TAGGTAATGAACTGATATGACCAATCCCCAATGACTGTTTTGACAGTGATAGCGACAAGGACATAACACCGGACAGGATCTTCACCCGGCAGGTAAGGAAGAGGTGACCTGTGACTTCAGGAGGGATGAGGTGATCTTCCAAGTCCAGTCCACAAGGACTGCCTTCCCTGCCTGAAACCAATCCTCTGTGCAGGTCAATACTTTAACCAGGGACTTCTCCACCCAGCTGGAGGAGACCGCTGAGATAGTCAAACCAGAAGTATTTCCGGGCTTCAGGCAAATGGTTGAAGAGAGAGTCAACCTAGCTGATGCCTGTGAGACTCTGGAGCAAAAGCAAAAGTTGAAACAAGTTTTCTTAGATTTTCAAGATCTCATTGCGGTGGACTCATATGACTGTGGTCGCACCGAAATCCATACAACAACAAAACCCACGGACCCTGGCATGATTCCAGTGTTTGTGAAGCAATATCGCATGCCTCTCGCATCCATGGAGTCACTTACAGAAATAATAAAAAACTTGAGTCCCGTGGGATAATTCGTCCAGTCCACAGCACCTTGAATAATCTGGTGCTGGGGATTTTGAAACCGAACGGCTAGTGGAGACTCTGTGCTGACCTAAGGGAGCTAAACAAATGCATCCATATGTCCTGATGGCCCCTTCCCTACATTGACCAAGAGCTAGCCCAGATTCAGGGGTCAAAGGTATATACTGCCATTGACCTGACCAATGGGTACTGGACCGTACCTGTCATTAGGGCGGACCAATACAAGCTGGCCTTTACCTTGGTGGGGCAGCAGTACACATGGACCCGGACTCCCTTCAGATACATCAACTCCGGCAATGAATTTAACATATTCTTACACAAGGCCATGCCCGACTTGGGTGAAAGGGGTAACCTGGCCTATGTAGATGATGTTCGCATCAAAAGCTCAACTGTGGAGGAACACATAGCGGAAATCCATTATGTTCTGACACAGTTGAGGGTTGCCGGAGCAAAACTATCTTTCCAAAAGGCATAGTGGTGCAGGACCCATGTCAATGTCTTGGGGCATGAGATAACAACTCCTGAGGGACTCTGAGGGACTCTGTCCCCAGGAAAAGAAAGTACAAGCACTCCTGAAACTAAAATACCCCACAACTCTACGTGAGCTAAGGAGCCTCCTTAGACTGACTAATTACAGTAGAAAGTTCATTGAGGATTATGCAGAAATCACAAGACCCCTGATCCATCTCTTAAAAGGGGGGGTCAAGTGAGAGTGGGGTCCAGAACAAGCCGAGGCAGAAAAGCAACTCAAAAGAAGCCTCTCACAAGCGTCTTGCCTAGCTTACCCTGTCAAAAACATGGAGTTCGTCTTGGAGACAGGGTTCTCAAATACATGCTTGACCGCAGTATTATACGAAAAGCATGACAAAGTCAATAAAGTCATCTCCTATGAAAGTAAGACTTCATCCTCTGTGGAGGAAAAATTCAGCGATTGTCAGAAGGCACTCCTGGCAACAGTGTGGGCATTGAAAAATTACCACCCGTTCATCCAGGTGGAACACATCATAGTGGAGACTACACACCAGCCTCTGCAATATTTTCAAAGTGACAGAATCGGGGCCAGAAATGTGAGTAATTCCAGAATTACTTTCTGGATTTCCTGTGAAGGTCAGATATGGCCAAAACAAGAAGAGTCCCCTCGCGCAAGGTCTGGCTGACTTGCATGATTGTGCCAGAGAAAACTGTCTTGAAGACAAAAGTCTTAAAATCCAGCTCAACATGGAGGCGGACTTGAATTTGCCGCACAAAGTCTTTGAAGAAGACAAATGTGAGGGAATGCCCACTGTCTATGTGGATGGGTGCTCCTACTATGTTGACAACAACAGGGAAAACGAACTAGTGGTCGGCATGGGGAATGCCTGGGTGAATGATGCCCCAGAACCCTCTGCTGGATACAAAATCAGTCCCCAAAGTAGTCAAGTGGCAGAGCTGATGGCAGTTCATCAAGCCATCCTCACTGCTGTCCAACACCAACTCCACAAACTGGTCATAATCACTGATTCAGATTATGTCGGGAACGGGCTTGTGGAGCACCTGGTTAATTGGAAAACCAGAGGCATGCTTTGTGCTAATAACAAACCACTAAAACATGGCAAGCTAATACAAAATATTGATGATCTGGTCACATCTAGCGGGATGACCATCTACTGGAAAAAGATCAAGGGTCATTCCAGATTAGAGGGACCAGACAAAACTGGAAATTACCTAGCTGATCAATTGGCCAACACTGGAGCCATCCAAGGGGATCTCCTTGAGATCAAGTCCCTGTTGGGGGAAATCCAGGTCACTGCTATCCCTAGGTCCCAAACAAATGCTCACAATGAACTCTCAACTGCCCAGTGGAGTAAGGACAACCCAGATATTGATTTAATCACGGCTCAAAAAGGGGATCCAATCATTAGTACATTTTATCCACACATTGAGTACCCTGAGAACTTTCCCCTGATGGAGACTGATTGCATTGGGAAGGAGGACCTCAGAGTGTTGATGAAATGTCCAAAAATGTTCCGAATCCAAGACGGTTTGTTGGTGAGGAGATCTATATCTGGCTTTGACCAGTGGGTGGTCCCTACCTCATTCTGAAGCCTGATGCTAAGTCACACCCATGATGCGGCCACAGCTGGTCACCGGGGGTTTCATACTATCTTAGAAATCTTGCGAGAGGTTGCATACTGGCCACACATGGGGCACGACCTCAACCAATATTTGATGGGTGTCTTGTGTGTGCACAATTTCTGCCAACATCACTCACACACCGTGCTCCCCTCCAAAAGTGGGGGATAACACTGCCTTGGTCAGATTTACAAGTAGATTTAATCGGGCCTGTGATTCGCTCCTCTAGGGAGAACAAGTACATGTTAACCGTAACATGCTTATTTACTAAATGGGTGGAATGTCTCCCGGTCCCAAATTGCAAGGCAGAAAAAGCAGCTGCCCTGATGATCAATCACATCTTCTCATGTTTTGGACTACCCCAAAGGATTGAGTCAGACCGAGGTAGTCACTTCACCAGCAAAGTGATGACAAAGATGTGGGAGATACTTGGGGTAATAAGAAAACTACACATTGCCTACCAGCTATCCTCTAGTGGTGGAGTTGGGAGGTACAATAAAACCATTGTGAGCATACTAAAAAAGTTTGTGGTAGACTCTGGGCCAAGTTAGGATATTCGATTACCCATTGTCCTGATGGCCATCAGATCTACCCCTTCTTCTGCAACTAAAATGTCTCCATTTGAGATGATGACTGGACAAAGGATGGTGCTACACCAGCATCTTCTCTGTAGAACCCAAGAGCAGACATTGATAAATGCCTCCACAACTCATGAGTATGTTGAGAATCTGAGAAAAGACCTTCAACATGCTTTTGCTCAGTGGAATCTAGAAAGATCTGCAGACAGCATGAAGACCCACTATGACCTTAAGACAACCAAAAAGGAAAATCCATAGGAACTCAGCCAAAGAGCGCACATTTTTGCCTAGCTGGCGGGGACCTTTTGAAATTGTGGACAAAATATCACCAGTCGCCTACAGAATCCGCACCCCCAAGAAGAAAAGTGGGCCCATATCAATCAGCTAAAGAGTTGCCACCCCAGGCATACTTTGCGGCAAATAGAGGAGTCCAAAGAAAACACATTGGGAGAGAATTCTGAAACATAGGAATTCTGAAACATAGGAATATTTCAAATTGTCACTGTATGCCTGCGTGGAATATTTCAAATTGGTACTGAATGCATGCGTATATCCCACTGCTGAACTCCTAATTGGAGGACAGTAGGGGGAAAATTTTCATGACTGGTTTGTGTTCTATTTTATAGATTTGCACTGATTATACCGACCAACCAAGGAGGACCTCCTCGGGGACCCGGAAGGAAAAACCCAAAGAAATCCAGAGTGTCGCTGCACACCCGAAAAGAAGCCTGAGAGAAGACGGGGGTATTGTTCCTATTCCAACCAGAGCTGGCGAGGAGAGCGTGTCGCATCGTTCGCTGATGGAAGAAGAACTTACACCTGAATAAATGTGTTTTCCACAAAAAGAAATAAAAAAATCCACTTGCCTGACTTTTGTGGGATATTTTTACACATTCCAATGTACCCCACTGCATCACTGTACTGAAATGGTGAATGAAACAGCCCAGAATGGATGTGCTGACTCCTGTGTGTGCCAAAATCTTGAAACTATGTTTTGTAATAACCAGAAAATGGCTGCACCGCCCTGCCAACCCCATTTCAGGTGGGGTAAAACAAGAGTAATCACTACAGGAATGTGCCAGGGTGCTCTGCAACATTCAGCATGGAGCAAAGGAAAGAAGCAGCAGTACTTTGCTGCAAACCCAAAAAATGTCCCTTTAAAATGCCAGCTTTTCAACCATAAAAAGTGCTGTTTTGGCGCTAGATCCATTAATTTCTACTGAATCATTCAGCTTAAAAGGGCCCTGCAATGCCCAGGATCATCCAGTGTGGCTCAGAGGAACCGGGTCCCATTGAATGACAGCTCCTGGCAACAGTATCTTTGTAAAAGCAAACCAAGGACTGTGTTTTCATTTTTCCATGGGAGACACGGCTAACACTATGCAACAAGTATCAGAATCAGCAGTGCAGAGAGAACCTCTAAACAAAGGCATGATACATGTATCCGTGCTGCAAACAACTCCAGCACTCAAGGGGAGAACTAATGCAGACTAAAATGTGTATTTGCTGCAGATGAAAAGGATTTAAAGGAATAAGCTTAATGTGCTTTTTCATGGATGAAAGGCAAAATCGCCTGTTTTTAAAGTATGTTCTTGTGTAAAGGCTTAATTCTTTAAGAATGTCAAAAGATTGCTAATGTTAAAAATCCACCTATAAACTGTGTTAATTCTGTATGTTTAAATGAGAGATTTAAAAGGGTGAAACTTAAAGATAAACTCAGTTTGAGTTAAATCAACTTTATAAAAAAACAGTTCTGCTCTGACAGTTTTTAGCCTGAGAAAGGTTGACACCTCCACTGCTTGCAGGAAAGGCTAATTGCTGCTGGGAGGCCTCGCATCCTCATGACAAAGGGACTTCATTAGACATTTGTCTGTGCCCCAGGTGAAGTCAATAGCAGGCTTGGACACTCACCCGTCCAGGGGAGGGGCAGGAATCTTCACTCTCCAGGGAGTAACCCCTTATTCAACTACAAAGGATTTGCCATTTGCTCACACTTGGGAAGAAAGAAAAAAACTGACATGTAACTTTTGGGTTTAAAATGCTTATTTTGCCACTGAACTTCAAGACATTTAACTTGGCAGAAAGATTAAGAAAAAGAGTAAAATGTACATACATCTAAATCTGAATTTGTGCTATCCATTTGAAAACTTGGTAGAATTTCTTACTGTGTAAGGAACAGAAGTTATAAAGAATGACCAATTGTGCAGAAACTATTAATGTTGTAAACCTAACGTTGTGTGCACATGATCATGGGGTAATTGTGCATATATGTACAGAATTGGGAAATTTTAGGCCGAACCTTTGATGGTTAACATTACCAAAATTCAACAGGAAGACTAAACCAGGTCCCACCAACTTGTGAATTGGATTGGAATGTGACCCATGAAATATGTAATTTATGTGTCTGATTTTCTTAGAGGGCATAACTACATAAATATGTATTTGTGGGAAAGTTAGATTTTGGTCCCAATAACCATGGGAGGTTTAGAGGTCATCTAAAAAAAATGACATCCCTTTCTGTCATCCAACCAGCAAAGAGCAAGGTGGGAACTGTGCTCTTGCACAATCATAGCTTTGTGGGTCTGGGTAGTAAGTCTGCCCCTACCATAAACTTTGGTGATGTCATTTGGCATGATAAATAAGGGAACGTCATGACACAGAGTCACACACTGATTCCTGACTTCATCCTGATTTCCGCGTGGCACCCTGTTCCTGAATTCTCCATCTTTGTTCCTGATTCCAGATTTCTTTGCAAAGCCAAGGTCTCTGCATTGCTGAACTCCTTTTCATCTAGGCCCAAATTCTGAAAGCATCCCAAAACCTAAGGGAAGCAATTTGATCCAGTTTTGCTTGCTACCACTAAATGCTTGCCTGCTCCAAACTCGCCATCCCACTGATCTCCGGTCTTAAGAACCTATAATATTGTCAGAACCATTCTTGCAATCCTGTCTGTGATTCCTAGTGTTAGCGCCGATCTTCTCCTCATTTTTGTTTTTACTAGACCATAAGTCATTAGTGATTTTGATTAAATAAAGTAATTCCCATAAAGAAAATGGGGTATCCGCCACGTGAAGGGTTACATGCGGCCGTGTAACTGTAGAGATTCATGGGTGGCATTCTCGTTTACTTAACCATTAAATCTAGTTTAGGTAAAATTAACCTGTCATTTTAAAAACGATTTTCTGTTTTTCCCTGTTCTATTTTTCTAAAAACAGCACTCATTCAACCTTGCATAACTTCCTCAATTTAATAGCTAGGGATGTCATTTCAACTCTGACTTAAATATAAGACCTGTAGCTACATCCCAACTGCATCCAGAAACAGTGTATTTCACCCGTCTTTCTTAAAAACCGTTTAGTGAATTTTAGGTGGGAATTCGCATTTCTGCAAAGTTTTACACGTGTGATTTTCAATTTCAATTGTTTCCAAACTTCCATTTCAAAGTGTGTAATTTTGCTCATACTATAGCTTATGATTTTTAGCATCTTTTCAGTGTTGCTCCCATAGAGATTTATATTGGTTTAAGGATTTTGGCCCACTTTTCATTGTTTTGCTCAGCCATTTTCAAATGTCATTTTAAAAGTGTAAGATTTCCAAACCGCTTTTCTCTCTTGTTTGGGGAGGGAAGGTTGTATTCACACCCTGTACACTGTTCTTTATTCCTGAATATCTGCTGCTTACTCACATCTGTGTAGAATTGCTTATTTGTGAGTTCAGAAATTTGCAGGAGGAAATCTTAACTGAAATAACAACTTTTCCAAACAAGCCAAAGGTGTTCTTTTCTCTGATATTTTGTGTTGCTAGAAGTGAATTCAACTGCATTACCTACTTTCTCAATTGTATTGTCACCACATTGGTGTTTGCTGCCCCATATATTAAAACATATGTTTGATTTGAATTCTAAAAAAAATAAAAAAAATTACCTTTACAAACCAGCCTGATTCCTGGTCCAATGTGTCCTGGGGGTATTTTGAGAAGGGGTTTGATTTGAGTGGTATACCACTCAGAATATTGAACCTATAGACACAATAAAATAAGTATTTAATTTGCGCACTGCATACTAGGCTGAGACCAGCGTGTATTGCCTGATTGAAATCCTTAACAGATTCGGGGGCTTGTGCCGTGATTTTGAGTTTGAGTTACCACCCTTGAAAGTCTAACACAGCAGAATAACCTGCAGGATAGAGACACCTTGTTTGATTGAAATCCTTAACAGTCCCTTTCTATTTCTAAATAAACAGGCTTTCATTACAATTGAGTTTTAAACAGGCCATTTTTTTCTCTACAGTCAGCAGAGCCCATTTTTCCACATGTGTCAAAAACTGCTAGCATTTCTTTCTTCAATTTGGTTTACAGCTCCTCAGACTGCCCACACTTTCTTTGCGGCTGTAGTCATTTCCTTGCAGCAGGAGTTTTATCTAAAGCATAGATACATTTATCATTGACCTGGCTCAGAGAGTAAAAAGTCTCTTTGAACTGCTGCTCCTGGATACATTTTGACAAGAAATAAACATGTGTTCCTGTGCGAGTGAAAAGAAAGTTGCTTGTTGATTTCTTTCAAATCTACTTAGACAGGACCTGTCATTCAGGAATTATGCCCGGTTTTTCTGAGGCACAATGAATTATCCTGGGCCTGGCAGGGCCGTTTCCATCACAGTGGTTTCAGAATGCACAGATAGAAATAGCATAACACAGCATTTTGAAAGGGCGAAAAAAGGTTTCATTTTGAAGGGGAATTTTTGGCTTTTGCAGCAATGTAGTGCTGCCGGTTCACTTGATTCCATATATATGTCTCAGAACACACTGGCGTACTTTTTCAGTGTGTCCCCTTGTTCCATCCTGCCTGAAGTGTACTAGGCAGGATGGTGCAGCCATCTTTTGTTGCTGCCAAAATGCAGTTTTGAGTTCCTGGTGCGCACAGGAGCCAGCGCTGCCAGGTTGCTGTTTCTTGCGCAAAATCAGCTTGGTGTTGTAGTGCAATGCTGTTGAGTGGGTCAATATATCCCACAAGTAGAAATTTTCACCCTCCCAACACAGCACTTTCCCCTTCATATTTCCATAATGATTATAATTATTTATTGCCAACACCAGAGATAATCTATACCCCGATAAGCACCACAACCAGAAGGAGTCTTGCTTTATATCCTTCATATCCTCTACGTGTTTCCCATAATATGACATGTACGTACTCATCAAATCTGAGCAAGAGTTATAACATGTTTAATGGTCTCCAATTCAGTACCATCCCTACACAGTTGACATACACGCGTATCCCTTTCAATACCCATCCAAGCGCCATTAACTGCTAATGTGTTCACTTTATTAAATCTTATTAGCATATCAATTCTTCTCAGCGCTGGGTATGGAAATTGATAGATATATTGTTGGGATTTCTTATATGGAAAAAACATTTTAGCAAAAGTGCTCAGTGATTTTAATTAATTCATATGATTTTGGTTTACAACCCAATCCCATCTTTCAACATGCAATCTAAATTAATGTTATAAGACCCCTGACTCTAAATGTCTCTCCGGCGTCCAAGCTACCAGGTAATAAAAATGCACATTTGTGGCTTTAAAATCCTGCAACGGCCACAGACTTTAATTTTCCATTGCTTTACGTAATAGAGCTAGGACAGAACCTTGCGTGGCCATCATCATTTTTATATGAAGCTTACCTTTGTTGATTTTAATCATTGAGGCCAAAGACGTCAGCCCCAGCTCTAACCTAATCACCTCAATTGGGGTAGAATTAGACAATGCCAATATTTTACTCCAAAGATGACCTTCCAACTTTTTGGCCAATTGATCAAGTTTGGCAAAAGATGTTTCCAAAGCATATATTAAAACTTTCCAGTAACGTTTGCCTATATACCCTAATTATACCAATGAGACTGTATCCTGCTGTTCTTTGTATGAACTGCCTAATCAGCAGAACAATTGCGATGGCCTTCGATCTTCTCTTAGGCAACATCTCCACCTCACCCTTAGGTGTGCCACTGTCATCTCCCAAATAGACAAAACTATCCACCCTTTCATTATTTCCTTCCCGGGTGTGTATCTTCCTTTGGTCTCTCATAACCTTCCCTAACATCATAAATTTGGTATTTAACCATTTAACAACCAACCCATGGGTATTCACATAATCAACAAAGCTTGGGCACTTCTACTAATGCCGTTGAATGTCCTATCAAAAATAACAACATTGTGAGCGTAAGCTAACCAGCCAACATTATTATGCCCCAATCTGGGAGGGATATATTTCACACCTTCCAATACACCACCCAAGTCGGAGAGAAATATATTGAAAAAAGGCGGGGCCAACAAACACCACTATTCAACCCCTGTCTAATATCCACTGGGGCAGACAGTTTGCCCAAACCGTTCATACACACTCTTGCCTTATTATTCTGAAGCAACTGTCAGAGGGGAAACAATAAACCTTCAGGTAATCCCAAATTCCTCAATTTAGCCCATAATTTAGATCTATCAATCAAATTAAAGGCAGATTTAAAATCCATGAAAAAGGACATATATTGGGGAAACCTAAACCCTTCTCAGCCTGAGAAATTAATTAATTCAGGATCAAAATGTTAAATGTTGTTGACTGACCAGATCTAAATCCTGCCTGGTAACAACTGAGCACCTGGTTCTTTTCCACCCACTCATTAAGCTCACAGTGAATAAGAATGGAAAAGGGTTCCTAGCAACATCAAATAATGATAACAGATGATAGCTCTCTGGCTCATCCTTCCTCCATTCTTAAAAAAAAGGAATGAGATATGTGGTCTTCCAATATTCAGGAATTGCACCCCTTACATATTCATATAGAGTGTACAAAATGTCAGCCCATAACTTGGGATTTGCCTTCATAACCGCATTAGATACGTCATCTGGACCAGGGACTCTCCACTGTTTTAACCATTTTATGATCTCTATGATATCATTATGATCATAACTAATCTCAGTGCAGCCCCTAAATTAGAGTTCCCGTATATCCCCTTTAAAGTTATCGATGACAGATATGATATAAAGCTCCTCAATGATAGGGTGTAAAAGAGCATCACTCAGCTCCTGTTTCTCTGTATTAAAAATAGCCCACAGCTTTCTTGTATTTACCAGAGTTCAGGGCAGTATGCATGATTTTCCAAGAGTGGTTATCAAGTGATGCATTAAAGTGTCTGTATCTGTTCGTCAGAATGTGTACCCACTTTAATGTATCTATCCTGTCAAGATTACTCAAACAAGCTTTCTAAGATCCTGCCTTAACCCTTTTTTCTTGTCCTGTATAACCTTGTCATAAGGACAAACAAAGTGCACCCTGTGATTAACAAATGTACAGCCCCTATTGGGTAAGAACCTAGATGAACTAGCAGATTTCCACTCTACTAACTGATACAGAGATTCCAACTGCGTATATTCTTCCTCAGCCTTACCCATACAACTGGTAATTGCTGCCAAATTATGGTCAGTACAACCTACACTATTTTTACCACAGTTTACGCACACTATGCCTACTTTATCAATATATGTATCATGCTATAAATCAGTTTCAATAGACATGGATAAAATGGCACAGTCACTGAAGTCAGTAAAACACACACTCATATTTATAGGGGCTTTAAATAATTTCTTATTAACATATATGAAATCAATAAAGGATGGATGCAACTTGTGCGTCCAAGTCATTTAAGCAGCCTTTAACGTGGCCGCTTAATCTATACATTCTAAATCATTGAAAAACTCAACCCAGCTCTGCACTAACTTTGCTGATTTTACCCCACCTCCTGTACATGGAGGCACAAGCACGGTCTTGCGTCACAATTGTGTAGTTCATACACCCACAGTTTAAATCACCACCCCCCAATATCCAGTCTATATTTCTACTACTAACACAGGACACAATTGTCTCGTAAATATACACCTGGGATGAATCAATGCACTACCCACCGGGGGGCGGAGGGGTCATAAATATTTGTAACCAAGATAGTTCTCTGTTCAGCCAAAACAATTTCAACTGCAAGAACATTAGCGTTACTTTGTACTCCAACAGCTTCATGTGATCCATATCTGTTTGCACATAGAACAATAAGACCACCAAAAGGGTGCCCCAATTTGCCCTTCATAGCTTTTCAACAATGGGAAGGGGTACCCTTGAACCCATAGACCTAGGGACCTTTAAGACGAGGTAGCAATACTTGGGGATGCATAATTTATTCGAACATCAATAATCAAACCGACTCAAGAAGTTGGCAAAACATGCTACTGTTTTATTTGCAATTATCTAAAACGGGGAGTTACAACAGACTTCAATGGACATTTGCTCGATTTCTCTCAGCGCATTCTACAAAAAACCTGACTCTTATAGTCAAAACTCGTCATAGGTGACGTCATACAACGTGGCAAACTACTAAAACCTACTTTGGAATGTGATAGGCTTAAAGGGAACATCTAAGTATACGTTCATTACTGATGGGGGAAGTGATTGGGTCTCTAACATCAGGTGGACAACTATGCCCTCCTCTTGTGCAAGTCATCTGTATTGTCACAAAATATACAATGATACAGTGGTTACACAAACTATAGGGCTCTTTGATACGTGGCCCTCTACAATTGGTTTCGCACACTTGTACTCTTCTGGAATTTTCCACACGCTAGCAGCACGCAAGCTACCACAGGTGCAGGGAGTGTCGCCATGATCATGCTTCCCCTCCCAATTAGCCCAACATCTATCATCACTCTTGCAGTCTGCCAGTCAATTAAGGCTTTGAACTTGGCCGTGCAGAGGTTCTCTGTGCCTATGAATACAAGGGAGTATCTTCCTGGTTTTGGTGTAGCTTGATCCAATGTCTATTTTGATCTGACCATGTGACTGGAGACCATGTTTTCAAGCTCTTTGCTGCATTTAAAACTATTAAATGATGAACTCTTGACGCCTTCAGTGTTTTTCCATTCCACCTCAAACAGAAGTTTGCTTCTTTCCCACATTCATTGTAACTACTGGATGGACAACGAGGCTCACGGTGGCCTCAACTTCTTGGTGCTGGACCAGCCAAGCCTTTCTTGAATTTCTCAATCGCCATTAGCTGTTTTCCAACTATGCCACACTGAAACCCTTTCCAATCATGGGCTTTCAACTCCTGCTCAAGTGCATCGTGGAACATCCAGGTTCCATATATTCCTATGAATATACACTGGTGCATCGCTGCAAATATTCACTATGTAGCCAGCCTTAAGATTACTTTGTCTACTTGCGTTACTGCATCTGTACAAGTGTAAACTGATTCTGCATTTTCTTCAGCGTTTCTTTACATGATCATCTTCATTTCAAGCCCAAAATGTTGCTCACCTTCGACACCTCCTCTTCAGATTTACAGAATGTTAATATTCTTTTGCCTAACGCATCTTCTCTGGGTGGGTCAGTTCTGCCTCATGTGACGTCACCAGTCTTCTTTTTCACTCACTCTCACACTTCTTCCGGGACTTAATCCAGAAGGCCATCATATCTCTGTAAATGTATATAGGGCTTTCTCAATGGATACCTTGTTTCAAGGATTTTTTGTGGTACAGCCATCTTTAATGATACTGCACATGTCGCAATTTCCGGTTCCCAACATATAGGCAACATGGGGGCAGAGCTTTTGGTGGGGGTACTGGACTCCTCTTCTACACCCTCAAAAACGGCATCCCCTATCAACCAAATTTCTTGCAACCTTATTATGTCTAATGACACAAGGAGTTCCACCGAGCCACCCTGGGGAAAATAAATGACTATGCACTCGCGTATTCCAGGATTTAACCAGAAGAGTACTTCTTCATACTGAGCGACGGAAAGAAAGACAAAAGCCAGTTCCAATGAGCTTTACTAGCCACATCCACCCCTGATGCATTAGGGACAAAACATTTGCTCCAACACTCTTTCTCAGTGGCACATGCCTGCATCTGTATTGATGGAGAGTTGTCCGACAGTCCACCAGCGACTTTCAGTGGTTGATCTATATCATAGTCCCATTTTAAAAGTGAGGCTGCATTATCAAGAACCAAAGCAAAAACTTCTGAGGTGCGACAATGAACTCTTTTCACTGGGGGTCCGGGGGAGGGCAATATCCTTCCATTTGCTCTACATAGTGAAAATCCTTATTCTTCAGTACCCTCAACACGGGAAGGTGACTAAATAATTGTAAAACACTACTGCGAATAGCAGGAATTTTATCAATTAGAAACAAACTTGTGATGGTAAAAGAAGACTTTGGGAGTATTACACAGTCAGACCTAGGCTCTAATCTACCACTTCCTCCTTATTTGATGTATTCGGCCGTTCAACAGGCATCTGGTCTGCCTGGGTAGAGCATGTCTCACCCAAGGAATCATTTCCTTCACACAGATCCTCACTCCTACAAGTAATATTCTGCTCCAGATGATCTGCAGATTTTTGTATTATTTTTTTCACAATAGATCTCTCACCATTCATTAACCGAATTTCCGTGGTTATTCCTGATGTCTACAGTATCCATGAGAGGACGGATCGCATCATTCAAATCAGCGTTCTGGTTTTCCACCTTCCTCAGTCTTCGCCGTTCTTTCCCAGACAATTCAGTCTCATCTACCGGCTCAATTCAATTATAACGATCTTAATGAAACAAACAACTTTTTGAGTTAGATGCTTCACAATACTGAAGCTTGCATCGGATAAGAATGGGGGAAGTCTCAATTAGAACATGGCTGCTCTGTTTGCTCTACTGAAAAACACTTGTATCTAGTGTACCCCTCCTCATATGCAATATTTTCTCTATTTTCACTGTAATGCAAATATATGTACATGATTCAGTGTCATGTGTTGCGACATCCATGAGCAAAAGAAGCTATGGTGGGCACGTTTGAATGTATAGGTTTCGTAAATTCCTGTATTGCCGCCACTGAGGTTTCTTAGATAAGGAGCTTGTTTGCAACAACCTGATGCACATTCCCAAACCATTGCTACTCATAATGACAGCCATTATGCTGAACAGAGTCAACTATGCTAGGGTTTGACCTTTCCACTTGTAATTTGGGCATTTGGGCATTTGTGTGTCTCAGGTGCATTAAGTTAACTTTGAAGAACCTATTGGTGTTTATGTGCACTGTCATTACCCGCAATTCATTTAAAGAGTAGATGTTCTTTAATGTTCAGGTATAAGCACTTTGATCAAGGTGCCAATCAACATCTCCTCACGTGCTGAAAGTGGATGTAGCGAGATTACACCTCCTGTGATCCAGACATGTAGCATCCTACCATTGTATTATGGCACAACACCACGGACACGACCCTGCCTTCATTTAGGTCATTTATCTTATTTTCATGAGAATACTATTTCTTCCATTATTCCTACCGCATTCATCATTACCTCATTGCTTTCCTACTCTCTCGTAACTTCCTCCCAAGTGCTGAGCAACAACCGCCTTAAGTGCTTTGGTAATGTAAATTGGTGGAAAGTGCATATACAAATAAATCATTAATTGATTCCCTTGTGACATAGATCAAAAAATGTGCTTAGCGCTATTTTCAAAAATGCTTTGAATCCTGTGAGTGCAACAGGGAATGGATGTAAACACACATCGCGGGTTTTATTTTCTGTTCAAGAGCGTTATGCTTCTCGCGTGGTCTCGGTTTGACCTCTTCATGCACTGAGGTTCAAACATGGAACGTTAGTGGAAATGTGTGCAGTGCAAAGCACACTTAGCACATTCATACTCCCGCCATCGTTGAAAGTCAGCGTTCTTGACCGTGTATTTGTACTGGGCACCTTCTGCCAGGTGCCCACACGTAGAAAGTGTGGCATCTGTACAAATGGCACATTTATCCCTGTGCGATGCCACCCTCTAGGGATGACCATAAGCCACGTTAGCAGTATCAGTGCAAACCCACAAACTAGCAATGTGGTGGGTTCCCACGCCTGCTCCTCCCCCAGAGCCTGCTGTACGTTCCTGCATTCCGTGAGTGCACGGGCAACATTTTTTTGCAGAACAATGGGTGCGCAGGTCTCTCTCTCTCTCTCTCTCTCTCTCTCTCTCTCTCTCTCTCTCTCTCTCTCTCTCTCTCTCTCTCTCTCTCTCTCTCTCTCTCTCTCTCTCTCTCTCTCTCTCTCTCTCTCTCTCTCTCTCTCTCTCTCTCTCTCTCTCTCTCTCTCTCTCTCTCTCTCTCTCTCTCTCTCTCTCTCTCTCTCTCTCTCTCTCTCTCTCTCTCTCTCTCTCTCTCTCTCTCTCTCTCTCTCTCTCTCTCTCTCTCTCTCTCTCTCTCTCTCTCTCTCTCTCTCTCTCTCTCTCTCTCTCTCGTTAACACAGCCAAACGTTGTGTTTCATTGCTCTGCTTACCCATAGACGAGTCATTAATAGAGAGTACACATCTTAAAGGGCTTGAGAGTACACATCTTCGAGAGTACACCAGTGGTCGAAGTGTACGAAAAGAGGTAGTGGAACTATGTTCCCTGCTGGCCTGCCCCACACCCTACAAACCCCATCATCACGTCCCCTCCCACACACAATACAAACCACCAAACAATTACTCCTGCTGTTTAAGGAAACGTTCAGTGCAGTGCCAACTTCTTCCTACACTTTTATTTTAAAACGAAACCATTCCGGAACGGTTTCTTTTTAATATAAAAGTATAGGAGCTGTAAAAGGTAATTTAAAAAAGTAGAGGAGCACCGCTCCCGACCGACCGCTCCCGCTCACTTCGACCACTGGAATACACACCTCTTAAAGGGCTTGAGAGTAGACATCTTAAAGGGGTTGAGAGTACACATCTTAAAGGGCTTGACCTGTGCATTGAAGCTGTGGTTGACGGTATTGATTTCTGATTTTATTAATTAGGCAGGTTTTTGATCTGGTGACTCCCCGAGGAAACAAACATTAGTGTCCCTATCCATGGTAACAGCGTTGTCTGTTTATAAACCCCACCTGGCCACCTCATCTTGTTATAGACAAATGATATTGACAATGGCATGTTATAAGTCCCCACGTGGCAGGGGTTATTCTCACTGTCACTCAATGTGCAGCCTGGGATTGTGCTTTACTTGTGATGTGTCCCTATTTGTTACATTCACTAATGCATGATTGGAATCCAAAACATACAATCTATATTTCTGTTAGCAATGGAGACACCCAGGCATTGTTGCAGTATTCATTACAAATTAACGTTTGGCTGAATCACACAGTACATTTACTTTTCAGTGGGCACCTGTAACATACACAGCAATTTGCCTCCGTGAACTAAGACTTCCAATCCCCGAATCACAATGAAAACCAAATATGTTGAAAATAGGGACACTGCCACCAGTTTCCCTGAGACGATGAATATGCCCGGATTTGGATTTTAATCCCAGACTTCTTTAAAGGTTGTGTAACTGCGCGAAGTCAGAATGATAGTGCAGCCCTCCCCTCATACATCTGTGCAGAACCCGGAGCGACCGGTTTGAAAGCAGCCAGATGTCTTTGAACTATACGGAAGTGTACTAGCCATGAAGCTGCCAACATCCGACGTAACCCTTTGAATGCTGAGGTGATTTGCAAAGTTTCTCCTGAATGGAATTGGGATTTGGGGGGCATTCGTCCCCGCTACCACTCTCCCCTTCAAACCTACAAATGATCTAATTTAGATACATATACAGCCCACATTAAGACAATAGAGTGATATCAACTCTAAACAACTCGCATGTAATATGGTGCCAGAAAATCCTGCATAAATACTGCAAACCTTCAAATCACCCTGCGTTCAATTGGCTCCTGTTCATTGGATGTTGCTGCCTGTAGTTGCTAGTAAAGCAGGTGGAGGTGCGGGGGGAGGGGGATACTATGTATGTCATCTCTCCCGTTTGGTTCTGTCCTGAGTGTGGGCAGCACCTAGGTTTCAGCTAATTATGAAATTGTTTTGTTATTAGAAACAAGCAATCATGGACAATTTAAATTGCTTCATGAACCAGAATATACAGGAATATTTACTCCCAACTGTACATTATGTGGATAGTAAAAGTCACTGAGGAGTATTCAAAAATCAGGCAGAAGGCCGAGTAATTTATAGGCAAAGAACTCTAAGGTTACTTTTTGTATAACATATAATGTATCTTTTGGGGTACATGTTTTCGCAAAAACACAAAAGAAAGACAAGCAAAACAAATGCATGCTTTCTGTTGTAAATATCCACAAATGTAAGGTAGTGGTAGAGCAGTGGGATTGCATTCTAGCAAAACGATTCATATGAGTCAGCATTTCCCCAGTACTGACACTAAGGAGGGGTATCGATTGGCCTGGAGCCAAAGATGGACGTCACAATGGTAATGGGCCTCAGAATGAAATGGGACCCAGAGTTGGAATGGATTTAGGAGCATGAGCGAGCCTTAGCTAGCTTTGCTCCAAGTAGGAAATATTGGCCGTGGACTAGGGATCGACTGGGAAATTGGAATGAAAGAACTAATTTGAGGAAGCACCTCTGGACAGGATACCCACATTCCCTTGCAACAGTATAGTGTGAAACATGCTGAACGACAAATTGTTTCATGTGTTTATTGTTTGTGTGTCAATGCATGAGCGCCTGCAATGTGTTCAAACAAGAATCAAAAGTAATGTATCTACTTCGTTACAATGCTGTTTTTATGTGAGCTGTATGGCTATGGTCTAGGGCAATACCCCGGTGTGTTTATATGTTAATGTTAAAGGATATTTGTACTGCGCACTGTAACCACCGGAGTGGTCCCCTGGTGCTCTGGCGGCTCTCAGAAAAAAGGAGAGGGGATGTTGAGTTAGTGGGAATGAGTGGCAAAAGTGCAAGAAAGCAGTGATGTGCTGTTGGCAGCCTCAGCCCGGTGGGTCCGTTGGCTGGGCGTGGGGTGTTTTACAGTCGGTAGTTGTCGTGTTCTGTTGTGCAATTCTATGAGGACTTTGTTTTATTGTTGCAGTGTGGTGAAGTTTGTGCGGTTTTCTGCGTTTAAGGCTTGTGGTTGTGTTTGGTTAGAGTCTGAGAGGTGTATGCAGACGGATTAAATTGTTAGTGGATTGGTTAGTTGGCAACATTCACTATTGCATCAAGCGTGGCACATGCTAACATTCACAACTCTATCGAGATGTGATGCAAGCAAACATTCACAATTACATTTGATGTGATGAAGCTAAGGTTAAGATTTCAGCTGAGTGTGACACATGCTAACATTCACGATTCTATCTAGATGTGACGCATGCTAAGGTTAAGATTTTCAGCTGAGTGTGGCACATGCTAACCTTCACAATTCCATCTAGATGTGACGCAAGCTAACATTCACAATTCCATCTAGATGTGATGCAAGCTAACATTCACAATTCCATCTAGATGTGACGCATGCTAAGGTTAAGATTTCAGCTGAGTGTGGCACATGCTAACATTCACAATTCTATCTAGATGTGACAAGCTAACATTCTCAATTCTATCTAGATGTGATGCGCTAACATTCACAATTCTGTCCAGATGTGATGCATGCTAAGGTACAGATTTCTGCAGTGTGGTACATGCTAACATTCACAATTCCATCTAGATGTCACGCAAGCCAACATTCACAATTCCATCTAGATGTCACGCAAGCTAAGGTTAAGATTTCAGCGGAGTGTGCACATGCTAAAATTCAAAATTCTAGCTAGATGTGACACGCTAACATTCACAATTCTATCTAGATGTGATGCAAGCTAACATTCACAATTCCACCTAGATGTGACACATGCTAAGGTTAAGATTTCAGCTGAGTGTGACACATGCTAACATTCACAATTCTATCTAGATGTGACGCATGCTAAGGTTAAGATTTCAGTAGAGTGTGGCACATTCTAACATCGGCTTGTATGTTAGTGCGTTGTGCAATGCAACATTTATAGTCCATCCAAGAATGGATTTAGGCTGAAGTTCACAAATCTCTCTAAGTATGCATGTTGTAAAACTA
The DNA here is from genome assembly GCF_040938575.1 of Ambystoma mexicanum. NCBI lineage: Eukaryota > Metazoa > Chordata > Amphibia > Caudata > Ambystomatidae > Ambystoma > Ambystoma mexicanum. Next base: position 1,019,478,118 of record NC_090935.1, on the reverse strand, counting down.
TGGCAGTCTACGTTATGGAGAGGTAAGGTAGAGTGGCAAGGGCTTTCTGGAGCAGAGTAATTGCTCTGCCTCCCACCCATGCAACACTCACAGTTTTGTTGGTGTCTATTGGCTGCTGGCTTCCTTGGCTTCCCCTGTGGAAACCTGCTGACACTTCTTGGAGCCGCCTCTGGTGGAGCCGCCCTTTGCCTTGGGGCCCTTAGCCGGAGGGGCTGACGGGCAGAGGGCTGCCCTGGGAGGAACCTTTAAGTCCAGGGAGTCAGCCAATCACAGGTGCGGGAGTGTTGGGAGGCGGGCTGAGGGGCGGGGAGGACCACGAGAGTTGGTCTGGGCTGCAAGGCAGCACGCGGGGCCTGCAGCCTGCGAGTGGAAGGCCCAAGATTTTTGAGGGGCATGGGGGCTCCAGGGGACTCACCTGCTGACCGGGGGAACCCTATGCAGGCGGTGACTAGACCCCTCCCTTACATACAGCCCACCTAGACACCCAGGCGCCAAGAGGAGGGCTTCTTTGCAGAAGGCCGCCAAAAGACGGTGAACAAAGAAGGCAAACCTGGTTTGCTGTGCAAAGTAAAACACAAGAAGGACTTTAACAAAAAGAAATGGCAAATAAACCGGACCGGAGCCAAAAGAAAGACTATTTGGTCAAGCAGGATTATGTTCGAGGCTAATATAATAGCCTGAACAATACCATGTTTATATAGTATAGTCGCGGTAGAAAAGTTAGGGTATATACCACTGCCACCAGCCAAGTCAAAATATTAAAAGAGCAAAACAAAGCTCAGAGAGGCACAGACAAAAAGGGATAGGCATTAACCCTTTCCAGTACTCCATGTAAGATGGGGTGTACTGGGTCTGTAGTTTTAAATGACTACATAAAGTAAATGACACTTTACCTGTTTCTGGGGGACAGTACTCAGCCCCAAAAAAAATGGAGGCAGTGGGAAGTCTCAAAGACAACCCTGTGTCACTGCACGGAAGGTGCTGTGTAACACACAAAAAGGTGGGTCTCATGGAGTTGTGTGCTCAAGAGCCCAAGATCACACAACAGTAAAAATAGACATGGCAAAATACATGTAAGAGTGGGAAAAAGCTCACACTCTTACCAAGTGGAAAAAATAAACTCCAGAAATCCAGCAAAGCTGCTGGGGGACTCACTAGGTGAGGGAAATTAGCCATAGAATAAGAATTCTCCCTAACAGGCTTCGATGAATCTCTTTAGGCCATCAAGACCAACATGGAGATGTCCCGTGCCCTTGTCACGCTGCAATAGCTCTGCCCTTTCGTCCCTCAGAAGGGAAATCGGGTAGATCTTTGAGTTTTGGTGGTGGATCGTCCTCTTACCGCCAACCCTCCCGTTCCATGAGCCAGGAAGCCTATAGGGGTCGTTCAAAGGCCTTCATAGGTGGCCGTAAAGGCTCTCAGGGCGGTGCCCCAGCCTCCAAGCAGGACTGGACCAGCCAGGATGTCGGACCTGCACCCTGTTGGGAGTCCAGCTGGCGAACTTTGTCAGCGTGTGAGAAAACAGCTCCACCGATCGATGGGTGCTGGACGCTCTTGCCCACAGATGCACTTTAGAGTTTCAACTAAGTATCCCTGAATACCACTGGTGGCCCGGCAGGAACAACACATCCCTCAGCTGCTGCTGGAGTTTCGGGCCATGTTAAGAAAAGGTTGCGATAGAGCAGGTTCCAAAGTGACTCTGGGGTTCCGGAGTTCACTCTTACTTTCTAGTAAGAAAGAAGACCGGGGGCTGGTGGCCCATTCTCGACCTACGACGACTCAACAAGTACATCAAGTCCATCAAGTCCCAGAAGTTGAGGATGGTCACAACTTCTTTTTCTGCTATTTCCCTGTGGAAATGTCACTCCAGATTTCCGCCCTGGGCACCAAACCAGGTTTGGTTCCCCCGCTCATCCGCCCTTGGCAGGCTTCAGGAGCGAAGACCGCCTCTGGTGCCCGAGTGCCTGGGACAGGCAGGAAGCGAGGGAGGTGTTCGAAACTCCCTGCGCCCAGCCTCCAAGGAGACCCAAATGCACTCCGGCATGACTGGCTGGCTGTCGGGCAAGGACAGCCACCCCACTGGGTGAGTGGCAGCCAGGCCGGAACTAATGGGAGGAAACTGGATAAAAGGCAAGTCTCCTGGCTTGGAAGGCAAAGTCGACCACCGGAACGAAAGAACCGAAGACGAGCCCGAAGAGGACACCTGCCGCAACCCCTGGACCGCTGGCCTGCCCGGTGAAGCCCTGCTGCAGGTCCGAATTGCCAAGTTCATCTAGACAGAGAAGCCCTGCAAGGACGACTTCTCCCCCCGAGTTGGTGGGACCAATCAACTCGACACTAAGCCACCTGGACACCATTCCCAGAGCTGGGCATTTGATATTATACGGGCACATGGATGGATGTATTATGGTGACAAAATATATGATATAGATGACATCCCAGCGTGTAAAGTGTACTTGCTTGCAGTACATGTGTGTGAAGTGTAAAGTGTGGTGCATGAGTGAAAGACCATTAATAACGGTAATATTCTTATTGTGAAAAAACACAGGGGTTAGTGTACTGCGTGAGAGCGAGGCCATCAACGATCCTTATCTGCTAAGTTTGAGGAAACACAAGGGTTAGGGGGCTAATTGGTGTAACACTGCTTTGTTATCTTCCAGGACCAGAGGGAGTGTGGACAACTCTCAGCTGGAGCCGACAGCGATGGTATTCTCCTACCTAACCCTTATAATAAACATTACCTATCCCTCTTTCCCATGATGCAACACCATTCCCCTCTATTCAAGCACCAAAGCCCTCTTCCCTCTGGGGTGTTGTAGTGACATGTGTTTTAAATCATCAGTCCTAAAGCTTTACTGTGGGGAGAGTGGGCGATGTCTACTCCTGGAATGACATTGGAGCTGGATAGTGGAGCTACACCTTCGGGCAAGGATTGGTCTTGGCACAGCAATGGCTCTTGTGGCAAGGAAGGTCCATAGGGGAGGGATGAGCTTTTGGATGTAGATGGTCCATGGGGAATGAGCAGTGGGGGTGGGGGTGGGCCTCAGGGAGTATTGGGATTGGACAGTTATTGGCCTTGATGGGCAGTATTGGGTTTTGAAGCAGGGGAGAGCAGGGAAGGAGATGAACCACAGACAAGGAGCCAGATGGTCTTTGAGTGTGGTGTGGGGACAGTGCTTAGAAGTATGTTTGGACATGTTAATTTTGGCCCTGGAGCGCAGAGGAGCGGTCTCTGATGTAGAATGTGATGATGTCACAACTAGTTTGTTATGCCATAATCAGCTATTTGTGATGCCTTTACCAGTTGATTAATTAGTCTATTCTTAATTGTAAATAGTACACCTATGTTATTGCACTTGGTATAATAGATATGTAATGTTCTTTGTCATTGTGTAGGGCACGTCTGCAACTGTTGAGCGACATTGACCAGTATGGCAAGGGCTTGTTATTAAGAATTCACAATCACCGTGAGAACCAGGCTTCATTACAAATAATATTGATCCTATATCAAGCACTTGCACGGGATGTTTCACCATTTCTCAAATCAAAGACATATGTTTAATGTATGAAGGATGACAGATTGCAAAGGCACTGCATGCAATGAAAACTGCAGGGCACTCTCAGATTTTAGCAACAAGTATTTAACCCAAATATATTATCATTTAAAAGGACGGTACTAAGAGAAGAAAGACAGTAAAATAAAAGGATTAACAAAACAAAAATGAAAACAACTACGATATCGCATCAGAAATACGACTTTATTAAGGTATCTGGTTTAACCAATAATTAATTAAAAATGAAACATTTTAAGGTAGATTTGTCCAGGTTCCCCCTGTTATTAAAATGACTATTTTATAATATTCCATTGTATCTCTTACAGCATTCGAGTGCATCTCGTTTACATTGTTCTAATGGGGTTGCATGGCCATCAAACCAAGTTCTTATAAATGCTAGTGTGGTTACTGCTAGACAATTGAGGATAAACACACAATTTCATCAAGTTTTTCATTACATATCAGTGCCAAATGTAATCAATGCTGTACATATAATCTCAACATGGATAACATCATTTTTCTGATTGTACTCCTCACAATTAAAACTCCGCTTCACACATGCAATTGAAAAAGCTTTGCCACAGTATAATACAGCTGGCACATTGTTTGATTGTAATATTAGATTAGCAGGAATCAAGTCTATTCTCATACATCTCAAAGATTTTCAATAAACTGGACAGGCAACTTCTCGTTCTTCCCCAAATGTCCAGTTCACCTAATAGTTTAAAGGTCAACATGTGTCTGGATTTGCGTTATTAGTGTAGAATAGTAATGGTTAATGGGCTGTTTGCCTCCTGGTAATTTCGGATTACATAATTATTCACCAACATAGTAAATACACAAGATTCACCCGATTCATGGAACTTTTAGGGCGGTGCAAAGTGACTTTGCACTGCCAACAAACACCATGATTCACAGTGTGGTGCAATGTGTATGTTTGCATTGCAAAGTGGCTTTGCACTGGTGTTGCACTGCTCTGTGAATCAGGGTGCTTGTTGTTGGCAGTGCAAAGTCACTTTGCACCGCACACAAGGTTTCATGCATCAGGGACTTAGTCTGCAAGCATTTAAAGGACTGTTCTGCAGTTAAATCAAAACTCCTGCACCGGGTCCTGAATGTGAGCAAGCTGTAGGGTTTTAAATGATTCAGACTTAAAAATTACAAGTTTGTATTTTATCTGTAATCACAAATCCATCTCTATAGCTACAAGGACGGATCTGGCACTGGACAAAATATCTTCCCACAAGGATCACTTGCTTGTTCACGATAATTTAAACGAGGAAACAAAGTCACCTCTGTCTTTCAAAGCATGTGAATGAAAGTGTGTGACTACCACTCACAATTCTCTAGTAGGAAGATGTCCTCGGCCTGCATAACCTGCTTGCCTCAGAGCAACTGATTAATCATAAAAGATTCACAGTATGAACTCATAGACTGTGTCAGACATGTCTTGCATTCTATAAACATCACACATACATGAGTAATATTTCTCTTAGTGCAAGGCAGTGTGCAGTTTATGTCATATTTCATGTCGGTGAAACCAACAACAGATATGGAATCAAAAGCATAGAATTACATTCAAATACATTGTGATTTAAATGTGCTGTTCAGAGCTGAAAACCTAGCAAGACTTTTCAGCCGTGCATAGTGCCTGCACTAACTTCCAACCCCTAAAGCCTAGGAATTGAAAAATAGGAGGAGAATACAATGTTCCCTTCGAATCATCCAACATTATATGGGTCCTTCCCACACAATGCATTATCATTCAGAGAGGTTCAACTCACATTTCTTTTCGCACAGTCAGAATTTAGGGGTTGGTGTAATGGAATATGCATCCTGCAGTGCATACAGAAGACACATAAAGACAACGGTACAAATTTAGGGTTCGATTCATGGGATTTTGTGCACAGTTCAAAGTGACTTTGCAATCCTTGTTCTCTAAGCAACTTGTTCAATTTATTTCCTGCTGTGCATACTTTCTGCTCTCCACAATCTAACACAGAAAGGAAGAACAAAAAATGCCATTGTGCAGTTAAAATGCATTTCAGCAGTGCCATCAAAATATGTATTTTCACCTCATTTTGCACATGAGACTACATTATAATGTTAAGGAAGTTAGAATTAGTATTTAGTAATGTTAATTCAATTAGTCAGTTATATGATTAATGTAGTCTCATATATAAGGCATCACAGAGAAAAAATTGGTGCACTTCATTCTCTGCAGTTCAGATTGGGCTTTTGCTGTGTTATGAATTCTGTACCTTGCATGCCACCAACAACATATTCACATGTTATACTGGCAACACAAAAATATATGTATGTACCACATTACTGCTGGCAATAAAATGCCACTGCACTTTGCAATAAAAGTATGTCATTATATTTTGGTAAAACGCTATATATTTTCTTACACTATGCACTACCAACACAAATCCTAATTCATGGAACTGGGGTTTGTGTCAGCAGTGCAAGGCCACTTTTCAGCAGTGCAAAGTTACTTTGAACTGTGCATAAAATGCCATGAATTGGGCCCTTCATCTAAAGGACATTTGGTTTCCCAAGCAGAGTTTTGTGATTGTATGTACTCAATTCACGTCAAATCTTATCAAAGGAAATATGGTCTGGCTATTCTGTCTCCGAGGCACACCCACACTCTGCTAAATGTAAAGCGCTCGGCCACACATGGCCATCAGTCCTGCTTTTCAGATATACAGGTCTCTCATGAATTGCCTTTATTAAATTATTATAAACCTCAATAATTCTTTATATGTCGACCTCGGAATTATGAAAGGCAGACTCAAGCTTCCATGACATGTTACTGACTCTGCTGGCCTGATATGCATTCTTTCAATTCCTCACTTCAACAATGCACATTTTATCAACTTCAGAATAATGAAAGACGCAGCTATTGTTACCCAGATTCAACCCCGGCCCCTGCACATTAACATAGATCTACGTAGTGGGTGCATTAATGTACTGAGCTATTTTATTGCATAGTTTAATGTGCAGTCCTACTTGGACAAGATTCACAGAAGCACATGGGTCCATTTCCTCTTGCTAATTTCCCACTCAGCCTCACCTCATCTCCCCCCTACCCCTTTTCTCTCTTCCTGAAGCCTTTCAAATTATTTTGGCAACGTATACCCACGAATCAGCTCAAACCACACCTAGCAACTCTTGAACATCCCTAAAGACCTATGACCATTAAAGGAGATTTGGACAGATCAGGCTGTGGAACCTGCTGACCTACACACATCCCATAAGAGATGTGTGCTAGCCCAGGGATCACTGGAGAAAGTGCACCCAGGCTTCCTCCTGATGTCTGGACCTCATCTCCACACGGAGCGGGTGTCCCACCTGGATACCCTGTTTTGGGCATTAGATCGCCACACCTCCATGAAGGGTAGCAAGATAAATGTTTTTATAAAAACAAATGAAAAAGAAAAACAGGTTACACATTGACAATGTAGAGCCCATCATGTTTTAAGATGTCTTGTTACGTGCAAATGGGAAATGTGATTATTGTAAAACCATGCATCCCTTATTTCATGCCTAACTGCAACTCTTTATCTCTTATGATGAATGTCCTCCTTGGGGGATTCACATACTCTGTGCTGATGATAAATGAACCCTCAGTCTGCATTAATGGGATATTAAGCTTATATAGTCTTTCTTTCATGTTCAGGATGGAAAGACTTCTGTTGGTTCCCATGAACCCACTCTTCCTGCTTCTGATCACCCGCTTTGACTAGAATTGTGTATATTCCGCCAGTCCTCATGAAATGAAATATCAGCAGACACATGAAGTTCCATTTGTCCTGATGTGAGACTGCTTGTTTCAAGAAATGACTTCTGCTTGATTTATTTCTTTTTTACCATTGCCAAGATACTAAAAGACAAAGTAACTGCACCTCTCCACACTCTGCACCCTCTGCTGCTAGACTTAAACTGCACTATTCATGATCAAGATCTGCCAGAGCTGAGCACATGTAGATGTAAGCCGTGCAACACTTGGGGCTGACGTGCTGTCCTCCCCTCGCTCCACTCTCCCAGAGGGGCTGACGTGCTGTCCTCTCCCAAAGGTGCAAGGTGAAAGCAGAGGACATATTAAGGAACTCTGCAATTGGTTAACATCTCCACCAAAACAGTCACTAAAACCTAAGAATTAAAGGTACTTTAGGAACGGTACGACATTAAAAAAAGGCAGCTCAAACTGTAGTGTATACCTGGCAAGAAATGTCACAACAAAGAGACACTCAAATTATTATTATTATTATTTTATCCACAAACACAAAACAACATTAGTAGTTTCTATTTAATACATGGAAAGATTATTTTAAAATATCCCTGGGTAAAACAACATATCGAACGACTACCTCCAGCTGGCAAGTCAGTGCACAGAACCCCTCAGTCAGCCAATCCAGGACAGTTCATTCTGCACCAAGTAAACATAGGCATGCATGCAGTCAGCGATCTGTGTTCTTTCTTGTTGCAAGATTCATGGTAAATTAGTGCAATGTTTAATACACATGGGAGAAAATCAATCCACAAAAGAAAATATTTTTAAAAAGTTCCTTTATCCTCTAAAACTGTATGTGATTAGTTTGCATTTCGAACACACCAGTCATTCACGTAGTGACTGAACCTCTTACAGTTTCCATTGGTCCCATTTCAATGCAGAACACTTTCCAGTTGAGACCCCTCACCCCAGTGAATCTTAGGGAGGGGGTCTAATGTGAACGTCGAGATTAACTATTTATTGTTCACTATATTCTATTCAGAAATTCACATTGAACATGAAAATGAAGGAACTACTAAACTGTTGGATGAATCAGAAAAGAAGAAAATTCATGAGTCACGCAGAGGAGCTGAGGATTAGGTCCGGTGCCATAAGATTTGGATCTGACCATGCTAATGGTGTGGGTTTAATTTGCAATTCTGAAGAGCAACGAATCAAAATAAACTCTAGCTCACCCTTCCTTTGAAGGCTACAGTACCCGAAGCAACGATAGGTGAAATCAGGAACGTCAATACTAACATATTCATTATAGGATCAGAGAACATTGGTGCCCACCACCAGCCCTTTTAATACCGGAATTCCACCCTTGTAACAAGAAAAAGGTGACAGGATGTGCATAGGTTTCTTTCGAGAAGGAAACACAGTTGTGCTACCAACATTCCTGGTGGGTCCAAACTCTGCAACCATATTGTCATGTGTACTGCCTACTGACACATGATTGTTGGTGGTTTATTTATGCTCAACCTTCATTTCAGTTCTCACACACACCAAGGTTGGCAAATGACAAGGACCCACCTTCCACAAGGATACAGGGAAGGCTAATCATTTTTCACCCAAACTCTAAAGAAAGATCTTGATGACATTCCATTTCTGTGAGTGTCTATTATAGTACAATAGGCCGACAACTTGCTAATCATGTCTCCCACATATGAAACATGCAATCAGGCTACACTGGTTCTAATGACAGACTTTGCCAATAAGGGGTATAATGTATCTAAACAAACAAACGTACATTATGAGAAAGAAATGTATTTGGGTCATGATGTGTCAACAGGTGAACAAAGTATAACACAATCAAGAGTAGAAGCCATAATGAAATAGCCTGACCCAGTAACAATTTGCCAAATGAGGTCCTTCCTTTGTGTCATGAGATATTGCCACCAGTGAATAAGGGGCTATGCAGAAATAGTGAAAACACTGCACAATATGACCTATGACCCACCTGAATATACCCAAACCCATCCAAAAGACAGAGGAATCAAAAGGGGCATTTGTAGAAATAAAAGAGAATACCAGATTATATAAAGCCATTTTTCTTATATGCCATGAAAAATGGGGCTTTGCACAAGTTGTCCTGACTCAGAAGCATGGTGATGAACATCACTCAATTACATAGTGGTTAGGCATGCTTTGATCTGTTGCAGGAGCTGTGCTAGCTGTGCAAAGCTTGGAAAATAAAGTATTAGAAATGCACAGATAGCTGAAATGGTTGCACTTACTAATGCACCATAGCTGTGCACAAGCGAGTGAACATTTACACATATTCTCGTTTTGCCTTTGGGATAGTACCCAAATATGGTAGTCTGTGGTTGGAGCAAAAGTATTTTACTGCAACAGTAACCTCTGTTAAAAATGCTAATTGTGTGAATGCCCTCCTAGAATCAATAAGTCTTCCAAAAGAGATGGAGGCTGTAAAGTGCATAGCAGACAAACCCACATGAGAAGAAGACAACAAAGGGAATGCACCCGCTGACCAAACTGTGAGGGGTACCATCTCCTGTTCCGGAAGCACCGCCAGACCTTCCTCTTTACTTCTGCCTTTGCCATCTTTCTCCTCTGCTGATCTGCTTTCTCTCTCGGCACTGTGCACCTGGCCACTCTCTGTCCTCCAGGCCAAGGTACCTGCTCACCCTGCCATCCTCCTGCACTGCCTCCCAGCCACCCCTTGCACTGGGGTCTGTTATCTGTACCCATACAGTCCCCCACCCATTTCTCGTCTGAACTTATCAGACATACCCTGTCTGCTAAACCCTGCATTTGCCACATGTTGGCTGCACTACCAATGTTTATTGTCTTTATTTATATATCTATTTTATTTATTATTATATATCTGTTTTTCTCCTTTTCTCCACACTTTCTACTTCTCCCCCTTCCATGCACTTTCCCCTTTTTCCCTTTCCCATGCACGTGCACGTTCTCAATGTCACTGTGCCTGGTAAGATGGTTGTTTTGTTCTCCCCTGTTCTCTTCTCTTGCCTTGTTGCATTCTGAAACACTTGTGTACGAGCGTGATATAAATAAAATATCAAATCATATCATATCATACTGTAATTTCCTTTCAGACGAAGAAAAATCACCATCAGTGCTACAAGTGCAACAACCAGATTTGAAAAGGAATGCATGTGGAAAGGCAGGATGTTGTCTTCATGGAGATATTTTGTGGTGTTCTCCAGAAGGCTGTTTAGTTGCATCCAACGTATTGCAGGTGTGCATTGCATTAATGATGCTTGGTGTAGCACAGGTGTTTAAAGGGTGATGATAAATAGGAGGAAAGGGCACACACCGCCCCATAGCCCCATTTTTCACAACTTCATTGTGAGGCATTCTGAAACTGTCAAGCCTGGAATAAGTGCTGGTTATAGTCAAAGTACTCTCTAAATGGATATAGGCCAATCCTACTCAAAGGCAGGTGCACATGCAGTACCAAAGGTGATAATGTGTGATTTGTTTTATGTTTGGACTACTAGTCGGCGTCAACAGTGATAGAGAGACCAATTTAACAGTAAAAACGATCCAAGAGCTTTGCAAAATATTACCTCTACAACAGATGCTTTATTGTCCTTACCACCCACAATCAACACGGTTCGCAAAATGCCAAAATGGATCCTGAAATAAAAAACTTCTAAGATATTGTTCAGACTCAGTTCATAGTGGCCAGATGAACAACCAATAGCTCTAGAAAATATCAGAGGGACTGCCAGTAGAATAACAGGTTTAAGTCCTTACAAGATGATCAGTGATAAACTAATGGATTTGCCGGAAACTCCACTGATGGCATTGAATCCGGGCATGAAACATTTGTCTGAAAATACAGTAATCAATTTCAGTGAAGGCGTAGGTAAAGGCTTAATGAAAACTATTTCTTCTATTTAACTGTAGGTCTTCGAAGCTTTATTCAACAACCAAGTACTTCTTGAAATGCTTTTCCGCCTGGCCAGTCAGCATATATAAAAAAGTACAAGAGAAACATTTGTTTAGACGAATGATGAAAGGGCATCCCTTGTAAATACTGCTGTAGGGAACTATATACCTTCACAAACATGGCACACACCCCAGCAGCAATAACGCTGGTCATTGTGACATGCCATAGCTGATGTGCCTATTGTTTATCATCATGATAATGCTTTATCTCATCTGGGTCTCTGGAGAGGAAATTTATTTTAACACATTTGAATCTGGGAAGATGACTATCAAGATGGGAAAGAGGATGATTTTTTAACAACAGATAACCATGGAGCAGATCAAGTTGGCTGTGGTGGAAACATAGAACTATACATACTAGGCAGTGTGGGACATGTGGGTCTAATTTCTGAGAGAGTGGCATGAACTATCGTATCAGGTTCATCCCAAGTGCAACAAAGGGTACATTTGGGCGAGTTCCCACTGTGTGTACTGCCTTGATAATGTTAGTCCCTGAGGATTGGTAGTGTGAAAACGATGTTTGCTAAGAAAGCATCAGATTCAAAATGGGCAAAGGTAAAACCTACTCCAAAGATAATTACAAAGCCTAAGACAAAGCCTCACTATCAGTGATGAAAATAGAAAAAGCTGACATGTGAATACAAACCCAGAAAACAAATCTAGTTTGTGCTAAATATGTGTATTTCAAGGACACATTTGGACACATTATCTATTCGATCTTTCAGAGGATGGTCAATGGAATGAGGATCGTCAGCCCAGAACTGGTATGGTTGAACAAGTGGTTTAGAGTTGATTCGTATTATGATTGAACCATCAGGTAAAGTAGACATAGCAGTAGCACCAGGGTTGTTTACCGACACAGTTGCAACTTGAGAAACATTGTCAAAGTCTTATAGACTGTCAGCATAGGATGCCCTTTAAACAAACCCAATATGTACGGTTGGACAGAACATGTTATTCCATGTCTGAAAACCAAAAGGCTACATCAAAGCAATTGTTGTGCGCCCACAACTGTCGTGGTACCAAAATGTGCACAATGGATCAGGTCTGAAAAGGTGGACATGTTTTAACCCCAATTGCAGAACAATGCCCTTCTTTTTACCAATCCTAAACTTCCAAGTGACTTCACACTTTCCCATTGCTCAATCTAGGGGAGATATTAGGATTATGGAAGTGACTAGATCACAGGTCACAGATATAGATGCAACTTTAGGGGAATTAAAGAACGTTTGAACAAGTCCTGTTGTCAACATCACAGATACAGTAAAGAAGATGGAGTGGAACATTATGTATGAGGAACTGAACAACTATCTGATCAATTAGAAAAAAATACACTTGAGGTGGCGTCATTCATCAGTCCTTGCTGAAGGCACTGAAGGAAGATGCAGGAATCCCAGCCCAGATGTGGCCATGAAAACGAACATGCAAGTGTGCCAGTTAGCAGTGCAACACTGAGGAAAGAGTGTGCTCGCCTAGGGCTCACATGTGGTGCTTGAGTTATATGTGCCCAAACATACACAGTGACTACGGGAATCTGGGCTGGCTTTCTCTGGGAATGCGTTGCCCATAGAGATGTCATAGAAGTGAAAGTTCCTGGAAAAGAAAATCCTTGTGTACTAAACATGCCTTAAATAAAGCCAGACCTGTGGTTTACTCTGGGTGTGGATTGGAATCTTTGGTCTGAAGAACCACCGAAGTCCAATGTGTGCCAACAGTAAAGGCTGGCCACACATTACTATGGCTGTAAGAGTGCTCTGGGAGAGACTCAAATATGTTTGATGCTAACATATGGCTCATCTGTTCCTGTCGAATGACAGTTGTGTGCATCCCTAAGATAATCTTGAAAACGATTTAAGATGTTCCCTCAGCATACTAACTGAGCACCATGATATCAACTCAGCTGCAGCAATTCAGTTTAACATTCAACTAAAATATAAAATGAATGATGAATTGTTTTGAAAATTTCACAAGAATTATTATCACACATACATGAATGTGTTGATCTAAAGAAACAGTGATTACATGTAGAAACAAAATCTAGTCAAGAAAATAACGCTTTTGAACAACCTAAGTGAAATTCACAATTTGCACAACCTTGCATATGATCTGTCATGTCATTGAGTGGGCAAAGTGGTTTGGTCCTACTAACGAGATCATATGTCCCATTACTGTCAACTCTGTGATAATTCTATTCTGTCAGAAGAGAGTGATCCGTATTCACATTGAGCGTATAATGCCTCTCGTTGTTGGAGCTGAAATTTGTTAAGAATTTAAACATGAATCAGCTCAGGGGCATAATGGCCACCTTTTATTTGTATTCTGATATAATTATGAGGATCAAAATCCATATAACACACTGATACACACTAATACAGGTTGATAGTTAGCTCTGTGGGTACAATGAGATCCAAGAGAAACTTTGAAGGGCACATGACGGATGGAATCAAGAACAATTACCGATATGTGTGAATATGGGGATGAACTGTACAGTAAAATGGCAATTGTGCTTCAAAGCAAAAGGTGGGCGAATGTGGACATTGGTGGCATTCTCCTGTAGCTCTGTGGATTAACATGAGCCCCAGACAGTGCAAAATGGCAATGACTTAGGATCTCCACCCATACTAGGGGAGGTTGTGCGAAATTAATACTCATTGGCTGGCAACACATGAGTGCCCATGAGGCTGTGTGGGGAGGAACTAAGGGTACGCCTACCTACACGCTCCGCATTCGATCACGAAAGCAGGATTAGTGCCTGAGAACCAGATTGCTAACCATGTGAACACATAGTATGCAGTTTTTGTACAATTAGGTGCGATGAAAAGCTCCTGAACAGAAGAGGTTCTCTACCACGTGGGTGGGCTGAACAGTCTTGTATTGGGAGGAGATGATCCTTAAAAGCACTGCCCTGTGGAGTGGATGTACTGTTAGGAAATCCATTGTTAATGAATACACTAAATTCATCTCACTGACTTTTCTGTACGATGATCATTGTGTGCAAAACTGTATAACAATCCTGAGGCTTCTGTTCTTGGGGGACACATTTCTAGGGATGAAAAATGTCTAAGGTTCCTGCCACACAATTGCCCACTAACTAGAGTCCCTTTACAATAGACCCCCCCCATTAGACGACTATTATCAAGTTGATAAAAGGAGAGCAGCTTATTAAGTTCTGAATTTAACGATGTGTTCATCAGAAAGTCCGCCACGCAGTTGATTGTTTCTCTTTGTAAATCCAAAATAAAAGTCATAAATCCATACTTAACAAATGCCACCACTGTAAAATGTACAAATACAAGAATGCCTTTTAAAAATGTATTTCAATGTTTTCTTCATGTCAATGTATTAACATGTATCATTTTAATAACCTAAGAGTAAAAACATGAAAGACATATGGGACAAATGAAAACATTTAGGACTAATACATTATATACTCAATAAATGCCACATTTATGAATTACTGAATGCATTGAAATTTTGCAGCAATTAGCAGATTCAATCCTGGGATGCAACTGATTGAGATATCACCCAATTGAGGAGTTATTCACTCAGTGTATGGGGCTCACACCTCTTTAAAAACCTTGTCCACAGTGTATCCAGTGTAGACCAGGTAGGCAGTCAGCCTTGCAGCCACCTCAGTTACACAGTGGGATGGGTATCTGATGGCTTATTTGCTTAAAGGACCCCTATGTCACACTTCTCCCTCTTTGTTGAAAGGGAAAGAGCTACCTAGTAGTGTAATAATACACAATGGGCCTCATTACAACCTGCCAGTCCGGGACCGTGCAAAATCCGTGATGGCGGTAAAAACGTTTCCGTGTCCGCAAGGGTGCGGAAAAACCGCACGATTACACGCTGTCGGTCGCGCGCACCACACGGACTCGGAAACGTTGTTACCGCCGTCACGGAATACCCCACGGAAATGGAAATAACGAAGCCACAAGTGGCGCAAAACCCGTTTCCGCCTCCGCCGCCACGGACACGGAACCGGAAATACCATGATCGCCAAAACAGGAAACAGAGAGGCGGCCATCATATAAAAGCACAATCCATTGCCATCCAGAGCCAGCACAAGCACAATCCTGACTCTGAGAAGCCAAAAGGGACCACCAGCATGTCTGCCAGGATTCCTGCTCAGAGGCAGCGCAAACAGCGCTTCAGCGAGGCGGAGCTAACCGTCTTGGTGGAGCACATTGTGGACAATGCTGAGATGCTGTTCAGCGCCGACCAACGGCGTGCCACACAGCAGCGGAGGAAGGAGGTGTGGGCCGAAGCTGCACGCAAGTGCACCGCTGTGGGCGTGGCAGTGAGGAGCGTGAAGGACTGCCACAAGCGTTGGGACGACCTGAGGCTGAGGGTACGCAACCTCATTTCCACGCACCGCCAACGCAGCAGTGGGACAGGCGGAGGACCCCCTTCCCCACTGAGGCTGCAAGCATGGGAGGAGCGTTGCAGCAGCGTCCTCCACCTAGAGGGTATCCATGGGATTGGGCAGGCTGAGGCAGGAGTGAGCCCACCTGCAGATGCCGGTAAGTGCCCAAACATGAATGCCACATGTAAATATGCAGTTGTGAGTACTGGGCCAAAGGACCCATTAACAACCCCCCCCCAGGCAGTGCATGTGTGGGCCAAAGGACCCATTAACAACCCCCCCCCCCCAGGCAGTGCATGTGTGGGCCAAAGGACCCATTAACAATCCCCCCCCCCCCAGGCAGTGCATGTGTGGGCCAAAGGACCCATTAACAACCCCCCCCAGGCAGTGCATGTGTGGGCCAAAGGACCCATTAACAATCCCCCCCCAGGCAGTGCATGTGTGGGCCAAAGGACCCATTAACAACCCCCCCCAGGCAGTGCATGTGTGGGCCAAAGGACCCATTAACAATCCCCCCCCAGGCAGTGCATGTGTGGGCCAAAGGACCCATTATGATCCGTATGGCAACCAATATCACTGAATGCAGACACCAGCAATCAGATGCATGTGACTAACACTATTCAATGTACAATCTTAATGACGCATGTGATGCACCCATCTGCCACCACAACAACACTAATTGCATGCCCTTTGTGTCCCCACAGCCGTTTCAAGTGACAGTGATACTGCACAACAGGCCAGCCAATCAGCATCGGCAAGTACACTAGCCACCGCCACCACACAGGAGGATGCTGCCGGCAGTTCTGCACCTCTGGCCACATTACCAGCCACTACAGATGTGCAGCACACCACCACCACCACCAACATCCCCACCATCTCCACACTGGCTGAGTCCAGACAGGTGCCACAGGAACCTATCATGGCCACCCAACAAAACACCGAAGGCAGCAGCACTGCAGAGGGGGCGGCCTGCAGTGATAACAGTGCCCCGCAAGAGCACTCAGAAACGGGGCCACAGGGGGAGATGCCCACATTGGAAGACCTGGGCTCCTTCCATGAGCTGGGGTTCAGCCCCACTTCACTGGGGAGTCCCATGAGGTCGCCCACCCCATCCATGGCCGAACTGAATGCCCGCATGCAGCGGATGGAGGACCAGCAGGCTACCCTCACCCAGCTGGTGGAGAGGCAGCTAGAGGAATCCAGGCTGCAGAGGGAGAGCTACAGCGCCTCAGTGCGTCGCCTGTCGAGGTCCATTGGACGCTTTGCGAGCACCATATTGACCCTTGCACGCCATGTGCGGGAGGGCAATGACCACACCTCCAGGCTTGTGGAGGCCATGTTGGTTGGCCAACAGGCAAATCTGGCACGGATGCCCTCGATCCCTGATTCTGGCCAATCAAACACTACCACCCCATCCAGCTCCACTACTGCCAGTCCAAGGAGGCGCTCGAGTAGGCTAATGGGTCCCTTGGGCAAGGTTGCACAGAAGCGCACACGGAAGTGATGGCATGTGTGTGGGGCAGTGCAGGACACATGTGGACTACAAGGGTGTGAGAGGGGCGGTCACGTTTGGGTGGTGGGGTAGGTAGTTTTGGGGGTTTGGACAATGGGCTCTGGGTGGGGGTGGGCACGTTTGGGTGGTGGGTGGCCCCGGGTGTACAGCCCTAACCAATGCACTTTCTTCCCTGTTGTTATTACATCAATACATCACCTTTTCAAATCAAGACATACATGTGTGGACATTGATCATTTATTTTGCAGTGCAACTATTAATTCATTGTCGTCACCATGTTTGTGCATTACTGTGAATGTGCTGTGACTCAAAAGTAAATGCGAATCAGGGCATCCCGTGCTCTCTGGCCATCATGTGCACCCCCAGGGGGAGGCGGTGCCATCCCATCCCCATCTCCATCTCCATCCCCATCTCCATCCCCATCCCCATCCCCATCCCCATCTCCATCCCCATCCCCATCCCCATCTTCCTCATCTGCGTCTGGTGGCATTGGGATGTTCCTGCGCAGGCATATATTGTGCAGCATGGCACATACCAGCGTGATTTTGCCCGTCTTCACTGGGCTGTACAGCAGTGATCCGCCAGATCTGCTCAGACAGCGGAAACGGGCCTTCAGCAGTCCAAATGTCCTCTCAATCATTCCACGTGTGCGGATATGTGCCCTATTGTATGCCTCTTCATGCCTGTTCCTTGGTCTCCGTACAGGTGTCATCAACCATGGCGTGAGTGCATATCCCGCATCACCTACATGGGATGTAGATGGGGGAACATGTCAGTGTTTGTGGCATCATGTCCTCATCTGCTGCTGTGCATTCTTGTATCATCATTCATTCATGCATATGAACCATGCAGTGTCTGGAGGTATGTTTTGGCCATCACGAGGAATGTCGCTGACTGCATATGGGCCTACACATTAACTTGCATGTTTGCTGTGCCCTGCGGGTGACATTTGATTGTGTGCATGTCATGGTGCAGTGCTGTCCACACATGGCAGAGTGACTCCACTGTACGGAAGTAGTAAATACTCGTCGTATCATTTACACGCCTCTCGTGCTTTTTGGGGCAGTGTTTCAATTGAGGGTGGGTGTCTGCAGTGGCACAGGGTTCATGGGACAGTGACGGGATTGGCTGTGGCAGCGTGTGCACGGGCACATTGTGGTGCCCTGTCATGTCTTCCTTCATGATGTTTGGCATCCGCTGTGTATTTGGTAGATGGAAGGGGGGTGATGCATGTGCGGTCACAGCGGCACACTCACAATGCTCATTGCCTGGACACACACACACCACTCCGACAGGGTTGTAGCATCGTCAGCTGTACTCACCCAATAGCCACGTGCTTTGTCCGGCATAGCGTTCCATGTACCGTGGCAACATGGAATTCCGCAGTACCATTGAGTCATGTGATGAGCCTGGGAAACGTGCGCAGCAGTGTGTAATCAGTTGCATGGCATCACAAACCATCTGGACATTCAAAGAGTGATACTGTTTCCTATTGCGGAACACCGCCTCAATTGCATGTGGTACTGTCAGCTCGACGTGGGTGCAGTCAACTGCGCCTATGCAATTTGGCATGCCTGCTATGGCATGGAAGGCCAACTTGGTGGCAATGACCCCGGGGAGGGTGCGGGGTAGGGCTATGTGTTCCGACACATGGCGCAACAGGGCATCCAGTACCTGTACCAGGACTTTTGAGAAACACGGTTGTGATATGCCGTGCAGCTCACCAACCGTGTGTTGATAGGTGCCAGTGCCAAGGAAATGCAGAACTGAGACAACCTTCAAGAGAGGGGGGATGGCGGTGGGGGTGTCAATTAGGCTGCTGATGTCGTCCTCAATCATGGCGGTGATGTGCATGATTGTTGCACGGTCCAGCCGGTATAGGGTGTGGATCTGTCCTGGGGTGAGGTTCCAGGGTGAGGCCCTGATGCGTGGTATTGGTGGCTGGCGGCGGGGTCGGGCTGGCTGGGCAATGGGGTTTGCCATAGCTGCAGGGTTGGCTGGTTGCCGCCTGCGCCTCCTCCGCCTATGCCTCCTCCTCTGCGCCATTGCTGCCACCATGTGCAGTACTGCCTGTTGGTTGAGTAGGCCCAGTCCCAGTGCTACTAGCCCTGCTGCCTGCATGGTTCTGTGTTGTGTTGGGCTGGGTGTGGCCCTTTTGTAGGCTCCCAGTGGCCTGCTAGGTCCAGCTGGGCTGATTTGGTGCACCTGTGCCCTGATTCAGTTCAGCCGGCAGTGTATAACGCCATGTTCGCGGTGGCGGCGGTTCCGCCACCGTGATCACGGTATTTCCGCCATTTTTTTCCCGGTATTTCCGTGTCCGCGCTAGTTGTGATGCTCACGGTGTTTCGTGTTGCCGGTAACGGAGGGGTTTCCGTGCAGGCGGAATTAAGGGGAACCCTATTTCCGCTGTGGCGGTTTAGGGTGGTGCTATTACCGGGGCCGCGGGTCATGATTGCGCGGACATGCAAACGGTGCCGGTATGGTTTTACCGGCAGTGTTAATTCCGGACCGGAGTACTTGTAATGAGGCCCAATGTCTGAAAAGGCTGTGCATAATCAATTCTGAAGATAGATTGGGCTAAACCAGCACTGACATCTATGGCCGATCCAGGCAATTTGGCTGATAACGAAAAGTGATATATTCAGAAAACACTGATATGTACTGTAACACTAAGAATGATCTAGAAATGTGAATGAGCTGTGGCAAGAGGGTAGGAATTTGGAGTGCTTTGCCTTATTCTTGCAAAGCTGAATCTGATATCCCTGTCTGATAACTTCTTGTTATGAAAGATCTTTGTGAATTCAGCTTCTCTCTCCATGTATCTTCGTGCGAATACAATTCTATGCTTCAGCTGCTTCCGTAATGTATCCACATATTTGTGGATTGTTGATGCAATGACTAGCATCTTCTCAATTGTCATGTCTATTTGATGCTGTGGAAACACCATATTTCAGCCAGTAACTAATTATTTGTGGATTTGTATGGGATGGCTCTGATAGCCATGAACACTAATTTGAAACACAACTTTGAGTTAGGCCAGGCTTCCATCACAAACATTTTCAGGATCTAAGCAAAGGTTATTACATTTTCCCACAAGACCACTAGATGCTGAGTCATAAGCGATGTGGAGTCATATCTTTCGACCAAAGATTTGCCACATTTTGGTCCTCACTGCACTGATAAAGTGACTATTATGGTCTGATTTTAATGTTTGTGGTAAGCCAAATTGAAAAAGCTGTGGTAATGGAGATGAGAGTTACACCAGGTCAGACCATGTCCCTACCTATTCTCAATTATGAATAAGGATACAATCTAAGAAATGTTCAGTGAACTGTCAGTGAAACACTAAGAATCATATCACAACCATTAAGCGTACAATGTTTTGTGACACAAGTAGGGCACTAGGTAGTTTTCACTTATAGAAGTAAGAGGTTCCAGGACACACAGATAGGGTACGCAAGCAGTAGACTATAAGAACATACGCCAGACACGAAGAACACCAACATGATGGAGAGAAAAACAAAGTGCCGACATTATGCAAACCAAACTAGCAAGGCCTAAATTCTGAAATGATGCATACTTATATAATTGCTTAGCCTCACAAAGCCCAGACAGCAGCACAACATCAAGGTAAGTGCGCTGAAGAGAGGGTTGCCCGACAAGCTGAAACCACACCATATAATGTTTTTCAGAGCACCCAGTATACAATTATTAAGTTCATTAGTTTCAATTGGTAGCAGTGAGAAATACACACATCCTTGAATACCAGGTGCAGATAGCTGCCATGCCAATTGATCCTGTACCAAATGAACACACAGAGCGCCAAATGGCCATTGAAATAAAGCACAACCACGTAGAACAGTAGGGAAACACCAATAAATGGTTGAAATTATTTTAGCACAGCGGTTCCTCACCATGTGATTGAAACAATGACCATTCATTCAAGGACCAATTCCGAGCACGGCCAGACAGCGACACGGATTGGCCAAGGTCACAAACAGGCTGGTAGATGGACGTCAAACATGGGAACAGGTTGGAGTATTACTTTCACCAGATCATAGCGGTTCACCCACTTCTCCTTCACCACCATGTGCATTGGCACCGCATGAGAGTGTCCAGGCTCGAATCAGAAAATGACTCGGCAATCAAATTATGTTTTTCTATCAACTATTGTAGTAGAGTGCCAACCAGTAGTAAGCTAGATTGGAATGTATACTTTGTAGAAGGATGTACCGAGCAGGAGTTAGTAATTGTGAAAGAACCAGTAGAAAAGTGTTTGCTTCAGATAACTATATGTCCTATACTCTATCAACAAATCAAGCTAGAGAGTAGACATTTCTATAATGATTATTAACATCACATCAGTTATGATGAATATCTTAGTTAAAACCTTGTTGTTCCTAATGCAATTTTGAGATTGTCATTTGTACGTTCTCCCAGCTGCTTCCTGTTTTCGAATAAAGCTGGGTTTCTTTGTGCACTTGGAGTTGCTCAGTTATTGAGTTTCGTGTTGTATTGGTATATTTGGGCCTATCTTAAAAAAGATATGATTAATCATTAATGTGGCTACTGAACTGGCATGACAATCAGGAGCTGTATTATGTTTGAGCCACATTGTCATAAAACAGCACCACCGAAATTAATTTGTAGTTTGAGCAGGTCAAGGCCAAACATCGCTTCAAAAGTGGTGCTGTGTGTTTGCAAACTGGGCTGGAATTGGATGCAAAAAAGGCATCCCTTGGTGTATACAGTGACAACTGTGACCAACATGCACATTCTCTGTGAATTTCAAAGGATCTCTGGGCCTCATTGTATCTGCCTTTATTGCATCATGAGTATGGTGCATCATGAGTTCATGTAAGGAAATGGGGACTAGCCATTGCATGTAGACTGAAATATATCTGCTCTCTCTCAATTCTATCTTCATCTAGCAGTCCTTCTCCGTTATTAGAATGGTAAAATATTGTAATATACGATCATCCCTTTAGGCAGTGATCAAATACTCATCAAGAGTGTGTTAACAACATTGGACAAAAGATCACTTTGGATTTTGGTTTGAAATTGTGCTACTCCTGATCAAATCATTTCTCAAAGTAGTTGTCCTATTGGAAAGTACTCCCCGTATCTTAGCTAGCTGGCCTGCTCTACTGCTCCCTTCCTTATCACCTGGCAATTTGAAAAGTCCTGGAATATGCTAACTTTGCAATTACTGTGATGGTTGTTGATTGTTTCAATGACCACTTATTTGCCCTCTATTATCAGGCGTAAATGTTGTAATGCCCAGACAATTGTCAGCAATGCTTTCTCACACTCATTGGACCTCATCCCTGCTTCCGAGAGAGCTTTGCTAGCATAGGGTATCTCGCTGTTGGCTGTAAAGTTTTTTGGAAGAATAGAGCAAAATTACATAATTCTGGAAATGCTGTCTCCCAAGATGAACTACAGTCTTTTTGCAGGACTGGATAGGATAGACACAGGTCTTTGTCCAGACTTGTGGATACCCCATTTAGGATTCATCAAGAATGGCCGCTCATTTGTACTAGTTATTTCTAGAGAATGTTTTAGTTTGTATGTTTCTATGTTCATGCCATCTTCAGCAGAGCCTTCCACTGGGTTTAATTTCCTATAGCAATTATAAATGGTATTTCCCACAGGTTGCATTTTGCAGATCTGTTCCTGTTGTTTCCTCTTATTGATACTATCTAAAGGCTCTCTTGACAAAAACGTGGCTTGTGCACCAGTGTCAACCATCTCAAAGACGGCATGGCAGTGTCCCTGAACTATACATAATATAGTGCAGTATCTTTTCTTATACTCTTCAAGAATACAAAACAATTGTGAGTCATTACTGATCTCAGGGCTAGCTGTCCTCATACTAGCCTGGCTTTTCACAAGACACAACAGCAAGCAAAATTCGGATGTGCCCTTTTTTTGAGTGAATCAGTCAGTAATAATAGTTTGTTTCTGCATGTGTCATAAAACTTAACAAATAAATAATGAACACCATGCATAAAATATCCAATTTCGCAGATGAATGAAAATAACCATTGTCACACTACATTACATACAATGAAATAATTAGACAATCCACAGAGAATTAATAAGATTACTTGTATGTGCAAACATTACTAATAAATACCATGTATTAAAAACAGATAGAATTCTAAAGTGCATACTGACTAATAACCTCGGGTTCAAGTGTCAATACATTCTAACGCAACAAGCCAGGCCCTGCGAAGGAATTTAGCAACTGAAAAAACAACTCTCCTTTAGCCAGTCGTTTTGCAAAAGATTGATCTATAACGAACCCGTCACACTGAGTGCTCTCTTAGTATTCGCTTTCAGTGGCCAAAAAAACAGGAAATACTCGACTGATTCTCTCTCCAAGGAAGATACAGGCCAGAGATCAGGCATATTGCTTATATGCTAGCAGTAAAATACCAATCTGTAATTTCAAGTATAACGTGCACATATGTGCGGGTGCCATCTCAGCTAGATAGTCTTAACATCGAAAGTTCATTTTACAACACAGATAAGAGCTGGCAAGGTCTACGATACCGCAATTTGAGATAGCTTTTCCTTGCTAACAATTTAATCAATGTTGGTTTCTCTATTTTCAGTACTTGACAATGTTATTTGAGTACCTGCCTTTGTCATGGCCACCGCTTGATCAACCTGTACCATAAGCCTGTCGAGAGGAACACCTGGGAACTTACCTTGGATTTCAAAGGGGCGCCTGGATCAGCACTCTTACCTGTTTGCTGTGGTTGGTCAGGAGCATCGCCAGTATCTTGTAACAGAACTATGCCTGTTGCACCAATTTCATTTTGTTACCTTACATTACTCGTTACCAGAAAATCCATAACCAGCTCCACTCGGTGCACATCCCTGTAACCCTTGCCAAATAAAACTCCTCTGGATTGACATCTGGATCTCCGAGGACATGGTTACTATTAGATGACTCAGAGAATGATGAAAAATGACCCCCCCCTTGTCACTCAAATATCCTTCTGTTCCCTTATTTACCCCTAGGAGCTTGTGGTGGGTCCTTCGTACCTCTCACTGTTTAGGTTCCTGAACAGCAATCAGGGCTTGACATGGTGCATACGGATTTTCAATACTTTCTCTCTCCCTGCATTTACCTCCCCAATTAGCGTCAGTTAGTTGATTAAGATCAAAGTTGCATATCACTTTGTTCTTGTGTATATTGTTACTTCCAGGCAGAGGCGTAGCTAGGAGGGGGCTGGGTGGGTTATAGCCCCGAGTCTTTATGTTGTAGCCCAGACAGAAGTCAGGGGCTACATTCAAAAGGCTAGCTAGCCTGGAGTCCACACAGTCTGAGCATTATTATAGCCCTGGATCTTTTCCAGAACTAGCAACACCCCTGTTTCCAGCAGCAACCTGCTTCCGTGTTGATTCTTTGGGGCCTGATCCAGATGTTCTTAAGAGGAATACATCTAATTGACCCATGACTCTAGTCCTTTAAAGAATGACCTGCTTTTCTCTGTTGATGTACCTTTTTACTCATTTGTATTATTTTGATTGTACGGTTTTTTGGATTCTTTTATTTTCCAGCTCCTTTGGGGAAAGGCGTTTTATATATTGAACAAAATATGATCTAACTGTGTTCATCCGCCTGAGGAGTGTTGTTAAGCAGCCACTTTCAGACACTTAATGTGGTCTTTCCCACAACACAATTATTTTTGCAACAAAAGTAGCTGGCTATTAGGTTGAATGTCACACAGCCTCCCAGTTTGCTTGGCAATAATGTTCACTTGATCTTCCAGATCAAGATTGTGGTACATTTCATGATCCCTAAAATCATTTAATTTCAATCTGAAAGTTTACTGGCGTGGGTTACAATAAATTGCACTTTTTTAGTTGCCTTTATTGCATTCAGTTGAGTGTTCAGAACTCATATTTTCCACAAACTCATTCATGGGTCACCTTATTGGGCCATGGGGGTCTGTATTTCCATGACCAGTGACATTGGCATATGTTTTTAGGTCTTATTTGGGTTTGGTATGTCATTGCACTGATTAACTTTTGGGCCCTGGTAATTGTCAGGCCCCAGTGTGGTTAGGGTAGGTACTGATTTGTTTTTAACACCAAGGTCTATGAAGCCCTCAAGTGATGCTTGCTTCACCACATTTCTCTGTTCAGCTGGGTTGCAACAAAACCCGGTTATTGGTTGTCTGCCTCAGTAATTAGGACTAACATAGGACTCTCTCTGTTTAGCGTCTGTAACATATGAAGCACCAGTATATCCCGCAGTCATGTTTGCTCGAGGTCTGAAAGCTTTATGACTTTGGGATCCAATTAATTTAACTTTCTCTGCATCCAATGCCAAGGTTTCATCAGTCTTAGACTTAGAAACCTTAGTTTGGTTAGGATCTAAAACAGTATTTTTCCTAAGCATTTTGCACCAGGGAAATATATGTCCTACTCCTATCTCAGGGAAGAATTGTTACAAAACAAATCACTGAAACAATATTTACTGTCGTGGTCACACACGTTTACAACTAGCAACAAACAATCAAATAAATCAAATGAACATCATTGCTCTCCAGGAGACATGGATGCTAACCACACCAATATGGAATGACCATGATGTTGTACTACTTCCAGCCAAGTATGCCACTCAAGGCAGACCCACCTCTGGCCTCTTAGTTTCAGTGAAAACAAGTGCTGGCCTGACTCTCCATCCCTGGGCCTCTTCAAACAATTTTCTCCAGCTGGTCCTAATATCTACTGGCACAGAGCTCATAGCCTTAATCAATATCTACCGACATCCGGCAGGCATTCAAGATAATGCCTTATATAAAGCCCTAACCACTCTACCGGCATCTGTAGCAAAATTGACTGACATCCATCACACCATCTTGGTAGGAGACCTAAATTTAAAATGTATATAAACCACCGGTAAGACCCAGGATCATGATGTCAATAGGCTTTCATGAGAGATCACAACTTCAGGATGCCCAATGGGGCACTACCAGGTGACATTCCTTCACAATACACCTGGAAGAGAGCGACATCGACTAGCACTATTGACTGCATCTATATGAATGATGAACTCTTCCAAAGAGCAGAACAATTTGAGATCGCACAACAAGACCACAGTGATCATCAACTTTTCGCTCTATACTGGCTAGAAGAAGAATCAGCTCCACTGGTTGGTCCAAACAAGCACTGATTATTAACAATGCAAAAATGCGGTTTCGGTGGACTGGATCGAATCTGAGTTTGCTATATAAAGATCTTCATTTGCAGCAGTCACTCAAGTACTCAGTTTCCTACGCTAAGATGCTCCTTTCCTACAAGATACATTGCAGTACTAGTGGCCCTCTTGTACTAAAACATCAACACACCTATGATCTAAGTATACGACAATCAAGAGTGGTCCATAGGAAACAACGAAAGAACATACAGTCGTTTCCTTTGTCAGAACAAGAGGAGGCCTTCAAAACAGCAAAATGCAAATACAAACACTGTATTCAGGCACGAAAAGCCCAAATATTTCAATCCGATGGCGAAAGCTTCCTTGCATCTCTCACAAATAAGAGCTCTGCACAAACTTGGGACCTACTCAGGAATCAAAATCCACACCAACAGTTATCTGCACTAGCCAATGGAGTATCAGAATCACAATGTTTACATCATTTCAGCCTATTGTATGCAGACAAAGGCTTTGAGGACTATCAGTACACACAACAAGCTGCACAGTCATGGGAATTGGATTGTAATGTGGAGATAACTGAAAATCTAATTCAAAAAGCCTCAAAGTCTCACACAGCAGGACCTGATGGTCTGCACAACTTCATGTTCAAGGTACACCAAAGACAATGGGCTGTCATTTTGAACAACATATTTCGGGACATCCTAAAGACCACCATTCTCCTGGCCTTTTGGCGCAGGTCATTGATCATCCTAATTTTTAAAAAGGGAGAGCGCTCCCTGGCAAACAATTATCGTCCAATCACACTCATCGAAGCCCTGGGCAAAATATTCACGAGGATGGTTTTGAGATATTTCAACGAAAGGACTCAAAAACAGCAACATCGGGACCCGACTCAAACCGGCTTTGTGGCAGGAATGGGGACAACAATCAACTTACTGACACTACAAGCCCTCAAAGCTCACGCAACAAAACAACCCATGTTATTTGCCTTTATTGACCTGCATTCTGCTCTCGACTCAGTGTCGAGAGTTAAACTCATGGCCAAATTAATCAAGGCAAAATGTCCTCCGACTTTGTGTGACATTATACATGGTCTACACACAGCAACGTCAATTCAAATCAGACTAACCACAACAGGTCTGTTATCAATACCCAACTTCAACTTTTTTATACAGGACATCAAGCATATCTTTGCACACATTTGCTCTGATTCACCTAAAATGGCCAACCTACCCATTAAAGTGTTATGGTATGCGGATGAATTATTTCTCATATCGAAAACCCTGATAGGCTTACAGAAATTATTGACAGCTCTTTCTCTGTATCTAGATCAAAATGAGCTGATAATTAATCTTTAAAAAACCCAGATTTTGAGCTACTCTCCTAACAACTCTAAGGAAACAGAATGAACTGGAATATCAAGAATGTCAAGTTGGAAACTGTTTCGGAATATATGTATTTGGGATTGTTATTCTGTGGTTCACCCCAGCTTAATCCACAGTGGGAATCAAGACAGCATAAATTGGTTACTGCCATATCGCAGACCAGATTGATCCTACACAGGTATGGGACATTTTCCATTAATTCGGCTGTAATATTTTGGACACAGAAAGTCATATCCACATTCCTATATAGGTTAGAGACTAAAACCATCACTCCAAATGTTGCCCTTAACAAACTCGAGGCCAAAATTTGGCGATAAGTTCACCACCCTCAATCTGTGCCAGAATCGTGGCTGCGATATGAGCTAGGACTAATTTTGCTAACTGCTCTGTACAACTGCCGCTTATGTGGCCAAATTCGCCAATGTTTGATCTCAACGAACAGAGACATTGTGCTAAGAACTATATCCATTTACATGTTTTTTTTCTCAATATTCCTTTGCTCGAGAATGGACTAAGCACATTATGAGAATCTTGGTAAATGCAAATGTATCCGTAGAAGTACTTCTCAGCAATCCTGACAGAGCCAAATGTAAAATCTACCAATGTGACTGGATTGAAACCAGGAGATTATGCACCTTGTATAAACATTTCAATACTGACTGGTGTGGTGAAACAAAGTACAGAACTATGGAACCCTAACCCTGCAGATCACCTTCACCAGACATTAGGCAGTCTATAATGTGGCTGCGACTGAATCTATGGCCCACACGAGACCTGTTGGCCAAACGCAAAATCATCTGCATGCCCCAAAACATCTGTTGTTTTTGCTTGGATCATACAGCAAAAGAAACGATGGGACGCCTTATAGTGAACTGTCCGGCTTTGCTTCAATCTAGAGCAACATACTTCTACAAGCATTTGGTGTATTTTGTAAATATGTTGCCGGAAACTGGATGGCCTATGATTTTTTCTACAGCCTCTATGAGTATTCGCATTGCCACCTGTAATTTCATCGAATCTCTAATTTCAAAAAATGTTTTGTAGTGGCTCAGAACAAAATGAGAAAGTCTTGATTGTGTGTTTAAACATTCATGTAACAAACTATTGTGTTACATATATAACATCTACAATAGTTGCAAGGTGAAATCGAATACATCTAGGAGCCATCAGTTGCTGGTTGTGTGCATGTATTTTTTTGCCAACCATGAGCATTGGGTTATTCATGAAGTAAATCGGTCCCCAATGAGATTACTAGGCTTCATTGCACACACCCACATGTATAAAAATGAATTATGGAAAAATGTCAATGAATTTTTTATTGCTAAAATTGTTCATTTAAATGTGTATAAATGATTGAAATGTTGATGAACTTCAGCTAAATCAATAAAAAAAATATAATTTTTGCACAAGGTTCAGTTGTGCTCCAGTTCCAATTGCACTTGCACTGATGAAATGTGTTTGTGATACGGCCCTAGATCTCTACACAATCCCTAGTAATCTGGGATTCAATTTCAGAGCAGGCAGCATAAAAGAGTGATGTGTTAAATTTCCCTTTGCTTACATCAGGTACTATCCTCTGGAATGCACTTATTTTTAATTCAGTAATACGCTCGGTGATTAATTTGACCTGAATATGAGGGAATAAGGGCTGCATTTCATGTGTCCTGCATAGAACGAGAGAGCAAAACATTGTTTTCTTATTTCATTCTTATACTTGGCATTTCTTTCTGCTAGGCTACAGAAGAAAAAAAAACATGCATGACTAGATTCCACAGAAAAAATATTATATGGTTCTGCCCTCGTTTGACCCAAGCAGTACTGAAATGTATCTGTTCTATTTCAACGAGCTCTTCTGTGGGCATTTCCTCATTCTTAGAGAAAGTTGTTAAGATTTCTGTAAGTGAGCTGATGATTTTGGAATTATAGCTTTTAATCTTCCCTTCTTGTGTGATGATTTGTGGGCATCTCCCTAGTTTTGCCATATAGTATCTAACTGTGTTTGATTCTTGGAGTTCTCTCTTTCATCATTAAATGCACTTCTCACTTCCATCTGCCAGCACCTCTTGTGTTACCATGGAACTGATCTGCCTGCAGACCCAACCCCACTTGCAGCTGACTGACTTCAGTCTGTGTTCCTTCCTAAGATATCGTCATGTAGTAGGATAGTCCTGTCCTCTAATAAAGCCTTGATTTGATTGGAATGTTTCCTTACAATTCTGCATAAATATGTAAACTTGCATTATCATGAGACAAAATCCCTTGCCAGCACCTTGGGGTACCATGCTCAAGCTCGTTCTCATTGATTTGAGTAGCTGCGCTTAGCCCCCTCTAGTGGTCTGAAATCAAAGTTTCTTTATGCAAAATTCCTATGCACATATGTCCCAGCTGCATTTCTAACTTGTATTAACTTGCTTTTGCCTATGCTGCGGATCTGTGCAGCGGGCACACCAAAGTCACCTTTGGCCACTGCACTCTGACAAAACGGACAGCTTCCAAGTACAGTGTGCTCACATCTCACGACAGCAGTAGTTAGAGATCTATTATCCCTTGCTCATCCTGGAACCATCTTTCCTAGTTAATTTCCCGGTCCTTTGCCATTGCTATTAGGATCCTATTTGACAGGGTCAGGAACCTCCATTGAGCCTGGCTCAAGGGATAACCAAGTGAATGTTGTGGGTTGCAGGAGTGCCCCTTCTGAGACATCTTTGGCTGGCTTCTCGGTAAATGCCAGCTCAGCGGTAGCCCACTGTAACAATATTCGCTCTCTGCTGGAAGATTTTGCTCCAGATTTACTCTGTTTTCCAGAGATGTCGTTTACTAAATCTTCTGAACCAGATATGGTTGACAGACACCCCTCCATTAATTAGCGGCGGTCTGGCCCTGGTCCAGCCAGCTACTTTGCAATGTACGCCAATTCCTATTAGACATATATGGGCCTCATTATGAGGTTGGCGGTAACATGCCGGTGCCACAGGCTTCTTGCTGTCGACCCTGGGACACTGAATCTGGTGCCACCAGGATATTACAAGTCCCAGAGGAACAGGAAGTCAGGCGCTTGATTTTGTAAGTCCCCATTTCCATTGGGAGAGGGAAGCACTGGCACCGATGGTAATGAGCCAGTGCTTCCATGACGAATCTGCCTACCTGGGCCACTGCGCCCACCAGGGTCATACCTGCCAGGGCCACCGGCCCCGCCAGGCAGACTCGTAGTGCAGCTGTCTGGAAACAAGGGTGCCGGTCAGCTTACCAGCACCCTTGTTTACGATCCACCACACTTGTAATGATGCCCATTATCTTCTCTGTGAGCTTTATTATTATAATTATTTATTACAAATCTCTCCAAACAACTCTATTCATATAGTATTGGTCTACTGGCCCCTGAGCATCACTGGGTAGTTTTGTGGGAGATTTTGCTCAATTGATTGCAGACCTGACTCTTGCACACACCAAGTTGATTACTGTGGGAGATTTTAACATTAGCACCAATAATCTGGCAGATTATTATGCAAAGAAATTATTTGACATCCTGGCCGATGTGTCTTTTGATCTTCGTACCCATCTTCCCACCCATGAAAGTTGTAATGTCTTGGACCTGATTTTCTCAGAAGATTCCCTGACCGTGACTTATAAACTTTTCCCAGTTATTTGGGTGGACCATGTTGTCCTTCCGCTTACTGTTTTTCTTCAAATAGCTTTGTCCTGTTCTTCAAAAGTCACTGTATCTAAGTGTTGAAGGAGTTGGCTATGTACTGATTCCTTGACAGACTATGGGTCTGATTCATGGAAGTGTTTTATAATGGCGCAATCCCATAGGAAAACGTTCCATGAATCAGGCCCTGTATCTGCTGACTAATAGTGACCATCTTAGAGAAACTGAGAATTGCAATTCGGCGACTGCTCTGCTGAAAGCTTCCACTACTGCAGCAGTTCATTTTGCACCTGTTGTAACTAGCAACATCTGAGCCCAACCATTGGCTCCTTGGTTCTCACAAGAACTGAGAGAAATCAAATAATTATGTTATCAGCTGGAGCATAAATTGGTTATTGGCTATGATCTCTCCACCAAAATACTCTACTAACAAGCTCTTCTGCATTACCAAAAGGCCATTAAGCTAAGAAAATCCCAATTTGTATGCCAATCTCATAGTAGAACACGTCTTGCGCCTCACGTGATCTATTTAAAGTGGTAAGGGAACTTTTAGCTCTACCTTCATCAGGCGTGAGTCTCTTGAGTACTCGATCACATTGCAATTCTATCAGCATTTTTTTCATAGAACAGATTTGCCAGGCATGAACCTAACGTTATTTTGAAAATATTTTTCGATTCCCCTTCTGAGAATGAAGCACCTTTGGGGTTGTTTCAGTTTGAACTGGTTACAGATGCGATAGTCCTGGCTGCCTGTAAAAAGATTCAGTTGGCTTCCCCTGTAGACCCTATTCTTCATCGGATAATTCAGACGCTAATGCCATCAGTTGTACACTGCTGCCCTTCATCAATCTTTTTCTATGTGTGTTATTTTTTCAGAACTTAAGCATTCATTAATCACCCCTCTCTTGAAGAAATCACATTTAGATGCATCTTTGACCTCTAATTATTGTGCAATATCTCTTGTATTTGTATTGTTTATTTATGTAGCGCCCATAGTGTTGGAAAGTGTTTCAAAGCGCTCAAGGAGTGGGGAAACAAGGGGAAAAAACAACAGTCGCTCAGAGCCCTTGGCATTCTGAGACGATAATAGTCTGCACAGGCAGAGTAAGTGCGTAACATTCATTTAACAATTGATATACAGCAAATAGGCCTGATGGTGATTATGCTGTTTTACCAGTACAATTAAGGGGAGACGACAGGAGGCAATAGACAGATGATCTTCAAGCATGTTACATTTGGATTGTGCAAGTGTGTAGACGGTAACAGGGAGGGGGAGGTCCAGGTGCACCCAGTCAGGGAAGACTGGGGTAAGTGCAGAGAGAATCACTCTCTTTGGTTATTTCTAAGTGCCGTGAAGGTGGACAGGTGAGCTCCCAGATGGCAAATGTGAAAGAGGGCTGGCGGGGGTGCCTGGGATCTATGAGACTCTGAGGTACACTAGGCAGCCAGTTAACCATTTAAACGTTTCTCATTACACTCATGGAAGCAATTGTTGCACCTCAACTGGCTCACTTCCTTAAATACAAAATACAAGTGGGACCCAACAAGGGCTACCAGACCTGAACCATAGGCTCACAGTATTGTCCAATAGTAAAGTTCAGATCTCAAAACCTTTGCTTGTGAATTTGCAGGTTTGATTACATCATACTGTTCACTCCCTCCAACCTCCACTAACTATCTCTCCTTGAGTGTCGTGTCTAACCCTAGATGTGCTGGTGGACTGCTTATCTAGGGTGAGGGGATTGGAGAAGAGACTGACCCTCAATTCTTATAGAAGCCTAGTAGTTAGGACAAAATGAAACATCAGCTTGGCAGTTTCTATGAAAATACTAAACATTCGGGTGAACACCGGAGTGTGAGCACAGCAAGATGTTAGACTGAGTTTAATTATTCTTGCTCATCTGCTCACTAGAGCAATTAAACCCCACATTTTTCTCTGGGCGTCTGAATCAATAATCGGAGATCACTCTTTAAGTGTGGTCAACCGGTTTCTGTGGGTTTTCGTTAATTCTCCCCCACTTTCTTCAGGACCCAATGCATATAATGTGGCATAAAGTCTCTGTTCCAAGGGCTGGAATGGGGGGTAACGGCCTGGCAGCCCACATTAATGGGCCGAGCAAAGCGAGGGCCATTACCGAGGGCTCTGGGCCCTTACCCGTATTCCAGCCCTTGGAATGGGGGTTTAAGGCCAATAGCACCCTGGGCTACCCAAGCAGGTGCTAAAATAAAAAGTATTATCCTTCGTTCAATAGGACACAAGCGGCGTCCCATTGAAAGAATGAGAATACTTTTCCATGGCAGCCTGCAGGAGTGGAGAGGAAGGAGTGGAAGCAGCGGTAGAAATAAGGTAAGTTGGGAGTTGAAAGGGACAACAAAACAAATAACTAACATGACGGAGGGTGGGGGAAGATGCCGTCGGGGGAGCCGGCCGTCAGGTGGAATGGAAAGCAAGCTTTCTCCAGCAGTTAAAGCCAGAGTTCCTAGCCACCTGATTGGCTTGCTCCCCCCACCCAGATTCTTATGATTCTTTATGCCTAGAGTCACTAGAGCCACAACCGTCTGTGGTATTCCTAAATATTGAAGAGAACATTCAGTGAACATTCTCTATTCTGAAGCCCCAATGGCACTAAAGGTTTTTCAGTTTGGCATTGATATCAAATTTGTCAACACTCACCAATATATGGATATCAACTCCTCTTTTTGGAATGGGACTTCATGTCATTTCCCAGGTAAGTAAATATGTCTAAACAAATATATACCATAGCATTAATTTGGTGCAGGCTAATTATACCATACTAAACGGCCTGGAGGTGGAGTCTCCCTTGATTCCCTGAATGTATCCATGCCTATATCATACCCATTCAATCCTACTCCTCCTTTGACTGACTTGTCTGCAAGCTTTGAATCTCTCCTACCCTGTCAATCGCTCTTGCTACCGTCTACAGGACCCCTGGACCAGTCTCCCTCTTCCTATCTGAGTGTGCCAACCTCATCTCTGCTCTCCTGGATTCTACCTCTAAGCTTCTCCTACTCAGAGACTTGAATATTCATCTTGACTTTCCTCATGTGGCCTTACCCTTCCACAACCTCTGAGATTCTTTCTCCCTCACCATTGTTCCCTCTTGTCCGATTCACTCAGCCAGGCACAATCTGATTGCACTCATCCCAGCTGGCCTCTCTCTCTCTCTAAGACTCTCAGTACACCTCTCTCTTGGTCTGATTATTCTCTCCTCTCATCTGGAGTTCCTGGGCTCCCAGGCTAAGCCTCTGCCTGCACTGCTAGGCTCATTCTCTGTCACCCGACCGTTGAAGCAAGTGTCAGTTGCTGCCTTTGGCATCTCTTTCATTCCCCATCCACCCCTGCTATTGACTCTCACTCTGACTCAGCCCTTGCTAACCTTCACCTCTCCATCTCCAACACCCTTAACATCCTTGCCCCTGCCATGAGGATCCACATGAAGCCTGTAGCAGTTGGTATGATTCCAATCTAGCCTCGCTGAAAAGCAAGTGCAGAGTTGCGGATCAGAAGTGGTTGGCTTCTCGCACACCCTCTGACAAACTGGCCTGTCATCTGCTCTAAAGGCATTACAGACTCGCCATCTGGTCCAAGAAGTGGGACCATATTCAAGCCTGCATCTCTGTGCCTCCAACGACACAGCTGAACTTTTCAAAATCTGAAAGGAACTTGCCAATCCTACTGCAGTCTCTACTTCTCTTCCTTCCCATGCCCTCTGAATGGCTTCGGCCTCCCACTTCAGAATAAAAACTAAGGACATCCTGTCCTCAATCTGCTCTACCCCCTTCCCTCGCCCACTTGCACTTAGGCCTCCCTTGGCCCCTCTATCTCCTTCCCTTATACA
This sequence comes from Ambystoma mexicanum, assembly GCF_040938575.1. Lineage (NCBI taxonomy): Eukaryota > Metazoa > Chordata > Amphibia > Caudata > Ambystomatidae > Ambystoma > Ambystoma mexicanum. Next base: position 1,019,442,887 of record NC_090935.1, on the reverse strand, counting down.
CTTCTCCTTCTCACCCATAGCACTGGATGAGGTCACCAAGACTGTTTTCTCTATGAAAGTCTCCTCCAAACAGGTGCTTCCATGCTCCTATAGAACTATTAACGATAATATTGCAACCCTTGCTCCCTTTTTGGCTGAGTTCTGTAATCACTCTTTTGACACTGGCTCGTTCCCATTACCTCTCAAGCACTCCCTTCTGCACCCCCTCCTAAAAAGCCGTCTGCAGACCCTTACATTCAGCTAACTAGTGCCCTACCTCCACTACCCCCTTCTGGAGCAAACCCTTGGAGAAGTTGGTTATCTCCCAATTAATCCACCACAGTGATTCTGTTGGCTGTCTCCACGACCACCAGTCTGGCTTCAGAGCAGTCAGAGACATGGAAACTTCTCTCCTGAACACCCATGAATATTTGCCCTCAAACCTTGAAACTCTCCTTCTGTTCTCATCCTCCTTGACCTGTCCACTGCCTTTGACGCTGTCAATCATGCCACCCTCTTAAATTGACTCTGGGCATCACAGACCAGGCACTGGCCTGGCTGACCTCTTTCATTTCGAAACAGTCCTCCCAGGTTCAATTCAGCCCTTTTCTCTCCTCTACCTCACTCTACTTCCAGCGTCCCTCAGGGCTCTATCCTATCGCCGTGACTTTTCAACATTAACCTTGCCCCTCTTGGCCACTGATCTCCACCTTCTCTCCTCACCTCCAGTGGTATGCCAACGACACTCAGCTTTCCTGTAATCTTCCCTCCTCTACGTCCTCTCCTTCCTCTCTCATTCCTGATTGTCTGACTGCTATTCAGGCATGGTGTGCTACTAATAATCGCTGTCTTAAAGCCAGTATGACCAAGATCCTTCTCCTTGGAACTACACACCCCTTTCCTTCCCCCCTACTCTCTGGCTGCCCTCCTTGGGCCCCCTCCCCTCACCCTCTGTGAGGCAAAAAACCTGGGTGTCATCTTCAACTCCTCCCTCTCCTGCTCACCTCATATCGCTGACATTGCCAAGAAGGCTCACTTTCAGCTTCACCTCCCAGAGGCATTATCCCTTTCCTCACCTTTCCCCAGAAACTCAATATCTCTAGAGCTCTGGTTCTCCACAGACTGTACCACGCCAACAGCCTCTTCCTCAATCTGCCTCTTTACTCCCTTCACCCTCTTCAACTAATCCAGAATAAGACTACAAGACTTATCTTTGGCCTGAAGCCCAGTGACTGCATCTCTCCAGCCCTAAAATCTCTCCACTGGCTCCCGGTGGCTGCAAGGATCAAATTCAAGACGCTCTGCATCATCCACAAGGCTTTATGTGGCCTGGGACCTTGCTACATCCAACTTTCTCTCCCTAAATACCTCACTGCTAGAGTCCTTCGGTCCGCTAGCTCTAACTCTCTGAAGGTCAGATGTTTCTCCAAGCTGAGAGTGGGGGGGTGTGGATCTCTTTCATTGGCAGGAGACTCACACCTGAATGACCTCCATGCCCCTCTCAGACTTGAGCCGGATTTCCTTAAGCTCTGGAAGCTTCTCAAGACATGTTCTCCTCCTCCTTCCTTCTCCCCCTTCCTTGCTAATGCCCCGCTGCTGCGACTGTCTGCCTGGTCCCTTCTGAGTCAAACAGGGCCAGGCCCTCTCTTGACCAGTCTACCTCAGCACCCCCTTACCAGCAGTTGCCTTTAGGCACCCTTCCCTGTCTAGGCTACTGAGTCTGGTCCACCCCATCCTCGCACTTGTTGACCCTTCTCTTGTCTCCCTGCGCACTTGCCCTCTGGGCTCCCCCTAGCATTTACCCAGCCCTTGGGGCCCATCCTTCTTGCATTCATACTAGCCCCCTTACCTTCCCCTTCACCCTCAGCTGCCCCTCCACCTCTGCACTTTGTGTTTGCTGCACTTGCACGATCCGAATGTCACAAGGCCTAGTAGGAACACATATTGTTGTTTATCCTCCTCTGTTCCCTCCTCCCCCTTTATATTGTAATGTTTGGAAACACTTGCTGCTGTATAGGTGCCATAGAAATGCTCAATAAAAATAAATAAAAAAAAGAAATATAGCCAGTTGGCTGACTAAACTATCAATCATCCATACATGAGAACTCACTCACCACAGTAATGATTCTGTCATTTGTACGGTGGTTGTGGTAGCAGTATATGGGCCTCATTACACGGAAGGCTGTAAGGGTTAACGGTCACCGGTAATGGTACCGGTGACCGTTAACCCTTATCGCCTTACTACGAGGTCCCTTTGCGGGTTGGTACTTTAACGCCTGCTTTTTAGTAGGCGTTAAAAAGCAACCCGCAAAGGGACCAGGTTGCTAATTACGGTACCGCAATTTGCGGAACAGTAATTAGCACCTTCCCCATTCCCATTATGCCCTATGGGGCAAAAATGGGAATGGGGAAGGGCAATGGGGCAAGGGGGAATTACCGCCCCGCCAACCTTGGAATAGGGCGGTAATTCCCCTTTCCTCCAAGGGGGTGCCGGTATTTTACCGGCATGGACCAAGGTGCTTATAGCACCTTGGTCCACCGCCTACCGTGTAATGAGGCCCTATATCTTGGCTGGTGCATTTAGGTGCGAGATATGTGGTTGTGGAGAATTGGAGCAAATTAGTGTGTGCTTACCTGATTATATAAGCTTCCAGTCTCATACAGCCCGCATGTAGTCTGAAGCCTTAATTTTAGGGATACAAAATGTCACCCCTCAATATCGGTCACGGTTTTCATCCATTTCCGAAAGACAAAACTTATCATGGCTGTCAATATGCAAACCGCCATCTTGTAATGGCGTGATTGTCATTAGGTTTGGACAGGACCACAGGACTGGACTGATTATTATTTGGTATGTCCCTGAACTTCTCAGCATTCGTGAAGTCATTTTATTTGTCTACAACTTATGACTATATGAAGACTTCACTGTATGAACCAGCCGTATACTGGTGAAACACTTAGTCCCAATATTTTACTTGTGCGATGTTTTATCACACTTCGCTTATGCAGTGTTTTCTGCACAGCAATCATTGATATAATTCTACCGGCGATTAGCAGGTATTCCTGTTGTCTCCCGATTCCGAGGCAGTTTACAGCTCGTGCGCATGCGCACTCTTTCTCGTAAACTCAGGAAGTGCAGGCGCTATTGTTAAGCAGCGAGGTCTTATATGGAAAATATGCAGTGCGGTAGTACTAGGATCATTTTAGAGATGTACAAGTGATTGGAGCTTTAAGTATCCAAATTCAATCAAGATTCTTGTCAATTTGTTGAATGTATGAATGTTTATGTCAATGTGCTAACCACCAGTGCCAGTGTCCATCAAACATCAAAACACGAGTTGGGGCTGCCACATAGTGAATCCTGCTAATGGTAACTACATCACCGGTAGGGTGTGTGTGTTCTTGTTGCTATTGTAGCCACTCTGCAGTATAATAGACATTACAATGCAACCTGTCCCATCTTGTATCTGAAAACAAATGGGCATATTCCACCGTGATTGAACCAAGATTGAACCATAGTGCAAGGGAGGAATACATGTGTTAATTATATATTATGATCTGGTATCAGAAATGTCCTGCTCATTATCCAACAGCTTGTAATATAATTGAACGCTGGTATAAGAAACGTATGAAAAACATGAGGTGTAGAATTGTAATAGTCTGATTTCTGGAAACCCTTATAAAACCCCTACGTAGCTTCTTGTTGTGGGTGCTCATGCCATATGTCCCATATTACTCATATCTCATGTAAATGTTATCTCAAGACATGTGTGCATTTTCTTTTGCTCATGTTGTGTCGAATGTGTAAAAAATTCTGGACTGATCAATGTTGTGTCGCTCGTTCTCTAAACCGTAGGGAGCTCAGAGCACTCCCATTCCTGGTGTTAGGTTATTGTGTAAATATATAGTGTGTAATTATATACCAGACATGGTTTGCCAACTGTCATTCTCATTTAGGCAAACAACTTCTATTTTCATATGAAATATCCATAGCTGTTCCCTTTTGAACAGCATGGCAGCAATATCTCTGCCTCTTTTGTGGACCTTAATCTTTTCCAGGATTGTTGCAATGTTCTACCGTAGGAGCTGAAAGATTCTTGGTTCTTATACAAGATCTATGTGTCCCAATCCTGACTCTCACAGGGCATGTGATCATGTATATCCCGTCCAAACTATTACAGTATGTGAAGGACCTCTGCACCCATAGGAAATGTCATCCTATGCCTACGGATGTACTATGTTTAGTTTGTGGGCATATAGCTAACTGTGCAGATAGGGCCTGCCCCACTTGTCTGGTGTGGTTCCAGAGTGTCTCTTGGCTTGGCGCTTCACTCTCAAGGTATGTATTGACCGATGAGTCTCTAAGATTCTTCCTGTCAAATCTTAGGGTGGGGATGTTGCTCCTGCCCACATTTAAAATGTGCCATAATCTGAGGATTTCTCTTTTAATATGGTTCACCAGTGGTGAATAACTGAGGACTACCATGATAGTATCATAAGAGTTTGTACACAAAATATGTTGCGTGAGTATAATGTCCTTTGGAATATGTCTAGCTCCTTTTCTGGTTGGTCGTAATGTTTCTTTACGGTAGCCTCATGCTCGCAGTTTCTGGGCCAGAAGTGATGCTTGTGAGTCGTATTCTTGTACAGAGAAACAGTTCCTATGGAACCGGAGGAGATGCCCGAAGGGTACGTTTTCTTTCAGAGTTTTTGGATGTTAACTCTGAAATTGCAGCAAAGAGTTTCTGTCTGTCTGTTTTTTGTATACAGACGTGGATATGCCCCTTGTTTTGCCAGCAATTTTATATCCAGGAAGTGTATCTGAGATTTACTCCATGGCATTGTGAAATGGAGGAAAAGGTTCTGCTTGTTTTGCCAAGTCAGGAAATCTGCTATTTGCTCTTCTGTCTCTTCAAAGGAAAGCAGAGCTTTGTCAATGTACCTTGACCACTGAAGGATGTGATGTACAAAGGGGTTGTTGATGCCGTAGATTGTGGTATTTTAAAACTCTGAGACATATAGATTAGCCAAACTGGGGGCAAATGTTGCTCCCACGGAGGTGTGAAAGCCTCTCAAAATAATCATCCTTGAAAATGAAGAAGTTTTTAACCAAGGAGATTTCAGGCAGTTGCATAACAAACAAGACTGCTATCTCTAGAGGTGGGTCTTTGGCTCACAGTATTCTGTTGATTACTATTAGAGTCTGTTCCTGAGGGATTCAAGTGTACAGTACCTCAATATCGAGTGTTACAAGGGATTGAGTCACAGGATTGAATGTTGTGTGTTGTGTTATGTGGAGCACAGCTGTGGTGTCTTTTGTGTAAGACTACATTTTTACTTCTTCATCTCTAAGGAAGAAGTCCACAATTTGCAAAAGGGGTTCCAATATAGAGTAAATTCTGGAAACAATAGGCCACCTGAGTGGGTGTTCCAGCCCTTTGTGCACCTTGGGAAGCACATACAATGCTGGACATTTTGTATGAGGTGGACTGAGGAATTCATATTCCTTGCAGCTAATGTAGCCTTCATTCAGAGCCTCCTCTATAATTGGATCAATAAGTATTTTGATACTCAGAGTGGGGTACCTCGTTAAGCATCTGTAACTAGTATGGTCTGTGAGAATGACTTGTACCATGTCTCAGTAAGCTACAGTGTCCATGATCACAGTAGCTCCTCCCGTATCGACTTGTTTAATGGGGATGGTTTTGTTATCAATCAATGATTGGAAGGCAACCTTTTCTTTTCGACTAAAGTTGCAGAAGTTAGGTGGCATTGTTGATTCTAATGCTTTGAGTTCTTTCAACATGGCCTTTTCAAAGGTGACTGATTCTGTACTGATCCCAGACGCAGGAGGGTAGAAGGTAGATTTATTGCACAGAATTGTGGTCCTTGTTGGTTCCTCAAATGCAGTGTCTCCAAAATACTGTTTGAGGCAAATTGTTTTAATCAGTTGGATGATCTCGAGTCTGGATTGAGCATTTCTATTACTTGCATTGGGCCTGTATTAAGTACAATATCTTAGAGGTTTAAAATGAAAGAGTCTGGATTTCGTGAAGGCATCATTCATTCTGGTAGTTCTATTGGCTCTACAGGTTTGTTGGCTGCTTCCACCCGTGGTCCCTGCTGTAGGTGATCCATAGTGAATTAGCTTGCTATCTCTCCTGCCATCTCCCTCGTCCTCTCCCCCTGCCTATGCCTCACTGTTGTAATAAAGGCATGGGGTTCCTGTTATCATTACTCAGGTTTCTTTCTTGAAAACGGTCCAGCCATTGATGGACCGGCATCACTGTCTTTTTGAATAAAGTTGCAGAAGTTTCGCCACATTATTGATTCTAATGCTTTGAGTTTTTTTTAACATGGCCTGATCCCAGACAGAGGAGGGTAGAAGGTGGATTTATTGTGCCGACGTGTGGCACTTGCTGGTTCCTCAAAGGGCAGTGTGCCTCATTACAACTGTGGCGATCCGTAAATAAGGGTGTCGGTCCACTGTACCGGCATCTTTTCTGGACTGCCACACTACTACTCTTCAGGTGGGGCACAACAGCACCTGCCCGCAGAGTTTTTATGGAAGCACTGGGACCTCTAGCAATGGTGCCAGCGCTTCCATCTCCCCACTCCTATGGAGTCCTATGGGGCTCCATGGGAATGGGGAACAACATTTTGACTTCCCAATCCACCAGGACTTGTAATGTCCTGGTGGCACCGGGAAGTCAGGCGCCGGTAAAGAGTTACGAGTTCGGCGGCAACCCACCAGTACCAGCGGACTCATAATGTGGTCCAATGTCTCCAAAATAGTGTTGGAGGGGAATTTTAATTCTGGTTTGAAAGGGATCATATTTTGCATATGGAACAAATGAGAGGCCTCTTACTAATACCTGTATTTGGTCTGTATTAAGTACAATGCCGGAACGTTTAAAATGAAAGAGTCTGGATTTCGTAAACGCATCATTAATTCTGATAGTTCAATTGGTTCTACAAGTTTGATGGCTGATTCCACCTGCGGTCCCTGTTGCGGGCGATCCTGCTTCTGCCTAACTGGTGTAAAAGAGGAGCGGTTTCCTGATATCATTAGTTGGGTTTCATTCTGGAAATTGAACACCTCTTATTGGAAACTAGTCAGAGGTCCAGCCGTCGATGGACCAGCACCACTGTCATGTGAACTGATGCTTGAAAAAGTCCAGTTATATGAACTTTGGCGTGGATTAAAAATAAATCTGTTTCTGATTAGTACCTTTATTGTTGTGCTCGCCATTATTCTGTTCCTCATAATATGTAATGGAGGTATATGGGTATACTTTCTTGTGGGTAAACACAGCAATATCCTTTTAGAGTTTAGTGACTTTTTCCCCCAGTTTGAATTCTTTAAACTTTTTTAGGGCTGCATATAAGTTGTGAAGGCTCTTTTTGTAATTTGCCAGACTCAAATGGTTCTATAAATAGTCTTGTTTCTGTTGTATTTCACGCATTAATCTTTCTGAGATGGTCTTGGCTTTACTTATAATTAAAATTGACAGTCACTTGTGCATTTGTTGGCAATGCTGCTCCAGTCCTTGCAGAACTAGAGCTGGTCAAGAAACATGCGTGGCTCATCCCTTGTTATGAGGCCTTTGGGAAGTGTGCGAGCAGGGGTACTCTGTCATGATCACTCTCTGAATTTCAGTGCAAATTAACTGTTTTCTAATGATCTTGAGTTGATTACACTCATCTCCAGAGGTACCGCCTCCCATAGGGGTGTCAAGTCCTAGAATTGATGGCATTGCCAGGATATCTCCCACATGCTCTTCAGCATAGGCTACATAATTAGTTCTAGCCATTTCAAAGTCCTCCTTTTGTTCCGTATAGTAGATGACCAAGTGTCAGGTTGACAGATGTCTTTCTCTATCAGATTAACAATAACCTAAACTGCTCTAAAATACAGGCAAAACACACTTGAGTAGGAAAACCACAATTAATGCAGAGGTCCACAGCTAGAAAAAGATGTTAGAAGAACACAAAATACAAAGTGGGACCCAACAAGGGCCTCCGGACCTGTACCAAAGTCCCACAGTATTTTCACACAGTAAAGTTCAGATCTCAAAATTTTACAGAATTTGCAGACTTGATTAAATTATACTATTCTCTCCCTCCAACCTCCAATTACTATCCCTCCTAGAGTGTCTAACCCTATCATGTACTGGTTCATTCACATAATTACTTTGTCTGGACAATAATGGGAAAGATTGAGGTCCCCAAAAGAAGCGTAGACATTGGCACCATGATGTTCAAGAGGGAACAACTATGGATATTTCAAATGAAAATTTATGTTGTTGGTCTAAATGAGAACACCAGCTGGGAAACAATGGCCACTATATAATTACACAATAACCTAATACCTGGTATGGGAGCACTCTGAGCTTCTTATGGTCCAAAGCACAAGCCACGCAATGTCCATCAGTCCAGAATCGTTGACACATGTGCCATAACATGAGCCCCCAAGAAAGGCCCACATGTCTTGAGAAAACATTTACACGAGATATGAGTAATATGGCACACATGGCATGAACAGAACAAGAAGCTACCTTGGGGGGTTATAAGGGTTTCCAAACACCAGACGATTGCAAATCTGCAACTCATGTTTTTCATGCTTTTTTTACACGAGGGTTCAATCATGTTACATTTGTTGGATCATGCACACGAAATTCCTGATACCAAATGAGCCATGCATATGATCATCATTTATAATTAACAAATGTATGCCTCCCTTGCACTGTTGTTTAGTCGTGGTTCAATAACCCTAGATTATGCCATTTATTTTCACATACAGGATGGTACTGGTCGCATTGTAATAATAGTGGCAAGAACACACGCACCCTACAGGCAATGTAGTTACCATTAGTAGGATTCATTATATGGCATCCCCAACTAGTGTGTTCATGTTTGACAGACACTTGCACTGGTGGTTAACACATTGACATACACATACAAAAATTCACCAAGTTGACAAGAATATTGGTTGAATGTGAATGCTTAATGATCCAATCACTTTAGCATCTCTAAAATGATCCTAGTACTACTGCACTACATATTTCCCATCTAAGACTGCACCGCTAAATAATAGTCTCTGCACTTCCTGAGATTTCGGGAAGGAGTGTGTATGCGCACGAGCCATAATAGGCCCCGGTGTAAGGAGACACCATGGTTACCTGGTAATCGCCAACAGGGTTTTATCAACGATTGCTGTGCAGAAAACACATCATAAGCGGTGCACAATAAAAAATCGCACAACTAAAATATTGCGACTAAGTGTATCACCAGTCTACTGTCGATTCATATAGTGGAGTCATTTTTTTTTTTTTTTTTTTGTAAACTCTTTTTATTGATTTCACAAAATAACACGCAAACAATCCCCCCCTCCCTTCCCCCCCCCCTCGGCAACAAGCTAAATCCTTGCACCCTCCAACCCTCTTAGATGAGAAGAGAACAAAAACAACAGAACACAGTTATCGCAGATCCAGAAGCCTCAATCGCTGCGGACACCACATCACCTTATAATCGTCATTAAGAACTTGCAGTAGTTCCCCCCAGTCTGCTGCGAAGCTTTGGGCCTTATTGTCCATGGCATAGGTTGCCCATTCCAAAGCCACTATCTCCCACAGTTTTCGGAACCAGTCTTGTATTCTAGGAACTTCTGAGACTTTCCATCTCTGGGCTATTAACTGCATAGCTGCCAGAGTCTTGATGACAATCGCTTTTTCTCTTCCTCTAGGTTCACCTGCCTCAGAAACCACCCGCTCCCCCAAGAGAATGTGCGCTGGGGTCCTCCCGGCCTTCAGCCCAAAGGCCAGCCCCTGTGCCTCCCTCACCTCCCCCCAGAACGGTTCTAGCTTGGGGCAGTCCCACCAAATGTGTTCCGCGGAGCCCACCATCCCGCATCCCCTCCAGCAGAATCTCGTCACAGTAGGAAAAAATCTGTTCAGCCGGATCGGGGTATAATGCCACCTAAACATAATCTTATACCACGTCTCCTGTAGTTGGGACGCCCTAGCCAGTTTGGGGATTTTCCTCCACAGTTTCCCCCAGTCCGTCCGGCTGATCCGGCGTCCTAGGGCCTCCTCCCACTCTCGCATGTATGCCCATTGGGCCCCCTCCTTCGAGCCTGCCAGAGTCTTATAGATGTTAGAGATAAGGCCTCTCACCCCGTCACTTGTAAGCAAGAGTTTTTCAAAGGGAGTCGGATCCCTTGTCGCAGCTTTCCTATTCCCTGGATGAAGAACCCAATGGCGGATCTGAGCATATCTCAACCTCTCCCTCTCTTGTACCGCAAAATGCTTCTTACAGTCGCTAAATGATAACACCTCTCCTCCAGAAAACATATCGCACAGTTTCCGACAGCCCCCTTCCTGCCAGCTCACAAAAGCGCCTTTCTCCACCCCGGGGGAAAAGTCCCCGTTACCGAATATGGGGGTGAAGGGAGACGGGAATGTGGTAATCCCCTCCGATTTTGCTAGCCTATCCCATGTGTCTGCCATAAGTTTGGTGATGGTGCTCTCGTAAAGATGGTCCGGCCTGTGCCGTTTCGGGAGCCACAATACTTCCGCCAAGTTTCGATGTGCTACAGCCCTATCCATTCTCACCCACAATTTGTCTTGCGTACCTTCCTCTCCCTTCAACCATTCCCTGATTATTCGCAGCTGAGCTGCCTCGTAATAACGTCTAAAATTCGGCACAGCCAGGCCTCCCTCGCTCTTCGGTGCCATCATAATTTCAACTCCCACCCTAGGTCTCTTGCCTTCCCAAATGAATTCCCTGGTTAGAGTTTCCAGCTCCTTGAAATAACTTGCCGGTACCGGCAACGGAACGGCTTGGAATAAGTACAGGAGCCTGGGGAGTGTAACCATTTTAACTGCAGCTATCCGCCCCAGCCACGAGACCCTCAATGCTCTCCACTTTAGAAAATCCCTCTTAACAGCCTTAAGAAGCGGAGGGAAATTAGCCCGAAACCATCCAGACAGGTTGGCAGTAATTCTCACCCCTAGGTAGCGTATCCCTCCCGGGCTCCACAGAAAGTCAGAAGCCGCCCGTAGATTCTCTCGTTCCGCTGGATCGAGCGTTAAGTTCAGGATCTCGGATTTGTTAGCATTAATCTTCAGACCCGAGGCCGACCCAAAAGCCTCCAAAAGGGCCACACAGGCCTGCAGTGAAGTTCGCGGGGCGGTAAGCATGAGCAACATGTCGTCAGCAAAGGCTGCTACTCTGTGCTGTTCCCCTCCAAATGGAATCCCCTGGATTTCCCTTGCCTCCCGGATGGCTTGGAGGAGTGGCTCCAGATAGAGAGCAAAAAATATTGGGGAGAGGGGACAGCCTTGTTTTGTCCCTCTCTGTAGAGAAATTTCCCTGGAGGCACTCCCGTTCACCATTACCCTAATGGAGGGTGTCTGATAATTAGCCTTGACCATCCTCAAAAAGTCCCCCCCAAACCCCATTTTTTCCATTGTTCGAAAGAGGAAGGGCCACTCGACGCGGTCAAAAGCCTTCTCCGCGTCCAGAGCCACCAGGATCGCGGGGGTGCGTGTTTTATGAACTTTCTCGATTACATGAGCCACCCGACGAATGTTGTCCGCGGTTTGTCTGCCTTTGACAAACCCGGCTTGATCTGGATGTACCAGGTCCGGGAGGATGGCGTCCAGCCTGTTGGCTAGGATCTTAGTAAAAATCTTAGCATCCAGATTGATCAGCGCTATAGGGCGATATGATGCTAGGTCTTCCGGATTTTTATTAGGCTTCAAGAGTAGGGTGACTTTGGCCTCCTCCATGGAAGGCGTAATTCGGCCCGTGAGGCGAAATGAGTTAAACAGCGAGGTGAGGATTGGGGTTAGTTGCACACTGAACAGTTTATAAAAAGCGGCCGTATAACCATCTGGGCCAGGGGCCTTACCCGGCGGAAGGGCTCCTTTCACCCCCCGTACTTCATCCTCTTCAATTTTCCGATCGAGGGCTTCGCGTACCACACTACTTATTTTCCTCAGGTGGACTTTCCGGAGGAAGTCCTCCTGTTTCTCACCTGGAGGATACTGGGTGGCGTAGAGCGACTCATAGAACTTGGCAAAAGCTTTCTGGACCTCTCCTTGATCCGAGACCCGCTCCCCCGCTGGCAGCCTCAATGCCGTAATCGTATTCCTCGCCCTTTTGCCTCTCAGTAATCGTGCCAGCAGAGTGCCCGATTTATTGACCTTTGCATAATATTGTTGGCGCACCGACAGCATTGCCCCTTCTGCCTTCTTGGTGCGCAACAGTTCCAACTGCCCAACCGCCTTCCTATATACCCGCATTGCTCTGCGAGAGGGAGTGTCCCCAGCCGCCTTCCTAGCCACCTCCACTTCAGCTTCTAACTGCGATTCCAACTTCTGCAGTTGTTTCACCCGATAGGCCGATATGGCTATTAGTTCCCCCCTAAGGGTGGCCTTAAAGGCATCCCACCGCACATCTTCCCCAGTATCCTCCTTCTTGTTAGTGTCAAAAAAAAGCCTAATCTTCTCTTCAATATCCTCCCTGAGTACCGGGTCCCTTAAAATGTATGCAGGGAGTTTCCAGCCCCAAATCCCTTTCCTTTTCTGACCCACCTCCATCACTAAGGAAACTATTTTATGGTCCGCAATCCCTAACGGTCCGTGCTGACTTCCCGAATTGCTCCAACTAATGCGGCAGAGATCCAAATGTAATCAATTCTGGATTGCGACCCATGGACACCCGACAAAAAAGTGTGGCCCTCCTCATCACCTCTAACCTCCCTCCAAGTGTCACGCAGCCCCAGCCTACCGACCCTTTCCTTCAAATCATTAGACATTACCGCTCCTCCACCCTCCCTGCTACCACCTGTTCTATCCTTCCCCTTGTCCCAGGCGATGTTAAGATCCCCAAGAAGAACAATATGGCCCCAAGAGAACTCCTCCAGCAGCTCCACTAGCCGCCGTAAGAAGGGATCCTGGCCCGAGTTGGGGGCGTACACCACCGCTATTGTCAGAGGGACCCCTTGACACTTCCCTTTAACCATAATATACCTCCCGTCCTTATCTCTTAGAATTCCCTCGGTTTTAAAGTCTACTGTATTCCTAATTGCCAGGGCTACCCCCCTGGCTTTGCAGTGACTCGAGGCATGCAAAATCTGATCAAAACCCTGCAGTTTCACCCTGCCCTGATCCCTATGAAGTAGATGTGTCTCCTGGAGCCCCATAATATCCGGTTGCTCCTTTTGTGCGAAGTGCTCCAACTTTTTCCTTTTGAGGGGGGTGTTCAACCCCCGAACATTATGCATTATCCACTTGAGTGAGCCCTTAGCCGAGAGAGTTCGCTTGCAACAGGGAAGGTCGTGTCCCCCTCATCGAGTATCATTTGCTTGTTGCCGCCCCCCCCAAACCCCTCGAAAAACTACCCCACCCACCCCCCCCCTGAAGGATAAAACCTTCCCGCCCTCTCCTCCCCCCAAGCTCGGGCATCTCCGCCCTTCCGCTTCCAACATGGATGCGCCCCCTGTGACCCAAACGCTAAGACACCTTACTAAAGCCCACCACCCCTCTTATCACATATCAGATCAAGGTTGCATAGCAGAAGCACCGCCTGAATCACCAGGAGTCCCCTCCCTCGACCACGCTCCCCCCCTAGGGCCTCTCCTCCTCCTTCCCCGGACCGTCGTCCAGTTCCAGGGTCGCGTTCCAGTGCGACCGCTCGCGCCCAGAGATCCCACACCCGGGGGAAGATCATCCAACTCGATGCGAAGCAAAGCAGCCCCCTCCTGGGGGGATGTAATTCGTCTCTGGGACCCCTCCCAATCAAAAAGCATGCCAAAGGGGAATGTCCACCTGTAGCGAATCGATCTCTCATTAAGGACCTTTATCACAGGGCCCATCAGACGCCTCTTTGCGAGGGTGCTGCTTGCCAAGTCCTGGAAGAGAGCAATCTTCTGACCCTCGAACATTATTGGCTCTCGTAACCTTGCCTCCCTGAGAACCGCTTCCTTCTGGGCATATCGGGCAAAAGCGGCTAAGACATCCCTTGGTTTCGCCGTCTGGCCAGTGATTAGTCGCCCTGTTCTATGCACTCGATCCAGCTCCACCGTTTCCGGGCCACCCTCGCCCAATATATCGGCGAAAATTCCCTGAATCACCACCTTCAAAGATTTATCTGACACCGATTCAGGCAGCATTTTGACCCGAATGTTGACCCTGCGAGACCTGTTTTCCAGGTCCTCTACTTGAAGTTCAAGATTCCTGGTGGCGACATCCAACCTTTCTATGGCTTCGCTGTTTGCCACGTTCTCTCTGTCTGCCTCTTGGAGGCCTTTCTCCAAGATGTCAGTCCTCTCCCCTAATTGACGCATCTCCTGCTTTAACTCTCCCACAGCTTCGCTCAGGTCTGTGCGTAGCAGTTGAAATTGCTCCTGAAAAGTTTTGGAGTGTAGTTCTCCGAGAAACTCCTTCTTGGGCATATTTGCCAAGTCCTCTGTCTGCCCCTGAGCGATGTCTTCGCTTGCCGCTCCTCCCGGGAGTCCCGACCCCTCCTTCAAGTTTTGTGCCGACCACATGGTGCGTAAAGTAGTGGTGCTTTCTCCTGAGGGCTGTGCTTGCCTTCCCCTTCTGCCCTTGGGCCTTGTGGTCATGCCTAGAAGCCTCCTGGTGGGCAGCTCAGATCTTCGCCCGGCCCTCTCCCAGGCCCTCAACCAAGGTCCCACGCCGGCTCCGGGGCCCCTCACACACCCACTCTTCAGCCCCCAGTTGCAGGGGGTCCGCTTTCCCAATCTTCACTGAGGCGCCACTCCACCTCTACTGTTGGAGGGGTGAGTCATTCCCTCCCGCGCCGGCCAATGGTGGTTTACAGGCCCTTCTCCCAGGGCGGACGCCCCCAGGTCCTTCCTCCACCCCCAGAGTTACCGGAGGGTAGTTCCCCCGTACTTCCGTGGATCTAGCTGGGCCCTCTCTTCCTCTCGCCCGGCACTGCACGGCTCGCCACTACTGGACTCCTCCCCGGATTTCACCCGGCAGCCCGTTGCGGCCTCTGCGCTGCGGGCACTCCCCTCAGCCGGCGCCGGCTCGGAGTGCCCCCCCTCTCCGCCTCCGCCTCTGGGCTCAACTTCTTCGGGGCTCCGCCGGCTGCCGGGAGCGATCTCCCTCGGGTGTCCTCCTACTCCGCGTTCTTCTTCACACTGGGGGCGCCGGGGCGGGGAGCAAAAAGAGCCCCCCAGCAGGCCACAGCGCGTCTCCGCGGGCCAGCCCTCGGGCGCACCCCCCTCTGGTGGGGGCCACCGACGGATCCGCACCCCGCGGCACTGCTTCCCCCAGTCCCACGCCGCAATGCGCTGCAGATTTGTGGGCCGCGGCAGCCGCGCCAGCCGCTCCTCCTCCTCCGCTCGGCAGCCGCGACGCAGCACTCCCGTTCGCTGCAGCCGCTCCGCTCCTCTCCCGCCGCCACTCGTCTCCGACCCCCCGAGGGTCGCAGGGGGCTCAGGCAGCGCCCGCAAAGGTTCACTAGAGGGGTGGTGGGCACCTTCCCTAATTTCGGGTCCGAGGAGCGCCGTCGGCACAACTACTCGGTGCCGGCAGCCATCTTGGAATATTCTAGTGGAGTCATTTTATGGTGATTAGTTGTAGACAAATAAAATGACTCCACTAATGCTAAAACGTTCAGGGACGTACCCAATAATAATAGGTTGAGTCCCATGGTCCTATCCAAACCTAATGACAATCACACCATTACAAGATGGCGGTTTGCGTATTGCAAGACATGACAAGTTTTTGTCTTTGTGAAATGGCTACAAACCCAGACGCTAGATGGCGGGGTTAAACTTTGTATGCTGAACATTTACACTGTCGGCTATATGAGACTGGAAGCTCATAAAATCAGGTAAGCACACACTCGAGTAGCCAATCTTCTTTTAAATGAGCAAATAATTTGCTCTAGATCTCCCGAACCACATATCTTGAACCATTTAGTTTGTCGATAAGTGCACCAGCCAAAATAGAGACTGCTACCACATCCCCCAAACAAATAACAGAATTATTACTGTTTTGTTTGAGTTTGCATGTCTGGATGACAGATATCTGTAGTCAGTGAACTGGCTATATTAATGTATGCAGATGGTATAATTAACCTGCACAAAATTAAGACTATTGTATATATTTTTTAGGCATATTTACTACCTGGGAAATTACATGAGTTCCCATTTCCAAATAAGAGGAATTAATATCCCTATATTGGTAAGCGTTGACTAATTTGATATCAATGCCACACTGAAAGTCGTTTTGTACCATTGGGTACTTCAGAATAGAGAACTTACACTGAATGTTCTCTTCATTTTCTTAGGAATACCACAGAGGGTTGTGGTGTGCATTTTTGGCTCCACAGAAACCTGCACGTTTCTCTAGGTATAAAGAATCATTGTAAGTATTGGGTGCTGAAGAAAGCGGGAGAGAAGAAATGAAAACCCACTGAAACCGGTCTACCACTCTTAAAGAGGAATGTCTGACTATTGATTCAGACACCCATAGAAACATTTGTCTTTTAATTGTTCTAGTGAGCAGATGAGCAGCAAGAAATAAACTCAGTCTAACCTCTTGCTGTGCTCACAGTCCAGTGTTTACCGGATTTTTTAGGATTTTCATAGAAACTGACAAGGTGTCATTTAATTGTGTTCTAACTACTAGGTTTCTATATGAACTGAGGGTCAGTATGTTCTTCTATCCCCTCACCCTAGATAAGCGGTGCATCAGCGCATCACTTCTTTGAATCACAATGCTGTTTGCAGCCTTTCCAATCAGGGTTCCGACCATGCATGGGCATGGAATCTGTATGATTTTGGTCCTTGATGACTGTGGCCTGATGTAGGATCAGTGAGAGGTCAGTGTTTTGATACTTCTTGACCTCTCTGTGGCATTCTATACAATGGATCTTGGTATCCTTCACCAACGTTTGAAGACAGTGTGCTTCTTCGGTGCGCCACGTATATGGTTCTCTTGTTTTCTTAGTGGACACACTCAGTCAGTGTCTTTTGTTCCATTTCAGTCACCTCCAGTAGTTCTTATCTGCAGCGTTCCTCAGGGATCTTTTCTATCGCTGTTTCTGTTTAATCTTTATCTCCAGCCTTCGGCAGATCATATTGCTGATCATGGAGACAGTTTTAATACATACGCAAATGATACCCGCTGCTTTTCTGTCTGAATTCTCCTTTGTTCGGCCCCCTCTAAACTACATACCTGTTTAGTTGCTGTCGCAAAATGATGGCGCATGCTTAGCAGAGCCATGAGAATGTCTCACTCTTACAGCCTGATGTGACAGCTTTATTGGTTGCAGTAAAAAATAATATCACTTTTAAAACCCTCTGTCTTGCAATGCATGATAATTGAAAAGAATATCTACAAGCAAAGCTGAAGAGTTATGTTCTTGCTAGAATTATTCACTCTTTCTCTCTTAACCGGCTGATTGTCTGTAGATTCTGCAAAGCTAGGACTGGAGGGAGGTCTTTTTCTGTCTTGGCTCCTTCCGTGTGGAATGCACTCCCAATTCAGCTGTGGGAGACTTTAGACTACTTGAGCTTTCGTGAAGGGCTCAAGACACATTTATTTTGATCTTGGTGGCCTGTTTTATGGGTGGACTTGCCTGAAAGTTATGGTTCTCCTGTGTTGCAGCACATAGATGCCTTCGGGCAATAGTTTGTACTTTATGCATTTTGTTCCATTCCATTTCAGTTCCTTTTGTAATTTGTCACTATTTGCTTACATGGTAAATGGTTTCTGGCACTGCACGGTTATTTTCCCAATGTTCACTTTCAACACAGTAACCTGTGTTATATGCTGTGGGCACATGTCTACAGCAGACCTGCCAACATTTGAAAATGAAAACCCTTCTATTTATGCGGTCCGGATATGAGCACACCTGGCAGCACCTATAGGTATCATACACTTTACCCTTATCACAACCTTGCTAAAAAGTGTAGATATATATATATCCAATAGGGCGGCAGTTGCCGCTCTCGTGGATCTTTCATCATATCTTCCTTTTTTTCCTGTAGGAAAGAGTAAAGGAAAAGAACATGCCTCTACAATTTGTTCACATATGCTCATTGGCGATCCTTTGGCTTGATGCATTTGATATGTTTGTAATGCATCATCAGTGGTGTCTTTGGAGTGTAATGGGTGAATTGTATACACGTTCAAACTGGCCAGTTGCTTGTGAGTCTTGAATTATTTGAGTGGTTTCCCTTAGGTTTTCCTCTATGTTTATATTTTTGTAGTATTCATTGTTTTAACTTGTTTTTAAATCAACTAGTTGTTGCCAAATGATTTTGTCTTTTTTTGGCACACCATTAACTAGTACAATCAAAGACTGATCTGTTGGTCGTTCGACTCCTGGAGTTTCTACATTTTCTTTCAGATCTAATGGCAAATATAGTACTTTGCCATGGATGCCCTTTATTACCTTGGATGGAGGTAATTTGTCTGATTTCGGTTGAAGGGGTATCATAGCTTGAAATGGGTGTACTGTTTTGATTATAATGCTCTCATACAATTTAAATTGTTGGAGAGCTTTCGAAAGTGGGATTATTTCTATGTTATTAGTAATAGCAAGTGATTTGGTTATTGTCAAGCTTTGTCTTGCTGTACATGCAAACTATCGGGGGTCAGTTATTGTGTATTTAGTTTCTGCTGATAGATATTAAGCTAATTGGAACCATTGGGATTTTTCATTGTCTTCTATTGTGTAGGCTATAACTTCTATTTGTGTGCTCTTTTTATAAAACATTCTGCGACAACAGACACATATTTGGTCTGGTATTTCAGCAGATGTGTTTTGAAACATAATTATTTCTTTTTTGTATGTCTTTATTAGGATGTTGGTGTTTATGAGGTTTTCAGTGATGTTTTCTGAAGGTACAGAATTTTCTAAGTCAACTTGAGTTCCAAAGTATAGCTGCAAAGTGTTTATGTATTTCTTGAAGAAGTTCTTTAGCTGTTCCATGTAGGAGAATGTTAATTACATTTTGCTGTTCTAGAGCAGAATTGTTCAATGCACAAGATTATGTATAGTAGAATGGTGTGTTGCTAACATTTTAATGTGGTGGAAGGTGCTTTTGCAAGCAATTTCTGAAATGCAGGCTGATGAATGACCAGTGTGGCTGTGAATTGGACAGGAGTCAATGGTTTATAAAGTTTTCATTCTACTTTTGTGTTTTAGTTTCACATAGTGATTGAGGAATTGTTGTGAAGATTTTGAAGGATTGTTGGCATACGTGTGTACACTGGACAGTTTGTTAGGGTGAAAGGAGCATTTGGTTCAAAGTTTGTTGGTTTCTTTTGCCAGAATGGTGTCTTCCACCATTTCATACCCTCGACCATTATTGTCTTTGGCAACTGTTTTTTGTTGTTCTTGTTTATAAGCTTCTTCATTCCAATTTCTGGGTCACTGGTCGGTCTGCAATTGAGACTGATAAAGGAATGAAGAACATCTAGGGAGATGAAGGTTCTAGATGACTCATCCATGTTTGTGCCTAGAATTGCCAATAATTCAAATTCAGGGAAGGAGAGGAGATCAAACATGCCAGAAGTTTGTGCAGGAAGAGAGCTTGTGCTGACAAGAGAATGGGTTATCAGAAGCGTCACTACAGGGACCTGGGTGGGCTATAGACCCAGGTCTTCTGGTTGTAGCCCTGTATAGAAGCTCAGGGCTACAACCAAAAGCCTAGGTTGCCCCAAGTTCCAACAGAACTCACATTAGCGTAGCCCCAGATCTTTTCTGGATCTAGCAACACCCCTGTGGGTTATCGTTTCTCACTAAGCCTGCTAGATGACAAGGGGCCGTTAGGTGGCGGGCTACCACCGACCCTGCAACACTGTTTCTGTCAACTGACAACCCGGTGCCACCAGGATATAATGAGCAGCGGCGGAACAGTATGATATGATATGATATGATATGATTGATATGATATGATATGATTATTTATATAGCGCCTATACACAATGTGTTTCAAAGCGCTTCAAGGCAAGGGAGGGAACAAGGGAAAATACAACAACATTCTTACAGGCCATGAACAGTAAGGATGTGAAATTAACTATCGTACTCGGCCTGACGACATTTCAGATAGTGCAAGAGCTAAGACATAGATAAGGAAGGGAGGGGGAGAGTGGAAAGGAAATGGAAACAAACAGGCAACTACCGTACTAGGCCTGATGACCTTTCTGGTAGAGCTGGTGAAAAACAAAAGGTGAGGGAGAGGGGTGCAGAAAGGGAGGGGAGGAACAAAACAAGCGACTATCATACTAGGCCTGACGACATTTCAGATAGTGCTGGAGAGGTGGTGGGGAGGAAAAAAACAGTAATGGGAGGGTGGAGGAAACAGACGAGGTTGCTATCATATTAGGTCCAGGGACAATTCTGATAGAGGAAGTGCATAGAAGAAAGTAAGGGGAGGAGATAGGAAAAGGGAGAAGGGAAAGGACGAGAGAAAAGAGAGTAAGCCGTCAAAAAGAGTGGAGATGCAAGAGTGGAGAGCGAATACAATTGCAGAAGTCAGTATTAACACATAATGTTGCAAGCCAGGATACAAGATGAAGATGGGAACAGCATGATTCAGGGCCACCATTAGTACGAGATGCAAAGGAAGTCCAGCATGAGAGTTGAGAAAGAGTGACGCACCGTGAATGAATGAAGTCCATAAAAGTAAAATCCAGCATTGGCCACAAGACAGTGATGGTGAAGGAAGGCACCATGTGGGCGGGGCTTGCTAAGTGGTGAAAAAGAGCAGCAGGCAGGAAGGTACCAGGTGGGCGGTGCTTATGCCAGGTGACCTAGATCCACTTGTACCTGCTCCCCATCTGCAAAGGAAAAGAAGCTGGAGGGCTCCTTAAGTAGGGAAACAGAGCGTCAAGCAGGAAGGCACCTGGTGGGTGTGGCTTGCTAAGTTGTGAAAAAGAGAGCAGGAAGCAGGAAGGCACAAGGTGGGCGGGGCTTGCTAAGTGGTGAAAAAAGAGCGGCAAGCAGGAAGGCACCAGTTGGGCGGGGCTTGCTAAGTGGTGAAAAAGAGCGGCAGGCAGGAAGGCACCAGGTGGGCGGGATTCAGGCCAGATGACCTAGATCCACTTGCACCTGCTCCCCATCTGCAAAGGAAAAGAAGCTGGAGGGCTCCTTAAGCAGGGAAACAGAGCGGCAAGCAGGAAGGCACCAGGTGGGCGTGGCTTGCTAAGTGGTGAAAAAGAGCGGCAGGCAGGAAGGCACCAGGTGGGTGGGGCTTAAGCCAGATGACCTAGATCCACTTGAACCTGCTCCCCATTCCTGTGAAGTCCCATAGGACTCCAGCGGAATGGGGAAACTACGCACCGGCACCATTGCTAACATTGCCTGTGCTTCAGTGAAAACACTGCTGCTAGCGGCCTGAACTTTGGGCAGATCAGGCCTGCCAGTAATACCTTACCCCTGCTGACAGGCTCCTAGTTTGGCAGTCTGTAAAGGGTGCCAGTATGTTGCTACCATCACCCTTATTTCCAAACCGCCAAACTTATAATAAAGGCCAAGGTCTGTGAAGTAAAAATATCAGGAGAATAGGGTTGGTTTCCTTCTGAGCAGTTGTGTTTTGCAGAATCTACAAAATGAGTATGAACTGGATAACCCAGCCCCTTTGATGAGTAGCAATTACCCTTACTCATACATCAGGAAGTTGACAAAAGGAAGACTGTTTTAATATCAATTATCTAAAACAGGGAGCATAACGAACATCAACGCAATCGCTCGATCTTCAAACTCAAAGTACTTTAAGAAAAAAACAGTTATTATAAGCAATATGTGTCATCAATGACGTCTAAACCACATGTGTACTAACATCATCCTATGTGGCAAACTACAACAATCTATAAGCATAGGCTATTGGTTCTGAGTGAACGTCTAAGTATATGATCCATAATAGTCTAAAAATGTGTAACTATGTGATTGGTTACTTAACATTAGGTGGGGCAACTAAGCCCTCCCCCAAAAATGACCACTATGAACGTCACTAAATACACGACGTCCCATTGGTTTATACAACTATAGGACCCCTAAATACGCAGGTCCTCTACAATCGGTTGGCACTATACCCTCTTTCAGTATTTTTCCACCTATGTTAGCAGCAAATAGGCTGGCCATGCAGATGCTGGCGAGGCAGTCTTAACTTTAGCTTCCCATCAATTAGCATATCAATCCATCATCACCTCAGTGGCCTAATGTCAATTAGGCCTTTGAAATATATCCCTGAGAGTGTTCTTAGCTGTGAGAAAATTAGGGAGTGAGAAGCACAGTCAGCCTTCATGCATAGGTGTGACCATCCTGTTCATCCAACTTCATGCTTCCATGTGACTAGAGACCATGGAATCAAGTTTTTTTTGTGTATTTAATATTATTTTCTAACAGACCTCTAATGTCTTCCTTGTCATGTTCATGCCTTCTGAACAGGAGTTTTGTTCTTTCACATGATTTTGTATCCAAAGTCAGTTCACTCCAGTTTTGATAGACATTCGCTTCTTGGCTCGTGCAGCCTCGCCTTTACTGAAACTTACTTGTAATTCAATTTCTGCTTTTTACCTGCGACACACTGAACCGAGGCCTGTTGCTACTGTCCAACCTGCTTTAATATGTTAGTGGAAACATCCATAGTTCTCTTATTCCTATATATGTATACGTTGGAGCTTGCCGCAGTCTATTTACTATAAGCTTAGAGCTAGCATCACAATTACTTTGCTGCTTGTGTTTCTTCTGCATCTGTACATATGTAAAAAAAAACTTGATATCTTCATCTGCTTCTGTGGCATAAGCTTCTTCACCTTGATCTCAAGATGTCACTTATCCTTGATACTTTCTTGATGCCTTATAGAATATCCACATTCTCTGGTCACTGCATCTCTTCTATGTACGTCATCTCAGCTTCAAGTAACATATACTAAGAATGGTAAATGATATTACCATTCATCCTTGCCGCTTATTGGCTCTGCTTCTTCAGGGATTTCATTCAAATGGGCATCATATAGTCTTTTATGTAGCTATGGTTTTCTCAGTGGGTACCTTGGCTCCCAGATTTTCTTAGGTACTGGCACTTTCACTGGTACTGGAACGAGTCCATCCTCTGCTCTTTGACTATTCAGCTGCTCCGTGTACGTCACATACTCTGGCTTCCAATCTATAGGTAACATGGGTGATACAGTTGAGGTGGGGGTACTTGGCTCCTCATCTACACTCCCCCCTCTGGGCAATTCATCAACCACTCTCACATTATCCTTCACAGCCAGACATCTTGGCCTGAAGAAAAGCTTCTTTGGGACCCATATCTTTATGACTCCCTTCAGGCATCCTGTTGTTTTCACATGCTCATTTGTATTGCATGTCATAAACTGGCACTGTCCACTTGGACTACAGGAGATCCATCTTCCCACATATTTCTTATGATTCTTTGGATACACAAACTTTGTCCCCTCAAGTGCATGGATAGTAGCCTTCACAAAGTCTCTGATTTCTTCATGTGTCAGATTTCTAGGCTTCCATCCTAATTCAACATCATTCATAATCTTCATCCCTATGTCTTTCTTTGCTGTCTTCTTGCATTGTGAGATTATTATTTTAATCACACAAAATCCAAGCAACACCAACATGATCAGGGCTCCAAGAAACTTAAACATGTCTGCCATCCATTGTGGAACCCATGAGAACATCGATCCAAACCAACTGTCATCAGCAATTTCTTCAACTTCATCTATCATCTGACCATGGAGTATCGTCAGCATGTCTATGACCTCTGTTAAGATTCCATTCTCGTCATCATGAGAAGGTATAAATGTGCAACATGATTCTCTGATTTTTGCACAAACACCTCCATCCATTGCTGCAATCATATCCAGGACGAATCTGTTCTGAAGTGTCATCAGTCTTATGGCTCTCATCTCTTCTCTGATTGCATGGAATCCCTTTATGTTAGTGTTAATTGTCTGCAACAATTCCCATATGGTAATTCGTAGCCACTTGGTGTTTGCTCCAACCTGGATAGCTGGCATGAAGATCAACGTGAACACAGATGAGGTCTGGCTAAACAGCCGTGCTCATATGGTATGGCATCGAAAGCTTCTATTGACTTAGCTGAGAAATAGTTCTCTCTCTTCATCCTCTTTATCAGCTCCACAGATCTTTTCTCCCTCAAGTGACCATCTGTTTTCAGAAAATTGTCAATGAGTAAATCACTTTTGGGAATCACCAAGGCTGGAACATGAACATTCATCAGTGTGCATATTCCTTCCCAATCTGCAGGCAATCTGATAAAAGCCCTGGCTCCACAAGCCCAATAATGATCCATGATCACTGGGGTACCATGTTCAATTCCTGGAACATCAAAGATTCAACCACAATTCGTATCATCTCCAACTTTCCTTGTGCTATTATTTCTGAAGCACAGCTTTGAACTTTCAAATGGTACGAGCTGCAGGGGTCCTCCTCTCTCTTTGACTCACGTCAGTAGTTTAGCAAGTCTTGGCCATAATGACTTGCAACCATTCGGCACAATGTCAATGACCGGTTCATAACATCCAATGATCACCCAGGCTCTGCAGATGATCACTCCTTCTTCCCATCCATCTGGTGATAACACAGATGCCCAGATCTGCATTTGGCTTCTAGTCTTCCATCTTCAAATGTCCTCTGCAGATTTTCCTGCAACCTCCAATTTCTTGTTCACTTCCTATCTGATCTCAGCTCCTTTTACTCCAGGCTTCTCATATGTGATCACATGATTCTTGGTGTGGGTTCTGTTTCTTGTCTTTGAATCTTACACATAGTCATCTTCATCTGGGTCTGTCCATTCAGTGGCCCATTGGAGGTAGGCATGTCAACCCATGAACTGGCCTCTGGTTTTCCAGAACGCTATATTTGAAAGACAATGAGCTGTCTGGATGTCTATTTTGATAGCTATGATGATTTTAGACTTTCCTATACAGTATGGCGTGAGTGCGCATACAAAGCATTCCTCATTCAAGGTACTTCTTCCTACTTCTTTCATATGCTGGTACCAAATGTTATTTCCCAGATGAGCTGTACTGTCCAGGTAATAATTTAGCTCAAAATCATCTTCTTGAGCATTTCTTTTAGTTCTCATTCTTCTCATGTGGCCTTCCATAATCATGTCATGAAGTGTATCAGTATAACCTATTTTTTCTGGATCGATCATAGGCACACCTATCAGTGGATGGTGAATACCTGTCAACGTTCCATGGGTAAGAGAATGTTCAGATCTCATCTGCTCAGCAGCCCATTTACACATGAAAATGTCTCGCAAAAGCTCCATGTATGTCTGCTTTGTAGGGATTACCTTTGGGCCATTTATCACAAGACCAGGTGTTTCTGCATGCATTACCTGTATAGGCACATTGCCTGGCAACCTCTTGTCTTGCTCCTCTTGCCAAACCTGCTTTTTGTGTCCAAACAGAATTTCTACAAACTTTCTGGTATATGAATGATTGCTAATGGCACTTATCTCAGACTTAGGTAATTGGTCATCTTTCTTTGGAACAGGAATAACCACATAGGGTCTTGGGTGTCTAGTAGTTGCCACAATTTCTCTTTCCTCTTGCCCAGGAAGCGTTACTGGAGTCTTAGCTCCACGTATATCAAAGTAGTAGGATGTGTGAACTGTGAGCGAGAGCAATATGATTATGAACAAAATACAACCATAAATGAGGCAGAGGTATGTTGATTTACAGCATTTTGTTCGCAGATATTGTGAATGTCTTTCTACATCAGGTATCATGAAATTAATATTAATGCTGCCCATCTTTATTGTCTAAGGAAGGAAAAAGTTATCTTTAATACATCAGCATTATGCACTCCTTCTGGAAGCTGCTGTCTTGCCTCAGCAATTTCGTCCTCGATTCACTGTCTGCTTACTGGATGATAAGAACAAACTCTCAATCTCTCCCTCTCTGGAACCAGTTCTTACACATACGAAATACAAATGTCTCCAGCAAGAAGAAAACCGCTCTCAGTATGTCTAGACCAGTTCAATGATATAGACCAGCTTCCAATCAACTCCGCGAATATGCCTCAGTCCAGACGACATGATGAACTTCTTTTGGCATGAACCAAGAGTATATCTTTATCAGCAACCTTCTCGATCTGTCCCTCAAAGGAATGTTTCACACCATCATCCTGTGGGTTCTCTCAGAGTATAAGCTCACTTGTATTATAATTCCTTCCAAGATCACATTCAAATTTGCAGTGTTTCTAGGATCCCATAGAAATGTGAGCACATATGTGTGTCTTCCAACAAGGTGTGGGTACTCTTCAATTACACGAAAGAAAACCCTTCTGACAAGTCTGCATGCATCATCAGGTGATAGAGGAATTTCTGCTATCCCACTGTGCTCAGGTAACTGCAACACTTGCTTGATAATTGCTGCAAGTAGTCTCTTCACAATTGGGTCATTTTTAGGATCTTGCAAAAAAGTACGAATGTTAGAAGTTCTCCCCACAATAACCGGATATGAGCACAGCACATAGAGAAAAACTTCAAAAATTATCCTTGAAACGTTGTCATTGGATGACACCATGGGGAAACCCAAACAAAACCTCAGTGTGGAACGAGTCAGGTTACTGCACTCTTTTCCAATTGTCAAAGCCACAATCAGAGTCTGGCATATTTCTCTTCTAATCAAGGTTTAAGCATGCCTCAGTCCAAAGTTTTTTAACAAGCTCCCCTGTGGATCAAAAACAATTTTCTTTCACCCTGAAATGACAGCACAGAGTGTTCACATCAGCTTTCTTTAACCCTTTCAAAGAGGGCTTAACTGAGTGTCCCAAACCGAGCCACATTCCAATGATTTCTTTGTCTTTCTACTTGTCAGCTTCTGCGTCCTTCTTCCTTGTCACAAATCTTCTTCCCTGATGCTTGTACTTGTTTCTCATTGGGGTGCAGGCAGAGAGGATTTTCAAGCAAAGATCTTGGTATCGCCAACGAAAATCCAGGCGCACCTGCCCTGCACTATTACAGCAGATGGCATGACGTCTTCCACAATGAACGGACCATTGAAAGAGGCTTTTTCCCACCTTTTCCTTGTGTGGTTATGAATTAGGATCTCATCTCTGCGGAAAAGTTGGGGAACACTAAATTATTGAGATTTGATTGTTGAAGTATCTCCTTCTGTGTTCTGTACTGCCTTGCACCCTTGTCGCTGCAACTGTCCTGAAATGACAGAAATACTGGAAGTCATACAGTTCAAATAATCACGCATTTCCATTCCAAACATATCTGCAGTTGGGTGAGGATCACTTCTAATTCTGGAAGAAGGCATTAGGAGTGTTCTCATTCACCTCCCAGTCACAATTACGTGAGGCGTGAGCTGGTGGTCAGAACCCGGTTGGTTCCTTAAAGCATATAATGCCAGTGGTAGGCAATGCAACCACCTTTTCTTTAAGGTAAGCTTCAACTTGGCTATTCTTTCTTTAAGCAAGCCATTGAGCTTCTCACAGATTCCATTTCCTTGTGGATAATAAGCCGAAAAAAAGTGTGCTTTATACCAAGCAACAGGCTGATCTGTTCAAATGTCTGATTTACAAAATGCGGCCCATTGTCTGACGTCATTACTTCACATACTCCCCTACTGGGAAACACTTCCCGCACTAAGAATTTAGCTGCATAGGTGGAATCTGGGTGTGTACAGGGACCTGCTTCAATCCACCTTGAAAAGGGACACACTACAACAATCATATATCTATATCCATTTCATAATTTTATCATATTGACAAAGTCAATATGCAAATGCTGAAAGGGGACAGTGGGCCTCGGAATGACCCCCTAACTGTGTGAAGTGTATCCCCAGCCATGAAATTTTGACATACTATACAATTTGTCATAAAAAATGCAACATGCTCTAACAGATTTGGTATAAACCAATCTTCAGCAATTGTTGCAGCAAGGTTCTTCCTAGTTGTGTGCGCGGGGTAGTGTAGCTGTTCCAGCGCCACCCTTATTAAGGCTACAGGCATCACCGGTTTACCAGTGCTGTCTTGTTGCCACAATGCTTCAGAGGGGTTTAAAGAACACCCTCTTCATGTCCACAAATCCATCTCATCTTGAGGTGCTTACCCATGAATCTCCATAAGCTGAGTCCTGGACAAATCACTATATTTTGCAAACACATCCATCAACACAACCATTTTCTCTTTTACATCGAGTGCTTCAAAAGACATTGGGCCTCATTACAACCCTGGCAGTAGCCGTACCTGTGAAACAGGCATGGCTGGCGCCGGAGTTGCATTTTTCCGGTGCCCTGAAATGGGAAATTACTGGGTCTAAACAGCCTTGCCGGACCCAGTATTTGCCCATTTCTGGGTCCCAGAAAAAATTCTTCCCCATTCCCATTTGATCCCATAGGGCTCAATGGGAATGGGGAAGCCGGATGAACAGGGACCGTTATAAATGGTGCCTGTGCATCCGAAATGCTGTGCTTGAGGATGCCTTTCATTCCGCCAGGTTAGACCTGGGGGAAAGAAAGGCACCCACAAGCACAACTCAGAGTTTTCTGGCCTGGATACAATGGTACCGTCAAGCTTACCGGTACTGTTGTATCCGGACCGGCAAACTCGTAATGAAGCCTAGTGTTTTCTGAACATGCAGTGATTTTTACTTCATCATCTGCTGCTTGGTTTCCACGTGAAATAAAGTCTGCACTTTTAGTGTGAGCTGCGCATTTAATGACCGCGATGGCCACTGGGAGTTGCAGTGCCTTAATAAGCCTGTCCAATAAGGAGGCGTGTTGTATTGGCATGCCAACCGCTCAGAGGTAGCCCCTCCTTTTCCAATGTGCTAATCCTGCATGCACCGTTGACGTCACATAGGCAGAGTCGCTGTCCATTGTTACTCCCTGGTCTGCATGATTCTCGAGCGTGACTGTCAGCGCCACTAACTCTGCAGACTGTGCTGAATAGTGAGACGGTAGTCGTGCACTTACCAATGACTGAAACTCCCAATTGGCTGTGTGTTTTACCACAGCAGCACCTGCATATCTCTTTCCACCATTTTGATCGATTCTTGAAGAATTGTCAATAAAAAAACAATTTCTCCACCTGTCAAGTCATTCTCTTTTATCCTAGGGGTTTCATCATAGAACCCTTCATAATTTGAACAATCATGCACATGCTCATTCTCTGCCATTGGTTCAGCAACAAACATCGCAGGATTCACTACTCTGCATCAAACTATTTTGACTGATGGATTTGATATAACTACCTCAAAGGCAGAAGCCCTTTGAGACGTCAACCTGCCTTTTGGTTTCTCTAGAATAGCAAATATTGCGTGCTCTGCAAATAAATATCATGGAGCATCCCATCACTATGCTTGCAGCTTTCTCTATGGCGAATGCCTTTCTCTATGGCGAATGCGGCAGCAGCCAAAGACTGTTCACACAAAAAGTGACTCCTCATTACTGAGTCTAAACTTCCACTGTAATATGCAAGGGGCTTGTACCCCAATGTGGTTCTCTGTGTAAGGACTGCTGTCATAACAGTGCCATCTGTAAGCGAGAATAAAAATAATTGCTCAGCATAATTAGGAATCCCTAAAACTGGGGCTGTGCAAATTGCTTTTTCAGCTCTTCAAATGCTTCCTCCATTTCCCCAGTCCACACAATTATTTCCTGTGTTGCTTGTGCTTTCTTTAAAGCCTGCAGTAAAAGCCTTATATATGAGCTGTAATCAAAGACCCATGTTCTGACGTAATTACATAATTCCAAAAATCTTTGCTTTATCTTTGCTTTATCGTGTGGCTTTGCAGTCTTCAAAATAGCCTCAGTTCTCTCAGGAGTAACATTCTTTCCTTCATGTGAAATCAATTGACCAATATACAACAGTTCTTGTTGACAATACTGTAACTTCTCTTTGTCAACCTTATATCCTTTGTCAGTGAGTATAATCATTAGCTGAACAGAATCGCGTCTGCACTCTTCCTCTGAAGTGCTGCAAACCAAAATGTCATCCATGTATTGCAGAACAACGCTTTCCAAATCAATATTGCTCAAGTCCATCTGCAGGACCCTATTGAAAATCGATGGAGAGTCACAATACCATGAGGCAAACAAGTGCTTTTCAGTCGTGTTTGTCTGAACGTAAATGACGTCAGATCCTGTGAGTCTTTGTGCAATGGGATTGAGAAAAACACATTTTTCAAATCAATCACAGTGAAATATCGCGCTCCAACAGGTATATTACATAGAATTGAAGACGGGCTAGGAACTAGAGGGAACTCAGTCTCTATAATTTGCTTTATTGGCCTAAGGTCTTGTATTAAACGCCACAACCCCCTTAGATTTTTTGATAGGGTACACAGCAGTATTACAGGGTGACTCTGATGTCACTAAAATGCCCTGTTCCATCATAGCGGAAATTGTCTAAAAATACCTTCATCTGCCTCTCGAGACATGGGATATTGTCGTGCTTGAGGTCAAATTGCTCCTGGTTTCAGTTTAATCTTCACTTCTCTGACCCCTTTCACCAGTCCTATGTCATAGGGGCCTGTAGTCCATAAAGAAGCTGGAACTTGTGCTATGTTTTCATCAAAATACTCAGGATGTTGTTGTGCTATCATCATTTTCTGAGGCACCTCTCATTTGATTGCTTTTACCCAATAAGTAATACTCATCTCAAATATTATTTCGTCATCGGATGAATGTTCGCCAAATGTGTCCTCATCAGTGACGTCAGTTAATCTATAATCTTCACTGATGTCAATTACTGCACACCATTGTCTGCCTTTGTCATCATTCCCATCAAGCAAAGCCATAGTGCCTTGCACTATGGCTGCTTGTAATCTTAACGGAAACACTTGCCCTTCTTCTTCACACGTAGGTATCTTTGGCCTAAACAGAAATGTATCAGGTATTCTCATTGCTCTGCCCGCTAGACTTGTCAGATATGCCAATAGAACATGTACTCCATAATGAAAAACCTCTGGCTCTAAAGGTATTGCTCTCATGGCTACTTGTCCTGCGAATGCTCTAATAATTTTGCACATGTTTAAATAATGCATTTCTGGTGTCGAGCATACTATGCCTTCATCGGTAAATGAGATTGTCATATTGAGTTTCGTCATCAAATCTCGAACCAATATATTGACAGGTGTCTGCCTCGAATATAGCAAAGGCACCATTATGTCATATTGTCCTATAGAGACTGGTAATTTCTCAGTGAAAGGAACACTGCTTGTAGCTCCTGAAAACCCTTGAGTATTCATGGCGGTGCCAGACATTAAAAACTTTCCCTCCCTCATGTATACATGAGCGCATTGCACCCGTGTCTACTAAAAACGAAAACCTTTTCCCCCCTATATTGATGTCTACCCTCGGCTCCTCATGAGGATTCAGCATCACAGATAGTAATGAACACATCAAGTCTCCCAGTGAGCTGTCCTATTGTGGGTACAGACTCATTCTGTTACCTGCAAAAGGATTCCCTCCACCAACAGTGACACTCCCTATCCTAGCTGTCATTAACTATCCTGTACTTGTGCTCTGCTGAATCGGCATGGGGCGTGCTGAGGCTGCCCTTGTGGCGGAGCCACTGCTACCTGCTGTGCCTGCAAACCTGGCTGCACTCTCAGCGCTTGCTGCTGCTGAATCGTTTGATTCTGAGCAAACCCATAACCATACTGCTGTGAATATGTAGGCAGGTTGGAAATCCCCCTCTTGAAAACTGGTTGTTTTGCATGAACCTTTGACTTCTACACGTGTGAGCAAAATTCCCTGTAATCCTGCATGTCCAACATATAGGTGGCCTCCTAATCTGCCCATCCTGCATGTTTCAACCATCATTCTGCATATTTTGAAACCCACTTTGATTGTTCTGAAAGCTTCCACGATTGTTCTGCCAGTTTCCTTGATTATTCTGAAAACCTCTTCCTCGAAATCCACCTCTTCTGCACAGAGTAAACCCATTATTACTCTGGTGAAACTGCCTTTGGTTATTCACCTGTGGCATATTTGCAATCTGTTGTGTATTTGATCCATCTACGCTCGTCAACATTGCCCCTTCAATGGCATACTTAGACCGTTTTTTCTGCACTCATTTTGCCTAGTCGCCTTTCCGGGCATTGTCTTTTTAGCAATTCTTTTCCTGCAAGAACCTGCAATAATGTGCAAGGGTCAGCTGAATCTCCGACCATGGTTTGGCTTCTATACCCACTAACTTCTTGAGCTGCTTTTGTATAGGTTCTGGCAGCAGCCCTTGGCACAACATATGATAAAACACAGGTATAGATTTTCCCCAAGCCTCATGGTTCTCCAGACTCCAAGCCTCTTGAAAATTCCAAATGTAAACAAGCGGAACATCTCTGTCCTTCATCGTTTTTGTCATTATAGCTCCCATATCAGATGTGTCTGGATATAGTACTCTAAGCGCTTTCCAGACTGCCGCCCTACAGTTATTGAATGGTGCTCCATAATGAGCATTGTTGACTGTAGTCACACCAGCGTACCCTGCTCTCGATCAAGCATCATCAGCTCTCTCGCAAAGTATGGCTATTAGGAGACCCTTAATGTCCCCATAGCTAATGTGTTTCCTCCAGTAATTTTTTCTAACTCATGTATCCACTTCCCAGCGCCCAAAGTTAAACTGGGGAGTTTACATCTTAAATTATCCTTGTCCATCTGGGTCCATGGTATATACTGTGGTCTGGCCCCTCATTTCTAAAACATGGGAAACTGTGACACCCCAAACTCATTTTCATCTCTCATTTTTTGTCTATCTAATGTAGGACGATATTGCCAAATTGCCTTATACCTGGTAGTGATCTTAATCTACTCACATGAGGCTGTGACTCCCCCCTCTCACCGTGGATTTGCCCCTTAGGTTGATTTAACTGTGTCAGTGGTTCTGACGCCTTCATAACAGGGGCGTGTAAATCTGACCATCTGACTTCTTTCTCCATTGAAAAACATCCCTCAGGACCACATAGGTTCCCTCTCTCTTACCCGTGGAAAGTGTCTTTATCTTCGTCTGACATTTCCTGTGCCCACCTAGTGCAACTTCTCTCATCGTCATCTCTGCTCAAAGTCAGTCTATCTAGAGACACCTCTTTTTGCCTCATACTACATGAGGCTCCCTCTGTATCATACAACGCAGTGCTCTCAAGTCGATCGTTTTTTCTCTTCCCCTTTAACTCTTTGTGAGTTTTCATATCATAATATACTTTGTCGATCGTTTCGCCAATGCTCCTAGAGTCAAATTCATCTTCTAAATTTACTCTAGACGAGCCTGGTAATGACTCCTATACCGTTGAAGAATTCCTCTATGTCCTCCCATGCTACTTCTGGCTCAGGATCTCTTTCCTTGTTTTCCAGGCGATCAAAATCGCATGCTCTCTGCCTTCTTATTCATTCTACATCATCGTCAAATTCTCTTTGTTTCCTTGCTTCCTCTCTGACTCTGTCTTCTTTTTTCTTCATATCCCTTCTCTTGTTTGCCCTGCAGATTTCCTCATCCTTTTGTCTCTGTATTCTCTTATCCCTTAACTTCTGTTCCTCTGCTTCTATTCTTTTTCATTCTAACCTTTCCTGCTCCTCAATCGCTCTCTGTCTGTTATTGCGTTTTCTTTGCTCTTTTGCTCTCTCTAGTTTTCTGGACTGCTCTCCTTGGTATAATTTGCTCCTTTGTTTTTCAATCATTCCTCTCTTTCCTTATTTTTTTTATCTTGCTCATCTTGATCTTCCCGTTGTCTTACATCCTCAATGCTTTTACCTTGAGTTTTAATAAAATCTGATCACCATCCGTTCATTCATTTAAAGCGCTATCTCAATAGCCTTGTCTCTTTCTTCTTTGTATCATTTTATATCTCTTCCTATGTCTAGAGATGTACTTGCCCGATCACATCTCTCCTTATCACGTCTTTCTTTGTCCCTCTGGACCTTAGAGATTACATCTTTCTCAATATTTTTCTCTGTGCCTTCGTCACTGCTTTGCACAGGTGACTCATATGCCGGGTTGCTATACCTTGTTGCTGCTTTAAGCTCCCTTCATGGGTATAACCCATCGTTTTTCTTGCTCTCGTCCCCTTTTTTGGTCGGGGTGCGGGAGCAGAGGGCTCCTCATCCCCCTCTTTGCATACATTAAGTATCCAATCTATAGGAGGCCATTCATTATGCTCCTCTTGGTACAATTTCCAAAGCTCTAAACTAGCTAACAGCTTCTCTAGCTTCTTCCCAGTATACGCTGCATACAGATATGTCATCATATCCTCCAGAACTGCCTTCGATAGTGACCCTCCTTGAGGCCACGGCATAAACATTTTATCTGCGGTTCCTTTAACCCATTCTGCACTGTACTGTCTGAGCTTAGGTGCATGCTTAAGCAACTGCTTGCAGAGATGCCCAAGTGGAGTAATATCCTCCATTTTCAACTTGTCTACTGTTAACTTTGTGTAACACTTGTTTATTTCCAATCACAGATTTAAAAAGTTACGTTTCATAAAATAATATAATTTGAGTGAGCACCAATCGTCACAAGCTCCTTCCCACTAACCACAATTTTTACTTTAATCTTGCTAAAAACAACCGTCAGTTTGAATTCTAACCAATCAAATATTTTTTTCCACTTATGACAGCATTGTTTACAAAACCACATAAAACAAACAGACAAACACAACCGGTTACATAAATCTCTTACGATCTTCACTCTAAGACTTGTCTTGCCCTCTAAAAATACTTCAAACAAAGTGTATATAACCCCTTTGGAACTGTCTTTAATCAGATCTGTCTCCTAGTGTTTTCCGCTATGGGACTCTGGGTTCAAACTTCTTGTGTTACGTTGTAAAAACACAGGCCAGGGCGTATTCTCTTATTGTGGCCTCTCTCATGATTATATATTGCTTGGCCACACTTGAGTCAATATTTCATTCTCCACATATATGACACTCTTACTCTTACGTTATATTTTATCCGGCCACCCTCCGTTACTCTTTTTTTTCGTCTTCTAACTAT
Organism: Ambystoma mexicanum; assembly: GCF_040938575.1. NCBI lineage: Eukaryota > Metazoa > Chordata > Amphibia > Caudata > Ambystomatidae > Ambystoma > Ambystoma mexicanum. The sequence continues at coordinate 1,019,407,917 of NC_090935.1, read as the reverse complement.
CGGGATCGTCCACCTTTTTTATCGCCTCATCAACCTTCCGATCGATCCACTTCACGTAGAAGTGGGAGGGGATTCTATGGAAATTAGGGGACCCGTCACACCCGGTCTTGCAAGGCTTTCTTTGAAATTATACTAACCACTGTCTACGGGGAGCTTTGCATTCTTTCAGCCGAATGACAAAGGTTGTCTGATATTTCCAAAACTCTAAAGTTTACTCAGATTGATGGCTCTCTAACCATCCTCTGCTACCAAGTGAACTGGAAAACTCAGCCCCTTTGATGAGTAGCAATTACCCTTGATATGAATGGGGATGCAGACCATACTCATGCATCAATAATGGAGCCGACTCAGGAAGATGACAAAAGGAAGACTGTTTTAATATCAATTATCTAAAACAGGGAGCATAACGAACATCAACGCAATCGCTCGATCTTCATACTCAAAGTACTTTAAGATAAAACAGAGCTTTTATAAGCAATATGTGTCATCAATGACGTCTAAACCACATGTGTACTAACGTCATACTAGGTGGCAAACTACAAAAACCTATAAGCATGGACTATTGGTTCTGAGTGAACATCTAGGTATATGATCCATACTAGTCTAAAAAAGTGTAATTATGTGATTGGTTACTTAAGATCAGGTGAGGCAGCTAAGCCCTCCCCCAAAAATGACCACTATGAAGGTCACTAAATACACAATGTCCCATTGGTTTACACAACTATAGGACCCCAAAATACGCATGTCCTCTACAATTGGTTGGCACTCTACCCTCTTTCAGTATTTTTCCAACGACGTTAGCAGCAAACACGCTGGCCATACAGATGCTGATGATGTCGTCTTAACTTTAGCTTCCCACCAATTAGCCTATCAATCCATCATCACCTCAGTGGTCTACTGTCAATTAGGCCTTTTAAATTCGTCCTTGAGAGTGTTCTTAGCTCTGAGAAAATTAGGGAGTGAGAAGCACAGTCTGACTTCATGCGTAGGTGTGACATCTCATACATCCAACTTCATGCTTCCATGTGACTAGAGACCATGGAATCAAGCCTTTTCATGCATTTAATATTATTTTCTAATAGACCTCTGATGTATTCCTTGTTATGTTCATGCCTTCTGAACAGGAGTTTTGTTATTTCACACAATTTCGTATCCAAAGTCAGTTCACTCGAGTTTTAATAAGACCTTGGCTTCTTGGCTCGTCCAGTCTCGCCTTTCACTGAAACTCACTTGTAATTCAGTTTCTGCTTTTTAACTGCGACACACTGAACTGAGGCCTTTGCTACTGTCCAACCTGCTATAATACACTAGTGGAAACATCCAAAGTTCTCTCATTCCTATATATGTATAGGTTGGTGCTTGCTGCAATCTATTTATTATAAGCTTAGAGCTAGCTTCACGATTACTTTGCTGCTTGTGTGTCTTCTGCATCTGTACACATGTAAAATAACTTGATATCTTCATCTGTTTCTGTGGCATAAGCTTCTTCACCTTGATCCCAAGATGTCACTTATCCTTGATGCCTTATAGAATATCTGCATTCTCTGGTCACTGCATCTCTTCTATGTACGTCATCTCAGCTTCATGTAACATATACTAACAATAATAAATGAGGTTACCATTCATTCTTGCTGCTTATTGGCTCTGCTTCTTCAGGGATTTATTCAAATGGCCATCACATTTTCTTGTATGTAGATATGGTTTTCTCAATGGGTACCTTGGCTCCCACATTTTCTTAGGTACTGCCACTTTCACTGGTACTGGACCGAGTCCATACTCTGCTCTTTGAAGATTCAGCTGCTCTGTGTACGTCACATACTCTGGGTTCCAATCTATAGGTAATATGGGCGGGACGGTTGAGGTGGGGGTACTTGGCTCCTCCTCTACAAGTATAAAGAGGTTTCAACACAGAACAAAATATCAGGATTTTAAATTGCACCCCATTCTAGATTCCTCTTTTTTTCTATTCATTATACTAACAGATGTTATATCACTTAATTTAGGGCCTCAATTTCCTCATGGAGCAAAATGGTAAAATGCACAGAAAAACATTTCCAAGGTTTCCCGAACAACTTCGGTTTGGATTCGCTGCATGCAGCAGGAAGCATGGGCCAAAGTCCACTCCATGAATGTTCTCGCTCAATACAGAGATAACAGATGCCCCTCTTCCCGCGGAGAGGCAGCAATCACTGTTGAATCTGCCTGTTTTTTGGCATTTCTTAATAGCAGGTAGAGTCCACAGGGATGGATCACCTGCCATGAAAGGCGCAATGTTTGTTCCTGGTGGCCAGCATTGCCGAGTTCTGCTGTGCACGCATGCATGCACTCAGGAGAACAGAACATAGAGTATTCCATGCCAGATGCAGTGTTCGTCATGGGAACTGCATAATACAGTGAATGATTAGAAATCCTCCAGAAAAGGTGTGCACTGCACAAGTGGCTCAATTGGGCAGATCCCCCTCTGGGGCCAAACTGACACAGTTAATGGTGCTCAATGAATCGATCACGGAAGAATGAGTAGCTGCGTTGACACTCTTGGGAATGTGCACGTGTGAAGACATAGGTCGTTAATTGTTAATTGGAGTATGAATGAATTCCCTAAATGCACAATTGCTTGCTATTGTCTAGCGACCAATGTTTCTCTTGTGCGTACCTTGTGTTTGGTCTCTGTATTTATACAGCAACCTTCTTTGTGGAAATGTGTGTAATAGTGGTAGCACGTTTCAGAGTGATACTGTGTGCTGTACAGACTTTAGAAGTTCGAAGATATGTTTGTTTCTGCCAGTTATTAAACTTAGCAGGAGAGGAATCTAGGTGTGTGGGGGCGGGGGGCATGTTTTGTTTGTTGGCTTATGTAAGGATTGCTATCAATGTCGTTTTCAGCATTGAGGACAGGTGTAGCTCATTCACAATTTCACCATGCACCAATCACAGGCTGTGCTGGATCTCATGCATATGCGTGTCGTGGTCTCGTGTTCTGAGTGACTTTACATCACATTATTTGGCTCTTGTCACCATTCACGCGTGCACCATGCACTGATTGGCTTCTCCTGCCATTTCCAAAATCCCCTCCAGCCTGAGTGCTGTTTGGCAAAGGAATGGAGATTGAAGGGCACTTAGTCCAGAATAGCTGCCTTGCTCAAAAGGACCAGACTGGCGGTTGGGATCTGCTGCTGATTGTCATTTCAAATTGTAATGCTGTTGTACAGTGATCTGCAACCCCCTCTAGTGCGCGTGAAGTCTCAATTAAATTAGGAAAATGAAAATGAAATGAACTTTTCCCGGTCATGGACGGTCACATTCATCGCATAGTGCACAGACTTTGACAAGCAATTAATGTGCTCTGTGTAGCCACATGTCAACCCTCATCTGGCTGTGAGCAATTACACAGGATGAGTGTCTAAGTGTTTTATTGGCCCTATGAGAGGCCAGCACAATGCACTCAATCAATACGGGAACAGTGGAATGAGAGGCTTTTAAACCACACCTTTGTCTCCTAAAATGTCCCGGAAACTGACATGTTCTGTACATGTCATCTTCATGTTCTCTAAATACAGCATGGCACCAAGAGTCTATTACAGGACCCGTGATGAGCATAGGGCCCACTGGGTAGCAACATGCACAGAGTCAACTTTTCAATTGTGTCAGCAAAAGCGCACCTGTTTTAAACAGTGTGATGTATTTAACATGCATTGGTTTGGTCATTGGAGCGTTTACACCGTCTGCTTTTCCATAACGTGGGCCGTTTTCTGCATCTCCTTTTCTGTTAAATCAGAACATCAACATGAACCAGCGCATGTATATTATCTGCAATAGTGCAGTGATGAATGATATCACCCATCATGGTATATGTGCATGTTCAGACTGTCGATTTCTTTTGGAACCTCATTATTGCCCCATTTCTTATGCCATGCGTTACTGTAACTATGCTGTACTAGCCTCTGCTCTGCTCCCATGTGTCCCACTGGCTATTCTGCACATCCATATTCAGTTACATTATGTGCAATATGTACACTACATACTACATACGACATAGTACATACTACACTATGTGCACCAATTGAAACAATTCATGTTTTGTAGATGTACCTACCACATAGAGCATATCGTTTGACAGGCAATGTTTTCAAAATGTGCATGAATAGTGATGTGGTGTTTGCCAGATGTGCATGTGTCATGCATGTGAAGTGTTGTGGAACTCTCAGCTGCAGGCAGTTGCTTTGGATGAAATAGAATATCTGTACAGATTAAATGTATTAGGTCCCCAGGTTGATTATGTATTGCTCAATAGCAAACAGCCTTCTCTACAATTTTCACCTCTTATGTAATCTTTGGAAATAAATACACTTAAACAGTAATGTAATGCAATGCAAGTGGCCTTGTATAGTGCCTGCATGCCACTTTTGGTGAGCTCACTGCATTTGGCTATGTACGGGTCTCAAACAGAAACATTGTACCCCGGGGGAACAAAGCAACCATCTGCAAGTGGTGAGAAGAGGGATAGGGTCCATGTGGACACTCAGACATAACCTGGTATGGTTTATGGGAGGCAAGATCTTAAGGTTCAGTAGCAGGCTGGGAGATGCCTCAAACCTTACTCTAGCACGCTCAGGTGCTATACTCAGTGGCCAGCTGGGGATTTTGCCCATCAAGGACAGGGCCTTTAACACAGGGCCAGGTGTTTATCAGACGTTTGTCAGGGGATTGGTTGGGGAAGGGGCCAGAATCCCTGCTGAATTCACCCAGATGTCTACACTGCTGTCTCCCACAACCCCCAACCTCTTCTCACACTAAGCCTGATCACAAGTTGGGCGGTATCCCAGCTGGGCTTCCACCCAACTTTATTTGAGTTAGCACCCTCCCGTCTGGTGGTATTACCGACGGATCACAGGTTGAGCACTAACCGTTACTCCCCAGTAATAACACCAGCAGTAATTATGCTGAAAACTGGAATTTTTCCAGCGTGTTTACCCCAGCTTTAAGCTAGGGTAAACATGCCAGACTCAAGATTGGGTAGACCCTTACATGCAGCGGTAACACTGTTATCACCACATTTAAGGGCTACCACCCAACTCGTGATGAGGCCCACAGTTCAAAATGGACCCCCTCCCGGCTACCAAAAGCCACAACTCACCAGGTTTTGATGGGGCACCCAGCCATCAGTATCAGAGTGATGCAGCAACCCTGCAGGGGTTCTTCATGATGAAATGAGGAGCACAAAAGATGGAAGGTTGAGTATGGATTCCTCAAAATAAAATGTGCAGCACCGTGGCCTAAGCAACATGAATACCAAAGACATACCTAACACTAACAGCTCACTTTCAAGGTGCTAGTGTTAGTATTTGATTTCGTCACTCAGATTGTGCCATCCCCTTCCTACATTTTGTTATCCAATAACTGTATTCTTTTAGAGAGTCTATTCTTGACTAGAACACTCTTGGCCGTAAGGATTGGTAGTCCCAAGGTAATATTCTGTGGTTTATACACTGTAAATTTTAAATGCAGCCAATATGATCACGCCTTGATGACCCAGGCATCTCCCTACACCAGTAAATAAATGACAACAATCTGTATATTAAATGAAACTGCTTCCATGACATCACTTACCTCTAGAAATGCCTTGCCACCATTCAAATATGGAAGGTAAGGGCATACCTAAAACTCCACCTCAGCAACATGAAAATCTTGCTCTTGGCCACCTATCTAAACAGGAAGCCATCCAAGGATGGCTTAATGAGATGCACCAGGACAAATTCATACCCCTACTTGCCATCTTTGCCAAATTCCTCAGGTTCATTATGATAGCAGCATCAAATTTCAACAGCACATCAACAAGAAAGCCATGTGGTACCAGATTACCGTGCTCCAGAATATGAAGCACTTCTTCTCTCCCCAGGACTTCTAGACCATCAACCAGGATCTTGTTACTGTACGCATTGATGGGGTAACACTGTCTTTGTCAGTCTCCATGTGGTACATGTAAAGACTGGTAGGGGGTGTCTGTCCTTCTGCTCTCTATATGGTAGAGGAGAGGCACAGAAGACCCCAGCCAAGATTCTCTATTACGGTAGCAATGGACGAGCAATCAAGGCCTCGCTTCTCAGGAGGTGATGCAGGCTGGTTCTTAAGTACAGTGTAGTCCCCGAACCCCCACAAAGGAATGTCCACACACTGTATTACTGAAAACACAGTCTTTATATAATTAATATTCAAAGGTAGGTACATGATCACAATAACGCACTTTGTACTCGGAAGTCAATAATGAAAAATATATACAATTCTAAAGTGGTACCACTAATGTTATCAAATCTCATTAAAGTGCATCAACTGTACGGTTAAAATGTCACACAGATTAATAACGAGGAAACCAGCAATAGAGATAGGCAGGAACGTAAGATGGTTGAAACAATAGGCAGAATACTGGCCCCGTACCCTAGACACAGTTCTGTGCGGAGATCCCCCCACCTGGGCAACCTGTAAATAAAGATATACAGCACAAGCGCAGTACATATAATGTTCGATAGTCTTACTTCTTCCTATGAAGGTTTTACCCCCCCAATGTACCTGGTGGAGTAGAGTTCTCCGACGATGCGCCGACCGATCCTTCTTGAGTGCCTCCCTTTCAGGCGGGAGCCACGGATCGTCGAGAGGTGTCGGGGAACTTGGCGTTCGGTATCGGGGAATCGACGGCCCTTCTTGAGTGCCCTCCCTTTAAGGCGGGAGTCAAGGGTCGTCGAACGTCCGAAGGTGAACAGGGTGAACTACGGCAGGGAAGTGGCAGCTTCGTTCCTAGCGGTGCTCGTCAACGACAGAGCGTTGGCGTCCTGCAAGGAAGAGGCGTGCGGGGCACCTCGGTGGCGATAGTTCTGAACCACAAAGAGATGATGAAGAACTGTGGCCCAGCAAGGGCGTCGAGTCGTCGGCGTCTCTGTGGTCCTTAGGTGGCGGGAAATCCACCGGTGGATACTCCTCGGCGCGTCGCGGTCGGGCCTTCTCCAGCACGAGACAAGCGGGTGACGATGCAGACGAGAGCATCCGATGATTAATTGAAGTCCTTAGGCAAACGGGAGCATGGCGGCTTCGGTCAGCTACGGCGGTCATCGACAGTGGTGGACAACAGTCCGGGTGCTTCTCCTTGGAGTTCCGCAGCAGTCCCCGTATCGGGTCGGCAGCCTGTCGAAGGTCTGTCTACCAGGGAGCGTTGGCAAAGATCAGCTGTGCACGATGGTCCCTCGTAGCTCGGGAAGAGGGCGCCTTACCAGGTCCTCTCTGGGTCAGTCCTTGGAAGCACAACGGCTCTCAGATTGTGAAGGAGAGCAACAGCAATTCTTCTCGTCCAGCAGGGCTTCAAGGTCAAGCGTCAGTTACTCCAGTTACTCGTCGTAGTGGATTTCAGCTTCTGAACACGATTCCTAGCAGTGAGAGGTCCCCAGATGTACTGTTGATCTCCCATTCATTCCGCTGCGTCACACTCAAGCATCCAATCACGATTACGGGCATTCATGCAGGCAGGCAGCCAATCAGGCACACAAGGTATTCAGGCCATTCACTTCTCTCCAGACACTCACAACAAGTTATGTGTATTGGGACAAGTACCGAGCCATTCAATACTCCAAGCTGCATTCATACCGGTTTCGGGCAGGGTTGTCTCAGTCATTGTGTCAACCACCAGATACTAGACACCCACAACACAGAATGCATATTCGTCACACACTCTATTCACCAGGTCCCACCCACAGGAGGTACCCACAACATACATCACCAGGAAGGCTCCAGCTAGTCTGGCCAGGCCTTCACAGCAACACCATATATGGAATTTCCACCCAACAGCCAGTCAGGGGGAAGGGACAGAGTCAGGGCTTCCCAGGACTTTGGGAAAACAAGGTAATGGGTAATGGAAAGCAAGAGGCCACCGGGGGCCATCTTGTTTTCCATCAGGAATCAACTGATCCCAATGGCAGGGCCGGGGTATCCCAAAATGGAGGATACTCCGCGCACCTGTCAAATTCAGCATGGAGCTGCCACCAGCCCATACCCTGCTCTGCGGGTCACCCACAGGTGCCCAAAAACATACACTAGGGGCACAGGATTGTACCCCCGCCCATGGGTGCCATAAGGGTATCCCACCGGTCCGTTCACCAAACCAAAAGAGAGCTGCACCGCCAGAAGTCCCACATGAACTCCTGCACGGAAAACAAGACAGAACACACGATAAAAAGCAGTAAAGGACAAGGATACGGAGGCCCTGTCCCTCCGGTGCATTTCCAGCATCACAGTCGCCCCCCCCAGACTAAGATGGAGGGTGCCTAATCTCCCACAGGATAGACACCCTCATCCAGACGGTCAACATACCTTCTGGAAAGGCCATCTACATTATCGTGACTCTTCCCTGGTCTGTGCTCTATGGTGAAGTCTAGCCCTTGTAGGCTAATGGACCACCTGAGCAGTTTCGGGTTTTCACCCTTCAACTGCATCAGCCACTTCAGGGGCTTATGATCTGTTTGGACCTTGAAGGTAGACCCCGTAAGGTAGGGCCTAAAACGCCTAAGGCTCCAAACTATACTAAAACATTCCTTTTCAACAGTAGCCCACCTAAGTTCTCTACCCTTGAGTTGTCTACTGAATAATATGATAGGATGTTCTCTCCCTTTGTCATCTAACTGGGACAAGACAGCTCCAATTCCGGTGTCGCAGGCATCCGTCTGGACGATAAAGGGTCGGCTGTAGTCAGGCGCACACAACACGGGTGCCCGACACAGACTTTCTTTCAAGCCATCAAAGGCCCTCTGACAGTCTTCAGTCCAATTGACCTTCCCAGGCTGCTTGGGTGAAGTCAGAGATGTCAGTGGTGCAGCTATGGTTCCATAGTCTGCCCTGAAATTGCGATAGTACCCAGTGAGGCCCAAAAAGGCTCTCACCTGGGTTTGAGTAGTGGGAGTCTCCCGTCCTGTACATCCTGTACCTTACTGGGTAGAGGTTGGATTTGACCCCCTCCTACCTCATGACCAAGATACGTGACTTTCCCCTGAGCTATCTGGCACTTGGTGGCCTTGATAGTGAGGTTAGCCCTCTTTAAGGCCTGCAACACTCTACCCAGATGTGTCAAGTGCCCTTCCCAAGTGGAACTGTAGACGGCAATGTCGTCTAAATAAGCCACACAAAAGGCGTCCAGCCCACTGAGAGCATGATTGACCAATCTCTGGAAGGTTGCAGGGGCATTTTTCAACCCAAAAGGCATGACCCTAAACTGGTAGAGTCCCTCTGGTGTTGAGAATGCCGTCTTTTCCTTGGCATGGTCCGTCAGAGCTATTTGCCAATAGCCTGAGGTGAGGTCAAAGGTGCTCACAAATTTGGCCGCACCTATGGTGTCCACGAGCTCATCAGCCCTGGGCAATGGGTGCGTGTCAGTTTTGGTGATGGCATTGACTCCTCGGTAGTCCACGCAGAACCTCCAATCCTTGGTACCGGCCCGGGAACTTGCCTTGGGGACAAGGACCACAGGACTGGACCAGGGACTGGTTGAGGGTTCAATAACACCCAGATCAAACATCTTGGCGACCTCAGCCTGGATGTGGTTCTTAACCGTATCTGACATTCGGTAGCTCCTGCTCTTGACAGGCACGCTGTCACCAGTGTCAATCTTGTGCTTACACCACGGTGTAATGCATGGCGTCAGCGAAAACAGAGAGGCATACTGCTGGAGCAAAGTCCTGCAGGCCCTCTGCTGCTCGGTTGTCAAATCTGGAGAGAGCTGTACTCCCTCCACGGAGCCATCCTGAGGGTTGCTATGCAGCAAATCAGGAAGGGGCTCACTCTCATCCTCTTCTTGCTCTGAAGCTAGCAAGAGACATGAGAATTCTGCTCGCCTGTGCAAAGGCTTGAGCCTATTAACATGGAATACCTGAGGGGCTACCCCTGGGATTCCCATGTCAACCAGATAATTGACCTCACCCATCTTGTAGATTATCCTGAAGGGTCCAGTCAATTTATCTGCCAATGCTCGAGGCTTGGTAGGCTCCATCACAAGGACCTCCTGTCCCGGAGTCCAATCTACTTGCGATGCTCTAAGGTCATGCCAGTATTTTTTCAATTCCTGGCTGGCCTTGAGATTCGCCATTGCTTGACCCATCATCTGTGTCATCCTCCATCTGAGGCCTAACACATAGTCCCCCACTTCCTTGGTGGGACCGGGAGGGGTGGCTTCCAAACCTTCTCTTATCAAGGTGAGGGGATCCCTCACGGGATGTCCAAAGAGTAACTCAAAGGGGCTGAAACCAATGCCTTCTTGAGGTATGTCTCTGTAAGCAAACAGCAGGCATGGCAGGAGGAGATCCCATTTCCTCCTTAGGGGCTCTTCCAAAGCACCTAGCATGCCCTTGAGAGTTTTATTAAATCTCTCAACCAGACCATTAGTCTGGGGGTGGTAAGAAGTGGAGAACTTGTAGGTTATGTTGGGTGTCCTGACCCACGTTTGGACTATTATGCTGCAACACTTGGTGCTGTGGGCTTAGGAAATCCAAGAGGGCAGAAAAGCCCACATTTGTGCCAGAATCCTGGAGAACCGTGCAGTCTTTGCGCACAACAAAATGGTCGCCTGACCTGCCACCCACCAGTGTGAGCATGAGGGGCCAGAAGCGCCATGAGCGAAATCAGTGCTAAGGAATATGGTGCTGTTCAAAATCTGTTGTTATTAATGTCAAAAATGGGTGAAATACTGGTGCTCACCACTACCAGAAAGCCGGCGTTTTAAAACCACCAGACACTTGTGTAAAACTGAACAAATGAACCAAACCAGGCCAAAGAGAGACTTACTAAGAGGTGGATACAATGTAAAACTATATTCTGAAATAACTTGAAGGAAGTAATTGTCTAATGTATGTATTGAAAATAGCTGGGGATGTCAGCAGCTTAAGTGAATTTGGGTTTAAAGCCACTAAAATCGAAATGTTTAGAATAAATGAGTGACCTACTTTTGAGTGTCAGATAGGTTGCAATTGTTTAAATGTCATAGTTTTGAACTTAGAATCAGTGTTCTAGCTGCATGTGTAAAAATTGCAAGTTTGGTTTGAATGTAGAAAACTGGGAACCAAAGTGACATTTAGCTGAAGCCTGGCTTAAAGAGATTGAATTCTGCCTGACAACTACCCACGACAGGAGTTGAAACTGGATCAGCAGCTGTGTTCCCAGGCCTGGTTGCATTCTGCTGCCCCTGCCAAAAGGAGGTGACACCTCTCTGATTGAATTAGGGGAGTGGCACCTGGGGACTGTAGGAAACTGAACAAAGCACTGTCTTGGGCTCAGGCAAATGTTATATGGGGGGGGTCGTAAAATAGCTTCCTCTTGGGAGAAGTGGGAGGAGAAGTGCCTCTGTGAGCAAGCTGAGCTTGGGGAAGTGGACAAACCAGAAATTCCACCATGTGCTTTGGAAAACCACACCCCTTTGGGGCCAGAGCATAATTTTAAAAAGATGGATAATTCATAGTGCGGACATGTAAAAATTATACAAATAATATCATCATTCTTGTGATTTTTCTGTGCACATTTTAAGAGGTGTCAGGACTCTGTGGTATGTTCTGGAGAGTAGTAGCGGAAAATAAGGTTGTTACTTCAAATGTATGCATGTTAAAAATCTGACACTTTATCATCTGAAACCCATATCTCTTGTGCACATTTGTGTAAAATCTGGAAAAGTTTAGAGGTCGTTATCTGGATGAAAAGGGCAGAATTCTGTCAAAAGTGGTCACGACATCTTACAAAGACAGGGATCGGATGGTTTGGTGCTACAGAAAATATGTTAACTGGACATATAATATTGGAAAAATGGTACATAGATAAATGGGTATTTGTATCAGAAATAGATTTGTGTGCAATTTGACAAGGGGAGGATCCTCTGACCATAAACCCACCTCATCACTCTGACTCACTGTTCCCTTCTCAAATCAGGTCAAAGAGAAATCCTTGACCTATCAAATCGTGAGTGGGTTGGGCAAAGAAAGTTAGCATCCACACCCATTTTCAAAAGACATAAAAAGAGCCACTGGAACCCAGACAGGGACATTCACTTTCCACTATCCTGTGGGACGATTTGCCAGGAGACTCCAGACTTCAAATCCATCAATCTCCAGAGACCAGAACTTAACTCCAGAACTTAAAGCAGAGAGGCCTGGACCACCAGCTAAATCCTTTTTCAGCAGGCCTTCAGAATCCAGCAATCCAACCAAACTATTCTACAGCCGGGCAAGCTGTTGAATTCTTTGCCAAGAACTTTTGCCAGAACCGGTAGCAGACCCAGAAAGAAGTGCCGATAGCATAACCGCAGACCAGACCCAGACCGCTGTGAGCAGAACCGGTGCCTGATTGACCCGCCGAGCAGAGAGAACCGCAGCTAAACCTATTGACCCAATTCGTGACAAAGTCGCATTCCTGTCCAAAATATAGTGTGAGTACTCAGCCAGAACTGTGCAAAACCAATCTCTTAGTTTAAAATAATCTAATTCAAACTATTTTAACCTATTGAGAACTGCATCATAGAAATCGTGTCCCTCCTGTTGATTCAAAGCTGCAAAACTGTCATCTGTCATTCTGAGTTTTACTTTTATTTTGAGAATCTACCTTCACAAAATCGTCCGTATCTCTTGAACCGTTTGTGATAGAAGCGAGATTTAACTTTTATTTTAAAGCTGAGATTCTAAGCTTTCCAACAAGCTTTCCTTCGTAATTCTGCTCGACGCACGCAACTAAATTGCCGCAATTTGACATTTTGTTTCATTTCAGCCACGTGTAAAAATATTTGTCTTTTGCTTCCATTATGGAATTCCGTTTTCAACCTGGTAACCATCCCTGAATCATTGATAGGGCTGGCCTGAACTGATTTAAAGTATCTCTCACTCACCCTGAACCTCTAGAGGGAATTAAAATAATGTTTAGCATATTTTCCCTTCTTTGCATACCACATTTAAAGAACTTTGCCTGTGTTTAAAATCATCCTTGTGATCTAAGCTTGCTAGGGGGGAAATGAATTCGGATTGTACTGTGATTGCATTCCTGAAGACTGTGTGTGTTACTTCCATCTCCTTACATTGCATAGGGGGGGAGTGAATTGTCAGAGAAAAGTAATCATATTATCTTTTGCTGAAGTCATATCAAATTATTTCTTTGTTGCATTCTGTCCCACCTTGCATTTCCTTGAACCATATAAAGCATTCCCTGCTACCTTATTCCTCTGTTCTTATTCATTAGTAACCAAGAACTGTGCCACTGTAGGATTACCTAGTGCTGATTACTGCTCATATTCACAAGTGTGTTATCAATTATCAATTTATTTAGCAAAGTGTGATATATATATATTGTTTAATTATTCAATAAATCTTTTAAATTGCAAAACAAACCTACTTCTTGGCTCAGTGAGGTCAGGGGAATTCAAAGAGAGGGGCGTTATATAAGGGTTTATCATCCAGAGTATAACGTGTCATAAAAATATATAAATAAGGGCTTCCCTTGAGCAATCCCAGACAAGGCACTGACCTAGTGGGAATGCTTGATTGGAGTCATTAACAGAGTAGGGGCTCGTAGCCGGGGATTCTGGATTAGATCTATCACTTGTGCAGATTAATACAGTGTGCTAACTGACAGAATATATAAATTCTGTTGGATCACCACGCCGTGTTACACTGTAAAGACACTCCTGAAAGGAACGTTCTAAGGAAACGGTCTGTTTTGCAAAATAAAATACAAACTTCTGTAAGTCAGGAAGGAAATCAAGTTCCAGAATGACGACCTTGGTAGATATCAAAATAGCCAGAGAACACCTCTTACATAAGCTATTTGTGAGAGGTGAGTGGGCTCATCAGGACCAGGCGGTCTGGTTGCAGGCAATCGCACCCCAGATCACTGAAACAGGGTCAGATATATGGAGAGATCAAGTCCCTTACATGTGGCCCTGAGTGAACTATATATGGCCCCTAAGGCTAAGGATGAGCACAACAGTATTGCCAGGGTAGCCGCATATTTATATTTACATATGGGAGCCATACAGGACAAATGTGCTGAAGGCCAAGATCTGGCAAATAGGCAACTGATGGCATTAGAGAAGGCCCAATCTGACCTAGTCTCTTCTGAGCAGAGGCTGCAGAGGAGCCAGGAGTCAGAAAATGATAGTAGGCAGTATATTATTAAAATAAAGGAGGAAATGGATATCCTGCAACAGGAAAAGTCTGACCAGGATAACAGATTTCTGGCCTTGCAGAAGGAGCACCAAGAAGGTTTGGATGCCCTACTACAGAGCCAGAAAAAGCTGGAGCAGCAACTGGACTTCAATAGGGCATGCGCAGAGCAGGTAGTCACCCTGCAAAGCCACCTAGATAGGGAGAAAGAGGAAAGCAATAAATTGATTTTGAAAGACCTGGATACCCAGGCAGAGTTTGATCAAGAACGCCAGAAAGTTGGTGCCTTTCAAAGGCCGAGGGACGACCTGGCGGCACAGATGCAGGCTCTTAGTCAGGAAAGGGACACCTTAGGCTAGGAAGTTTGCCAATTAAAAGAAAAAATTGAAGGAAATCACCTGGCCCTCCAGGGGCTGGGTGACCTCCAAAAAGAGCATCAGAACTTGTTAGAGCACACCAGGAGGATGGAATATGCTCTGGCAAGAAAGGAGCAGGCCAGTAGGGATGGGATTCAGGAGGTAACCCTACTGCAGCAAAGACTCGCCCAGTATTCCAGGACCAATCAGGAGGCACAGAGAGAGAATGAGGCTCTCTGTCAGCACAATGATAGGCTCCAGCAACAGGTAGCCATGCAGGAGAGACTGATAGAGTCTAGTAAGGCCTTAACTGAGGAACTGAAAGCGCAGGCTCTTGCATTGCAACAGGGAGCAGGGGCTGACAGAGATGAAGTTCGCTGGGAAAGGGAAACGCCTGAGCATAACCTCAGGAGCCCTAGTACCAGAGGGCTTCATCTCTCCCAGTCCTTGGACTCTGCACCCCCATGTCCCCTGGCGCACATGAGCACAGGGCCACAGGGAGAGCAGATTACTATCCGGCCAAAAGTATGGGGTTCATAGGCCAGTACCTCCCAGGAATGGATGGGCGGGCATCCGGGTATGGGCACCTAAGCACAGTGCACTTTAGTGGGGAACCCCAGGAGAGTAGGCCCACTAAGGGCATCCTAAAAACCTCTGCTCAGTTAGGTCAGTGGGGGGTACCCATCAAATCCTGGCAGCAAGGAGGGATCTGAAGACTCCTCTGAGCGGCCCAGGACACAGGAGACCAGGCCCCCACATTTTGCCAGCCATTCCCAGGCTCGCAGAATCCGGGGGAGCCTGGAAGATCAGACGGGTACCTCTGGGAGCAGTGCTTCTGAGTCAGAGGAGGAATGGACTATGGTTACCCGAACCAAAAAGGCCAATAAGGCAAAAAGGGCCTTGCTTAAGGACCCCTTAAAGCAGATCAAGGCAATAAGGAGTGTCATCACCCCTTATCACAAGAACTCCAAGTATTCTGTTTGGGAACACTTGGAGCTCTTCGAGCAAATGATGGAGACTTTCCATTTGAAGGACAGCAGTAGTTGCATTCAGTATGTCAAATGGACTTTCTCTCCAGAATACTCCAGTTTCTTTGCGGGGCTGGAGGACCAAAACCATTCAAGATGGTCCACATATAGGGCAGCCATCTTGAAACATTTTTCTGTTCACCGGAATCCCCAAGAGGCTCGCAAGGCAGCCTACAATTTGCAATGTGGGGAGGATCAGGCCCCACAAGAATTTGTGCAAGAATTGAAGCGTGCCTTTGCGCAGACCACCAGAAGGGTGCGCACGGACAGCATAGAATTCATCAACACATTGTTCCATGCACTCCCCAAATACATAATGACCCAGCTCGTGAGACATTTTCACGAGAAAAGATCTTTAAACTGGGTCATTGAGCAAGCCACCCGCATCTATGAGGTGCAGAAACCGGTGGAAAATAAGAATCAGCCCAAAAACCCCAAGACCAACAGCACCCCTGCTGCTGCCAAGGTGGCAGAGGTAAAGGTTGCCCCCGTTTTAGATTTGGAGATGGGGGGGCCTAAAAACCTGCCTGCACCGAACAATTCACAGCCCAGAAGGCCCTCGGGCCAGTCACAGACAGGGAGTCAAGGAGGTAATCCCACAAATGGGGTCCCTCGCTCCCCTGACTATGTAAGTCCCCGCTACAAGGGAAACAGACCAATCCTGGGATATGTGTGGACTCCTCCAGCCCAAGGGGGGGGATCCAGCCAAGCACCTGACCCAGGGAACTTCCCTCCTAACTTCCCACAGGAGGGCAGAAATTGTTCCCCAGGTATCCACCCAACTTCCAGCCCCAAAATCATCCATCCTTCTTTCCCCAATTCCCTGAGCCCAGACAACCGAATTCCAGAGAGGGGAGGCCAAGGGTGGAGAGGTACCCAAATCTTCCCAACCCAGGGTATTACCAGAGAAGGGATAGCTACCCTTCCCGGGATCAGCCCAGGGGAGAAAACAGAACCCTGTATCAGCCTGAGCGGGTTTCCCAACTTGAGCGCCAGGTCCAAAATATGGCCCGGGATCTGGGTCACATACTGAGGGCTCAACAGAACCCTCAGATGGGCATGCAAGCGCAGAATGCCACAAACTCTGGGCCTGGTGCTCCAGAACAATGACGGGGGAAGCACCTCGATAACCCACCGGTTCCCAGGGAGGAGGCACAAGGGGAAGGGGGGTGTAAAGCCTTGGAGGAAGCTTCCTTTCCAACTTGTAAACAGCCCCTTGAAAACCAGGAACCGGAAACAAAATCTCCTACCCCTGAAAGTCTGCCACCCAAGGAGCAAAGAGGAGGTAGGAGAAACAAAGGACCCAAACAGACCCATTTTGTGGAGGAGGTACAAGTCTTCCAATTTGAGGGAGAGGGATCCTCAGAGGATCCTGGGAAAAGGATCTTCTCCTTCAGAGATGGGGGAACTCCTCCCAAGGAAAAATGGGTCCCAAGGGATTCCAACCCAGACTGGGTAGATGTGGGGATTGAGCTGTCGCCGCCCATCATTCTATCCCAGAACCAACAATACCAAAATCCCATGGGTCAAACCTATCCTGATGACTGCCTCCAAAAAGAGGGGAGGCGGCCCAGAACCGGAACCAGGGGAACCCGAAACCATTTCAAGTTGCCAACTTTTTCTTGCAGATTCCCACGACTCTCCACAGAATTCTGCCCAAATCTCTTCTCTCCCAATGTCCAAAACCAGAAAATTAGCCCACCAGTTGTCCAAAAATGTGCATTATCTGTGCCCCTTTGAGGAGAAGGAGGGAAGATACTATGCCCCGTTACAAGTACAGGGGCAGGGTACAATTTTGGCACTGGTGGACACTGGATCTCAAGATACCCTTCTGTCCAGAAGGGCCTTTGATGAACTGAATTCAGGTAGGGGGGAGAAGTACCAAATTCCCCTCACCTCTCTTCCTGGACAACTCCAGAACTTTGACGGGAAGGAAATTCCCGTAGAGGGGACTTCAGATATGGACATCAAAATTGGGCGACACAAGGTGAAACACCCGGTCATAGTAGTGACTCCAGAGGGCACCCCTTGTTTACTAGGGAGTGACCTCCTGAGAAGGTTGTCACCCCTAATAGATTGCGTAAACAAGGTCCACTGGACTCAGACTAGCCGACCAATAAAATTAAAGCAGAGTGTCAACCATGTTAGTTTAAACGGCACGTGCCACATAGTTGAACAAAAATCTGACCAAGTAGAATTTCACTTCCAGAACAACCGAATTCCAGACGTGACAGTAATAGCAGTAGGACAACAGACTGGGGATAGGGGGTCCTCTCTATTTCTGAAAATCAACCTTCCTTCCAGTTTAAGGTGGTATTCCACACTGGAAGGAAACACTCTGAAATTCTTTACCAATCCACAATCAGACACTCCCACTCCTATAGTCCAGAAAGATGTGAAATCAGCTCAGAGCCTGGCTGATATTCAGCAAATTGGAGAGCAGTTGTTCATCCCTGTTCAGTTAAATGATGGGAAGGACTCTGTTCTCGCTCGAGTGTGTGTGAACAACGGTAAGAGCTTCATCAGCGAAGCCATGTTCCGCCTACTCGCAAAAGATCCAGCCATTCCAACATTCAAATTGATAGACAAATGGGAAATGGATCTGGAAACACCCAATTAGAAACATCTCCTGCCAAGCAGGTGTATGCTCAAAATCTCCATTGGCAACAAGAGCATAGTCCATAATTGTTGGGTCGTGCGAGACGTCACTGCCGCCTTTTACTTAGGCAGTGACATTCCCAATCGCTTTGCAATTAGTTTGGACCTAATAAACTTCAAAGCTTGGTCCCGATTAGCGGATAATCCCATGGGCTTTGATGATCACGAAAAAAGCATTTAGGTCAGCTCAATTGCTACCTTATGCAGTTGAAATTCAGGTTAAAGAGGAAGTCACCATCCCAGAAAGGACCCGACAATTCTCCCTGGAAGTGAAAGTTAAAAGAGGACAAAAATTGAAAAACCCTGATGCTTATATTCATCTAAATGCTTTCCTCCAACAGCAAGGGTTAGGGGTAAACCCAACACCATTAGTCAACATAGAACATGCCACCATTCCAATAGAGGTGGATAACAGCAACTTAAAGAGTATTACTCTAGCCGCAGGCACCATTATTGGAATGGCGGTTGATGACCGACATTTCTCCATTGATTTGGGAAATGAACTGTTAGAACTAATCCCCAAGGACTGTTTTGACAGTGACAGTGATGACAATACAACACCAGACAGGATCTTTACCCGGCATGGGGGGAACTTCCTGGTGTACACTTCTTGCCCTTATGGTAAGGAAGATGTGACTTGTGACTTCAGAGGGGATGAGGTGATTTTCCAGGTCCATGAGGACTGCCTTTCCCACCTGAAGCCTCCGGTCCAAATCAGCACTCTGACCAGGGACTTCTCCACCCAGCTGGAGGAGGCCGCTGAGATAGCAAAACCAGAAGTCTTTCCAGGCTTTAGGCAGATGGTGGAAGAGAGAGTCAACCTAGCTGATGTCTGTGTGACTCTGGAACAGAAGCAAAAGTTGAAACAAGTTTTCTTGGATTTCCAAGATCTCTTTGGGGTAGACTCATATGACTGTGGTCGCACCGACATCCACACAACAACAATTCCCATGGACCCTGGCATGACTCCAGTGTTTGTGAAGCAATATCGCATGCCTCTCGCATCAATGGAGTCCCTTACTGAAATAATTAAGAACCTTGACTCCCGGGGAATAATCAGTCCAGTACACAGCACCTTCAATAATCAGGTGCTGGGAATATTGAAGCCAAACGGCCAGTGGAGACTCTGCGCCGACCTTAGGGAGCTCAACAAACGGGTCCATACTTCCTGATGGCCTCTGCCCTACATTGACCAATGGCTGGCCCAGATTCAGGGGTCACAGGTATTCACTGCAATAAACCTGACCAATGGATACTGGACCATGCCTGTCAGTAGGGTGGACCAATACAAACTGGCTTTTACCTTTGGGGGCCAGCAGTACACATGGGCCCGGACTCCCTTCGGATACCTCAACTCCGGCAATTAATTCAACATTTTCCTACACAAGGCCATGCCCGACCTGGGTGCGAGGGGTAACCTGGCTTATGTAGATGATGTCCTCATTAAAAGCTCAACTGTTGAGGAACACACAGCGGAGATCCGTTATGTCCTGACCCAGTTGAGGGCCACCGGAGCAAAACTTTCCTTTCAGAAAGCACAGTGGTGTAGAACCCGTGTTAATTTCTTGGGGCATGAGATTACTCCTCAGGGTCTCTGTCCCCAGGAAATGAAAGTCGAAGCACTTCAGAAACTGAAAGACCCCACAACTCTGCGGGAACTAAGGAGCCTCCTTGGACTGACTATTTACAGCAGAAAGTTCATTGAGGGCTACGCAGAGATCACCAGACCCCTGATTCATCTTTTGAAGGGGGGGGTCAAGTGTGAATGGGGTCCAGAACAATCCGAGGAGATCAGACAACTCAAAAGAAGCCTCTCACAAGCGCCTTGCCTAGCTTACCCTGTCAGAAACAAGGAGTTCTTCCTGGAGACAGGATTCTCTAATACATGCTTGACTGCAGTATTATACCAAAAGCATGACAAGGTCAATAAAGTAATCTCCTATGCGAGCAAAACTTTATCCTCTGTGGAGGAAAAATTCAACGATTGTGAAAAGGCACTCCTGGCAACGGTGTGGGCATTGAAGAATTACCGCCCGTTCATCCAGGGGGAATACATCATAGTGGAGACTCCACACCAGCTTCTGCAATACCTCCAAAGTGACAGAATCCGGGCCGGAAATGTGAGTAATTCCCGAATTACTTCCTGGATTGTGTCAATGCAAGGCTTTCCTGTGGAGGTTAGATATGACCAAAACAAGAAGAGTCCCTTCGCGCAAGGTCTGGCTGACTTGCATGATTGTGCCAGAGAAAACTGTCTCGTGGACGAAAGTCTAAAAATCAAGGACAACACGGAGGCATACCTTAATTCCCCACACAAAGTCTTTGAAGAAGACAAGTGTGAGGGAATGCCCACTGTCTATGTGGATGGATGCTCTTACCATGTTGAAAACAACGGGGAAAAAGAACTGGTGGCCGGCGTAGGGAATGCGTGGGTGAGTCTACAGAACCCTCCGCTGGGTACAAAATCGGTCCCCGAAGTAGTCAAGTAGCAGAGTTGATGGCTGTGCATCAAGCCATCCTCACTGCTGTCCAACATCAACTCCACGAACTGGTCATAATCACAGATTTGGATTATGTACGGAACGGGTTCGTGGAACACCTGGTTAATTGGAAACCAGAGGCATGTTATGTGCTAATAAGAAAACCCTTGAAACATGGGAAGTTAATCCAAAACATTGATGACCTGGTCACCTCGAATAGGATGACCATCTACTGGAAAAAGATCAAGGGTCATTCCAAAGTAGAGGGACCAGACAAAACTGGAAATTACTTAGCTGATCAGCTGGCCAAAACCGGGGCCATCCAAGGGAATCTAATAGAGATTGAGTCCCTGTTGGGGGAAATCCAGGTCACTGCTATCACTAGGTCCCAGACAAATGCTCTCAATGATCTTTCAACTGCACAATGGAGTAAGGAGACCCCTGATACTGATTTAATTACGGCTCAGAAGGGGGATCCAATAATTGGTAAGTTTTACCAACACATTGAGGACCCTGAGAACTTTCCCCTGACGGATACCGATTGCATTGGGAAGGAGGACCTTAGAGTGTTGATGAAATGTCCAAAGATGTTCTGAATCCAAGACGGTTTGTTGGTAAGGAAATCACAAGCTGGCCATGATCAGTGGGTGGTCCCTACCTCATTCCGAAGCCTGATGTTAAGTCACGCCCATGATGCGGCCACAGCCGGTCATAGGGGTTTCACACAACACTTGAGATCTTAAGAGAGGTTGCATACTGGCCACACATGGGGCAGGACCTCGACCAATACTTGAAGGGGTGTCTGGTGGGTGCACAATTTCAGCCATCATCCCTCACACACCGTGCGCCTCTCCAAAAGAGGGGGATGACACTGCCATGGTCAGATTTGCAAATCGACTTCGTAGGCCCTGTGATTCGCTCGTCTAGAGGAAACAAGTACATGTTGACGGTCACATGCTTGTTTACCAAATGGGTGGAATGTCTCCCGGCCCCAAACTGCAGGGCAGAAGCAGCAGCTTCCCTGATGATTAACCACATCTTTTCCCGTTTTGGTATACCTCACAGGATTGAGTCAGACAGAGGTAGCCATTTTACAAGTGAAGTAATGACTAAGATGTGGGAGATACTGGGGGTCAAAAGGAAGCTGCACATTGCTTACCAACCAGCTTCTTCTGGGGCAGTGGAACGCTATAACCGAACCATTGTGAGCATATTAAAAAAGTTTGTGGCAGATCTGGGCCAAGTTGGGATATCCGATTACCTCTGGTCCTCATGGCCATCAGATCTACCCCTTCATCTGCAACTAAAATGTCAACGTTTCAGCTGATGACTGGACGCAAGATGGTGCTTCCCCAGCATTTGCTCTACAGGACCCAAGAGCAGACATTGATAAATGCCTCCACAACTCATGAGTATGTGGAGAATTTAAGGAAACACCTTCAACATGCTTTTGCCTATGCTCAGCGGAATCTAGAAAGATCAGCTGATAGCATGAAGACCCATTACGACCTGAAGACAACCAGGAAGGAATATAATGTGGGAGACCAGGTCTATCTATACAATTTCCAAAGGAACCAGGCCAAACAGCGAAAATGTTTGCCTACATGGAAGGGACCATTTGAAATTATAGACAAGATCTCCCCAGTAGTTTATAAGATCTGCATCCCCAAAGGTAGTCTGGCAGAAGGGGAAGACAAGTGGGTACATATAAATCAGCTAAAGTGTTGCCATCCCAGGCACACTCTGCAGCAACTGGAGGAATCCTTTGGAATCCCAGAGGGGGCCGCTCCAGAGTGATTCAGTTCCAACCCTAAAATATCCCACATTTATAGTCTCTAAAATATCATGATTCTGGTATGAAAATGTTTCCTGTTATATCTTGTTTTTTAAAATAAGAATGCAAAATGTATCCGGATGTATAAAATGTATATGTTCGCCACACCATTAATAGTGGTGGAAAAATGTCTAGGAATGTGTATTGCCGCTTTGCTTTATCAACCTAGGAGAGATGAAACCATGGAGACTGACCAAGGAGAACAACCCGGGGACCGGGAGCAAAGATCCGAGGGGCCTAGGGTACCGCCCAATATTCCCATCAGGACAGGCGAGGAGAACCGATCGATCCAACCGGATGGAGGAAAAGATGCCGAACTGTGCAATCTACGGAAGTGGAAGAAGATGATGCGGACATAACAGCGCGTGGATCAAAACATCCTTTGCACCCGACTCCCCCTCGACTCGAAATCAAAGCGCAGTCGGGCGGGGGGGCTTGTTGGGTGTCCTGACCCACGTTTGGACTATTATGCTGCAACACTTTGTGTTGTGGGCTTAGGAAATCCAAGAGGGTGGAAAAGCCCACATTTGCGCCAGAATCCTGGAGAACCGCGCATTCTTTGCGCACAACAAAATGGTCGCCTGACCTGCCACCCACCAGTGTGAGCGTGAGGGGCCAGAAGCGCCATGAGCGAAATCAGTGCTAAGGAATATGGTGCTGTTCAAAATCTGTTGTTATTAATGTCAAAAATGGGTGAAATACTGGTGCTCACCACTACCAGAAAGCCAGAAAGCCGGCGTTTTAAAACCACCAGACACTTGTGTAAAACTGAACAAATGAACCAAACCAGGCCAAAGAAAGACTTACTAAGAGGTGGATATAATGTAAAACTATATTCTGAAATGACTTGAAGGAAGTAATTGTCTAATGTATATATTGAAAATAGCTGAGGATGTCAGCAGCTTACGTGAATTTGGGTTTAAAGCCACTAAAATTGAAATGTTTAGAATAAATGAGTGACCTACTTTTGAGTGTCACATAGGTTGCAATTGTTTAAATGTCATAGTTTTGAACTTAGAATCAGTGTTCTAGCTGCATGTGTAAAAATTGCAAGTTTGGTTTGAATGTAGAAAACTGGGAACCAAAGTGACATTTAGCTGAAGCCTGGTTTAAAGAGATTGAATTCTGCCTGACAATTACCCCCGACAGGAGTTGAAACTTGATCAGCAGCTGTGTTGCCAGGCCTGGTTGCATTCTGCTGCCCATGCCAAAAGGAGATGACACCTCTCTGAATGAATTAGGGGAGTGGCACCTTGGGACTGCAGGAAACTGAAAAAAGCACTGTCTTGGGCTCAGGCAAATGTTATATTGGGGGGGGTCGTAAAATAGCTTCCTCTTGGGAGAAGTGGGAGGAGAAGTGCCTCTGTGAGCAAGCTGAGCTTGGGGGAAGTGGACAAACCAGAAATTCCACCATGTGCTTTGGAAAACCACATCCCTTTGGGGCCAGAGCATAATTTCAAAAAGATGGATAATTCATAGTGCAGACTTGTAAAAATTATACAAATAATATCATCATTCTTGTGATTTTTCTGTGCACATTTTAAGAGGTGTCAGGACTCTGTGGTATGTTCTCGGGAGTAGTAGCGGAAAATAAGGTTGTTACTCCAAATGTATGCATGTTAAAAATCTGACACTTTATCATTTGAAGCCCATATCCCTTGTGCACATTTGTGTAAAATCTGGAAAAGTTTAGAGGTCGTTATCTGGATGAAAAGGGCAGAATTCTATCAAAAGTGGACACGACATCTTACAAAGACAGGGATCGGATGGTTTGGTGCTACGGAAAATATGTTAACTGGACATATAATATTGGAAAAATGGTACATAGATAGATGGGTATTTGGATCAGAAATAGATTTGTGTGCAATTTGACAAGGGGAGGATCCTCTGACCATAAACCCACCTCATCACTCTGACTCACTGTTCCCTTCTCAAATCAGGTCAAAGAGAAATCCTTGACCTATCAAATCGTGAGTGGGTTGGGCAAAGAAAGTTAGCATCCACACCCATTTTCAAAAGACATAAAAAGAGCCACTGGAACCCAGGCAGGGATATTCACTTTCCACTTTCTTGCGGGACGCTTTGCCTGGAGACTCCAGACTTCAAATCCATCAATCTCCAGAGACCAGAACTTAACTCCAGAACTTAAAGCAGAGAGGCCTGGACCACCAGCTAAATCCTTTTTCAGCAGGCCTTCAGAATCCAGCAATCCAACCAAACTATTCTACAGCTGTGCGAGCCAAGAACTTTTGCCAGAACTGGTAGCAGACCCAGAAAGAAGTGCCGATAGCATAACCGCAGACCAGACCGAGACTGCTGTGAGCAGAACCGGTGCCTGATTATCCCGCCGAGCAGAAGTCGCATTCCTGTCCAAAATATAGTGTGAGTACTCAGCCAGAACTGTGCAAAACCAATCTCTTAGTTTAAAATAATCTAATGCAAACTATTTTAACCTATTGAGAACTGCATCATAGAAATCGTGTCCCTCCTGCTGATTCAAAGCTGCAAAACTGTCATCTGTCATTCTGAGCTTTACTTTTATTTTGAGAATCTACCTTCACAAAATCGTCCGTATCTCTTGAACCGTTAGTGATAGAAGCGAGATTTAACTTTTATTTTAAATCTGAGATTCTAAGCTTTCCAACAAGCTCTAAACGTGCTACTCCTTATAGTTCCTTCGTAATTGCGCTCAGCGCACGCGTCTAAATTGCCGCGATTGACATTTTGTTTCATTTCAGCCACGTGTAAAAATATTTGTCTTTTGGTTCCATTGCGGAATTCCGTTTTCAACCTGTTAACCATCCCTGAATCATTGATAGGGCTGGCCTAAACTGATTTAAAGTATCTCTCACTCACCCTGAACCTCTAGAGGGAATTAAAATCATTTTTAGCATATTTTTCCCTTCTTTGCATACCACATATAAAGTATTTTGCCTGTGTTTAAAATCATCCTTGTGATCTAAGCTTGCTAGGGGGGAACTGAATTTGGATTGTACTGTGATTGTATTCCTGAAGACTGTGTGTGTTACTTCCATCTCCTTACATTGCATGGGGGGGAGTGAATTGTCAGAGAAAAGTAATCATATTATCTTTTGCTGAAGTCATATCAAATTATTTCTGTGTTGCATTCTGTCCCACCTTGCATTTCCTTGAACCATATAAAGCATTTTCTGCTACCTTAGTCCTCTGTTCTTATTCATAAGTAACCAAGAACTGTGCCACTGTAGGATTACCTATTGCTGATTACTGCTCATAATCACAAGTGTGTTATCAATTATCAATTTATTTATAAAAGTGTGATATATATATATTGTTTAATTATTCAATAAATCTTTTAAATTGCAAAACAAACCTACTTCATGGCTCAGTGAGGTCAGGGGAATTCAAAGAGAGGGGAGTTATATAAGGGTTCATCATCCAGAGTATAACGTGTCATAAAAATATATAAATAAGGGCTTCCCTTGAGCAATCCCAGACAAGGCACTGACCTAGTGGGAAAGCTTGATTGGAGTCATTAACAGTTACCCTGCACTCTTTCCACATGGTTTTCATGTAATTAGACATGAAGTTGGATCCTCGGTCAGAGACAACCTCCTTGGGGAATCCAACACGGCTGAAAATGCCTAGGAGCGCCCGGGCAACCACCTTGGCAGTAACAGTCCGAACGGGTATAGCCTCAGGGTACCTGGTGGCATGATCTACCAAAAACAGGATGAACCGATGTCCACCTGACGTGGGAGGGTCAAGGGGACCGACGATGTCGATGCCCACCCTCTCAAACGGTGTGGCAACCACTGGAAATAGCTGCAGTGGGACAACGACACTGCCTCCAATCTTGCCAGACAACTGACAAGTTGGGCAGGTCCTGCAGTGGGACTCCACTTCTACTCCCATCCGAGGCCAGTAGAAATGGGCAGAAAGCCTCTGCTTAGTCTTCTTGGTACCAAGATGACCAGCCAAGGGCACCTCATGCGTCAACTGCAGTAGGAAGTGCCTGTAAACCTGGGGTACCACCAACCTCTTGAGGGGACCAGGTTCAGGCTTAGTGGGCTCACTAACAAGGAGCTCACCCTCCCAATAAATCCTGGATGTCCTAGGCACTTCTCCGTGTGCCTGGGACAGGGCCTGTTTCCTCAGACCCTCGAGAGAGGGACACTCTCTCTGTCCTTTACAGAAGTCTGCCCGGGAGGGTCCCCCTTCAGCTAACAAGCATTGAAGATCGGGATGATCCTCCGGGTTGAGGACCTCTCCCACAGGAGAGTCTTCTGGCTCTTCTCCCACAGGAGTTGAGACAGGGTTTACCACTGGACCCAGCCCGTCCGGAGCATGGATCCAATGGGTGCTGTTGGAACAGCAGGAAGAGAAGGAGCTCCTTCCACAGAGGAGGCCTTCTTGCTCTTCCTTCGTCTTGCCTTAGGCCGCGCCTTCGGCTCGGGTACCTGACTCACAGCCAGACCCGGTGTCACCTGTGACCTAGTGACCGCAGCAGCAGTCATGGGAAGACCATTCACGATCAATCCCAACTCGACTAGATCGTTACCTAACAGAATGTTAGCAGGGACGTTGTCCTGAACCAGGACATGAAGCTTTGCTGTCTTGTCTCCAATTACGAGTGTGACTCGGGCTACAGGCAATAATTTGGGAGGACCACCAGCTAACCTGGTGGTTCTCAGAGGAGCATCTACATAGTCCTCTGGCATGAGCAGGGTCCTGTCCACCACTGTCATGCTTGCCCCAGTGTCTCTCAAACCAGTAGAAGGCTGGCCATTCAGGAGGACACTTCTCAAAAATCTACGGGTGTTCTGTGGGATAGTCACCAGTACTTCCGCGTACTGGTCCCAGGCCCCAAGGGACACTAAGGAAATCTCTACGGGAGCACCAAAAGTGATTCCTGTAGAGGAGGGGAGGACAGTGGCCTCCACCTCAGACATGGGGTAAGGGTAGGTCAGGCTGACAGCCTGTACTCAGAGTGCCTTACCTTTACACTTGGAGTCACCCCTTTTGTGATCCAGAGCCCCACAGTCCCAACAAGTGCAGGGAGTGCGGGGTACGGTACTGGAACCACCGGGAGCCTGCTTTGCAGCAGGTGGACCACTACTCATATTCCCACCCACAGATGATTTATCCCCACTAGATTTTTGGGTCTTAGGAGAGGAGGGTTTAGGTTTATTCGACTGTGACTGCTTTTGGGACTCCTCAGCTTTCTGAGAGGCCCCCTTTTCTTTGTCCTTGTCCTTCCCACTGGAGTCCTTAGGGGACACCCGGTGGGGGACCCACTTGTCAGGCAACCTAGCCAGCTTAAAGGGGTCCAAAATGTTCTGGTCAGCAACATACTGACGCAGCTCTGGTGAACAGGCTTTAGAAAAATGCTCAAAAAACAACAGGTGGGACAATTCAACAAAAGTTTTCACCTTGTAACCATCAATCCACCCCATCATATTCATGTGCGCAACACTCACCAGGTCAACCCAAGACACATTCTCTCGTTTCTTAAAATCCCTGAACATTTTAAGGTATTGGGTAGGCGTCTTGCCAAACTTGGCAATCAAAGCAGATTTCATACAGTCACACTGACCCCTTTCTTCCACACTCAGCTTCAGAATACAGTCATATCCAGTTTGAGGCACTCTGCTTAGCAAACACTTAGCCCAATCTCTTTTGTCAACATCATGAATTGCACAAGCCATTTCAAACGCTTCAATCCATTGGAGGATATCAGAACCCTCTGAAAACACACCAAGCAAATCCTTCATAAATTTAGTTGTTGGAGACCTGACACTCTCACTGGGTTTCGCTGAAGTCTCCACTCGAGCTTTCTCTAACTGGATTCTCTGACATTCAGTTTCCTTGTCTTTGAGTTCAAGATCCCTATTCTTGAGTTCAACTTGTTGAGCCAACTCCTCCTTCTTAAGCTCAGCATCTATTTCCAACTTTCGATATTCAAAGGCCAATTTCATCCTTAATAACTCAAGCTCCAAAGAATTGCTGGGGTTCGGAACAGAGGCAGCAGGAATGGCGGCATTCCCAGAAACAGATTCAGTAGAAACCCCAGGGGCGGAGTCCTCATTGGTTGCATTCCCCCCTTCATCAAGAGTTTCACCATCGGTCTGGTAGTCCACCAGGGCAGCTATCAGCTCAGCCCTAGACTTATCCACAAAGTCTAACTCCCTGGCTTCACAAGCACTCTGGAGAGCCTCTAAGCTCATCCGAGTCAATTTACCATTCGCAATAGACTCCATTGCTTGTAATGCAGTTATTTTGTACACACCCAAACCTTAATCGAATAAAGTGCGGATATTTTGTAAGTGGCACGGTTTTACACTGATTCTTAAAACCATAAGCATCCCGCAGCTGCCACCAGTGTAAAGACTGGTAGGGGGTGTCTGTACTTCCACTCTCTATATGGTAGAGGAGAGGCACAGATGACCCCAGCCAAGATTCTCTATCACGTTAGCAATGGACGAGCAATCAAGGCCTAGCTTCTCAGGAGGTGATGCAGACTGGATCTTAAGTACAGTGTAGTCCCCAAACCCCACAAAGGAATGTCCACACACTGTATTACTGAAAACACAGTCTTTATATAATTAATATTCAAAGGTAGGTACACGATCACAATAACGCACTTTGTACTTGGAAGTCAATAATGATAAATATATACAATTCTAAAGTGGTACCACTAATGTTATCAAATCTCATTAAAGTGCATCAACTGTACAGTTAAAATGTCACACAGATTAATAACGAGGAAACCAGCAATAGAGATAGGCAGGAACGTAAGATGGTTGAAACGATAGGCAGAATACTGTCCCCGTACCCTAGACACAGTTCTTTGTGGAGATCCCCCCACCTGGGCAACCTGTAAATAAAGATATATAGCACAAGCCCAGTCCATATAATGTTCGATAGTCTTACTTCTTCCTATTAAGGTTTTACCCCCCCAATGTACCTGGTGGAGTAGAGTTCTCTGACGATGCGCCGACCGATCCTTCTTGAGTGCCTCCCTTTCAGGCGGGAGCCACAGATCGTCGAGAGGTGTCGGGGAACTTGGCGTTCGGTGTCAGGGAATCGACGGCCCTTCTTGAGTGCCCTCCCTTTAAGGCGGGAGTCACGGGTCGTTGAACGTCCGATGATGAACAGGGTGAACTACGGCAGGGAAGTGGCAGCTTCGTTCCTAGCGGTGCTCGTCGACGACAGAGCGTTGGCGTCCTGCAAGGAAGAGGCGTGCGGGGCACCTCGGTGGCGATAGTTCTGGCCCGCAAAGAGATGATGAAGAACTGTGGCCCAGCAAGGGTGTCGAGTCGTCGGCGTCTCTGTGGTCCTTAGGTCGCGAGAAACCCACCGGTGGATACTCCTCGGTGCGTCGACGATCGGGCCTTCTCCAGCGGGAGACAAGCGGGTGACGATGCAGACGAGAGCGTCCGATGATTAATTGAAGTCCTTAGGCAAACGGGAGAATGGCAGCAGTCCCCGTATTGGGTCGGCAGCCTGTCAAAGGTCTGTCTACCAGGGAGCGTTGGCAAAGATCAGCTGTGCACGATGGTCCCTCGTAGCTCGAGAAGAAGGCGCCTTACCCGGTCCTCTCTGGGTCAGTCTTTGGAGGCACAACAGCTTTCAGATTGTGAAGGAGAGCAACAGCAATTCTTCTCGTCCAGCAGGGCTTCAAGGTCAAGCGTCAGTTACTCCAGTTACTCGTGGTAGTGGATTTCAGCTTCTGAACATGATTCCTAGCAGTGAGAGGTCCCCAGATATACTGTTGATCTCCCATTCATTCCGCTGGGTCACACTCAAGCATCCAATCACGACTACGGGCATTCATGAAGGCAGGCAGCCAATCAGGCACTCAAGGTATTCAGGCCATTCACTTCTCTCCAGACACTCACAACAAGTTATGTGTATTGGGACAAGTACCGAGCCGTTCAATACTCTAAGCTGCATTCATACCGGTTTCGGGCAGGGTTGTCTCAGTCATTGTGTCAACCACCAGATACTAGACACCCACAACACAGAATGCATATTCGTCACACCCTCTATTCACCCAGGTCCCACCCACAGGAGGTACCCACAACATACATCACCGGGAAGGCTCCAGCTAGTCTGGCCGGGCCTTCACAACAACACCATATATGGCATTTCCACCCAACAGCCAGTCAGGGGGAAGGGACAGAGTCAGGGCTTCCCAGGACTTTGGGAAAACAAGGTAATGGGTAATAGAAAGCAAGAGGCCACCGGGGCCATCTTGTTTTCCATCAGGAATCAACTGATCCCAATGGCAGGGCCGGGGTATCCCAAAATGGAGGATACTCCGCGCACCTGTCAAATTCAGCATGGAGCTGCCACCAGCCCATACCCTGCTCTGCGGGTCACCCACAGGTGCCCAAAAACATACACTAGGGGCACAGGTTTGTACCCCTACCCATGGGTGCCATAAGGGTATCCCAGGGGTCCGTTCACCAAACCAAAAGAGAGCTGCACCGCCTGGAGTCCCACATGAACTCCTGCACGGAAAACAAGACAGAACACACGATAAAAAGCAGTAAAGGACAAGGATACGGAGGCCCTGTCCCTCCGGTGCATTTCCAGCATCACAGTACACCAGACTGCCCTCAAGGCAGTCCATACTGCTGCAGCATGCCACTCGGATTTGTCCAAATGTGCTCTGTGGATCTGGTATGCACCAAATACTGATTGAAACTTTTCCAATAACTTAAACAAGAAGATACTTCACTGAAATAGGATGATGCTCACATCCACAAATCTAGGGACAGAAGTAAATTTAGTTGAGAGTTCAAAGGACTTCATGAAGGTATTGGTCTAGCAGGATGTGATAGGATAGAGGAAGGCATGGGGCCCAGGATTGCTGGGGTGGTGTATGTTTTACTTGTGTGCTGTCACTCAGCTGATCTCCCACGTCTGCACAAATCATGAAATGGACCAGGAAGTCAAGTGGGCACCACAGTGAGGGCATTGAGGCATAAAGATAGGACCTAAGGGAAGCCCTCACTATCTCTTTGGCTCTGCCACTGTAACTCAGATATGTTTAATGGTATTTAGCCCTGAGTGTAGTTGTGTGAATGGTCTCCACTGGAATGTAAGGATCATCTGGACAAAAAGGGGAGCACTGAGTCACCAAACCATGACTTTACAGCTGATTTCATCAAATTGTACTTATCTTCAGTGATCTGTTTCGGAAGTGCTGATATTTTAAAATGTGTTGCATCAATTTTTAACAAGAAGCCAGTGCAACTCTGATAAGGCTAATCCAGTGGATGGCGGGTAGTTAGCAAAATGTCCACCAAATGGACATTTTTTTGTGAGAGCCTACTTTGGAATGTGAACTTTCTACTCAACAAAAACCTTTTCCATTTGAGAAAGATGACACTGCATATATTCAGTCAGAATGACTGTGATGCTTGCTAAACCGTAAATTCAAATCACCTAGTCCATATGCACTGTTTGGTTGTCACCTTCAGACATTATATATAGATCTGCTTCAAAGTAAGTCCTTCCCTAGGGCGTGTGAGGTCAACAAAGCAAGTGGAAATTTACTGTGAACTATGGAATAGTGTTTAGTAATGAATGGTAAGGCATTCCGATTTCCGGGTTACTGGTCTGTCTGAAATTGAGGCTGATAAAGGAATGGAGAACATCTAGGGAGATGAAGGTTCTAGATCACTCATCCATGTTTGTGCCTAGAATTGCATCTAATTCAAATTCAGGGAAGAAGAGGATATCAAAAATGTCAAAAATTTGTGCAGGGAGAGAGCTTGTGCTGACAAGAGAACGGGATATCAGAAGCGTCGCTAGGGGAGAGCTGGGCAGGCTAAAGCCCCAGGTCTTTTGGTTGTAGCACTGTATAGAAGCTCAGGGGCTACAACCAAAAGCCTAGCTTGCCGCAAGTACCGACAGCCCCAGCATTAGCATAGCCCCAGATATTTTCCAGATCTAGCAACACCCCTGAGGGTTATGTTTTCTCACTAAGCCTGTTAGACGACAAGGGGCCTCATTATGAGGTTGACGGTAGAACCCGCCGTTAGGCGGCGGGCTACCGCCAACCTTGTAACACTGTTCCTGCCACCTGACATCCCGGTGCACCAGGATATCATAAGCAGAGGAGGAACAGTAGATCCCCATCCCCGTGAAGTCCCATAGGACTCCACCAGAATGGGGAAACTGAAGCACTGGCACCATTGCTAACATTGCCTGTGCTTCAGTGAAAACACTGCTGGTAGGGGCCTGAACTCCCGGCAGGTCAGGTCTGCCAGGAGTAAAGTGCCCCTGCTGGCAGACTCGTAGTTTAGCAGTCGAGAAAGTGTGCCGGTACGTTGCTACCGGCACACTTATTTCCAGACCCCTAAACTTATAACAAAGTGTCACGACCCTCGCCCAAAACCCCCTCTGGCAAACCCATTGGCCAGGTGGAGTCAGGACTCGGGCCTCTATAGCATCCTCTTCAAAATCCCTCATGGGGCCAGTCCTGGCGCCTATGGCGCCAGGCTCATACACCATGAAATACAATGTGCTTGGGAACTACTTTATTGTATTGTCAGCCAACATGGAGGCATCCACATAGCTTGGTTCCTAAGAACCAAGCTATGCGGTCTAGTGTTTTGGGTGTGGTAGCCTAGGGACTACATTACCTGGACTTTTTTGTTGGCGTTATTTAAACCACACCCCAGCAAGACAACACGCTTCTCGTTACTTTGCAGCTTGCAACGTGACGCTCACGGTGTCCAGCTATCCCCTCGAACCTCGGAGAAGCAGAACCTGCAAGGAGACCAAAAGGAGCATCATTAGCAGCAGCATCTTACCTGCAGTCTTCATCTTTAAACACTCGCAGCTACTGAGAACAGCTTCCTCGAATCTGCACGCCTCCCGGACAGAACGACATGAAAGTGGAAGATAGAGGCAACATTAAAGAAAGCAATAGAGATATTTACAAATTACGAACTGCTCAAAAGGCTTACCTGGCTGGTCGCCTCTCGGCTGGCACCACTCCAGACATTCCACTTGCGCTGAAGAACACCGTGACCTACAAGGAAGGAAAACACAGGTTAGCAAAGGCAAGACTTCGCAGCACTGCGCATAGCGCTTACCGCATCATAGCGCTCTTAATGCGCCATCATTTACCAGCGGGGCTCAACCCAGGCAGTTCGCCGCACTGAAGCTCTGCATACCTAAGGGAGAAAAAAGAGACATTTTAAACAAAGAAAGGCATGCAGGATAGCAACAAAACTAAAGAACAGCAATAAGACCTACCTGAACAATATCAAATGGGCCGCATCAGTGAAGTAACTGGACCACACTCGCCCATGAAAGACAACGCGCCCCTGCAAAGAAGGCAGGACGGAGAACACGCCTAATTCTACCACAAGGCAGAACCTTCCCCACAGACCACATCAGGGCAAAGATGAGAAGCATACCAGCGAGTAACCAGGCTGGGTGGTTTCCCTGTGGATACCAGGTGAGCGTAACATAAAGCCCAAGGTCTGTGAAGTAAAAATATCAGGAAAGATAGGGTTGGTTTGCTCCTGAGCAGTTGTGTTTTGCAGAATCTTGGAAATGAGTATAAAGAGGTTTGAACATAGCAAAAATATCAGGATTTTAAATTGCACCCCATTCTAGATTCCTCTTTCTTCTATTCATTATACAAACAGATGTTTAATCACTTAATTTAGGGCCTCAATTTCCTCATGGAGCAAAATGGTAAAATGCACAGAAACACATTTCCAAGGTTTCCAGAACAACTTCGGTTTGGATTCGCTGCATGCAGCAGGAAGCATGGCCCAAAGTCCACTCCATGAATGTTCTCGCTCAATACAGAGATAACAGATGCCCCTCTTCCCGCGGAGAGGCAGCAATCACTGTTGAATCTGCCTGTTTTTTGGCATTTCTTAATAGCAGGTAGAGTCCACAGGGATCACCTGCCATGAAAGGCGCCATGTTTGTTCCTGGTGGCCAGCATTGCTGAGTTCTGCTGTGCACGCATGTATGCACACAAGAGAACAGAACATAGAGTATTCCATGCCAGATGCAGTGTTCGTCATGGGAACTGCATAATACAGTGAATGATTAGAAATCCTCAGAAAAGGTGTGCGCTGCACAAGTGGCTCAATTGGGCAGATCCCCCTCTGGGGCCAAACTGACACAGTTAATGGTGCTCAATGAATCGATCACGGAAGGATGAGAAGCTGCGTTGACACTCTTGGGAATGTGCACGTGTGAAGACATAGGTCGTTAATTGTTAATTGGAGTATGAATGAATTCCCTAAATGCACGATTGCTTGCTATTGTCTAGCGACCAACGTTTCTCTTGTGCGTACCTTGTGTTTATTGTCTGTATTTATACAGCAACCTTCTTTGTGAAAATGTGTGTAATAGTGGTAGCACGTTTCAGAGTGATACTGTGCGCTGTACAGACTTTAGAAGTTCGAAGATATGTTTGTTTCTGTCAGTTATTAAGCTTAGCAGGAGAGGAATCTGGGTGTTGCGAGGGCATTTGATGTTTGTTGGCCTGTGTAAGGATTGCTATCAATGTACTTTTCAGCATGGGGCACATGTGTGGATCATTCATAATTTAATTATAATTTAATTAAATTTAATTAAATTTAATTAAATCCAGCGATAGCTGGAGCTACGGTCCTCGGGTCTTTTAACTATGATCAAATGGGGGAGTACATTATTGGCAAATGAAGCTGTCAATGTAAATCTATACATCCAACTTCTAATCTTACATTGGACACATGATCCAAAAGTCACTCAAACTACAATTATTCTATTCAACCTTTACTGGAACTCAGCAAGAATTAATGACGTTTTATTTGTAAGGTCAATCATGTAATTGATAGACAAAAAGTGAACTGAATTGCAAGTACCCTTGATTCTATTATGCAGGGACTTAAATATAAATTGTATGGATAAGAATGGTATATTGCTCCCACGCTCTTCTCTATCTGAGAAAGCGCGGCTATGGTTGAGAGAATTGAATGAATGTGATGTGGCTATGGTTAATAGAAAAACACAAGGTGATATCCCAGGCAAAGTGATTTGGAGTAGAGGCTCCTTGATGGCATGCCTGGACTATTATTTTTTGTCTAGTGATCTGCAGCGATGGTTGAGCAGTATGACCGTTATTCCAACCGTGCGTTGTGAGCATCACTTACTTAAATGAAACATGAATGTCAGCAAAGTAAGTACCAGTGGGCTCTGAGAATTTGTTGTTGAATCAGGGGGGAAATCATTTAAAAGTCCTTCCCAAAGACGTAAAAAAAATTAATAACAACTTAATAGATCAGGCAATAAAATTGAAATGAAGACTCTTCACTACACAAACTTAAAAGTGAAGGATATGAAGAGATACTGAGAATGCATTTACGAAAAATAGACTGAGAGGCCGGGGGGTGGCGAGGTAAGGTGTTATTAATGAAAAAAAGACAGCAACAATACCGGAACTGGTTGATAGCTTCGAAAGCCCAACGGTTCCAAGCAGACGCCGAAATAATGATGAATATCCTCGCCAATAAAAACACACATTAACTATGGTCGCTGCTGAACAGCAATGACAGTAACCAAGTGATGAGAGTGGCGCCAGCAGTAAAATAAGTAACATGGGTAAA
The DNA here is from genome assembly GCF_040938575.1 of Ambystoma mexicanum. Classification (NCBI taxonomy): domain Eukaryota; kingdom Metazoa; phylum Chordata; class Amphibia; order Caudata; family Ambystomatidae; genus Ambystoma; species Ambystoma mexicanum. The sequence goes on along the minus strand of NC_090935.1, from coordinate 1,019,371,786 downwards.
ACACTTTAAAGAACTTTTTGCAGAATTACCACCCCAAAAAAATATAATAGGAAACCAAACCTCTGGGTCATGGGCAAGTCTGTTTTCTAAAGATTATATAATCAGTTTAGTTAGAAAATTCAAAACCCCTCCAGAACAGCAGGTCCGGATGGTCTGAACAATTTCATGATAAAACAAAACCCTGTGGATTGGGCCCAATGTTGCTGTATGGCGTTTAACTAAGTAATTCAAACTCTGAGGATTCTGTCCTCATGGAAGATGGCAGTCATTGTCCCAATTTTCAAGAAGGGTGACAAGGAAGATCCAAAAAATATAGACCCATCGCCCTTCTTGATTCAGTTGGTAATATCTTTGCCTCAATTCTGTTGAGAGAGCTAAAACTATGGGCATGTGTGACTGGCATCTTGAATAAAAGACAAGCAAGCTACACCAAGGGGATAGGAACTAACTTGAATCTATTTTTGTTGAACATACTGAAAATGAAGGCAATAAAATCATAACAGAAGGTCTATGTGGCCTTCATTGATTTAGAACAGGCCTTCGACACAATTAGACATGGAGGGGCTAAATCAGCCCAATTCCCTGTGTAGGATTATGCAGGCTAGTGTTTTGGGTGTGGTTAAACACTCGTGCGTGGCTGACTATATAAGCCACGCCCCAGCCCAGAAGCATGCTTCGCATTGCTCTGCTTCTCAGCAGCACAACGTTCACCGTGATCAGCTCCCTGCATTCCGCGGACTCCAGTAGCTTCTCTGAGATCAATCATTCGACCAGCTGCAAGGAAAAACAAACACAGAAGAAGTCAGTAGTGGATCAACACTTACTCACCAGAGATTCCAGCATCGTGTCCCAGCCGCTCGACGTGAAACCTGGCTACTCATCACCGCACAGCGGAGCCGCAATTCTGCAACGCCTGAAAAGAAAAGCAACAGGTTAGAAAATTAAAGCATCAACGCCAGCGCCTCGCGCACCCACTTCATACTTGTCATCCCAGCTGGGCCCAGCGCCTCTCTTTTCCGCATACCGCCCATCTGCACCCAAGCGGAGCCGTCACTTGTGGGTTGTCTGGGCTGCTCCAACTTCCTTCCCAACACCTTCAGAGACAAGGAGCTAACGGGAAAAAGGCAACACGTCAGACAGGCAATCTAAGAACATTTAAGAGGTACGAAGGGGACAGCAGGACAAGGAAAAAGACAAACAGGAAAAAGACAAAGAGGAAAAAGACAAACAGGAAAAAGACATACAGAAAGAAGACAAGAGAACCTAAATAGTCCCAGTCATTCGAGAGAACTGAAACAGCAAGACAGTGCACGGCAATTCTCAGCCACAGCAGGTCTGGCTCGACTCAACAAACTCTAAGTACCAGTGACGCAACTCTGTCCCACAAAGCCATCACCCTGCAACTGCGCCCCTGCACAGAACTAGCGGGACGGGGAGCCTATTAAATACAGATACAAGGTGAGGAGCATTCACAGCGGGAATCTCGCGCAAAGGGAAGGGCAGGGACACCGGAGGGAGTGTGGACCCAACCCAGCACCAGCATCCTTCCTAACTGCTTTCATCACCCATCCTAGTTGCAGACCCCAAGCCAAATAGGTCTCCAGAGTTTCCCAACCAAGCATCCAGTAGACGTCCACACCCGGCAGCACTTGACGCCCCCTGCAGAGACAAGGTGAGCATAACAATGTGGTTGCCCAACAGATTTGCTAGAGGCAATAATGTCACTCTACTTCTCAACCTCAATGCAAGTCAGATGACTCGAGAGGGTTTATTGACACTAGCAATAAAGACTGACAGAGGTATAAAACAAGGTTGGCATCTGGCTGTTACCCTATTTGTCCTATATATGTCTGACTTGGGGTCAACACAAAGGATGTAAGAGCTTTTCCCCCTAAAATGTATGACCAGATCGTTCCATGGATACTATACACAGATAACCTGGTCATGATGGACCTAACCCCATTGGTCTGCAGAGATGATTACATCTTTTAAAACACTTCGTAAAAGAGAATGATTTGAGAATAAACATCAACAAATTGAAAATAATGTCTCTGACCACTAAGAAAGAAAGTGGAGTTCCTCTAGTCAATAGACAACTGCCGGGTGGCACAAGTAGACTCAATCATATATTTGGGCATTCCAATTTTAGTTGTAGTGCTAAAGAAAAAATCTGGACTGAAAGTATTAGATCTAAATGTCAAAGGCTGGCTAACTAAGCTGCTATAATATGCAAGAAATATGGGACATTTACCTTGAAACCAGTGGTGGTTTTCTATAAACAGAAAGTTGCTCCAATCTTGACTTATGGTGCAGAAACTGGTTTCACTATTCCACGAGAGTTTTGGGACCTGATTGAGGGCCAATTCTAGAAAAAAGTGCTCTGATTACCAAGAGTGCTACCAGTCACACAAATAAGATAAGGATTAGCCCTACAATCTCTAAACTCCACGGATGAATGGAGAAAGGTAGATCTCTATCGGAGATGTATTGGTAGTGAACAGTTGCAGTCATTCGAAAATAGACATCATAGTAAAAAAGATGGCGTGTTAGACAACTGGAAAAAGGAATGTCATGAAAGTTTGGCACAGCTTAATCAAGTGGAAGACATCCTAATAGCCAATCTTGATAAGAAGAAAATCCATATGAAAAGACAAGATTGGATTGACACCCAGACCAAGAGGTGCTCATATAAAGCTCCTTTACATCTTGCGCATGAATGGAGGGCTTTGAATCAACTGCTGAGTTATTTACTAGAATGTCCTAGTCCCAAACACTGAGATGTCTTTATGAGATTAAGGTTAAATATTCTAGCTACCAGAGAGATTCTCTGTGTATGTCAATGCTATCACCTTCTGCATGGTCGGTATCGGTTTCAAAATCCCCTTCTTCCTCCTCACCTGATGAAACAGATTCTGGGGACGGTATCTTCTTTCTTCCCCTGGCCCTGCTGTCCTTTTTTAAATGAAGATAAGGCCTACCACCGAAGGAAGCCACTGTGGCTGCGAGGAATCAGCAGGCCGATGACCTTGCTTTAGTAGTAGCTAAAGGAAATAGGGGAAAAAGCCTCCAGGCACAAAAAAAACCTTGATGCAATGGATATGTTCTGAGCAGGTAAGTAGGATGATGGCAAGCAAAACTTTCGCGAGAGCCCTTGAGGGGTGTCTTGATCCAGGTCTGGTTGTGGAATGCGAGACCAGCAACGTTATAAGCTGCAGTTGTCCAGGAAACAAACAGGTAAAATGCCAAGCAGAGTAATGTTAATGAAGGTGGAAGCAGCTATGAGAGGAGCCGGGCTGCATAGACAACCAGAGAAGGCAAAGAGTAGCACGGCCACCAAAGAACGGTTAAGGACTGAGAGAGAGTGAGAGAAAGATCAGGGCAGGACCTGATCACGCAGGAAAGAAGGCAACGGAGCGAATCCCAAACCAGAGAGAGAGAGAGAAAGAAAGAGAGAGAGCGAGAGAGAGAGAGAGAGAGAGAGAGAGCGCCAGGGGAGGAATGAGAGCGGTGAAAGAGAGAGAGCGCGGGCAGGGGAAGGCACCACCGCGGAAGAAGATAGAGAGAGAAAAAACAGAGCTAGTACGAAGGACAGAAGCAAAGTAGCAGAGCGCCTCACAATGAAAAAGCACTAGCGTGTAGGCCCAGCAGGGAGAACGCTAAGGGTTGCAATGTGCCAGCCGCAGGGAGGGGATGGAATAAGAACCTCCCAGTGGCAGCCATCTTGGAGGACGACTAGAACACGCAGAGAGCACGGCAAAACAAACGTGACAGAACAGATCAATAGAGGCATCACCTACATTGATAGCATAAGCGCCAGCCCCTCGGGCGCATGACAGTGTAAGAGAAGAGACACCTAACAGAGACAGGATGTGTATATTCTGTAGAAAGAAGGGCTAGTTGAAGCCACCAAACAACTGGTAACAGAATGCGTGAGCTTGCTTACAGTAAGGCAGAAATACCTGGGTACGGCTGTTGTTAGTTACACGTCTTTATTCATGGATGAGTGGTGAAATTTACTGTTGATCGGTGAAAAGTGTAATATGACAGTAGCAGTAACAAAATTAATGATTGAGGTGCTCGATCTGTAAAGAACTGTGAAGGAATTGAGTGACCTGACTGTGGAATGGTGGTATTGAGTGAAAATTGGATGAACAATAAATGTAGACAGTCCGGCATGTTTTCTGTTTTCTTTTCATTAGGAAAAGCGAATAAGCTCTTGTTTCTTTTTTTAGAAGAGAGAGGCAATATTTATCCGAAGGAGATGTTATTGTGGTCTGAGATGATGTGTTATGTTTATATTAGAAGATGATGTTTTAAATGTATCAATAAGATGAATTTATGAAAGGTTTGGAAAAAAAACATAAATAAAAAATAAAAAAATACTTTTCCTGGTCATGGACGGTCACATTCATCGCATTGTGCACAGACTTTGACAAGCAAATAATGTGCTCTGTGTAGCGACATGTCAAACCTGATCTTGCTTGGAGCAATTACCCAGGATGAGTATCTAAGTGTTTCATTGGCCCTATGAACAGTGGAATTACAAGCTTTTAAACAGAACCTTTGTCTCCCAAAATGTCCCGGAAACTGACATGTTCTGTAAATGTCATCTTCATGTTCTCTAAATACAGCATGGCACCAAGAGTCTATTACAGGACCCGTGATGAGCATAGGGCCCACTGGGTAGCAACATGCACAGAGTCAACTTTTCAATTGTGTCTGCAAAAGCTCACATGTTTTAAACAGTGTGATGTATTTAACATGCATTGGTTTGGTCATTGGAGCGTTTACACCATCTGCTTTTCCATAACGTGGGCCGTTTTCTGCATCTCCTTTTCTGTTAAATCAGAACATCAACATGAACCAGCGCATGCACATTATCTGCAATAGTGCAGTGATGAATGATATCACCCATCATGGTATATGTTCATGTTCAGACTGTGGATTTCTTTTGGAACCTCATTATTGCCCCATTTCTTCTGCCATGCGTTACTGTAACTATGCTGTACTAGCCTCTGCTTTGCTCCCATATGTCCCACTGGCTATTCTGAACATCCATATACAGTTACATTATGTGCAATATGTACACTACATACTACATTCGACATAGTACATTCTACAGTATGTGCACCAATGCATCCAATTCATGTTTTGTAAATGCACCCACCACATACAATATACCATTTGACATGTAATGATTTCCAAATGCGCATGCAGAGTGATATACTGATTGCCATGTGGTTTTTGTCAGATGTGCATGTGTCATGCATGTGAAGTGTTGCCGCACTCTCAGCTGCAGGCAGTTGCTTTGGAATGCATAGAATATCTGTCCAGATTAAATGTATTAGGCCGCCAGGTTGATTATGTATTGCTTAATAAAACATCCTTCTCTACAATGTTCGCCTCTTATGTCATCTTTGGAAATAAATACGTTTGAACAGTAATGTAATGCAATGCAAGTAACCTACTATTTGTGACTTTGCTGCACTTGGTTCTCTACTAGTCTCAAATAGATTCATTGTACCCCATTGGGAACAAAACAACCATCTGCAAGTGGTCAGAAAATGGAAAGGGTCCATGTGGTCACTCAGACATAACCTGAAAAGGTTTATGGGAGGCAAGAACATAAGGTTCAGTGGCAGACTGGGAGATGCCTCAAACTTTCCTCTAACACGCTCAGTGCTATACTCAGTGGTCAGCTGGGATTTTGCCCATCAAGGACAGGGCCTTTAAGGCAAGGCAAGACGTTTATCAGGTGTTTGTCAGGGGATTGTTTGGGGAAGGGGCCAGAATCCCTGCTGATTTCACCCAGAGGTCTACCCTGCTGTCTCCAAGAAGCCCCAAACTCTTCTCACACAGTCCATAAATTACCCTCTTCCCCACTACCAACATCCACAACTCACCAGGTTCTGATGGGGCACCCAACCTTCAGTATCAGAGTGATGCTGCAACCCTGCAGGGGTTCTTCATGATTAAATGAGGAGCAGAAAAGATGGAAGGTTGAGTGTAGATTCCTCAAAATAAAATTTGCAGCACATTTGCCTAACATTTTGTTATCCAATACATTTATTCTTTTTAGAGAGTCTATTCTTGACAAGAACCCTCTTGGCCCTAAGGATTGGCAGTCCCAAGGTAATATTCACACCTTGATGACTCCGGCATCTCCCTACACCAGTAAGCAAATGTCAACCATCTGTAAATTAAATGAAACTGCTTCCATGATATCGCTAGCCCCAGAAATGCTTTCTATTTGTATTTGTATTTGTATTTATTTTATTTATAAAGCGCAGCCAGGCCCGGGGGCATACTGGCGCGTATTTTAGATCTGGTTACAGTTACATTTGAGTGCAGTAAACAAAGGTTACGTTACAGTTACAGATAGGTACATACTTAGTATTACAGATACATACATACATAGTCTAAAATAAATACATTATTTACAATATGTACCGTCTGCAGTCAGTCGCTCTAGGATCTGGAAAGTTTAGGCTGTCATAGTGCCCATGTTGTGAAGCCAGCGCTTCGTGTTGCATTTGAATAGGTTAAATGAGGGTTCTGACCTAAGGAGCGCAGGGAGTGTGTTCCATAGTTTCGAAGCTTGTACGGGGAAGCTGGCTCCACCCGAGTTATGGAGTTTGAATCTCGGAATGGACATAGTGTTTGCTTGAGCTGCTCTAAGTGGTCTTGATGATGTATGAGGTGTAAGTTGGTTGGTGAGGTAGGCTGGTGCAAGGTTGGCCCTGGCTTTGTGTGTGAGGGCCAAAGTTTTTAGGGATATTCTATGCTCTACTGGGAGCCAGTGTAGATTGCGTCTAGTCTCAGAAATATACGACTTTTTAGGGATGTTGAGGGCTGCCCTGATGGCATTATTTTGAATTACTTGAAGTTTGTTGATATTTTTGTGGCTAGTGCCTAAGTAAAGGGCATTACAATAGTCTATTTTGGATGAGACTAATGCTCTAGCAAGAGTAATGCAATTGGGTGTGGAGATGAACGGCCTACATGCAGTGATCAATTTGCAGGTGTAAGCGGCTGATGATGCTACTGCATTAGTATGTTTGGAGAAGGATGAGGTGGCATCAATGTAGATACCAAGGGTTTTAGTGTTGTTTGAGACGGGAATGAGATTACCATCTATAGTGAAAGATTTCAAAGCAGAGTTTAGATTTTTTAGTTTGGCGTGAGTGCCAAGGATGATCAGTTCAGTTTTTTTGTCGTTAAGACAAAGTCCATGATGTGCCATCCATGCTTGTATTACTGAGTATATTTCATTGAGGGTTTTGCTGTCTGTTTCATAGTCACCCGAGATAGGAATGAGTATCTGGGTGTCGTCCGCATAATTGGTATACGTGACACCCAGATAGTCAAGGATATCGAAGAGGGTCTTTGTGAATACATTATAAAGTGTCGGGGACAAACAAGAGCCTTGCGGGACTCCACAAGGTACTGGTGAGGGTTCAGCTGAATCAGTGGGAGAGAAGACCCTCATGGTTCTGTTCACCAAGAAGGAACTGATCCAGGCAGTGGCTGCGTCTGAAAAATGTGCTGCAGTTTTCAAGTGGTGACTGAGTGTTTGGTGGTTGACCAAATCAAAAGCTGCTGACAGGTCAAGCAGTAAGAGGAGTGCAAGTTTACCATTGTCTTTTAGGATTTGGATCTGGGTAGTGAGATCTATTAATGCGGTTTCCGTGCCATGTCTGGGTCGGAAGCCGGTTTGCTTTAGTCCCAGGAGATTGTTCGATTCTAGATAGGCCTGTATTTGCAGATAGGCTGCTCTAACCAGTATTTTTAATAAGAAAGGTACAGTTGTTATCGGCCTGTAGTTAGACGGGTTGGCTGCGTCAAGAGTAGGTTTTTTGAGTAGAGGAATGACCCACGCGTCTTTTAGGTTATCAGGCACTACTCCGGATTTGAAGGAGGCATTGATGAGGTTGGTGATAAATGGTGCCAGATCGTGTGCTGCTGCTTTGATGATCGGGGCAGGGCAGGCATCACCTTGGCAGTTTGATGGTTTAAGTTTTCTAATGATGTTTTCTACTTCCCAAATTGAGAGGGGTGAGAAACTGAATGGCTTACAAGTTGACTTAAAGGTAGGTGATTTGTTAGGAAGTTGTTTGTAGTCAGGGTCAGCTAGTAGCAGGGATTTTTTTGCATTGATTTTGGATTGTAGGCGAGCTATTTTATCTAATAGGGCCTTCTGAATGTTACTGCACCATAGTGCATCAGTAACACATTTGTCAATAGGGGCAATAGGGGATTCTAATTATTTTAGAATCTTGAAAAGTTCTTTTGTGTTGGATTCCGCTTGCGTAATCCTTTTGTTGTAGGTGTCTTTTCTAGCAAGAAGGATGGCTTCTTTGTAACTAATGGATGCTAGGGTTAGCTCATTCTTATTGGTTAATTTAGGGCACTTTTTAGAGTGTGCCTCTGCAGTTCTCTTAGTTTTGCGTAGTTCTCTTAGCTGCGGCGTGAACCAAGTATTAAGGTGGCGCTGTGGTTTAGATTTCCGCAATTTTAGGGGGGCGATGGTGTTCAGTGCTTTGAGAATTGCCTGATTGTAAATATCCACTAAGACTGTAGGGTCAGAGTCTGAGTCAATATTGTTCAGAAGGGGGAGTAATAACGGTAGGAGTTTGTCAGGTGTAATGTCTTTCTTATTTCTCGTGCTGGTAGCTGGGGCGATGATAGGAGCCGGGTGGTGTGTGTTGGCTTTGATGGAAAAGGTTATTTTATGATGATCCAACCAGATGCAAGGATCATTGGATAAGAGATCAATAGAGCAATTGAGGTGAGTGAGCCAGTCCAGTGTTCTACCTTTGATATGTGTGGGCTCATGAATAATGTGGGTGTGATCCAAGTCGGATAAAGTGTTGGCTAGATCATGGGCGTTAGTATTCTTAGGGTCGTTAAAACCAAGATTAAAATCCCCGAGTACGATAGTTTGTGAATTAGGTTTAGTGTCAGTGGTTATGAGTGATACAATATCCTCTATAAAAGAAGAAATGGGACCTGGTGGTCGGTAGATAAGGTGCATTGTTGCCGTATGGTTGGGTGATAGAGGTAGTTTGATGGACAGGGATTCAGCAGAGGGGATTTGAACATCCTGAATGACTCTAATGTCAAAGGTATTTCTGAATATGAGGGCGAGTCCACCTCCCTTCGTCTGATTGGGGTTTCTGTCGCATCTAATAATAGCATAATCGTTAGGTATAGCAAGGGCCAGAAATGGACCGGAGGCAGCATTAAGCCAGGTTTCCGTGACTGCGAGGTGAGAACTACATTCACCACACTACCGCTGTATTTGTAACTAGTTAGTGTGTCTCGCCCTGTGTATAGCCAGATCGGCGCCTGCATCAGCCCCTGCCTGAGTAACAATCCATGCTTTGATTGTCTTGCCACACACCGAGGCCAGTGCCATCATTCAATTCTCGTACACGTCTGCATCTCCGTGACCACCGGACACACAGCTGAGCACCCGCTGGCTGAAAAACATTTATTTCATTCACTCTCCACGTTTCACCCGGAGCATGACGCTGAACTGTTTTCTACATCTCATATCATTCCCTGTACAATCCGAACGTAATGCAGTTACGAGCCTAAGTTTAACTTGCCTTAACCTCCTGCCACGCGTGGCAACAACGCCTGTGTTATGTATAAACGTGCCCCTCTAATGTATGTTCCAGTGCCTGCTATCCGCCTCTGCCTTCACCATAATGTGTAGACCGGTGTCAGATTACTTATCACTGACCGCATGTCTTTCTCCCTATTACGTGGCCAATGCCTCGCCACAATTAAGATACATCTGCCTGCATTCCTTTTGTATAACCTGCCTTAACGTGTCTGTAACTGCATGATTTAAGCTATCTGTCCTCGAATTGATTGAGTCTGCTGGGACTGTTTTGGAGGCAACCTGTCCCCTAGTGTCCAACCTAGCACGCGATTACTTCTGTGGGTTTTTAATCGGTTGCTGCCCACCACCCACTGCATATAACCCCTCTAGGCTTGCCATTGCCTCCTGCCAATTTGCCTGACTTATACTATGTGCATATAACCCCTCTAGGCCTGCCATTGCCTCCTGCCAATTTGCCTGACTTATACTATGTACATATAACCCCTGTAGGCTTGCCATTGTCTCCTGCCAATTTGCCTGACTTATACTATGTGATGATATGTTGAAGCTATATTAGCCAATTGCTTTCCCCTGATGCTAGCCTTTGCTTCCTGCCAATTTGCCTGACTTGTACTATGTGATGCTATGTTGAAGCTATGTTAGCCAATTGCTTTCCCCTGATGCTAGCCTTTGCTTCCTGCCAATTTGCATGACTTATACTATGTGATGCTATGTTGAAGCTGTGTTAGCCAATTGACTTCACCTGATGCTAGCCTTTTTACTTAGCCAAATCGCCTTATACTTAGAGCACATGCGCTGCCTTTGGCATTCACTATCGCCCATCTTGCCCATTTTACAACTAGGTGCTGCCCTTAGGTAAAATTCTTGGCTAATTGTCTCCATCCTGAACCGAGGTACCACTCTTCTATCACTTAGCCAATTGACTAACTGGAATTAAAGCTGTAGCCCTATCACTACAGCAGCCTTGACAAACGTCAGCGACCACTACTGTTAACATGGTACTGTTTCTTAGGACGCTCCAAGAGTACTACATACTTGAAGTTTTAAACTCCTGCCTACTAGCAACGCTACCTACACCATGTATTGGTGCCTAACTACTCTCCTCCACCTACTGTACATTTACACTAGATGCTGGACCAGTCAACCCGACCTACATACCAATCAAGACACATATACTAGCACATGCAAAGTAACTATTACCCTCACTTCGTGGTCTAGTACCATGGCATCTGCAAACCCTTACCTGGATGATCCAGCACTCTGGATACGCCACTTTGCTACCAGACCAACACCAAACCAACCTTGTACTACTACTAATAGAAACCTTAGATTAAATTCCAGAACCACCCCACCCACCTCTCTATGCTCTCACCACCCTAGCATTTTAACCAGAAATTCTAGATTAAAAGCCCGATTGTGGACTAAAAAACCCCAACCGTACACCTACAGTAGCAACAAACATCTGTGTATTCAAACATGGATGGCAAGTGCATGCCTAAAACTCCACATCACCAACATTGATTTCTTGCTCTTGGCCACCTCTCTAAATAGCAAACCATCCGAGGATTGCTTAAGGATATGCACCTGGACAGACTCATCCCGATCTTGCCATTTTCGCCAAATCCCTCAGGAACATCATGATAGCAGCATCAATTTTCAAAAGCACATCAACAAGAAAGCCCAGGCCATGTGGTACCGGATTAGGTTGCTCCAGAATATTAAGCTCTTCTTCTCTCCCCAGGACTTCCAAACCATCAAACAGGATCTCTTTATTGTGCACACTGATGGGGTAACACTGTCTTTGTCAGGCTCCCTGTTGTACACCAGGCTCCCCTCAAAGCTGTGCATACTGCAGCAGCATGACCCATCGCTGGTTCTAAAAACATTCAGTCACATCACCCCCATTATGTGCAACTTTTACTTGCTCCCTATCCCTGCCAGGATCCTTTTCAAAATGTCCTACATCACCGATAAGGTAACCACTGTCCAGACGCCAGCCTAGCTTGGCGACAAAAGTAACTGCCCCCTGGTCTTAATTTTCTCGAAAAATGGGAAGGAAGAAATAAAAACAATAGACCATGGTTAGACCCTAAAGGAGCCGAATTCGACTAGAACTAAGATAAGTCAGTAGTGCAGATCCTATATGATGGCTCTTTAGAATAAGAAGCAAATATGTAACTCCAATATGTGGGATACAACGAGACAGGCTGAGGGACGAACAAATTTGGGAGATTTCTGGAAGCTGATCTCTGAATAGTACTCATGGAGTAAGTGATTACAAGATCTTCCATGCCCTCGTTCGCGAACCGTCTGGACTGAACATTTTAACACTTTCCATACATTTATGTAAAAATCAAAGTTGGATTGTATCTTAGGCTAAGAGAATGTTGATCGCTTTCAGAAAATAATGTTGAATATTATGATGACTACTTTCAAGCTGATCGCATTTACAAAAGAAGAGGTTGTGTTAGCATTAAAGAAACAAGTCACTGGTTAATGCTCTGACCTGGATGGTACACAAATGTGCCTTTATCAATATTTGATGGATCCATTATGTGCTTTATTTGCAATAAACCTTAAGGCTATAATTGATTGTGGAGTACTGTCATTGATTTTGGAAGACAGCGCAACATGTCCTGCTTATAAAAATGGCACTGAGACTGCACCAACTTCGTATCAACCAATCTCCCTGATATCTACTATGTACAAGTTGTTGGGGGAAATATTCTAAGAATAATGGAGTGGGTGATGAAAAAAGGCATAATTAATGAAACCCAGTTAGCATTGCATGAGTCACTAGAAACGGAATTGCAGTGTTTAAATGTGTACATGTTGGGATGCATGTACACCATCCCAGTTAGGCAAAAAGGTTCAGGCTGAGAAAAACCAATTAGTCTGAACCACATTGCGAGAAGCGTGAGTTTGGGGTGTACATGTATAATGTGTAGTTAGCTTTGACACACCTTAGATATCCACCTAAAGCAACACAGAAGTAGCAAACAATATATTGAAGTTGCGGTTGCAGAGGTTATGGATAGGGCAGTGAATAGGCCCTGTGTTTAGCAATTGTACACAAATTTATGTTTTTAGTGAAGTCGGAGGAAAGAGCTGGAGCAGATGAAAGATGGAGTTAGAAAGATACTGTGGTAGGAGCAAGGTCAGAGTGATTACATCACAATAGTACCACCATATTGGATGTTAAGGCCTAGCACACAATGAACAGAACAGAACGCAGGTCTTGATGTGGAGTTGCAGCTCTGTTTAAGATCAGTCCCATGACAAATCTCTTTCCATCCCCCAGGAGAGAATCAGAGGTCAGAGGCACCCACAATGCACAGATAAAAGTGAATCATATCCATCTGCAGGACCTGAATGTGGTGGGAATGGAATGTTAGCTTCTGGGAGAGCTGGTAGGGATGAGCACTTTGAAGGACAAATTCATGTGAATAGGGAATGAGGTTTTGTGATTCTGAAAGGCTAAGCAAAGATTTAGAGCACTACTGCCTTACCCAATGAGTGGTCATTCCATATGAAGTACAAGCAGACAAACAAATAAAATACATACATCTCTTAAATTCAGACTGAAGAGTATTGCCCCAGTCACCTAGGAGGTTGAAGGAGAAAAGGGGCAGCCGTATCTGGAATACTCTGTGATTTGGGGTAGGAGGAGCAGAGGTGATGCCAATACATTTAGTACAAGGTCAGGAGTGCAACTTGTGCACGCCACAGCATCTGGCATAACGTGAAGACCTATTGTCTTATCAAAGCCGAGTTGGCCTCTCCAGTTTACTATGAATGTGTCTGGATCGAAGGGGTGCACATTACGTGACGGTCACAATATTATAGTATGTCAATATTTCAGTAACCAATCCTGTACCTGGATGAAATGGTGATGATGTAGTGGCCCACGTGTCTAGGGGAATGTGTTTAGATAAGATGTGGCCAATCGGTCCATGGACTATATGGGGATATTAACTTCTTGAGTCTTGAGAAGTGACATGCTCCATGTCAGTTCAGTTCTAAAAACCACCTGAGACCTTTTTGCATGTAATAAACCGTGTTTTTCCTTGCAGAGAGGTGCATTGATTATTTGATCTCTTGGATTATTTTTGTCACCTGGGTTTTGGGTTGCTATTATTTTCACAAATTGGGGACCCCCAACATGATCCCAGACTCTCTGTGAGGTTGGGGGTGTCCCAGCAGCACGTCCTGGGGTGTGGTGTCCATCACAAGTGACCATTCTCCCGTGCATGATCTGAAAAGTTTTGCAGCCACTGTGTTGCCACAATGCTTGTCTGCTCTTTGGAGCGGGGCGATGGTTCCAGAATGCGGAGGTCGTTGACAGGACACTGTATCTGAGGAACTCAGGAGAACTCATAGATGAAAGTGCACCTTTGAGGGATTAAGCAACAAGAGGAGAATCTGTGTGGAGTGAGATGATTGTGAGTGTGTGCCATACTCAAAGACAGACTCCACTCCCTAGGCATCAGAGACTCTGCTCTAAGATGGATCTCCTCCTTCCTTTCCAACTGCTCACAAATCATGCTCCTCTAAAACCCTGTTCAAAAGAGTTTCCACAGAGACACTTCCTGTCCCCTCTACTCTTCAATCTCTACCGTAGTCCCCACCCAGCACTCACCTGCTCCTATAACGTTACCTGCTATAACTACACGGATGACACCCAGATCATTTTCAAGATCCCCAAATCACAGGCCTCCTCTTATCCCAACCTTGCCTCCTGCTTCGCTGATTGAATGTACTAAATTGTGATATGTGAACTATTTAGCCCTGATGATGGTGTTGTACACCGAAATGCATTGGCTTAACTATGTTACATATAAACCACAAGGTCTTTCTCCCTCAAGAACCGTGTGAATAAAACACAGTTTGAGAATTTTATATGAACAAGAGACCTAGACAGCCAAACCCATGACTGTGAGAGAAATTCAACAGTTCTTGGGGATGTGCAATTACTGCAGAGCATGGGTTTTTGATTAAGTGCATACACAAGGCCCTTACTGGGTGCCCTGAAGGAAGTAAAAAAGGGAGGCAAGGTAATAAACTGGACGACAGAAATGACTGAGGCGTTTGAGGAGCTGAAAGAAGCAATATGCACAGCTGAAGAGTTGGGGATCCCAGACTACAAAAAGGAATTCTTTGTGTTCTCACACACTGACAGTGTAGTGATGAAAGCAGTACTGACATAGCAGACAAGCTTGAGACACAAGCCAATAGCACACTACAGAGGGAAACTCGACCCAGTAATGAGAGACACCACCAGTGCGAACAGGCTTTGGCTGCTGCCGCATTCGCAGGAGAGAAATCAGCAGGGATTACCATGGGGTGCACCACCACACTTAATGTGGACCACACCCTTTTTGCTATAGGGCAGAAGCCAAAGAGCACATTGATAACACAGAGAGCATCAGAGTACGAGGTGCTACTATCAAATGCATCACTAAAGATAGTGAGGTGTCAACTTGTTAACCCAGCGATTTTCCTAGCAGACATTTTACAAGAAGGTGACTATGCACATGACTGTGCATAAAACATGCAGGAATTCAGCGACACTCGCAAAGTACATGAGGACACACTTGAGGGGGGAGACATGCTGTACATGGATGGGTCTTTGACAATTGACCATACAGATGGAGCCAGGCATACAGGAACTGTAGCGGTGAGGTTAAGGGAAGATGGAGCAAGTGAGGTAGTGGCGATTACATGATTGCCATCACATTATTCAGCAGAGGCAGCAGAGTTAGTGGCCCTAATACTAGCATTGGAGGATAGCAGAGGAAAAGAAGTGACAGTGTACTCCGACTCTGCCTATGTGACGTCAATAGTACACTCAGGACTAGCACTATGGATGAGGAGAGGCTTCAGGAGGGCAGATGGGACACCAGTACGGCACGCACTTCTATTGGGAAAATTGATTGACATTATTCAGTACCCTACACAGATAACAATAGTGAAGTTCCAAGCACAAACATGAGGGGAAGATCCTATCTCAAGGGGAAATGAAACAGCAGACTCAGAAGCAAAATGCAGAGCATATTTTGGAGAACTACTAGAAATGGAGACAGCATCAAATGCTCAAGATTGTGCAAGGGACATGGTGCTGAAGGAAGGGTCCAATGCATTGCCAGAAACACAGATTATTGCGTTGCAAGGAGCTGCACCCAGGGAGGAGAAAGAATTGCGAACTAGGAGGGGATGTGCAGTATCTCCAACAGACACCCTATGGTCGCAGAATAACATAGGGAAAGTGGTGATGCCACTAGCATTATTGAACATGGCAGTGACACAATTACACTATCCAACCACACGGGAAAAGAGGTCATTGATGCCTGTATTGGAGAAACATGGTTCTGTCCTAATTTGGTGGAACATGTGGCTGAATTTGTAAGCAACTGATATGCAAGCAATTCACTGCAGGACATACATTGAGAGTTGTGAGAGGAGCCTCTTGCTCTGTTTGATTGCACAATAAGCCTGGGCCCAACCACCATTTAATGCCCCACGAGGTGGTGACGCGACAGCGCATGCAACTCCCACTGGCTCCTCCCATTAGAGCACTGAAAGACTGTGAGAGTAGTGCAGACCTTTTAGGCCAGGAAATGTATGATTACATACAATTCCTTGATTGCAAGTGCCTTTTTTATCTCTTGCCAGATACAACGACATCAGAGAGGCTCAGAAGACAGCGGAGAAAGCAAAAGTGACAATGAACACAAAGACTCTGAGACTAAAAGACAGGTTAATGTTGGGGACTTGGTTTTGTTGAGGAATTCCATCAGAAGATGGGATGCACCAAGGTTCACTGGTCCCCACACTTTGGAGAAGGTGGCATACAGAGCTGTCAAACTCTAAGGGAAAACAGTGTGTGACCACCTCTCAGATGTCAAGCCCTACCAAGCAGTGGCCTCGTCTGGCAACGAGTTCAACAGAGCCAAAAAATCAGCAGCAAGAGGAGCAAACCAATGATTCTGAACTTACACTGCTGAGTGGAGGACACCCAATGGTTACTCGCTCTAGGGCAGCAGAGGTAGGGGACAAACTACTCATATATCTAGAGTGAGGATACACTGTCTGTTTGTTATTTTTTTCTCTACATGCATTCTTCGAGAAAGCCGATTGCAATAATTGAAGGTTGTTCATTTTACCCGCTGACTTTCACACTGATACTTTCTCAAACGAATTTGTCCACAATGTGAGAAGACCCAGTAGTTTCCGAGCACGATATCCCAGTGTGTATTATTTTGCTTTTTTGGAATGTTTGGCCCAAGCTTACCCACAACTCAGACAAGGCAACACTTATGTGCAGGTGTTTATTTGCCGTTAACAATTACATAGTCCACAGAGCTTAAAGAAATTAACCAAATAAAAACAAAATAACGCACATTTACGGGTTACCAGACATTTGGTCGAAACAAATTGGTCGACTGGACAAATGGTCGAACCAATTTGGTCGAAAACCAAATGGTAGAATTTTTTATTTTATTTATTTTCACCCCTTTTTTCGACCAAAATACGTCGACCATTTGTCTTTCGA
This sequence comes from Ambystoma mexicanum, assembly GCF_040938575.1. Taxonomy (NCBI): domain Eukaryota; kingdom Metazoa; phylum Chordata; class Amphibia; order Caudata; family Ambystomatidae; genus Ambystoma; species Ambystoma mexicanum. Next base: position 1,019,354,603 of record NC_090935.1, on the reverse strand, counting down.
CCAATTTACAGTCGACCACTTGTCTGGACACCACATTTCCGCACATTTCAGGTGGGCAACTATATCTTCACGCTGCACAAGGATAAAGCAAGCACAGGTAAAGATGGGAGAAATAATCAAGAATGTGATTATATTGTTGTGTCTCTTTATTCCAAGTGGAGTCGTTGCATTCATATTTTGGAGAATATCGATGGTTGCTAGCGCTACCGCTGTATTTTCTACTAACATTACCCCAATCCCAACAAGTGGAACAAGCATGTCAGGTGGACAGGAGAGCACTGCAAGCATGATAAGGAGAGGTTAGCGCAGTGCTGACACAGACATGACAGGGGTAAACCTCTATCTCACCGACACTGCTCGAGTGTCTAATATCATGTGGTAAATGCACATGACCAAAGTAGGTAAGGAAACCACCTGGAAGAGCTGTTACGTCTGCTCATTAATCCCCTATGCTCTGAGTGCCTCCAGAACATTTATAGCAACTGAAATACCAGCAGCAAGAGCTCAGTGCCTAATGTACCTGCCGATGGTAACAACTTGAAGAGGATTTCAAGTGAAAACAGCAACATTGAGCTGTATGTCCTGAGAAATATTCCTGTACGAAGACAATTACATAAAGACATTAGACATGATGAACTATTATTGGCAGTTGGACGAAGCAATACAATATATAACCGACAGGCTTGAAAAAAAAGAGACACAAAGACCATAACGTTGAAGTAATTGCCAAGCGGAGGGACAAGAGTGAAAGAGATAGGAGGGGGACCTGGGTGCTGGGTGCTGGGGGAGACCACGGATGCTCGTGCATGGTCAAGTATACACGGAGGATGGATGGAAGGATGGAGTGGTGGGAAGTAAAACCCTAGCAGAATCTCCAGTGAACACGGTACAAGAAGAAAATGACAAGTGCCTGAAGGAGTGGGATTCAAGTGCAAAGTTGCTCACTTGGGTGGAAAATGAAGCTGGACCAATGCCTATAATACCCCTGAAAGCACCAGCACTCTGTTACCAAAATGACGGTGAAGTAGAAGTTGGAGAGAATACAGGATGCTGAAGCGTAGAAAAACATGCAGTGATGAAGATAGGCACTGCAGTACTAATGGATCACTACTGGGTGTGCAGATCCAAGGCATACAAATAGCTGCCATCCAACTGGGAACAGTTTGCTCGTTAGTACTCATCAATATGCCGTCATTGGTTGTGCCACAAAAAGATGTGAAGCGCGATAATAATAATAATAATAATAATAATAATAATAGTAATAGTAATAATAATAAATAATAATAATAATAATAATAATAATAATAATAATAATAATAATGATACTAATAATAATAATAATAATAATTTGATGATTGACTTTTTGGACCTACACATCTTTGTAGAGGATCAACAACTCTACACCTGTACTTATAGGAAACCCACTGAGGTGAATTCTATACTAGCAGCACAAAGTAATCATAGGAGAATCACCATCAACAATATTCCTACTGGAGAATTTCACAGGGCTAGACAAAATTGTACTCGCCTCATTGATTTTGACAAATAATGTAACACTATTAATCAATGCTTTCTGAATAGGGGATATAAAACCTCCATTATCAATGAAGCTTATGCCAAGTTTACCAATGTCACTCAGCCAGACCTCCTGAGTAAGGCGCCAAGACCGAAAGACTCTTCACCACATATTTCTTTGGTTACCCCATTTACGGCTGATTCTTCAATGCTGTATAAAATGGTTGCTAAGCATTGGCACATCCTGAGACTCGACAAGGATCTCGAGCCATATCTGTCATCCAAACCGAAATTCACTTTTTTGAGATCACCCACTATTAAGTCACAGATTAGTCCCTCATTTTTTGATAACAACATGTCTAATTCCTCTTGGTTACAACAACCTACAGGCTTTCATAAATGTGGGAACTGCAATCAGTGCCCATGGGCTTTCTCCAAATGTCAAACTTTCACTGACAAATTTGGTTCCACAGTGACGATTAAGGACTTCATCAATTGCAGGACTACCCATGTGGTTTATGCCATCATATGTGTGTGTGGCAAACTCTACGTGGGTAACACTATCCGCCAACTTAGAATCCGCATTAGAGAACACTTGGCCAGTCTCCGGATGTGTGAACCAAAATCGCCTCTGGCAATTCATTGGCAATTGGAACATCAAATGGATTCAACCTCTGATTTACGTTACATTGGATTGTTGAAAGCACATAAGGGGAAAAGGGGCGGGAATCTCCAGCTTAAACTGCGGCAGATGGAAGCAAAACTAATATGTCTGCTGCGATGTACTACACGTGGACTAAACTCTGATCACGAAATGCACGTCTTTTTGTGAATTTTAGCCCATTGAATCTCTATGTATTATTGCTAAACCGTTTGATGTTCTATGTCTAGTTTGTATTTTGATGTTTTCATATTATGAATTTTGCTATTTATGGTTTTGTGGCCAGTCATCACTGTGGCGCACCACTGATGCGCGTTCAATTGCCAGCACCTATTTTTTTCATATTCTCTATCAAACGTTACTGGGAACACCCATCTTTATCATTTTAATTTTAGGACAAAGATGTTACCATACAGTATTTTTTGGTATTTGTTAGCTCTTACACCATTTTTCTTTAATGTAGGCTTTAGGGGTTGGCTCCCCTGTACTACTGATAACGTTCTGTGCTTCCAACGACTATTTATTCACCATTTTTTCTTGGTCAAGTATTCTGACCTAATTTGCATCTTAATATTATGCTGGTGTGTTCACGGCACTTGCCGTAACGGTGATTATTGTTCGGTGCCGTGTTTACATTGTACGTCATCGCTTGCGACTGTATTGACCAATCTCCTTTTTGATCCTCACTCTGTTGACATCATACGTCACCGCAGCGACGTAACGTACGAACGTATCCGTCGGCGTCACTCGCGTGACGGCATCCATTAATACGGAGCATTTCTGGTAAGCGTTGAATGGAATTGTCCAGATATACTCGTATCTCTCTCGATTAGTCGAGTAAGTAATCATTTCTTTTAACACTGGTTCTTTTCTGTATATGTTCATGTCCTAGTCTCTGATTTGTTATGGTTTCCCTTTTAGGCAATATATCCACGCCGGCAATTTGTGGCCTTTGACATTGTTCACTTATTCACAATATACCCTGACTGATGGGAACTGATTAACTAATACTTAATAGGTGAGTGGCCTTACCTCCAATTTTCTGGTCCTTAATATATTGAAGTTTACAATTAAGTTCAATCTGAGTTTTCTCTTGAATAGGATACCGCTATTGAGCTGTTATTTACAATTTTGAAGGGTAAGGAAGACTTTATTCCTTGTAAATTTCTGACTGACTTAGTACCTTCCCACTGTGGATTTATCTAGCTTCACCTTATTTGTTGTTTCTTTCCTGTCACCAATTACTGGTTACTGTGTTCATTATCTTTTTTTTTTCTGAACATCACTATTTTTGATGACGTTAATCGAAACTTTGGTCACCACTGGATTTTTTGGTTGGTACTTGGACTTGCATGGGGGCTGTGCCACGGGGTGCTGGTCACAATTAACCTAGAGAAGACAATAAGGCTTTAAACGAATTTCAAGTTGATGAATTTACATATACTTTTTCTCGATTTCTGTTTATTTCTTTTGTGGTCTTTTGTTCTTTCTTGTTTGTCTACATTGACCTGCCACTGCTGTACTACCGTCCTTACCTGATTCTTGGTATGTTTTTTACTTACACCCTTTTCATAATTATCATTTACTGAATATGTTGACTATGTGATGCTATTGATGTTTGTGATCTAGCCTTGAAAACGACCCGAGTGTTGAAACACGTGTCGGTTATTTCTCAATCTACCTCATTAAAATACTGTACCTTGATTGCTGGTTGTTGCATTGTAATGGTGTCAAGCGCAATCCTACCCTTCTTTGTCATATAACCATATACATACTGTCATTGCTTTTGTTATTTTTGCGCTAGCCAAATGCAGTAATGCACAACCGCAAAGCACAAAAAATCCTGAGCAAGCTTGCTGATGCTTAAAGCCAATAGGTGCATGTGCATGCAGGAGTGCATATGGAGCCTGATCGAACCACGTATAACTAAACCTATTGGGAACGTAGTATGACATGGACAATGAAGAAACCGCATCATAGGGTTTTAGGAAAATTACAGCAGGCCTCATATCACCGAGCATGAGAGAAGCAGAGCTGATTCAGGCTGCACAGAGAGCAAGACGTGCAAAGACAAGCTTGCCGCCAAGATCAGAGATATGAGGACATATTCCAAGCTCCAGACGACAAAGGGACCAGCTGCATAAAAACAGAATAAATCCTCATAAATGTGAGCTGCAGAGCTCAATTGTGTGGTCTCTAAACACATGATACATACAGATGAGACAAATGACAGTCTTCTGTGGTAGGAACGGGGAGCCGATCCCAGAAAACCAGATGCAGACCGCAACAAGTGTTGTGACGTAAGGCACGCTTTCTCATAGGCAAAGATGGTACACACAAGTTGCAATACAGACATAATTGTTCACATCACCTTGACAGTGAGCTGAGAACTCGATCAGGACCAGGCCTGGAGGTATCAGCTCGAACCAATCACAGTTTAGAAACCCAGGGTGGATGGCAAGGGGCAAGAACCAAGAGTAAGCCCACTGCTCTTCAACAATGTAATAGATAGTTTCTTGCAAATGGAGCAGGCCAGCCACCTGACATGCAAGAGCCATTCGAATAACATTTATAGGTGTCTGTATAGGCTATTGATCTTTCAATGCCCAATCCCTCACACTCATAGGTTTTTTGGAGCAGGGCCCAAGTGATGATGCCAGAGTCATACAAAACCAGCCTGCGTGTCGTGGAGCATTGCGATGTACCAGAATCTTCCTGTGTTCTTGTATTGATCCCTGTTGGTTTTAATTGCAATAAACAGCCATTGTACTTGCCGTCTGGCTGAGTCCTCCATTTATTCTGGGGAGGGTGTTGGGAACTCCCAGTCCGCGGACTCACAGCCTCGCTCTGGCATACCTAGCCGTCTCACTGAAAAAGATGGTTCAATAATTTTAGCTTCAAGCATCTGCTTGACTTCCTGGATGATGGTCGCTTTCCTCGCCTCGAGTAGTATATAAGGTTGTATATTTTACCATCAGGGGTGCGGATTTGGCGGTAGAATCCATTCACTCTCCCAGGCTTCTCTTTGCATACATCAGTAAATTGGAGGAGTAGGTCAGAGAGATCTTGTTTATGGTTATTACTAAGTTCGGGATGTGTCGGGTAATAAACACGACAGAATGGTAGTAGTACACTCTGTAGGGTTTTCGTTGCATGCTTTTGCAAAGGTTTTCAATCAGCAGGCTGGTTCTGAGATTTTGTAGTTACAAGCTCCTGTCTGTTCTAGCACTTCATAAGGCGTGTAACATTTGGATATTAGTTTATTCTCAGAGGTTGGCAATAACACTAATACCTTTTGTCCTACAGAGAAAGACCTTAAAGTGACCTTTTGATTTTATGATGTTTTCTGCTGTTCTTGTGCCTTGGCCATATGCGTTTGGACTAAAGATCTTATCACAGTCATATGTTCTTTAAGACGGTGTGCAGTTTGGGAGAGTGGAATTGGGGCTTCCTCAATTTCCTCTCAGGACTCTCTCAACATGTCCAGTATATCTGACATGTTCCCATAAAGTAATCCAAACAGGGAGAATGCTGTAGAAGTCTGGGAGGGGGGGTCTTTCTTTTGAACAGCAAATAAAGCCAAGGTACCATCCAATCCCAATTCTTTCCATTTTGCTCCACTAGCTTCCATAATATCATCTCCTGGGTCTTATTAAAACTTTCTACAAGGCCATCTGTTTGTGGATGGTATACTGAAGTTTTTAGGGTGGTAATATGTAATAGTTGTTTCACTTCACCCATGAGTTTGTTTGTGAATGTAGAGCACTAATTTGTTAAGATTCAATCACACATGCTTTCTTTCGGATCAGTATTCAAAAAGGTTTAGTTTAATTTAAATAAGTCACATTGAATAAACCAAAAACAAATAACCAGTTTATTGTCCTGCTGGGAATTTGCACCCTTTTCAGGGGCCTATTCACAAGTTCGAATAATACTGTTTCCCTGGCCCTCTCCTGGCTTTGTCATATTCATCTCTTTTACAGTTCGGTATTTTCAACAACAAAAAAATCCTTTGGTTTTCTCAGCAGCTACAGGTTATCGTGCTAATAAAAATTATTCAGTTAAATCTTGACCGGCATTCATATTGCCCAAATGGTCCCTTGCTCGAAAGCGACCTGACCTGCAGCAACCACACTGTCCACACCTCAGCATCCCAAAGTCATTCAGGTTTGTCTGACTCACCAGGTATGCTGTCTCCAGTCGATGTTCTCCATGGCAGTAGGCTTGCTGTGGCTGTCGCTGCTCCCAGCTCAGCCCGACTCTCCTCCAGGATCTCCGCCACCTCGGTTGAATGGAGAGTGAGTCTCCCTGACTCCAGGAGGTATGCAGACCAGCTCTGCTACCGGAGACTTTCTGAGTGCTCTCTCCACAATCCGCTTCTGAGTCAATAAAGAGAGGATGTATGGCTCTTGTGCATCTCTTCCTCATCCCAGTACCTGACTGGTGTATACTGGGAGATGATTTACTGGAAAAATATGGAAGGGACTGGTAACACCCTATAAAGTCCTGAGGGATATCTGGCCCCTTTTCAAATGGAAATGGGGGATACTGTTTCTCACCCAAGGGTGCCTCATCCCCACTCCCCAAGTCTCCTACACCCAGGTGATCCTCCCTCGCATATCCACTCAAAGGATCAGGATCTGATAGTGACAGCCTTTCCTTGGCCACCTGGGAGGAGGATATATATTGGGGAAAGGAGTGAGGATGCCTCCGATTCCCCACAGTGCTTATATCATATTGAAACATGATTGCTACATCTCATAACCAACCTACTTATCAGGTCTCCCATATAGCACATTGGAGTAACTTCAAGGCATTCTTTGTACCAAAACCATACTTAAGACCGCAACAGCTACCTAATGGATTGTGTTACTGGGCAAATAAAATTAACAGCGCTTGAAACTGTTTTCAGCACCGCTCAACCTTTTCCTTTTATTTCAAACCCACCTCCCACACTTGTACCAGATCATATTGAACAGCCTCTCAGTGCTGTGCTCACCAACAGTAGAGGGCTATTTACTCTTTCTGTACTTTCAATTGGGACCAAAGTAGTTAGAAAACTAGATTATGCAGCAATAATATCTGCTTTTGCAGCAGAAACATCTAGGACTGTGTATGTGCACGGCAATCAGTGATGCTAGGTCACAACTGTGAATTTTTAATACAGCACCCAGATAGCAGCAGGGGCACAACATTATGATATCACTGCCACAACTGCCAGAACTGAGGCTATCACATTGGTGGCTCCCTGTGAGGAAAGGGATAACGCCAAGGAAAGAGCCTAGATTGCAGCACCCCTCTTGGCATTGAGGTACCATATTAAGATTTCACCACTGTGACCTGGATAAATTCATTGGCGCAATCCCATCTTCATGGGAAGCACAAATGAATGAACCCTGGTTGCAGCAGGGAAATCATAAGGTGGCATCCTTCCTTCCATAACAATAAAGAAGCCAGGGTCATGGCATTGGAAATTTGGAACAGCCCCCTCCTGGCAATGGGGACATGTAATTATGAGGAGCCTGGTCTGTGGCAGTGAAAAGCATGCTGAACCAGGTGATGTTTCTGTATGCTAAGAATGAATCTAGTGCATGCTATGACCCCAACTGTCCTGCTTTGCTCAGCCCCACGGGACAACTTCTCTATCGCATCCTACAATACACCTCATCAATTAAAAAAAACTGTGGTGGGATTTGTGGTTTTATGGCTTGGTGAAGCGTTGTTTCTTATACATTTACACACTGTTTCACAAATCTGCACCAAATGACAATACCCGCTACATGACATTTGGGCACTCCACCCTCTTCCCTGGATTTCAGCACAAGCCAAAATGTGTTGGTTGGTTTGTGGCTTGGTGAAGCGTTGTTCGTATAAAATTCCACACTGATTCCCCAATCTGCACCAAATGTTTTATGCTTACCTGTTAGGACCCTCCGGACATTACTGTCTACATGACATTTGGACACACAACACCTTTCCCTGGATTTCACCAAAAGTTAACATTTATTTGTCTATTTGTGGCTTGGTGAAGAGTTATTCCTTATACAATTCCACAATGTTTCATCAATCTGCATCACATTTTCAATAGTTTACCTGTTAGACAACTTTGAAAATTACTGGCTACATGAAATTTGGAAACCCCATCCCTTCCCCCAGATTTCAGCAAAATTAAAAATGTGTTTGTGACCAGCTGACAAAGCCATAAACCATGCTCACCAAGAAGGGAAACAAACAATGTATCAGAGGCGAATGGACCTGAGAGGCGAATGTGAAGGCAGGTAGCATTCCAAAGTTTCCAAAATTTTGCTGCTTATGGTGCAATATATTTTTTTCAGACGTTTTCTGCAAGATGGTGCCTGCCGACAAAGCCGTAAACCATGTTCACCAATAGGAAGCAAAAAATGTTGTTTCTAAACAAGCTTTACAATGCAGTAGACCATGTTCACCAGGAAGGGAAACAAACATTTTTGCTGCATCATGTGAAATTACTTTTCCAGAAGAATTTTGTGAGATGGTGCCTGCTGACGAAGCCACAAAACATGTTCACTGTCAAGGGAAACAAACAATGTTGTTTCTCAACCAGTCCAGACACAAGGAGAAAGCCACCTTTCAAGGCCCTAGGATGCAGGCTTTCCAAGATATTTGATCCACAATGCACTGCACCAAACTGCACCAAGCCAGGGAGAGGCGCAACAGCGACCTATAGGATCATTCATTTTCAACAATTGATGAGAGTGTTATCATGGCCATCTACAGAACCTGTTTGGAGAACGAGTACTTCACCTAGTACTACATATAATGCACATGCAGATTTCTAAACTATACCCCCCAAAGAAATCTATTGTAAATTCTTTACACATTACTTTTGATAAACACATCTTCAAAACATATCACTCTTTCTCAAATCATTTTACTGCCAATTTAAACACCTTCTAAATCAGACAAACACAGTACAACCTGACACTAGCTAAGTTCACTGGACAAAAGTAAAAATGTAACTAATGAGTCATAGGGACACCATTTAGAATGCAGAAGATCAAACAGAGAAAGATGACAATATCCCACACATCAAAATGTCTACCTCCATTACCACACCACCCAATACATACCTTGGAACCCAATGTCATGGAATGACTGTCAACATGAAAACTGTTGATCATTCAAAACATCTAATCAAAGTGCTTTGCTTTTCATTCATAAAGGACCAGATAGGTCATTGCCTCACCATTCTGTTGTATTTCTCTCTGAGAAACAAACATGCCCAGCATGACCAAAACCAAGAATCTGTTTACATCTTTGGAGACACTTGGATTCATTGTTTCTGGGTTTCCTCTGCCCACCAAGCCATCTGTGTGGCCCTCTCGCGACGATCAGACTTCTCCTTTGTGCTCCAGTGCAGGCTTCCATGTTGATCCTTCTGACTGGCTCTGATTCTATCTGCATGAAACTGAATTCTCTTATGTTACTCCCAGCATTGGGAGCAGAGATACCACTAATTCTGCTCTTCAGGAATGGTGTTTAACAGAGTGGAGTCATTCAATTTTAAAGGGCCCTGCATATCATTATACTGTTCAATCCCCTCATAACCAACAAACATTTGGGACTCTGCTTTCAAGGAAGGTGTAGTCAAATCTTTACCTGGGGATTCTGTGTCCCTGAAAGGTGGGGACGCCCCAGTACGATTCTGCTTGCCCTTTCCTCTAGGGAATGTTAAGGGTAGCATGCTCACCTCCCTAGTCCCAAAGGGGGTGGCTCCCCTTCAGGAGGAGGGAGAAATTTCCTGGATTCATAGCAATACCTTACAGTAATCCACCATCAACCTATTTGCAGTACAAAATGTGGAAAAAGAAGTTGGTCAAAAAAATGTCAACCATTTAATTTCGACCAAAGATGTGAATAATATTGCTTGAATTGTGACTGCTTTTTCACTTGCTGTCTAAGGATTTTTAAGAGACAGAGCTAAACAATGTCTTCAATGCCTCTTGTAAAGCACCTTGGAGTACAGGAATTGTACCCATGAAAAACAAAACATGTATCTTCAAGGTAGCAGATGAGAGAAAGTGGCAAATTGGAAATTCAAATATTATCAATACATGCTAAATTGTATGTAAGGCAATAACCTCAATTTCAGTGGAAAGCCACCTTACCATTTGAAAACCTCAGTCAGACATTGCACCTTCCTTAAAATATTGCCTCAAACCTTACTGATTTCACTTAGTGAACTTTATTAGTGTTCAACAGATTTCATATCAATATAAATAATAAACTCATATACAAAAGTAGATTTTGATGTTTCTGTTTCAGGCAATTCATCAGCATCTTCTTCATCAATTTATTCCTTTGAAGGTTAGTTTTCTTCGAGGCATTCTTGATTGCTTTTCATCTGTTTTCCAAATGCTTGTAAATATTATTTTTACTACTAATTGTGTATACGTTTCCTATTTTGAAGGCTACAACCCGATAAAGAGGATACAATATTATTAGTCAGATTATTTAAATATCTCTAAGAACAATTATGTAAACACTATTAAAGATCTTACTTGAGAATTTAGTGCTTGTCTTATGTAATTATTGGGTTCATATGGGCATATGTTTAGTATATAATTTCATGGCAATATTTTTGATGTCCTAATGTTTCTGCAATTCTAAAATTATTAAAACTACTTACTTTTTCTATTAATTTCTGAACAGTAAAATAATAAAACTCTTTCTCTTTCTCTTTTCTTGTATGAATTGTAAACTGAAAGACATTAGTGTGAGCAAGAAGGGTGGGTTCTTTCTATTTGCTTCTTACTCTTTATGCAGAGCTATAATTAGCCAATAGAATACCAAGTACCTCAGCTCTTGTTCGTCTATTATACCTATAAGGCACTGTTCTTTTGTTATCGAAGAGTCTGTGGACCAATGAAACTTGAGACACTATTTTTAAATTACCTCATAGTTTCTTATTGATTCATGTGTGGCAGGTGTATTAGTGATATTAGCTGATGATCTTCACATTATCGTGTTTGTTGCCTGATATACTGGCTGGGTTGCATTACAGCTTTTCCCTTTGGGGAGGTATTGGCAAACTGCCGGGACTCACTGGTGGGGTGAAGCTGTAATACAGCCCAACAAGAACTCCAGGGCGGTTGTAGGTGATGTCCCCAGCCTTGGACATCCATTTACCGTGTGGGTGTACCATCCCCAAGCACAGCGGCAGCTGTAGATTGCCCTGGCAGGGCCCCTTCCCTCCCCCAAGGGAAATTCTGTAACGCAGCCCAGCCAGCGCTCCAGGATGGTCAGGGGTGATGTCCGTGGTCTTGGGCGGCTGTCTCCCATGTGGTTTGACAATCCCCAAACCCTGCCGGGGCTCCGTGTAACCACTGCTGGGCTTGGTGATGGTCAAACCACATGGGAGGGTAGACTGTGCACAAATTTACAATTGAATTTTTGAACAACCACCCATTCTGTGGACTCACCTGTCTCTTCTGGACTTGTTTCACGGGTGAGTTGTATTTCTTATTTTTTCTGCTTGGTCTTTTCTGTTGGGTGTAGGCTTAACATATTGCTGATTTTATTTTCTAGCCTTTAAGTTCCCAGTTTATTAAAAAGAAAAAAAAAAACGTTTTCCCATTGTATGTATGCTTCAGCATTTAATTTATGGTTTGTTGTTGCCTTGAAGACTATAAGGCTTTTAGTGATGGCTATTTTTAGCTTTTTGATCACACCTTGAGGCATTCTGCAGATAGATCACATTTATTTGTATTCTATTCCAGTTGGAGTTACTCACCCTTGGTATTTCTTTGAAATCTTCCGAATGTCTGCAGACCAGTTCAGATATGTGTAAAGGTCAGCATCTTGTTTGCTCATAGACTTTGCTCCAATTCTTTTTCTGTGAAGGGGTTGCCCTTCGATCTTTTCCCTCTTGTTTCTTTGAATTGCAATTATTTCTATTATTTAACACCATTTAGTGTTGTTTTCATTTAGGCATATACATACTCATTAGAGGTTTATGTTTATATGCAGGGTCCGCAAAGCTATTTGTTTTGGGTCCTGAAGAAGGCTTCGGTCATAGAATTCTAGACACCAGCCGAAACGTCAATCCATCAAACGAAGAAGTCGCCCGATATTAATATTGGTTGCCCAGTACATGTATATATTACCGTGACACTGTATAAGGACTTGCAATACATCTTATATTGCCTTTAGTTTAGGTCCTATTGATGTAGACCTGCAGAAAGATGTATGTTCATGTTGTGCTGGCAAACTGTGGTCTAATGTTCCACTCTTTGTACAGTTTCAACTTATCTACATAGAGTTCTTAAATTATGCAATTTATGTTATGAACCTATAGTATTTTACAATCATTTAATGTTAGTTTGTTCACATGATTGTTTTTTTGCATTTTTTGATTTATTTGCACATTTATGTAATGTCTATTTGTCCTTTGTTGTTGATTTAGGTTTTCAGTATTCAAAATTGAGTTTATATATCAATATATGAATTATGTTTAATGATGATTGATAGCACGTTTATGTGTGGAAAAATGTTTGGATCAAATATGAATATTTCTGTTTTGAAAAAGATTGCAATAGTGTAGACTGATTACTTTGTCAGCTATTTAATGGTTCACATAATTGATATATCTACAAAGGTTTTTTTTCATGACCTAATTAAAATACAGGTCCTCAGTCTGTCCTGTTTTCTTTTATAGGCAGAGGATGGGGGAGTTTCCCACCTCTGCCCAAATTTTAGTTTTGTTTTGAAGCAGTTTTTTTGAAACTTGTAGATAGATGTTGGGAACTCACCCCTGGTACATGGCAAACCACCTGGGAGACAGCCGCCCAAGGCCAGGGACATCACCTCGAACACCTTCTTCCTTTGGGAAAGGACAGGGAGCCCGCTGAGGACTCCTGAAACTGCCACTGGACTTGTGGATGGTCAACACACATGAGTGATAACCACCCTCTAGCTTCCCTTCCATAAACTGCCACCTCTCCCTTCCACCTCCCCAACACATCTCTCTACCGCCCCATCAGTGTTGAACAATAAACAACAGTAGTCATTTGCACCTGAGTTTCTTCCCCTTTCCAGGCAGGCTTGGGGTTAGGTTTGAAATAGTCCAGTAAACATACCGGGTGAGCTGCAGGGAACAGATTCACCAATGTTCTTGATGGATGTGGATGGTGTTGCTTTGGCTGTGGCAAAGGATTGTAATTTGACTAGTGTACTCTCCACACACTCCAAAATCCAGGACATCAGTGCAAAGGCCTGGATGGTTGCCTCAGTCTCCTCCACCATGTGATGGCTTTGGAGGTTAATATCACCTACCATCCTGTCTAGTTTCTCACAGAAACATGGCATGTGCTGTCCTGTCTTCTTTCCATGACCCGTTATGCCCTTCCTGATGTTTTGGAAGGCGCTGTAACCTAGTCTCCATCTATTGGAGATGTTATTTGACTTCCTGGTGTTTGGTTTCAATTATGTATTGTTGACCTGTGGCTCGAGCTCTCACACCTGGCAAGTGTGCTGCAAGGGGAGAGGGTACAGACCAGGTCATGAGCCGGCACTGGTTGTTGGACTTTGCTAGGGCCTTGTCCATCAGGGGAACACCCTCCAGTGTCACTCTGTTCCCTATCTGAGATGTTTCTGCCGACTCCAGTGCATCTGCATAGTGGATTGGCCGTGTCCTCTCTGTGGTAATCCCCAAATTCCACGAGCTATAGTTTAGATGGTGGGATGACTGCACAGACATCTTGGCTGACTTCCTATATGCAAAGGATGGGTGGAAGGTGGTCTTGTACGTGCTCCACACAACATGGCCCTTCTATTAGCACAATCAGTGCTTGTGGTGCACTCTGTACTGCTTTCTCGGCTGGAGTGACCTTGGATGGCTTTGCTTGCATCTTCAGATTCTCAGATATGGTTTCAGTGGCAGGAGTGGCAGGTGCCATCCTGGATGCCTTCCTCCCTCTTGATTCCATTGGTGTGTTGGTGGAACCTCGGGCAGTGACATTTGCAGCAGTGTTAGCTGTTTAACTGTCAGAATGTCCCGCAGAATAAGGTCATTGCACCTCTACTGGAAATACCTAGGCTTACGGAAATGTGCTGAAAGAGATTGGCTCTTTTAATACACATGGTCCCAAAGGGGTGCACATTTGGCAGGAACAGTTTTCCCCATCAGCTGGCCCATCTGCCTGTGTGCCTTCTTGGCTACCTCTTCGGGGAGCACCATGAGGTTGTGCACCAGATAAGTTTCGTTTCCTCTGTCTCCAGTCACTGCCCTTTCCTCTTGCACACTCCTTAACAGATAGCCGACAGGGACTGAGAGTTGGAGTGGATTGAGAAGCTGTAATGGCTGCACAGATACATGTTCTTTTCTGGATTTCTGGTTCCGTTTTTTTTTTTTGTGGTTGCTCAGGTATTCATAAAGCTAGTGTGATCCAACAGGTGTACAGGATGTGTTTCTCGTCTTTACAGATTTCATTTTCCCGTGAGTGTTTAAAGAATAAAAATTCCACACTTTCAAATGTGGCGTGCATGCCATGTGGGACCCTTGATACGTTTTTATATTTTTTTGATATTATTCAAAAGAGGGAATGCCCCTAAGGCAATTTTGGCTCTTGTTAGAAATATGTCTTCCTATTATTCGCCTCCAATTCTGAATCCCATTACTTAAATCTGAGGAGTGCGTCTGCACCTCTGGCATACAACAACTTGCCTAATTTATCATTGCCCCGCCCCTCCCATCTCCCAGCGTCATCATAATGCGGCCATTGCTGAACCTTCTTGTTTTCTGTCTGCCAATTATCAGCAACAAAGTCCTCATACTCTTTCTTAATTCCTTTAGGATTTTATTTTTTTTATGTACTATGACACATGCCTCTCTGATGGGCAAGGTGTACTGTGGATTTGAATGATGGAATTCAGGGTTGTGGGTACAACATCTCATCAAGATATGGGAGAAGGATTAGACTGGTGTTTGGTCTGTTACAATATTGGCTGTTGGAGGACCAAAGTGGGAAGAGAATGCATCGGTCAAATATCTTCCTTTAGCAACAGAAAATATCCAACCACTCCCACATCCCTCTATAGGCAGTAAAGGATGTGAAAAGGAAGCAGGTACATGAAAATGGCAAACATACTGGATGCATGTACCATAAAACAGCAATGCAGAGTACACTGTTGCTCAATGTAAACCAATGTAAAGAACATATAAGGGTGGGGGATTGACCCTTGTTTTGCTTGGCTTGGAAAATCGCCCCATACTCTAATAAGAATTGTTGTACCTGGAGAGGGTCTCATTTGGAGGGGGATAGATTCTGTCCCCTCTTCTTATCTAGATATTCTGCAGTCCTCCTCGTGGCTCATGGACAGTAGCAATAAAGAGTTAAAGAAAACATGTCTCCTTGGTAGCACATGACAAGCTTCCCCCCTTCTAAGTCTGCTATAGTGTCCAACATGACTAAAGGGTACTTGCAATAGTTCATCCTGAAACCCTGGAACCCTTCACAGATGGAGTGACTGTGAGAGGACTCATAGCAACCTGAACAGTTTACTGTCACTTCTCCTTATCCTACCAGATTTCCCAACATTGAATGAGGAGGGAGAAATCATACAGTCTGATAGAATAAAGAACAAAGTAATACCTAGGGATGCTCTTCTTGAGGTCTTCAAATATCTGTCCCAGATATTAAATGTACCTGTTAATTTGCAATTCAGTCTGTAGAATAGCCCTATCGAGGGTGCGTATGTTTCCCAGTATACATTTTTGATTGTTTAAGACTACAACATTATAGATAACCATGCTACATCTAGATTCTGCACAAGCACTTCTCCCATAGCTGACAGTCATCAACAGCTCCCCACACTCAAGGCACCTTCCTTGATCCCAAAGACTGGACACATTGTCCTGCTTCTCAAGGAACCCAAACTACATCCCAACTACCCCCATCACGCATCAGCCCTTCCTAGGTAATGTCTTTCAGAAAGAAAAAAGCCTTACAACTCCTCCAACACATTGATGTCAATAACCTCCTTTAGTCCTACCAACCTGAATGCAGACCGATATGCAGCACTGAAAGGGCAACCATTAGATGACTGATTATGTCCTTAACATTCTCATTGATGGCCATCTTGGCCTTCTGGTTCTTCTCAACCTCTCAACAGCTTTCGATGCAGTATACTAGCGGACACTCACCGAGATTCTATATCGCAGCATCACAATCAGCAAGATCGTCCTCAGCTTGTTCAAATCCTACCATGCTAATGGCACCATTTCTGCAGATCTCCAACTTTACCCATCACCTGTGGAATTATGTATGGATCCATCCTCTCCCTGTCATCTTCACTCCTTATATGGAACAACTTAGAACCCTCCTTGCTCCATGCATCCACCAATATGCATATGATATGAAGCTCTAGCTCAAGATATCCTTCTTCAAAGATATCCAAAAGCTCAAGGCCTGCCTCTCATTAGTCCAGTCCTGGATGCCCAGTGCTTACCTGAAGCACAACCCCTTCAAGACCGAATTCCAACAAGACCGAAACGTGTCTGTGGTTGCTTGCGTTTTCTGTATAGATGGAACATGTTTTAGTAGTTCAGGCTGGGCTGCTCCCATTGGTGGCAGTACTTGACTACTTGACTGATTTGCATATGGCTGGACCCATTTTACAATGGCACAGGAGGGCTAAAGACAGTGGTGTGGAAAGTTGCCCAGAGCAGTGCCAGTGGCTCAGATTTATTGAAAACCTTTAGTCCATCACTTTTTGGTTTATAGATCAACAGCACCAAACAGCTTGACATCCAGACCTGGCTCTCTGCTATGCACCTTGATGGCTTTACACCCCAGCTGGCCACCGGTACCAAGTCCTTTGGGTTTGACATTGACAGACACCTCAACTTCAAACAGCACACATCAAGGAAGACACAAAATGTTTGGTACCAACTTTCTCTCCTGCAGAGAATCAAGATTTTCATCCAAGAAAACAATCTGAGATCTGCTGTCCAAGCCTTGGTCCTCTCCCCCCCTGGACCGTGGAAATTCTCTTTTGAAAGGCCCTGTGGTGACTATCCTGGCACCCTGTGATGTTCCCTGCATCCTGCAGCATTAGTCATCAAAGGACTCTGCAAATCTGACACATCATCACAACCCTCATCGAACTGCACTGGCTCCTGTTGCAAGACTAAATCATTTTCAAATCCAGCTGCATCATATACAAGGCTGTCACGCTGAAGTCCCCAAGGTACACCACTGTGAAACTCAGCATCTCTGTAGGCCTACGATCCACCAGAACTAAACACATGTGAATAATTGATACCCACTGGTGCAGGAAGGAAATAACCAGAAGACATGCCTTCTCTGTCTACACTACCAAGACTCTGGAACCTCCTCCTTGCCAACACCAGACTCACCCCCTCACTTCTGAAGTTCAGGAAGGAGCCCAGGACCCTCTTCAACAAGGAAGGGCTCACCCTAACCTGTGGGTTCACATGCACTCCACTCCCCATCCTTTCCATGACTGGGTGAGCTGATCCCCAATGTGCCTTCCTCTGATTGCTTGTAGATCCCTTGACAAATTGCCTACCTTCCCCCTCCCCTGTTGTTACTTACCCACTCCTGTTTTCCTCTGCTCGCCTCACCATGTTCTTCCCCCTCTGATTCTAAAGTGCTCTATTGTTTCTCGAGGCTAGGTCCACGCTCAATAACTACCCTACTAATAATATTATTAATAATATTAATAATAATACTAAGTATAATAATAACAAAATAATTACCTCCAGCTTTTAATTCCTATGTTGCTGTCTTAACTCAAGTTTTTTACCGTGATGATGCATGTAATGAAAATATTGTAAAAGGAATAAACAAGGTAACTCATTGGTGCAATGCTAATGTGAATGGTGTACCAGATATCCTCATAGCTAGAAGGCTTGACTGGGTCACTTTCATGCCACAAAACAATCAGTTAATTGTAAAGTTGTCAAATGTCTCATAACATGTTAGAGATAATGCATTATTATACTGAGATCTATGCATTCTTAATCAGTTGAATAGGAAGATATTAATGGTCCTCCGATACCCTGTTTATAAACCTAGAATGAAAGTATTCAGTGTTCCGAGCACTCAGCCCCCAATGGTCACCAACATTGGGGACCAACATCCACTCTTTGTTCTGCTTTCTTATGTTCCCTAGAAGATTTACATTAAACAAACGTGCACCCTTATTTGCACCGATACACAGAAATAATATCTCAACTAATGTTCTCTTCAATTGGATGACTTCTAACATGTCAGATACCGTGGTGACTATAACATGTACTTCATGGAACATCTTAGAGATATGTCATATGTTAAATAGTATAGATACGCTAAAGGTTTGAGAAATGTGGCACTGGACACAGTTGGATGTATATAACACTGTATCTGTTAGTACTGTGATCAACATTCTAGGAGTTTCGGTCTTTATTGCAAATGATTTTTAATGGTTTTTACAACATTTGCATTTCTTGTATTTTTGTATTTATTTGTAGACCATGGATGTCAATTTCGATCAGAAATTACTTTGAAAAATACATTTACAGATGACTGAGTCAGTCTCCAGATAGGTGCTTGTACAATAGCACAAACATTTTTTGAGGGTGTTCAAAAGATTGGGGCATAGACTAGGGACAAAACAAAACACACAGTATATGTGTGCATATATATTATAGGGTAGCGATAGCTGCCCTATAGTAAAGGTGAGCCGGACTCCAGTAGGAACCCCTCAAAAATCTATCGTCAATAACTTTTGATTCGAGTAATGGTTTGGCCAAAATTTCAAAAGTGTTTAAGAACCCAAGGACCCCCTAGACTGCAAAGTTTTGTGAAATATTCGTAAAATATGTTTCAAGTTATTAAGAGTCAAAAAAACTGTTTTCCAAAAGTGCAGCGTAGTTCTCATTCATTTTCCCATAGACAAACAAGGTAAATGTTTGCAAAAGCGCACAGCCCAAACCCCTAGTCAAATTTGGACAAGGTCTGAAACAATTTGGGCACAACGCATTGACTCGCGATCTATGCCTGGTTTGGGGTTATTCCGTGCAGTCGTTTTTAAAATATTTGACAGAGAAGAGGGTGACCATTCCCAAAAATAGATAGAGATATCTTGGGGATTTACACAAAACCAGTTTTATTTAGAAATGAATTAGCATTTGTAGGTTCAAATAATTGCAAATGACTTTAGTCTAGAGGTGGGAAGGTTGGCTGAAGACAGTTAGTGAAATGTGGAAGTTATAGGAAGTCCAGGGACTGAGTTTGCAAGAAAATGTTTTCTGTAGCCATGGTTACAGATGCACATAGCCGACACCTGAAAGCAAACTGCATCACAGAAACAATTGTTTTGGGGTACACTCTGTGTAGTATGTTAGTATATTTGGAGACTTATTTGATGTTAAGAAGGAACACTGCATTTCCTTAATTGGTTAGGTTTACTCCATCAAGTCTATAGATATGGGCCATGTTGAACTATATGTTGTTGTTTGAAATCCATAATTGGTTGTGGTCTCTCATGAATGCTGAAAACTACATTTTTAACATTTCACTATGATTTTACTATTAAATGTTGTGGTCCACCCCCATTTTTGCCTCTGAGTCAAATTGGAAAAGATTAGAATTGTGTGAGTAAATAGTTCTATTAGTTTTCCCATGTCTTGTTTGACCATTAAAGTAAGGGACTTACCGCTTACATTCCCCAAATCATTGCCACCACAGCGAATTGGTATGATGTCTGGCGGCCCTGTACTTCTAAGACTGAACAATTTTGGAAAAAAAACTTGGAACCAACGTATTCCAAACCATTTAATTGTAAAATCTCTCAAACCTAGGTCCATGTCAATATTTAGTTTTTCACAAAAAGGCAGTAACCAAAACAGCCATCTGTGTCCGATCAGCCACACAGTTTTCAAACCAGACATGATATCTGCAGTATTTCTCATCTTCCAGGAAAACTATTCCTAGTTTGAATTTCTAGTAGTTTGTATGAGCAGGCTATTTATGATGTGTGTGTTTTCAAGATTGTAGTTGGTTGATGGTACTGTTGCAATTATCCGCGGTATCCAGCAGCCATGCAGGGCACAACGTTGCTATCCACGGTTAGATGTGGCAATCTGTGCAGCCACAGCTATATTCTGGCAAATGGTATTTTGTGTGTTTTTGGGTGTTTGGTATCCATGGCTATCTGACATTTTGCATTGAGTGTTTTGGGGAATTGGGAGAGACCAGGGGAGTGGAGGAGGACCATGGGGAGTGGATGGGGGCTGGCAGGCATGTTAGGGACACTTGTCATCAATGACATTTGTGATGTTATCTTTGATGTCATGGGTGTTAGTGTTAGCAGTGTGCAGTGGTGGTGCAAGGTATGGTTGCTTAGCTTACCATAACTGGCAAATTTCTGGGGTTTTTCAGTTTTACTTATAAACATAATATGGATAGGTTGTTATTTGTGCAAAGTAATAGGTTTTTAGTAGCACAACTTAACCATAAAGTCCCTTTAACCCAGTTTTTTCACTGAATTTCATAGGTTTTTACCAGCATACCCTTAATTTCTATAGAGGTACCAGACTTCATACTGAACCCCCAACTCCCACGCAGATAACCTCTGGGTCCTTGGACTATGCAACTGTTCGCGGACCTCGAGTAGCATCCAAACTGCCCAAAGGGTCAGGGGTTCTCTTACATTTTTGTACCATGTGTCCTGTCAACGCTGATCAGGTGTACCCCTCCTCACCTACTTGTTCTGTAGAACTGTTCTGGGTGTATTCCTTTCGGTGGGCGCTTCTTACTTCCCTTTGCTTCTTATCTTTAGACTTTGTCTCCTGCTTCTCGTGTAAATAAGGCCTGGCTCCCCCGGAGGCCACCTTCACTGGGTGTGTAACCCATGCCAAAGGGAACCCCAGGGAGCCAGCCTCAATCCAGGGAAAAAGCAGATGGCTTCAAAAAACCCTGGTGATGGTATGTAGTGCCAAGTCCTAGAGGTAAGTCTTCTACAGCATAGTCCAAGGTAAGGTCTCTTCCTTCCTG
Source organism: Ambystoma mexicanum (assembly GCF_040938575.1). Lineage (NCBI taxonomy): Eukaryota > Metazoa > Chordata > Amphibia > Caudata > Ambystomatidae > Ambystoma > Ambystoma mexicanum. Next base: position 1,019,333,387 of record NC_090935.1, on the reverse strand, counting down.
ACCAACAATAGGATTCAGATGGAATGTAGTCTCCAAGAACCAGCCTGAAGAGGACGGCAGATCTGATGCGCACACACTTGTGATTCACAGACACCCAGCCTTGGGTTTACAGATGGAGTCCGAAATGGAATGAGAGAACAATGGGAGGAAGTGGGATAGGTTCAGAAAAGGTAAGTGCCACAAGAGTGAAATCCCAAGAATTGGAAGGTAGTGCAGAGGTACTGAAAGGATCGAACAGTCAGAAATGCCTTCCACAACGGACGCATAAGAAATCAGAAGGAAACACTGCAAGTGGCTAGAGCTGGGTAGAAGAGATAGGACTCACTGCATGGAGGACATGGAGAACAGATAGCGATGGTCGCCGTAAGGAAGTACGAGCAGGAGGCCAAGGAGCGGGCTGAAGAGGGATAGGAAAGAAGGGCTAAGAGATAAACTGGAACAGGAAAAACAGGAAAATCTTCTGCAGTACGAGAACTGTAGATGCTACAGCGGGCACCGGAGACGGATAAAACGCACGTGCTGATGACGCGGCGCGTTGTTATAGTAACGGCATCCCTCTTATGGTGGCCATCTTGAGTGTGGGCTAGGCCATGACCAGATGATACCACTGGGAACTCGCTTCTCTGTGTTGCGTGGATACGTTTCCATCTACTCCATGCCTTCAAAGACTGTGGCATGATACCATGCAGCAAAGACACTGAACATGTAGAAAGAGCAACACATAAGTGAATTAGAAGGAAAAATGAAGTATGTCTACAAACTCTGTAGCTACTTATTACATGTTTCACAGTACACAAAACTCTAATACAAAAGCATTTGTCATTTTACTATTCAACATGGCAAGATTATGAATATTACACCTCTATCGTGTATGCTGCACACAATGCCTATGCTTCTACATGAGTAGTTTCCTATACTGGAAAGAACTCCATAATACAATGCTATTTATAGCAATGGATTGCTTAATGAACTACATAGCTCATATTTATCCCAATGACCCCTGACACTTTTTTGCCAACATTATAATAAGAATCCCTTGTAGAGACACTTCATGAAAAGTAAATGCAAATGTCATGTCATCAGTGATGTCATCAATGACATTTGTGATGTCATCTTTGATGTCATGGGTTTTAGACTTAGCAGTACACAGTGGTGGTGCGAGTTATTGTTGCTTAGCTTACCATAATTGGCAAATTTCTCTTTTTTTTCTGTTTTACTTGTAATAACCATAATATGGATAGGTTGCTATTAGTGCACAGTAACTATAACGTCCCTTTAAAAAAGTTTTTGCACTGAATTTGATAGATTTTTAGTAGTGCAACTTAACCAGAACGTCCCTTTAACAACGCTTTTTCACTCAATTTCATAGGTTTTTTCCAGGATACCTTTAATTTGTATAGATGTACCATACAACATACAGAACCCCCTATCCACATACTGATAGCCATAGGGGCCACGGACCGTGCGACTGTTCGCGGACCTCGGGTAGTATCCACACTGCCCAAAAGGGCAGGGGTTCTCTTACATTGTTATACCATGCAGCAAAGATACTGAACATGTAGAAAGAGCAACACATAAGTGAATTTGAGGGAAAAATGAAGTAGGTCTACAAACTCTGTACTTATGAAAGCAACACAGCAATTGCATAGGGTATGCAACATACTGGAATGCTCCAACAAGAAAAATAACCTGTGCTTCAAACAATATTACCTCTGTGCTGCTTTTCATACAAACTGAGAAGCAACTGTTAGCGGGACAACTGCCAAGTACTGACAACAGAACTGTTCTACTAAGTGGTAAATTCACTAAATATTTTTTTATAACTGCGCAGTTTGTTCTGTGTACAATACTAGGAAAAATTATTTTTCTTTTTTTGCTCATAAATGCCAAGCACCCTGGAATGGCTTGAAGAGAATTTCCCTCAGAATGAAATGAGTGAAGACAGTAACTCCATTGGTACACAACAAAGTCTGAAAAGTAAGACAGTTAATACACATTGCTTCACATATACCTGACAGATATGGTTTTCTTTACCCGTGCATACAGGAAATGAAGGAAATGTCCCAGAAGCAGCAGCTCCTCCACAAGTGCATGGGCACATAGAACATTAAACAAACAATGTACAAAATAAACTAGACAGCTTTTCCACAAAAATGAAACAATTGCTGAACACTTTTGCTGTCTTAAAAGATTGTGTACAGGGACATATCATGGAGAAAATTAAATACCACTGCCCCACCTGCACCTGTACCTTTAGCCCTATCCCTGCCAACTATCCTCACAAATTCCCTGTAAATAAATACATTACGATGAGACCTTTCTCCCTTCCTCCCCTGAAACTCCACCTGTGGAAAACCCTAATTCCCCAGTATGTTACCGTTTCTGCTACACCTTCTCTTTCCTAATTGTGTGTATATATGTGTATAATAAAGTGCTATGTGGGTAATGTTGTTTTGTGTGTGTTCTTTTTTTTAAAAAAGCCCTGTTATGTGTCCGCGGAGCACGCAAGTGTCCGGGATGTCTGCAATTAATCAAGATGGAGGTATCCTGCGGACACCGCGCTGGTCCAGAAGGTCTGTATTCAAAATGGTGGTGACCATAGGACCCCGCTTCTGTCCACCTTGAATTAGTTTGGGGACCCCAACGCTGTCTGGTGGACACCTGCAGACAAAGAGCCTGTCCAGCATGTCCACAAAGTTGTGACGTACTTTAATTATTTTCTGGGACCCAACCCATGTCCAGCAGACACCTGTGCGCATGCGCATCTCTTTTCCTGCATCCTACGGACAACGTGCCTGTCTGGCATGTCCGCAAAGTTGTGGTGTACTTTTAATTAGTTCAGGGACCCCAAACCTGTCTGGCAGACACCTGAGCGCATGCGCATCTCATCCCCTGGGTCCTACGAACACAGCAGCTGTTCAGAATTGTCCACCGCACATGTGTCGCAGTTTTAATTGGTTCAGGGAGCCCAATACTGCGCACAAAGGATCACGTTCAATAGGTGTCCTGCTGACAGCCATCCCATTCGCGAACGTCTGTGATGTCACCATGTGACCACACCCACGCTAAGCGTAGGTGCTTATCTGCAGACAGGGTCTGGGACCCGGATACCAAAAAAGTGCTTTATTAAGCAATCCAAGATGTTTTACTCTGAAACTTCACCCTTGCAGATCTCCAAAAACATGCCCCTGCCAAGCTAAAGACTTTTTGAAACTTTTTTAGTCCATTTTGGAGTACACAGTGTCCGCGGAGCCTGCGACTGTCTGCAAAGCACGCCCCAGCAACCCTATAAAAGGGCACCCACCAGTGAAGCTCCCCATTCTGTTTTGGCTGACCAGGACAGAACACTGCTCCACATTTGTGTTTTTGCATCTTTGCTTTTGGCTCCTTGCTGGAACTGCTTTTTCTCCTGGCTTAATTTCATTTAGCTACTAGCAGGAATTACTTAATCTGGTGACCAGGATTACTAAGCATTGCTGCAGCTTGCTGTGCGCTGTTTCCTGTTTTGCAGGTTGCTGTCTTCCTAGTTCCTGATACCTTTGGTGATGGCATCCAAGGCTGCTCTTGCTGTTACTGACTCTGCCTCAGCACCCCCACCACCACCACCACCAACTCCCCAAGGGCCTGTAGAGGGGAATAGGCATGATGATGCAGAGGAGGAACAAAAGGAAGATGAGAATGAGGTAGTGGAAGTCCACCCTACCTGCTCACAGAATGAGTCTTCGGAGTGGATGCTCTTTACCACCATTGGAAAGAAACCCAAGGCCAGTGCGGCCAAGGTTTGCTGTACTAAGTGTGGCTCCATACTCAGTCACAGCAAACCTTGGCTCTACAGTTATGGGACTACTTCCATGCAGTGACACCTAAGATCCAATCAAAAGCAGCAGTTCAGATGGTCGTACCCTTCAAACAGGGTAGTAGGTTGAGTTCCTTTGCAGCATTCTCAACATCCGCTCCTGTCACCACAAGGGCCACTCCTAAGAGAGAGAGGATTCCTCAAGCAGCCTCGCAGGCCATACGAACCACAGTGGTTCTTTATCTTTCCAAGGTCACTGTTTTGTGTATGTACTGTGATGCAGTACTCTGCAGGGGTGAGTAGTTCTGGAGTGGTTTCGAAGGCTGCGGTCCAGGACTACAAAGGAAATTGCACCCTACCTCCATGAGGTGCATCCAACATCTTCCTCTCTCCATTTGCCATTTCATAGCCCTGTGGTTGGTGCCCCACTCCTACCATCCCTACCCTTCCCCCCCTTGTGTGTCGTGTTTAATAAAATCCCAAAAAATACACAAAACTAATAAAGCAACAAAAAAAGGCCCTTTTCAGTGTCACCTTTCACAGTTTAAAAATAGAAGTGCCAGTAAAAAGGTGCAGGGCCCTGGGCATTCCGGTAAGTCTGCGGCCAGCGTGTAGTCTGCGGACTTCTCAGAAATGTAGGGGGTGATGCTATCAAAAACGTTGCATTCTTTTCCGGTTGAAGGAGCTTTTTTGAGGTTCCTTTGTAGTTTGTGAAAGGTTTGAAGGAGACAACACCAACTACAAAAATGCTTGCTATAGTTGCAAAAAGGGCTGCAATGCATTTTGGATATTTTGCAAAAAAAGCTGATTTCCAACATCACTAAGATGGACTCCATCTCTGCGAAAAATGGACAATAATAATGGCAGGATGATACTGCATCACCAAAGTGGCACAAAGAGGTATCAAATCCAGCCATATCATGCCACACACTCCATACCAGTGCACATCCACATGAGGGAATGTAAGACGTGCAGACACTCCACAGTGCTCTGCATGCACCTGCAACCAATGTATCCATGAGCCTCCAAAGTCCATACACTCTACCTCCTGAAAGACACAACCATAGCCATAGCCATCTGCAATCCTCTCAGCAAACACACCTTCTGACACACTTTCCCCTTCCACACCACACCCAGGAAACTTTATTGACCAATCCCCTATCCTCCACAGCCCCATTTCCATGCCTGTCATCCTCAGAAGTTCTGGATGTGGTACGTGAGATCCGCAAACTACTGCAGTGTTTGTGGACATATCCTACATTGCACAGGGGTGGGGGAACACATTTCAACCAGGGTAGGGGATTTCCTCTTTAGTGGTGGCTCTGAAAAGAGCCCTTTTAGTGTTTAAAGGGGCTTCAACAAAAAAATTACTTTTATTTTCTATACATTTTTTAAAATCTTCGTTTCCTCCTCATATCAGCCTCATAACAGCATCCCTCAGATTCCGAAAAAAAATAGCATTCCCCAGAATGGACAACGAAACTCCATTTGCATTAAAAACTGCACATTAAGGCAGTCAATGTTGTCATTGGGAAAAAACATATTTGCACACCACATAACTACACCCATGCCTTTATTGACATGCAACCTTCCAAGATTTTGCTGGGGATTCAACACATTTGGCTGATTCCATAGTGCCCTCAGTAATATTTCCAAAAACACCACCTTTGCACATGGTAAAATGTGCATTAATCTCTCCACGAAGGACTTCAAAACAGGAATCAAACTTGGGGCACTGATGTTCCCAAATATTCTCCTCCACAGTGCACCAACAAGATGTCTGGACTACCAAAGTATAATGTTTCTACAAAGAGAAATCAGTTCCTCCAAATTGCGTCGAGGCACACTCCACCACAAATGCCTGAAAACCCAAAATCTGCAGAAACACCTCTTGAGTTTGAATACCTCTTCAGATTAGCAACAAACCTATCACCAAGTACCCAGCCACAATATCCTGCCATCTTCAACATACAACCAACACAGCAATGAAAAAAAGTATAACCCTCCCTTCCTGTAAAGCACACCCTTAACACCTGATTGGATAATCCCCATAGTACACTCCCATTTCCATGCCAAGCACGCTGACAAGCCCCGGATGCAGCACGTGTGATCTGTGGATAACACAGGGGCAGCCCTTCTTCCCTTTTCACTTCACACTTTACAGCACCTTCTAATTTTTTTGCACACAGAAAACGAAAACTGCATGTATGTTACCAAAGCATAGCAAGTACATAGATTCCATGCGTGTGAACAGGGAGTCTGCCACTTACTATACATAACCTAGTCAATAATCATACTCTCATTTATCCCAAGTCCTGACATCAAGTGTCAGTTCCTTACAATACTGTGTGCTTTCAAAGTTTTCTTTTAATGCCCAATTGCATAACAACTGCAAACCGCATATTTTAATTTTAGCAGCACTCTCTGATTTTTTGTAAAAACACACATTGGGAACATTTGCAGAGCAAGTTCAAGTGCCACATCCTACGTGAAAGTTCAATATATTACCACGTCACGCATGCTTTCCCCTATAACCCACTGTAATGTGAAACTGTTATTTTGTTCTATTCTTCTGCCTTTTTTGCAATCACTTCTGCCACTAACACACCTGCTGCAAAATGACCAGAATACACATAGAAAATAAAAAACTGCATGTATGTTACCAAAGCATAGCAAGTACATATATTGCATAAATGTAAACAGGGTGCATGCCACTTGCCCTGTATAACATTCCAAATAATCATACAGTCATTTGTACCATCTCCTCACATCAACTCACAGTTACTTGCAATGCTGTTTGCTTTCACATTTTTCTTCTACTGCCCGTTGGCATAACAGCTACAAACCACATATTTCAATTTCACTACCACTGCTTCTGATATTTTTATAGAACACCACAATGAGAATATTTCCACACCACATGCAAGAGCCAGATCCTATGTTAAATTGCCAGAATGCACACAAAAAAGAAAAACTAAATGTGCATTAGGATAGCATGCCAACAACATGCATTGCACAATTGACAAAATGCACCATTGGAAAGAAAGCAAAGAAATGCATATATTCATTGGAAACACTGCTATCTGTAAATTTGCGTACATAAATGCAAGAACTGAAAAGAATGTCTGCACTCATATAGAAACCATCTATCTGTCAGAAACATAGAGTAACATTCTCCTTTCCAATCTCTGCATCTGTCTGACCTTTTTCTCACTCTTCTATATTTTCACTAATCAATTTCCAAAACAAATAGTACAAAACCTCTCTCACATTTTAAAAATGCAGCCCAATAGCCTCAGTAATCAGTGCAGCACTGGCCCCCATACTAACAATGCTATTACTCCCAAGTCCCCACTCATATGTAGTGCTGTACAATTGCACACACACACTAACTCTTCCTGCCAACAAATCCTCTTACAATCTACAACACAATGTTCTACTACTGCTATTAGTGTACAATTAAAACATATACTCACCAACATACTTCTTTTGCAATTGCAGTAAAGAACCTCCTGCTGAAAGCCAGTGACGTCTCTACTAGAACATCAAACCCAGAAAGTAACCTACTCTTCACATCCAAAAAAGTAAGTACAGTACTGTTGCAGTGTTCTGTCTGTCACTCAGACAGTGCAGTGTTGTTGTATTGTAGCCTAGACAATGTTATGTAAGCCCACAGAAGTCGTTTCACACTTACTCATTGCACCTTGCCAGGTCCACTGCATCTTTTGTTATCAGAAGACCATGCACACTGAAGCAAACCTTTCCTACAAGAACACACACATAGCACTACATCCTTCCCAACCAAAACTAACATCCCTATGCAACATTACACTCCTCTATATATACCTATACTCATGTTCAAAACCTCATCCACAGTACACACAAATACATTGCACAACTTCTAAACCCACACTTTCCTTTTTTCTCCAAAAGACTCAAGACAATACCTACCAAAAAGCAACTCTGTAGATAAACGCAGAAACAGAGTAGATACAACTCAAGCCAAACAAAATGCCCGTCCACCACCAGCAGACTTTGTACAAAAAGTTCAAACAAAACAGCTAATATAGTCACTAAGCAAAACAGAACCAGGTAGCAGGGAAAATAGTGTAACTTCTCTTTCCAAATCTAAAAATAACTAAACGTATTAACACAAATATAACTACCAGTAGTGCATACACTACATCTACCAACAGTAACCTAGCCACAAGTAAGCATTCCCAAAAATGTATTTTACAAAAAATGTTCCACCATAGAATCTTTCAGACCCTTATATAAAAAGGGGAGAAATCATGCTCCACCCTTAAAAATTACAGCAGAAAACTGATTCTGGAACCTCTCATAGACAGCACAATGCTCCTCAAAAGGAAGCTATTTATATTTGTTTTAAACAGAAGGAAACCACTAACAAAATTAATTGGTAAACTATAAAATGTACTTTGCAACAGACAACATACCTATGCAAACATCTGTGCAGGTGAGTGGATTCACACCACCAGCACTGAGCCATATTTCAATGAAGAGGCATACAAACAAGAGCAAACAAACCCAATTGCTATACATAGCAGTGGGTGAGGGTATGAAAAGGTAGACAATACCATTATGGAAGAAGAAATGCTACTTGCAAGAATATCCCCAACAAACTTACAAACAACTCTACATTCCACCGAACCAATAGGTCCCATGTACAAATGGCTGTGTACATCAATGTGTAACGTGCGCAAACAATCTTTCAAATCTTTGCAGACGGTCCCCAATCAGAATGTGAAAGCCAAAGACGAATAAAACATTTAAATATTAAAAACCATGGACTCCTGTCCAGTGCACAAATACACAGGACTACGAGGACATTCATTAGCCTGCATTTCTGGACCTGCTTGCAAGAGCACCTTCAACCACATCAAAATATTGGCAACACACCATTTTACTGTATGAAACCTCGTTCAGAGACTATACTATGTAAAAGGTCCTGCTTTAGCACTGGAGCATTTAAATTACATTCTCCTATATGGTACAGCCAAAGAACTGCTTGAAGAAATAGACCACATACAAAACAAATATTTTCGAACTGAAGAGCACTTACAAATCTAGTAATTTTAGAAGAGTATCGACAACCAGATGTTAACCTTCTATTACACACATACAAAAAAGAAATAGTAAAGTTTAAAAGCACATCTGCTGAAGTACCAAAGCAAGTATGTATGTGTTGCTGCATAACTTATTATAAAAAGAGCACCACAACTGTAGATATAACATACAAAATAGAATACAATCAACAATCCCAATGGTTCCAATTAGCTCTCTATCTTATAGCAGAAAACAAATACGAAATAACTAACCCCTCAATAGTTTGCACATACTGCACTTCAAAACTTGACAATAACCAAATGCCTGTACGAGCTATCACTAATAACTTGGAAATATTCCCACTGCCAAAACCACTCCAACAACTTAACTTGTATGAGAGCATTATAATACAAACAGTGCACCCATTTAAAGCGATAGTACACCTTCAACCGAAAACAGCAAAACTGCCTCCCCCTGAATTATTTAAAGGCATTTGTGGCAAAATAGTTTATTTGCCATTAGATCTCAAAGAAAATGTACACATTCTAGGAGTACTCTAGGAGTACAATGGCCAATAGATCAATCTTTGATTATCCTAGTAAGGGTGTAGCTACAAAAGGCAAAAACAATAGGCAGCAACTAGTAGACTTACACAAAGTTAGAGAAGCCCTGCAATATCTTAAAGACAACAATAAATACTACAGAGAAATAAACATTGACAAAAACCTGGAAGAAACCACCACAATAATCCAGGATTCCTCATCAACTGGAAAATTTCAACTTCTAGATCCTACTACAGCCTCCAATATTTTAGACCAGTATACAATTCACCCACTACACTCCAAAGACACCATAGACAATGCACTAGAAACATATCAAATGTGGCAAGCAAAAGGATCTCCAATCAGCATATGGGAATAAAATGTAGAAGCATGCGCCTTTCCTCCACTGTTTCTTACTGGAAAAGGTGGAAGATACAATGAACAATGCACACAAATAACAGCATCAGAATACCACTCTTTGAAAATGTATTCTGAAGACCCCAGATTCAGACAAAACATGGAATTCCACCTACTCTTTCAAATTGAACTAGCAAGTTTAAGTTACGGAGTTACATACACATTGAAAACAGGTTCACATTGTCTAAACATCTCTGCTACACAGCTACTTCAAAAGGTGCAAGAGAAAGATTAAGTTTTACAGTCAAGTAATACAAATCTCTTGGAAAACATGCGTGGTACGACAGAATAGTGGTACCTACGTCACGCAGATGTACAGTGTATGCTACCCAACCTTGGCCCACCCACATGGTTTGTCACTTTAAGTTGTGCAGAGTATGCATGGGAAGACTTGCACGATTTCCTACTAATAGCAAACGAAAACAAATCAGGGATAGACATGAAAGCACTACTCTCTTGACCCTGCACATGTTTCAAGATACTTCCATCATCGCTTTATTGCCATGCTGCACTTCATTTGTAATAAAACAATTCCTCCCCTCTGAGAAGTGGAAAAGAATATCAAGTAAGAGGAGCACCACGCATCCACATGCTTTTGTGGATTAAAAATGCTCCTAAATTTGGTCAGGACAGTGATGCCACTGTTTTGCAGTTCATAGTGACCTACAGGCAAACATTTTGCAAATTAAAAGACACAAGTGTGGCAAGTATTGTCGACGCAAATATAAAAAGAAAGGCAAATACTACACCAAATGGTGCTTTGGTTTTGCTAGACCTGTTTCGGAAAAAGGACAAATAAACAACTTCATGTCTTCTGTTAGACACAATATGAAAGGCAAATCATCTAAGAACACATACTACATAAAAAGAACTGAAGCATAAAAGTACATCAATGATTACAATGCAATCATTGCCCTGCTATGGAATGCAAACATAGATGTGCTGTACATTGCAGACAATTCAACTGCAGTTTCACGGTATGTCACAGCATACTTAACCAAATCAGAGAAAACAGAGCTGAAAGACCTCTGGTATGACATATCATCTGACAAAACACTGTCACAAAAATGGTACAGCTTTGGTATAAAAATTCTCTCCCATAGAGAATGTGGCTTCTATGAAGCCGCAGACCATTTAACCTTCTCCACCTTGTATGTAAAATCTGAAAACATAGTTTGGCTAAGCCTTGGTCCAGCTGCATCCAGAAAAAGAGTTCTCAAATTGTACCAAGAAATACATAGGGCCTCATTACACGGATGGCGGTAGGGATTTACCGGTACCGGTAAAATACTGGTAAAGGGTAAATCCTTACCGCCTTACTACGAGGTCCCTTTGCGGGTTGGGGGATTTAACGCCTGCTTTTTGCAGGTGTTAAAATCCAACCCGCTAAGGGACCTCGGAGCTAATTACGGCACCGCAATATTGCGGTGCCGTAATTAGTGCCTTCCCCATTCCCATAGAGCCCTATGGGGCAGAAATGGGAATGGGGAAGGGCAATGGTGGAAGGGGGATTTACCGCCCCTCCAACCTTGGAATGGGGCGGTAAATCTCCTTTCCGCCAAGGTGGTGCCGGTATTTTACCGGCATGAGCCATGGCGCTAATAGCGCCATGGCTCACCGCCTACCGTGTAATGAGGCCCATAGTCAAAAGTTGTTCGGGCAGCCTGGTTAAACTTACCAAATGCAGCCTTATTAATCATATGAAGCTATCATTAAAAACTCCTCAACATAGAGAACAGTACTACATGTCCCTACCAGAACTTTTTAAACCATGGAGAAAAGAAAAAGATTTATTGGACACCCATATCGCCTATGAAGATGCTTTCAATGCAACTGAAAGCACTATAACAGATAAAAGCTTTACACAGTACGAAAACATGTTGGACAATGAACGCCAACTAGAAGAAGAACTCCAAGCATAAATAAATGTAGACACTCTTCAGAGCAGTCAACCTTCTCTTACAGGAAGCCAAGAAGCGCTTGGGCAGCCACTTATAGCAAATGAGGCAGAATTAGCCATGACTGAAGTAAAAAATACCAATTGTCAGTATGAGCAATCTGCAGAAAACTTTGCTCTATTAAAATCACAACTGAACAATGAGCAGCATAGCATTTTCCTAGAAGTAACTAAAGAAATTGAACATGGTATGCAGCACCAAACGAAAACTTGTACCTGTCAAAACTGTAAACATGTGCTCCTTTATGTAAGTGGTAAAGCTGGTTCAGGCAAATCATTCTTCATAAAAATTATCATCAGGTTCCTCCAACAACTGACAAACAACAAGGTTTCAACTGTTGTAACTGCCCCCACAGGTTTAGCTGGCTACAACATAGGTGGTGTTACTTTACACTGATTGCTATTCCTTTCATTAGAACACCAAAACAAATGAGACTGCTACAAACTTTCAGCAGAAGCTGCAATGGAGCTACGCAGAGTTTTGAAACAAATGAAAATGCTCCTAATAGATGAGGTGAGCTTGGGCTCCACCTAATGTTGGCTTTAATTCACCTCAGATTGCAAGAGGTCCTTAAAACAGACTACGAGGAACTCTTTGGAGGAAAACACATTATTGTTTTGGGAGATCTTCTTCAATTAACACCAGTAAAAGGTGAACCTATATTTAAAACCTTAGGACACAAACTGTGTCATAAAACACTTGGCAGCATAGGAAATGTAAATCTCAGGCAACATTTCCAATACAGAGAACTAACTGAAAACATGCATCAGTCTGCAGACCTCACCTATGTATACATTTTGAAAAGTATTTGCATTGGTATGCTTTCTAAGGAAGCACACTCTATCTTAAATAGCAGACACATCCATGACATATGCAGGCATAACACATGCCCTACTGATGTCATGGAACAATTAGCACACAAAAATGTAAACTGTATGTCGTTAATGTCAACCCTAGCAAGCTGTGCTCAATTCACTGAAACAATTTTGAAAAAAGAAATGCAACCACTAGTGCAAATTTACTCCACAGGCAAACAGGATGTGCATGGTATGACAGTACCTATGTGTCAACAAGCCATAGCACGCCTAAATACCTTAGAGAACTCTATGTCTAACATAGCTGGTTTGGAAACATTTTTAACATTGTGTTTAAACTGTAAAGTAATGCTAAACTGTAACCTTGACGTCGAACAAGGTTTAGTAATGGAGCACTTTGTACAGTTGTTGGCTTCCAGACATACCCACGTGACAGTTTGCCAATATTTAGTTTGAAAAACTGCTCCACAGCCCAATTCCATCTTTCCAAAAACATGTATGTTCGCAGAGAACAGTTTTCCTGTCTCAAGCATACGCAGTCACTATTCATAAATCGCAAGGTCTAACACTACACCAAGTATTGATTGACATTGGCAGCACAGTCTTTAAAGAAGGCATGAGTTACGTAGCACTGTCATGCCAAGGTATACATGAAGGAATATTTCTAGTCAATTTTGATGCAAGTAAAGTCAAAGCTGACATGCCTTGCATCGTAGGGTACAACAAACTACGTACACACCCCTTCTCAAAATGTACCCTGTTCCTCAAAAACACAAACTTTGTAAAAGAAATCTAGAGCAAACACCACTTATACATGATCTCCCCACAGTACCACCAAAGAAATTGAAAACAGCTGGTACTTCATCAATTACCACAACCACAGAAGGATGTACTGAAAAGGCAAACACATACACAACTGCACAAACAAAGAGAAGTACCTCTTCAAAGAAACCACATAGACTTCCATCAAATGACTCAGACACAGAACTATATTTTTTAATACAACTGGTGTAAATTGCTATGCAAATGTTGCTGTCAATGTTCTATTCCAATTGCCACCAATTGCTGAAAACATTTACTTAAACGGCACGGACCAGTTGTGTTTGCAAATGCTACTCCTTCACAGAAATGCAACAAACAATCCTGACAACACATACAGTGTCTTGGGAATAAAGCTGGAATTTGACTACTGTGCGGGAATGGTGAGATTGACTATAAACACACAAGAAGATTGACAAGAATTTCTAATGTACTTACATCAAGTCCCTAATGAGCGCTTTGTGTATGTATCTATACCTAACTGTGAATCTGTTCCATTTCAGCAGCTTCTACAAAATGCAAACCATGTTATATTATGTACTACTTGCAATTCTGAAGACACAGTTTGCTCAGTGAGACTCTCACTGAGCTTGGAGACACCCTATTTGTAGTGAAAACTACTTCAATGTCCTATCTTTAGTTGTGAGTATAGTTTTGTGTTCTCTGTTCAACCTGTTGAAGTTGCATCAAATAATTAGTGATTCCGTTTGTTACAATTGTTCAATAAAAGTTTTTGTTTTGATCTTTAATTAGCAGAAGCCCAAGTCGATGCATTTCAGACAATGCATACTTTGTCAGGGCGGACTCCATTTCCATGAGGGTGTAAAACCATGCTGATTAGGTGGGAACCCAAGCAAGCAGCACTACACAGAATATATAATCCAGGCCACAGCATGTTTGCAGTGTCTTGATTCCATATTTACAATTCTGACAATTGTTCCACCTTACAGCTACAATCCCATAGCCAATGCGTTATAGTAATGCTTTTACAATACAATGCAGATGGTACCAAAAACAATTGCAAGCTTACTCGCTTCACACACAGACAAGTATTACTTAGCAAGAAAACCTTCACAACAGTAGGCATAATCTACCACACAGGCACCACAACCAGTGCAGGCCATTATACTGCGTACGTTAAAAAGAAATGTGGATGGTGGATGGTTTGAATGCAATACTTCCATTACTCTGAAGCAGAGATTGCCAGAAAATCTTGCAAATGCCTACTTAATAATCTTGAAACCAAAATGTACTGATCTACTGCCCAATACCCACCATCAAATATGAGAAACTGTAAACAGTTAGAATACGCCAATTGGTATCTAACTACAACCATAATACTGCAATATTACTTCCCTTTAATCCACTAGCAAAAATGAAAGTTCTTCTGATGAAACCCTTCAACACTTATTAAGTATAAACAACTAGCTATGAACGTACCCTCAACAACTTTTAAAGTACCAGCAGTTAGAATACGCCAACAGTTATCTAACTGACCCCACAATCCTGCAATATTATTAACATCAAAAGCAAGCACATGCATAAACAAATGATAAAAAGAGAAAACAAATAAACAGTTAGAATATGCCAACTGGTATCTAACTTCACCCATAGTACCACCACTTCCAAAAGGAAAATCATACACCATTTCAAGTCCTCCTACTGCAATAGTGCCTTTAACCAAAATACCACATAGATATGCATCTTAAACATTACTGTAAGCAGTGTACATGTCACTGAAACAGAGTATCCTACATAACAATCCTGCATGGAGTTTTCCCCCCACAGACCCAATGATTATGTGAAAAAACACAGGAACTGAGCACATTGCACAGTACACTTGTTTAAAGCATTAGTTAGGTACTAATTATGAGGGTCCACAAAGTGCACACATTTCTGCAATGCAATGCAATATGACATTATGAATACTTACTTTAACATTTTATGTTTTCTATTATCACAGACAATGAAAGAACGATTTCTCCTGCATTTCCACATACCACATTAGGCAAATCTGTTGTTGCCGCTTGAACAGTATTCTGCAGTACATGCAAAAAAGATGCACAGGGCCTCAACAATACACACAGTGGGCCTCATTACGACCCAGGCGGTAAGTTACCGCCTGGGTCGTACCTTTACCACCATGGCGTAAACTACGTTTACTCCATGGTGGTTGGCGGACTTACCGCCCCATTCCGAGTTTGGCGGGGCGGTAAGTCCCCAATCCCCATTTAGTCTTCCCCATTCCCATTTTTGCCCCATAGGGCATAATGGGAGTGGGGAAGGCGTTAATTACGCCACCGTAAATTACGGTGGCGTAATTAACTCCATGGTCCCTTAGCGCCATGGATCTTAACGGCTGCAAAAAGCAGCCGTTAAGATCTCCATGGCGCTAAGGGACCTCGTACTCAGGCGGTAAGGGTCGGCGCTGTTTACGGCACCATAAACCCCTTACCGCCTGAGTTGTAATGAGGCCCAGTGAGTATACAACTATTGCTGTCATACTTCTTTCTAATCTGCAAATTGCATTTTATACACATATTTAAACAATCCATATGCCACTGTTAAAAGGTTGAGTGCATGGTTGTATTATGCTGTGGTGTTTGTGGCCATGGCCTAGACTCTTGGGTGCATGGGCTACGGCCTACGGCCTACGGCCATGCACCCAAGATGCTAGATCCTGGCCAGACCTACCACAACCCACACACATAACACAGCCACCTGAGGCCATATCCACTTCAGTTGACTTACTATTATCATACTTCCATCCAATGGACAGACTCTTGTATGCATGGCCTCTGCACCCAAGACTCTACTAACTGCCCACAACCAATACAGCATAATACAATAAACTACCCACAAATCTGCTCAGTGGCCACAACCCAAACACATAAGGCATCCACCTGAAGCACTGTCCACTTCTGTACACATAGTATTCCAGTACGTGCAACATGTCAGCACACTCTTGACTCCAATAAGCCAGCCACCAGAGGCCCTATCCACTTTCCTACACATACCATTGCAGTACTTCAACCAGTGGGCACACTCTTGACTCTTGAGTGCATCAATGAAGCCTGCCTGCAGTCAAAACAAGCTACTCGTCTGAGGACCTACCCACGAAGTGCTGTAGAGTACTTGCAACCGTTCACATTCCACTCCCCTATCCTAAACCGCCTGCAGCCTTGTACACTTCTCTAAATATATTATTATAGTACTTCAACCAGTAGGCAGACTCTTGGGTGCATGGCCTCTGGCGCATAGTAGCTGGTCACAAACACCACAGCATAATACAGCCTATACAAACTTCCTAATTTCATCTACATTCCACTCCCTTACCCTAATGAAGCCTGACTGCAGTCACCACATAAGCTGCTCGCCTCAGGACCTATCCTACCCTAATGAAGGCTAGCTGCAGGCACCACATAAGCAGTTTGCCTGACGATCTGTCCGCGAACTGCTGTGGTGATCGTGGATACCGCGAACACAACACAATCTTCTTCCACCTAAACAAACACATCATATGAGCCATCTTTCACTCCCCCACCCTTTCCAGCTGCTCTTCCCAACACCAGATGCTTCCCAGCCCTGTTTGCTGCCACGCTATCCGTGAAAATATGTGGATACAATATGGCGGGCGTCTCAGAAAAATATGATGTTCATCACACTTCCATCCAGCCAATCAGTGGGCATGTAGTGTGTCTGCGGACATGACACCGCTCTCCCAGCAATATCGGAATGGGTCCGTGGAACGGAGGCAGATATCATTAAATTTGTGCACCTACATTTTGCCTATTTTTTAAAAAACTACTGGACAGATTGTCACCAAATTTACAAAATCACACTTTCGGGGCTAGGCTGCTGCTCCTGCCACATAATTGGTGAACATCTGTGCAGCAGTTTGGGCTCTAGGTGTGAGCAAAGTTTTTTTTTCATTCAGTCTATGGAAAAAAACAATATTTTGGGACCCCCCCTATAATTTTGGCCCTCCTCCATGAAACCTCACCAAACTTGCCAAACCAATTCAGAGAGGATCATATACTGCAAAGTTTGGTGAGGATTCATCCACGGGGAGCGAAGTTATAAGCCGCCCAAAAAGTGGTCTTCCTTTGACTTTAGCTACTTAACCATAACTACACGGACGCTACCGCAGGTCATGAATATATATATATATATATATATATATATATATATATATATATATATATATATATATATATATATATATATATATATATATATGGGCAGTAGTCTTATAAAGATTTATTTGAACATATATTTAGTTTAGTCTTTGTACACAGTTACTGTAACCCTTGAATAACGTTATAATTATCAACAGTGCATATAAATGTAAATACATTAAAAAGCTAAGTACATATGCAAACACAGTTTTTTAACTACAGGCTTGATTGTGGGAATGGAATGTGGTTGTACAATTTCTTTCTATTTTACTTCCTACACATTATATATTGTTTTAATTAGCCCAATAGTCTGTATTATTAATTTCAATTTAGTATGGCTTAACAAAACCTTTCACATTCAAGGAATACATTTAGTTGGATGGACGTTAAGGTGAGCAATACATTGTAACCAAACCTTTGAAATTGAAAGAACAAACTTTAGTTGCAGGGACGTTAAGGTGAGAACTTAACACAATAAAAACCCCTGAAATTCAGCTAAAAGCACTTTAACTTTGCGCCCCTTTTGCACAGTCTATGACCACAATGATTACATCACAGATCACATCATTGATGACATCACTAATTACATAACAACGGTAACCAGCATTAAGGATGATGTTCAGCCATGGTCAGTGTGCACGGCCAAATATATTTTAGCATATTAATGGGTACTAATCATGGCCTTCAGTCATGGACACTGACCACAGTCTTGACCATGTGCACTGTATATTTCAAAACACTAACAGGCCAGCAACCATAAAATTTGGCCTTCACCAGTGGCTACAGCTTTCAGTTGTGTCCACTGTATATTATATACAAATCAGCCACTAGTCATGGGCGTTAGAAAAATACTGCCCAGTGGCCACAATCTTTGGCAGTGCTCACTATATATGTTAATATATAAATGGGCATCATTAGCCATGGCCTTTGACCTTGATCAATTTGTACATCTTTAGGCCATGTCCACTGCATATTTTAAAGTAGAAACATCCCATAACCAATTACTTTGGACATGCCCACTCTGTATTATACAACCCTAACCAGCCCCTATCTATGGCCTTTTGATGTGCCCACTGTATATAATATACATTAACCAGCTACTAGCCATGGTCTTCAACACAATACTAGCCAGCGGCCATAGCCTTTAGCTCTGCCGATTGTATTTTCTAACATATTAATGGGCACTAGCTATGGCCTTTAGCTATGGCTACTGACTACAGGTTTCAACGTTGCCAACTTTCAGGCCGATTCATGGAATTAATGTGCGCTGAAAATTTCTGCAGAAGCGTGCGAAAGCGTGCGAATCGCAGCGCAAGTGCGGAAATCGCAGCGAAACCCGCGCACATCGATTCATGGAAGTCCGTGCACGTGTAAATCCATGGATGTGAGCTGAAATCCTGCGTGGCGCACGCAGGCGCACATTTCGCCAAACAGCGTGCACTATGCACACACCGAAAGCACACAGAGCGCGGCGCACACAACAAAAGTAGGCGCAACACGGGCGTAACACGCAGAATGGGGAACAATGCGTGAAAATGTGGGCGTTACGGGGGAAGTACAGGAGGCAAATGCGCGGAACGCCCACACGCGCGCCTACAACATGTATTCATGGAATCGAACAGGGCTAACGTGTGTGTCAAAAAAGACGCGCTAATCTGGAAACACGTACGCCAGCAGGAAGCAGGTGTACGCGGACCCGTCAGCATAATAGTGCACGCAAACAACAAACAAGCTCAGATGCTACGATGAATATACCGTTCCTCGCAGCAGTGGTCGTGGGATACTGCAGGAGGAGGAGGAGGATAGTCAGGGCCAGAATTCTTACACCCAGGACCAGCCTTTTTGGGATGCCTGATGACCAGGTGTATGGGAGGTACAGGTTTCCACCTCACATAATACTTGACCTGGTGAGTGAGTGGGAGGATGACCTCACATTACCCACCCTGTGCTCCCAAGCACTGAGCCCCTTGGAAAAGGGGCTCAATGTACTGCACTTCTTGGCTACTGGGTCATTTCAGCGGACAAGTGCCATAGTGGGGGGGTGTCACAGGCAACGCAGTCATGCTGCCTACACCAGGTCTTGGACATCAGTCCGCAGGCACATATACCTGCCCAGAAAACCTGCAGAAAGGCAGGCTGTTGTCCAGGATTTTTACGGGGTGGCACACTTCCCCAAATTGCTAGGTGCCATTGTTTGCACCCATGTGGCTCTACGTCCTCCCAGGGCATCAGAGCATATCTATAGAAACCGCAAGCACTGGCATTCCATCAACGTGCAGGTAGTATGTGATGCCAAGGGAATCATCACCTCAGTATATGCCAACTATCCAGGGTCCACCCATGACAGTTTCATATACAGAATGTCAACCCTAAACCGGGACCTAGAAGCTGGGCGGCATGGCGATACATGGCTGCTTGGTGAGTATAAATGCCACTGCACATGCATGCATGTCAGATACTGAGTAATGTCACAACCCCACTAATGCTACCCATCATCAACTCCCCAGGGAACAGTGCCTGCCCTCTGAGCACCCACATGATGATGCCAATTCGGAAACCCACCACACCACCCGAGGTAAGATACAACACAGCCCATATTGCAACCTGGGGCATAGTGGAGCGCACATTCGGAGTGCTCAAATCACGCTTTCGCTCCCTTGACCGTTCTGGTGGGCAGCTGATATACGCTCCCCCAGTAGTGTGCAGGATCATAGTGGCAGCATGTGTCCTGCACAATGTTGCAACATGCCGGGGCCTGCCGGTGGACATGGTGGTGCCCCCACATCCCCAACCACATGCACAGCCGCTGCGCATAGGAGGGGAAAGGGCACGTGGTGAGGCAGCCCGTACGCAGCTGGTGGCTAATTACTTCACCTAAAATCACACCCCTGTGGAGTGCACACAGCCCTGGCACATACCAGCTGACAATCAATGATGATGACATAAGGGACAGTCAACTGTCACAACCATACCAGCCTGAGATTGGTCACCTAGAAGTGTTACATTGTGTGCATCCCTACCTACCGAAAGACAACCAATGCTGTGTCATTAAAAGACATACATTCATGCTGCATGAATTACTACCCCCTACCAAAATACAACATGAAAATAGCACCATGTCACCCAACCCCTTCCCATCTCCGCCACCCAACACACCATGGCATGTCATGCAATGTGAAAGCAAACAAAGCAATGCACAGGACCTGACACAAGTGTCACAAAGTGCACTGTCCCAAATGGAAACAGCCCACAGACAATATGCTTCCAGTAATCAATAACAAACAACACACATGACCAAATACTCACCACCAACACAATACAGCAACACAGCATGAAACATTGCAAAAACATGACAGAATAAAGTCAAAGTAGTGCAAGTTTTACAACCTGAATAAGCCATCTCATCGACCCCTTCCAACTGCAGAGTGTTGCTGCCACGCAAATGTGTCAGTGTACTGCATACAACATGAACTCCATCTGCAAAGTAGACGGCCTTGTGAAGACATGAAGAAGGTACCTGCGAATTTTGAGGAGGACATGGATGCACAAGCACATATCAATACACCATGCAGTGTTCAATACAACAACAATACCCACTAGGGATGTCCACGCAGTATTGACTACAGACTGCCCACACAGCTCATGGGAGCCCAATGTCACTGTGTAAGTCACTGTCACTTGGTCACACCCTTTGCAAGCCCATGGAAACGGGAAGCAGGAGGGGTGTGTGTGTCACGAACCCAAGCATCTAACCCAAACTCAGGATAAGCCTGCATGTGCCCAGCCGGAATACACAGTGGATGCCCACAGGAGCAACACAAGCCAACACACTGTAACAAAAAAAAATAATAATAATCAAAAATGGCCATGTGGGGGCCAGGGGGGTGGGCTCATGGCCCTCCATGGGCTCATGGCCTGCACGGCTATGCCATTGTGGGAGAACTACTGTTGGTCTCTTCACCCTCTGCTGCTGCTTCAGGAGGTGGTGGTGCGATGGGAGGCAGCCCACGCAAAGCCCTGGTATGGTCCTCCATGGCAGTAAGCATGCAGGTCTGGAAGGTCTGATTCTGGAGGATGCTAGTGCAGAGATCCCCATGCAGCACCTCATGGGTTGCCTGCATTTCTGCACGCATGGCCTCGCGTGATGCCCGGATCTCCTCACGGGTTGCCTGCAGCTCAGCTGAGAGCGAACGTGTGAGCTGCTCCAGCTGCTGAGCCATCATTTCAACTGATGCTGCCAGTTGGGTTGCCATACCGTACATGGAGTTTTCCCATACAGTATTGCCTGGTGGGGCACGGCCACCACGTCGGCAGGCACCACACCTGTTTGGGGCAAGGCGATCTGCACCTTGCTGTGCTGGCACTGCCTGAGGCTGCAGGACTGCATTCCCCCTCTGATCTGCTAGCCCTGGAACAGGATCAGATGTTGTGGAGTGTGACCCTGCATCCGTAACCGCCAAAGGCAGACCTACCAACACTGACATCCCCATAGAGGGTTCTACCCCTGGTGCAGGTGGGTTGGACAGAACAGAATCCCTGCCAGAAGCACTCACCTGCGACAGCACATAAGTCTCATCATCCGATTCAGCACCTGAATAGAGGTCTGGGGAGGTGCACCCAGAGACACCCCTGGACAGTATGGTCTGCAGTAACAAAGGGTTTTCACCCAAAACCACACCACGTCCTCCACTGGTGACCGGTCGTGGCAGAGATCCCTCCTGGGTCTGCACCATCTCCTCAACCTCACCAGCATCAAGTGCGTCATCACCTGCAAAAACATGAAATACAACAAATGGAAACAGGCATGAGCACCATAGCACACACATAGGCCTGACAAGACAGAGATCCTGTACATGATTTACACATGTCCCACATGGATGCACTGTCAATGAGTTGGAAGGGAAGGCAAAAAGCAGACACTGAGGACACCAAGATTGAAAAGCAACACACTTGCTGCATGGTGGGTAGCACTGGCATCACACATTAGCCTGTGAGTGGCATGTCCAATACACATACATGACACATGCCAGCACACAGATGGCATGTAGCATAGCGATGGTACATTAGACAACTACAGCAATATGTCAGTGAATGAGTACTGTCACCCATCCATGTGAGATGGACATGATGAGATGAAAAATCCTAAATAGTGTGGCAAAATATGCATGTGCCACACACTGCAACACATCCAGTGTACAATAATACAGTGATTGTAGGCATATGTACACATCAATGGTTGGTCACTTTAACATGACAGGAAACAACTATCATGTTCCAC
The DNA here is from genome assembly GCF_040938575.1 of Ambystoma mexicanum. Taxonomy (NCBI): domain Eukaryota; kingdom Metazoa; phylum Chordata; class Amphibia; order Caudata; family Ambystomatidae; genus Ambystoma; species Ambystoma mexicanum. The sequence goes on along the minus strand of NC_090935.1, from coordinate 1,019,310,517 downwards.
ATGCAAACAGGCCCTAAAACAGTTCAAGGGCAACTGCAGTAATGTAGCACTAATTGGCTACTGTGGGCAGAAGGGATACTGTCATCCGCAAATCCAAGGCACGTGAATGTATTGGAGGAAGCACATGGGTGACCCATACCAATCTGGAGTACACACCATCACCTGGCACTCAATCAGAACCCGTCACCCAAACAACATACACATGGATTACACACACATGCATGGGCACTCACCGGACAATGCGTCATAATTAGGTAGGTCTCCCACGCCTTGGATCTGTTCCTCTGTGACGAAGGTTCCAGCAACAGACTCATGTTCAGTGACTTGGTTGTCCTCTGGTGGAGACCCACCGCCAGTCACCAGAGTAGAGGCATGATTTGAGGCCAGCGTGTTCTTTGCTCTGCGTTTCAGGTCATTCCACCACTTGTAGCAATCAATAGGTAACTTGGTGGGAGGTTGGCACTCTGCCTTTTAAGGGTTAATTTCTACGTGACTGAACGAGCATTAACTCGAGGTTGCTTGCCTTTGTACAAGTGTTTACAATTGAATGAATGAAGCAACAAATGCGTGATTTGAAATCATAGTTTAAACTGCCATTTAGCCGCTTTTACTAAGAACACCTTTGTGCTGCTTTCTCGCTCTAATTGACAGCTTTAGAGGTAAAAAGCGCAAGCACAACAACTATAATTACACGCACAGAAAGTACTTACCTGTGGGTTCTCAGGCACGGCAGGAACGCCCAGGAAAATCCTTGCCCCGAGACCTTGTGCAACTACAGGTAACAGCAGCCGCTTCGCGGTGCACTAAGACTTTCACCTTTAAACAGGGAACACGCCATTGACTCCTGCATTAGCCACTGCTATTGGCTAACAGGCATACCGGAACTACAATCCCCAGAAGCACCAGCGCCCTTCTTAGGGAAACGTCAGGTCCTTCAGCGCCGGCGCTTCTGGGCCAAGCCGGTCTTGCACCGGTCCTCGCCGTGCACGGCGTCCGGCACAGAAAACGCTGCCGGGAAACTCTGAGACATATATCCCTACTGTCTAAAACCAGACCAAAATGGGCTTCCTTCCTTTGAACACCTTGTTCCTTGAGCAACAAAAACGTATCCGCCTAAACAAAGCCATGATTGCCGCCCGGCTTACCCAGGATAGAACCCAAAACAGTAACAAAGAGGAACTTGCAATTCAAAGACAACACACAAAAGAAAAACCTTTAGTCACTCAGTCGTCAGCTACACCTACCACAACAAAAAGTAGCATCGATTTAAAAATCTGTCTACTTAATACACAATCCCTCAACAAACACGCCCAATGTATCCATGATAGGATCATTGAGGAGAATATTGGCATCTTCTGTATCACTGAAACATGGCTCGCTGATCCCATAGGTCCTACTTGCGACATTGCTGTCCCAGATGGGTACGTAATTTACTATACCAACAGGGAAACCGGAAAAGGAGGAGGAGTTGCAGTTATTTCTAGAAGCTCCATTACACTCTTCCAAGGCAAACCTTCATGTGGTGAATGTGAAATGCTTCACCTCAAGCACCTGCCCACTGAAAACAACTGCCTTAACTTACTAGTAGTCTATCGACCACCATCTCCCACCCCGGAATTCAATGACAACTTTACCCATCTCCTAAACCTCCTGAAAGGCCCAAACTGTGCCACATTAGCGGTGGGAGATCTCAATAGATGGTACGGCAATCAGGCTGACAAAGACGCCATCAATCTAGAAAGCTCACTACTAAACATAGACTACACCATCACAAATAAAGAACGAACCATGAAAAATGGTCATCAACTGGATGGGATAATTACCAATAACCTCGAAACACATGACTACCAAACCAAACCTTGCATTTGGTCAGTCAACTACAGTGTATCATTTCAGGTCTCTCTTCCCCTGCCTAAAGAAAAAATTCCCAATCCCCCAAAAAAAGTTATGCAAAGGAACTTTAAAAACATCAAGAAAGAACAACTTGAATCATGCATAAAAGACTTCACCACCATTACTAAAGAAGAGGATTCATGTGACATTATGATGTCTACCCTCCTAGACCATTTCAAAATGTTAGTAGAGCAAAACGCACCCTTACAGACTAAAACTTTTAGAACCAAAAGCAAATTGCAAGAATGGTTCTCTAAAGAACTATTCGAGCTTAAGGGAGCCAAAAGAAAACTGGAAAACACCTGGAAAAAAAAACCTAAACCTGAAAATAGGGAAAAATGGAAAATCACAGAAACAAAATACAAGAAAGAAACAATAGAGTCTAAGAAACAGTATTTCAATAAACAAATCATGGCAGCAGAAAATGCCTCAAGTAAACTCTTTAACATCTTGAAATCCTTAGACAAACCCCCGGCCATTTCGCCATCTTTTTCACCATCACAACAGGAATGCGACAACACTCAAAAAGCTTTTTTTGAGAAACTAGAAAAGGCTAGAGAAAAAATCACAAAAGCACAACTAAACAAATCTAATACGATTAAAATGCCAGTGGAAGAACCACTTGAGAACATAGAACCCTTCCATTTCTCGTTTATCACCACAGAAGAGATGAAAAAAACACTTGTCTCTATGAAACCTACCTCATGCGCGGAAAACATCCTACCCGCCAAAATAATCTTTGAAAACCCAGACATCTTCGCCCCTACACTTGCTAAAATCGTCAACACTGCTGGAACTGAAGACTCTCGACTGGCATACCATCGCTTCACAGCCCAGCCCCCGGACCCAGTTGCCCACCCACACATGCCTCTGGGGTTGCCATGTCGGGCACAACACCATCTGGTACGGGGCATGCGAGGTAAACTGCAGTGTTTTCGTGAAGACACTGCATGCCATCTTGGATGTCTCTTTGACCGCGTTGACCTACTGGGACGGGTCACCAGTGCTGGATTCCTCCTTGTGCTGGACCTTCTGACGACCCCTTCCTCACCTGATCCCCCTACGCGCCAGTCGTCCTCCATGCCATCTTCCCACCCATGTATCACCTGGGCACCCTGTGGAGCTGCCTCTGACCCAGCAGCCAGGCTGGTGGAGGACACATCCGTGCCACATTCGGGAGTCGGACGTCCAGCAGAGGTGGCCACCACGACAACTGCACCCCAGCCGGAGGAGGACGTGCAGGCAGCAAGAGCCAGGGCGCCGGCACAGGCACAGCAGCAGCAGCAACATGGTAGGAGCAATGATGGCTTGGGGCCTTCAACATCGGAGGGGCAGGCATCAGTCAGAGGGCAGGAGGACCCAGGATTGCAAGTGTTTTCCGTGTGGCAGCGGCTGGGCCACGCCATAGATGCGGAGCGGCAGTGGGCGGAAGAGGCACGGCTCACAATGGTCAGAGCGGAGAACTCCATGCGGAGGGCACTGAGGCGGGCCAAGTACCTCGAGGCAATTCGCAGGAAGTTGGAGGTCAACATGTCATCGTCCCTGCGAACCCTCGGGCCATGGAAGAGGACCGCCTCCAGGACATTGAGCGGGAGTTTGATGATGCCCTGGCCTGGCACATCAAAAAGTAAGCCGTCAGACTAGCCCGCTGCCATTGTAAATAGTTAGTTAGTTAGTGTTAGGTTTCATTTTGGTTTTCATTTTTGTTTGGGGCGCTTGGACAATACCCCACATTTTTGTATATAGTTCTTCATTAGTTAGTGTATTTTTGTAGGTTTCATTTGGACTGTTGGGCTCATGGACCCAGGATTTCATCCTTGTAAATAGTTGGAGTGTGGATTTGTCGGCATTTTCTTTTTTGATTTTCCCATGGAGCAATGGATTTTACTTATTAATTTCTGTTTGGATTTGCTTTGTTGGAAGGAGACTTTGGAGACATTTTTGATTTCATATATTTTGGATTCTGATTTCCTTTTTTTATCATTATGTGACATTCTGCATTGTTTTCCTTATGTACATTGTTTGGTCTTTGAATTTCATTCACCACATTTTTTGTTCAATACATTTGTACCCGTACTTCAATGTGTGGTATTCTCTCATTAGTTTCATGCATGTCACGATGTGGGTTTTCACATTCACTGGCACCCATTGTGTGTGTGTGACGGACATGTGTTGATGTACATACATGCCATTTGGGTTGTTTCATGTAATGGGCATTTCAATGTGGGGTGTATGTTATGCTTGGTTGGTTATTTGGGCAGGGGGTGCTGGGGGACATGAGTGAGACATGAGTGGGGGCCTGCTGGCAGGTGCCCCTCACTGCTGGGGGTTGGGGGTGCAGGGGGACATGAGTGGGACATGAGTGGGGGCCTGCTGGCAGGTGCCCCTCACTGCTGGGGTCTGCGGGTGCAGGGGGACATGAGTGGGGGGCCTGCTGGCAGGTGCCCCTCACTGCTGGGGGGTGGGGGTGCAGGGGGACATGAGTTGGTGATCATTTTGCAAGGTGACATGTGGCTTGGCTTGGGGGCATGCCCGTGGTGGATGGGCTGCCTGAGGGACATGACCAGGGGTGCAGGGTAGTCCCCTGTGGTGTAGACTGCCTGCAGGGGCCGTGGAGGGGGTAGAGGGGCCACCTGGGAGGACCCACACTGCCAATTCACGTGTGGGACTCCCCGTGCACCTAACTGGATACACGTACCCCGCTCTGACAGCGAAATCGCGTGTGAAACTTCACGCACACCCCGGAAATACACATACCCCGCTCTGACAGCGAAATCGCGTGTGAAACTTCTCGCACCCCCCCGAAATACATGTACCCTGCTCTGACAGTGAAATCGCGTGTGAAACTTCACGCGCACCCCCGAAATACACATACCCCGCTCTGACAGCAAAATCGCACGTTAAACTTCCCGCGAACCCCAGTAATACACGTACACCACTAGCACAGTGCCAATCGCGTGTGAAACTTCCCGCGCACCCCCGAAATACAAGTACCCCGTTCGCACAGGGCCAATCGCATGTCAAACTTCCCACGCACTTCCAAAATACACGTACCCCGCTCATACAGGGCCAATCATGTCCGAAACTCCCCTTGCACCCCCGTAATACACAAACCCTGCTCGCACAGGGCCAATCGCATGTGAAACTTCCCACACACCCCCGAAATACACATACCCCGCTCACAAAGGGCCAATCACGTGTGAAACTTCCCGCGCACCCCCAAAATACACGTACCACGCTCGCACAGGACCAATCGCGTGTGAAACTCCCCTCGAACCTCATTAATACACGTACCCCACTCGCACAGGGCCAATCGCGTGTGAAACTCCCCGCGCACCCCAGTAATACACGTACCACGCTCGCACAGGGCCAATCGCGTGTGTAACTCCCCGCGCACCCCAGTAATACACGTACCCTGCTCGCACAGGCCCAATCACGTGTCAAACTCCCACGCACCCCCAAAATACACATACCCCGCTCGCACAGGGTCAATCGCGTGTCAAACTTCCCGCGCACCCCCGAAATACACGTACCCCGCTTGCACAGGGCCAATCGCGTGTGAAACTTCCCACGCACCCCCGAAATATACGTACCCCACTCACACAGGGCCAATCGCATGTGAAACTTCCCGCGCACCCCTGAAATACACGTACCACGCTCGCACAGGGCCTATCGCATGTGAAACTTCCCGCGCACCCCCAAAAACCATGTACCATGCTCGCACAGGGCCAATCGCGTGTGAAACTCCCTGCGAACCCCAGTAATACACATATCCCACTCGCACAGGGCCAATCGCGTGTGAAACTCCCCGCACACCCCCGAAATACACGTACCACGCTCGCACAGATCCAATCGCGTGTGAAACTCCCCGCGAACCCCAGTAATACACGTACCCCGCTCGCACAGGGACAATCGCGTGTGAAACTCCCCGCGCACCCCAGTAATACACGTACCCCACTCGCACAGGGCCAATCACGTGTGAAACTCCCTGCGAACCCCAGTAATACACGTACACCGCTCGCACAGGGCCAATCGCGTGTGTAACTCCCCGCGCACCCCAGTGATACACGGACCCCACTCGCAAAGGGCCAATCGCGTGTGAAACTCCCCGCGAACCCCAGTAATACACGTACCCCGCTCGCACAGGGCCAATCGCGTGTGAAACTCCCCGCGCACCCCAGTAATACACGTACCCCACTCGCACAGGGCCAATCGCGTGTGTAACTCCCCGCGCACCCCAGTGATACACGTACCCCACTCGCACAGGGCCAATCGCGTGTGAAACTCCCAGCGCCGGGGTGTACATGTATCCGGAGGGTTGTGCGGGGAGTTTTACAGGCGTTTTCGTGGTTGAGGGGTTGTATGCTGGTCCAATGGCCTGTGCGCCATGTACAAGATTTCTGCGCTGTGCATGGCGCACGGGGAAGGGTTGGGGGTGTAACTGGCGCTGCTGGATGGTCGCTGCGCCACTCTGCACCACGGCTGATTATGGATGTTGAAATCCATGAATACGCTATGCGCGGAAATGGATTTTAGTGCACGTGGCTGGCGCAGACTGTTGCACGCGCACACTGTGCCAAGCCGCGTGTGCCACTTGTGCGCTGGATTCTATGAATTACCCCGTTTATATTTTAAAATAGTGACGGGCTACTAGGCATGGCATTTAACCATACACATTAGTATTTTGCAACACTAACTGACCACTAGCTATGGTGTTTGGTGATGGCCAGTGACAACAGCCTTCGTCACGGCCGAGTCCATGGCCTAAATTGTTATTAAGAAAATCAAAGTTTTTATAAGCTAACATCCCCAAACATTAACGAGGCAGAAACAAACAATTAAAATTATGACAGAGGCCAAACTCATTATTCGTTTAATGCGCTTAAACCTCTAGGCATCAATACGGATGCAGGACTTTTTGTATTCCTTAACTAATGCTTCTATTACTTCATTGGTTTTAACATTGTTTGTCTGGCTGATGAATTTTGGTAAACTTTTCAATGGATTTTTGTCTTGAATTTTTTGATGAACTATGATGTATTTTGATGAATTTATTGGCGTCATTTTGACGATATTTGTTATGACATGTTAATCGAGTTTGACCACTTTTCTTTTTAATAATGCTATACCATAGCTGTTTTTTAACAAGTATTCAATGACTTGTTCACTTATATGGACCTTACCATTTCTTCAGTATAGTAGCTACTTTTAAAAGGCACTGAAGTCTACAGCACTTTTGTTACATTACTATGCACTAGCACTTTAGGTGTCTTGAATTGGTCTTTGGCCTGCCCCCATAATTTTTATCCTCATACTTTCATACTTACTCATACAGCAATTTTTTGACACTGGGCCATGGAATTGACTTCAGTCTATCCAAGAGCCCTTTGCATATCATACGATTGAAAACTGAGTCACTTGCCCATTATTTGCATAATCTTTAAATGTACAAATGTTGAACACTGACTTTTTGTTCACCACTGGTCGTTTGAGAATGCTCAAACCTAGTTTGCAGCACTTGTTGTTTTATTTATATTAATTTATTTTCCATTACCACAAGCTTTACTATAAAGCCTTTTAAGGTTGGACACCAGCTTACAATGGCCGAGCTGATAACTTCTTGGTCATCCCATCTATACACTGGTATCAAGTGACCTGGTGTTGAACAGGAAGCCACCATGTTCACAACTTTATGTAAACATGCGAACTGACACATATATTGTTAAACAGCCTGAAGAAGCAAGAGTCACGGGGTTGAACATGTGGCGATTTCTCTTTTTTGCTACCTTTCGGTAGTATCATGTACTTGTCATGATCCTCTATACCAGTCCCAAAGGGTCTGCTCATTTTAAAGCTTTAAATAAATTGTTTTTGCAACCTCACCCCTGTTTAGTGCTGCAGGCTGTTTTGCAACCTTCCATCTCAGGTGGCAGCTCGTCTTCATTTGTTTTCATATATATAAATTCAATAAAAAAGCTTTGTTAAAGGGACGGTATTGTTAAATTGCACTAATAAAAACCCATGAAATTCAATGAAAAAACGTTGTTAAAAGGACATCACTGATGACATCACATATCTGGCCCACTTGTTTTTGTTCACTGACATATTTAGGCCAGGTGGTTTTGTTGACTGACAGACAGAATATTAAAATTCAAAAGGTGCTGTATATCTAGACATTAACCTTGTCCTATGTTCTTAAAATACTTTCCTTAGGGTTTGGTCTCATGGTGCACGTACATGGAGCAATAGGCAGGCCTCAAACACACAATTCATTTATATACATGAAGATAAACTTTAATGCTATTTACATTTTCTGATGATGCTGTTTCTTTCCTCCTTCCTTTAGTTTCTCTGTACGTGCCTCTGATTTGTATACATTGTGGGTCAACATATGTATTGTTTGTACTAGCACAAGTAAGTGTGTAGTAAGTCTTTAATTGTTAGCTAGTTATTACATGTTTAACATTACAAAATCACTCTTGACATCTTTGTTCAAAATGTATTTCACATGTGATGTCATCAGTGATGTCATCAATGACATTTGTGATGTGATCTTTGATGTCCTGGGTGTTAGTCTTAGCAGTGCACGGTGGTGGCACGAGTTATGGTGGCTTAGCTTACCATGAATGGCGAATTTCTGAGGTTTTTTCGATTTTACTTGTAACCATACCCTCCCTTTAACAACGTTTTTTCATTGAAATTCATGGATTTTATTAGTGCAACTTAACCATAACGTTCCTTTAACAACGTTTTTTCATTGAATTTAATAGGTTTTTATTATTGCAACTTAATCATAACGTTCCTTTAACAATGTTTTTTCATTGAATTTCATGGGTTTTTACCAGTGGCTGCTATTTTCCTACAACTTACTAATATCATACGGACCCCAATATAGCAACATTTATGTCTAATTTATAAAGTTTCACCTTAAAACTGTTTTTGCTTCCATCGACGTCTGCGAACATCTGACGTCATTGCAGCCCTTTCCGGACAGTGCAACATGACCATGGCTCGTGCGCGGCCTGATACGTGTCCATGAACGCGTTTGCACTTCACGTTCGGGGTCCTTGCTTCGAGGACAGTCCACTCAAAATGTACCCTTGCACAGCTCCTACACCTATTCTTACTCATTATCCATTCACAACCTATTCCAAAGCACATACTTGGAAGAATAGTAGCAAAACTTCTATTTATCTTAAAAAAGGCATCAACTATTGCCATCCCTCCTCCTCAAGAGCCACCACAACCGCCAGCTGGAGGACCCACACAACAGAAAACGTGAAGTATTTCCAAAGACAATGTAGAGTAAGTGCCTACCTCTAGCACCCAGGGAGAATCATGGGTGTGGCAGTTCTTTACCACTGTTGGAAATGTACCAGAGGCGAAAGCAACAACAGTGAAAAATGCACCAAGTTCAAGTCACAGACAGCCTGGACATTACTCCTACGGGACCACCTCCATGTGACGCCACACCAAATCCAACTACCGCAATGCTCTCAGAAAGATTGTTACTTTCTTAGCAAGTAGTAGGCTGTCTTCCTCCACATCATCTTCCTCAACCAATACTCTAACCACACAGCCTACTTCTGTGGGACACAAAATCCTACCAGCTACAGTGCAAGCAATACAAGAGGCTGTTGATCCATATCTTTGGAAGACAACAATCCTCTGTATATACTGCAACACACCACTCTGCAGGGGGAAGCAATTTTGAAGTGCGTTTGGAGCTGTAATCAAGGAGCATGAGAAACACTGCCCACTACCTTAGAAGTAACACACGCGCAACATCTTCCCCTGTCCACCTGCCCCTCCATATTGGTGCTTGATATGATATGATATGGCATTTAAAACACTCCTATACATAAGTGTTTAAAGGCACAAAAAGGTGCCTCTTGCCTCATTTCCCTCCTCACCTTACTTTCTAACCTCTCCTGCAAACATTATTATTTTTTTAAAATAACAAAATAAAGGTTCCTTTAGGAACCAACTTTCACAGTTAAAAAATAGAAACAAAAAAAAATCTTATAGACTCTATCTACATTTCTCAGTAAAGTACATAGACTCAATACATTTTTCCAACATTTCCATTAGCATTTTGTGTTATGCTAATGGGAATAATGTGGCGTTCATCCCCCGTTCCAGGAACTGGAACGGGGATAACGGGTCGGCAGTCCAAGTTATCGGCTCAAGTGAAGTGTGTCTATGTGGGTCCTGATGCCTGCCATCTTCGGTGTGTTATAAATTAAATAAATTAAATAAATAAATAAAGAGGGCTCCAGACAATTATCCTCAATTGCAGCCTCTGCAATGGGGGATAAAGGCCACTAGCACCCCTGGTTCCTAAAGTGGGAACCCGGGGTGCTAATAAATAGATTTTTTTTCCTACAGCGGGATGCCTGTGACGTCCCGCGGTAGGAAGGAAAATCCTTTTCCAAGGTGGCCACCATGGAAAGGGAACGCAGGGCTCCGTACAGAGACCCTCTTCCCTTTGCATGGAAGCCTGCAGAAGGTGAAGACAGAACTCTATGACCATATTACCATGAGCACATATTTTTCCCTTACAAACCTATTCCACTTTCGCATAACTTTACCACATAGCTGTTGCAAGGTGGACATGGCCACTTTAACCCCCTTTTCCATCCCTCATGGTCATGGTCAGTAGCCAGATTGTCCAGGTCATGACCTTATACCATGACCTGGACAATCTGGACACTGCCCATGGCCACAGGCTAAACCTCAGTTACCAAAGGTATATCACTATTTTTTGTACCTACATTATGACACTTGTCAAAAAATAAAACACGGGCACATTTGCAAAACCATGTTTTAAGGTCCTTGCCAATGCTCCTTACACGAGTTTGCGTGAAATCAGCCCATGTTTTATTTGCTCAAAACTGTCAAAATGTATGTACATACTATAGTCATATAACTTAGCCCCCACTTGACAAAATCCATTCAGACTTTACACAAACATTGAAGGTTAGGTCTATTATCTTTCTGAAGACATTTGTCCACATTCGTCAAATGGCAACAAAGTTATAAGCTATCTATAAATGTTGAGACACCCCTCTAATTTAGCCCCCTCCGGACAAAATCCCACTAAACTGTAAAAAACATTTATATCTAGATGAAAACTGTTTTTGCAAACTTTTGTGTAGCTTCGTCAAATGGCACCACATTTATAAGCCTTTACAATATTGTGGGACCCGTCCTCTAATTGTGTTCCTTTTGACAAAACCATTTGACACTTTCCAAAACCATTCAGAATCAAGTCTAGAATACCATTCCAAACTTTCATGCAGTTTCATTGAGTGGTGCCAAAGTTATAAACCATCCAAGAACTGCTTTTCACCAACCCCTTAATGCATAAATAGGCACAGATGTCCATGAAAATCTGAAGTAGCTGCAAACTCCCGGACTGTTCGCAGACTTTTGGGGTGATAAACACTTGTTTTTTGGCTTCCTATGGCCATATCCCATCCCATCCTTATCACCCTTCACCTTCCCAGAGATTGTTTAATAAGTTTGACAAGTGCAATGTTGTGTTTTTTTTACTGCGATGTCCGCGGACAGGGCAGATGTCAGTGAATCCAACATGTCGGGCGTTTTCAAAAATCTGATGCATTTGATGCTTTTCACCATCCAATCAGGGGGCGCGTACGAGGTCCGCGCACATCACGTCACCCTCTAGACCAATCGCACGCCTGTCCGGGGACCAAACAGGGAAATAGGTATGCAGGGCGGAGCCAGATATCACACCTACATTTTGCCTGTTTAAAAAAAAAAAACTACTGGACGGATTTTCCCCAAATTTACAAAAGCACACTTTTGGGACCAGCCACTGCTCCTGCTGCTAATTTGGTGAACATCTGTCCAGCGGTTTGGGCTGTAGGCATGAGCACAATTTTATCCATTCAGTCTATGGAAGAAAGAAACATTTGGGACCCACCCTATGACTTTGCTCCCCCTAGACAAAACCTCACCAAACTTGCTAAAACAATTCAGAGTGGTTCATATACTTTTTTTGCAAAGTTTGGTCAAGGTTTGTCCAGGGAGAGCAAAGTTATAAGCTGCCCAAAAATTGCTCCTCCTATGGGTTTAGCTACTTAACCATAACTACACGCCTGCCACCGTAGGCCATGTCATATTCACTGAAAAACCTTTGTTAAAGTATGGTTAAGGTGCAGTAATAAATACGTATGAAATTCAGTGAAAAACGCACTGTTAAAGAGACTTTATGGTTACAAGTTAAATAAATAAACGCAGGTAATAAGCCAGTTATGGTAAGCTAGGTAACCATAACTCGTTCCACCGCCATGCATTGCTAACACTAAGACCGAAGACACCAAATATGACATCACAACTGACATCATCAATTACATAACTGATGCCATCAAATATCTGGGGTGATGGTTTTTGTTCAGTGACAGTATTCATTTTAAGCTGAGGAATTCATGTGGTTATACTACATTGAAACCATGATACGCATACTATAAAGGCACTGTGCATGTAGAGCTTGACCGTGTGCTATATTCTGAAGTACATTTCCCTAGGGTTTACGTTGAGGTCATAATGCACATACATAAAATAAGAAGCAGGTCCTATGCAGATAATACATTTGTTAAGCATGTGATATGCTTCGACTAATCATTGCACTACCTAAACATACCACTTAAGAACACTTTAGTTCTATGATCCATACTGCATTCATTGTTTCTCTTTATGTAATATTTGATTGCTGTATTCACACAAAAACTTCAATACAAAATTTATTTTTCAATAAGCACCTTTTAAGTGACTTGCAGTAGTTTATTACAAGGCTACAGATCACCTTTGATATGTTGTAAAAGAGTCTGTAAGCGGTGCCACTTAGATCCACGTTCCATTTGCATTGTTAGGCAGTAGTAACATCAAGTGAAACTTAACCATAATGTCCCTTTTAACTAAGTGTTTTCACTGAATGTCATAGGTTTTTGTTACTGCAACGTATCCATAACGTCCCTTTAACAAAGTTTTTCAGTGAATTTCATAGGTTTTTTATGATTGAAAATGTTTCATGATGTTACATCACTGTATATCACTGTATATAAGTTATTTTTTATTCCTCTTTTAACATATATGAACGAACTTTCCCCACATTCTCTCTGTCTTGAGCCAGATCTCCTGAAGTTCTGCAAGTACCTTAAGACCTTCCTCTTCTCCCCATCCTTCCCTATCTCCCTCCCGTGCTAAACCCCCACAGTTTCTGTGATTGGTGGCATGGGTCCTTATGTGTCCATCTGGGTCCTGGCCTCATGTCCAATCGCTGCAGCATCCACCCTCCCCCTGCCTTCAGGCACCAACAGGCCCATTATGTCTTACAAGCCTGCTTTTATTGTATTGGCTGGTGAACCCTCATCCACCAAGTGGTTTCTACTTGGCACTTACCTGTTGCCTTGCAACTGTCTCTCTTGTGCTTCCCCCCCTCTGTGGAACCTCTAGCACTTACCCACTCTCCTCCCCTATCCCTTCTCTCTCTCTGCACTTGCACGCTCGGAATGCTCAGAGGGCCTAGTAGGACCACTTTTGTATTTTGCTCATCACTGTTATCTTAATCCATTGACTTACTTTAGTTTGTTTCCTTCCCTTTGCCATGTGGGCACTTTGAAACCCCATTTCTTGATGTATAAGCGCCTTACAAATGCCTAATAAAATAAATAAATAAACTATGAACCTCCTTTAACAAACATTGTTTTTTGCAACACATACTGATGCGTGTCTTAATCATCAGTGCATGCTGGGGATGCAAGTCAGAGTAAAACACAGGACTGATTTCCAAAAGCATGCTTTCAGGTCCTTGCTGATACTCCTTGTGCAAGTTTGCTGCAATCCAGTCCAGCAATTTGGGCTGAAGCCACATGTAGCATTTTCTTCCCCTTTTAAATATAGGGCTTTGAGCATGCCACATTCCCCAAGCAGAGTAGGCATTCATCCTTGACCAAAGTTATATCACTATTTTTGTACTTACATTTTGACACTTTGGAAAAAATAAAACACAGGACACATTTTCAAAAGCATGCTTTCAGTTGTTTGCTGATGCTCTTCGCGCAAGTTTGCTGCATCCAGTCCAGCACTTCAGACTGTAGCCGTGAGCAGCAATTTTTTTTCCATTCAAATCTAGGGCTTCGGCTATGCCGCATGCCCCAATAAGCAAATCAGAATACACATTTGTCCTTGCTGAGGGCCAGGTCCAATACCCAGGCACCAAAGTTATATCACAATTTTTTGGACTTAAATTTTGACACTTTGGAAAAATTCGAACGCTGCTTTGAGGTCCTTGCTTATGCTCCTCCCGCAAGTTTGCTGCAATCCTGTCCATCACTTCGGGCTGTAGTCACGTGCAGAATTTTTATTCCCATTGAAACCTATGCTGATTTCAAAAACCTTTATCACATAGCCGAACCCTGGTGGCCACACCCACTTTAACCCCATTGCTTGTCCCTTGTGGTCATGGCTAGTAGCCAGATTGTCCGGGTTATGGACAAACTGGCCACTGGCCATGGACACAGGCTATACCTCAGTCACCAAAGGCATATCACTAATTTTTTTACCTACGTTTTGACTCTTTTCAAAAAACAAAACATAGACACATTAGCAAAATAATGCTGGCAGGTCATTGCCAATGCTCCTTGCACGGGTTTGGTGCAAATCGATTGATGTTTTATTTTTTGAAAAGTGTGAAAATGTACATACGAAAAATAGTCATATAACTTGGCCCCCACTTGCCAAAATCCATTCAGACCTTGCACAACATTCAAGGTTGGGTCCATAAACATTTTGTATACTTTGTGCAGATTCGTCAACCGGCACCAAAGCTATGAGTCATCTAGAAATGTTGAGACCCCCTAATGTTGTCCCCTCTTGACAAAATCCCACCAAACCTTGCAGAAACATTCATATTTGATTGTTACAACTTTTTGCAAACATTTGTGCAGATTAGTCAAACGGTGTTAGGGAGAATTCTCCAGAATGGCTTATTTCCCTTACTAACTGAGTCCCTCAGCAGCTTTGCTGGATTTCTAGGATTTTTTTTTCACATGTTTCACCTGGTAAGAGTGTGAGCCTTTTGTCTCACTCTTACATGTGTTTTTTGCTGTGTGTTGTACATTTTGTGCTTATGGACTATGGAGTCTAATCTACTCCATAGGCATCATCTTTTACTGTGTGTCACACAGTACCTTTAGTGCAGTGACACAGGGTTGTCTTTTTAGACTTCCCACTAATAAACTTCATTTTCTGGGACTGACTACTGTCTCCCAGAACATGCAAAGTTGCCATTGACTTTACTAGTCTTTTTAAATTTACAGACCCAGTACACACTATCTTCCATAGAGTACTGGAAGGGTTAATAGTTATCCCTTTTAGTCTGTTTCTCATGGAACATTATTTGGTTCCCCTTTCGCAAAGATTTGGCTGGTGGCAGTGGTAGCTACCATTTTTATTTTACTGCGAGGGCTTGTCCTTCTCTACACTTTTAAATAACGTATTTGATTCCGGTTGGGTTTATTCGCCATTTCTTTTTGTAAAAGTCTTTCTTGTGTTTTACTCTGTGTGCCAAACCAGGTTTGGTTCCTTTGTTCGCCGTCCTTTGGTGGGCTTCTGCACAGAAGCTCTCCTTTGACGCCTGAGTGTCTGGGTGGACATGATGTGAGGGAGGGGTTTGAGGCCCCCTGCACAGGGTCTCCTTGGAGACCCAAGTCACACTCTAGTTTGATTGGCTAGGGGACTGTCATGCCAGGACAGCCAACCTGCTGTGTGATTGACAGCCAGGCTGTGTGAATGGGGGAAAACTGCTTAAAAGCAGGTCTTTGGGACTTGGAAGGCAGAGTCGCCACTGGAACAAGAAAACCAACGAGGAGCTGAAGGAAGACAACTGCTGCAACTACTGGACATCCCAGTGAAGCCCTGCTGCAGGTCCAAATCACCTGAAACTTCGATGACAGAGGAGATCCGCAAGGAGTCTTCTCCCCTTGAGCCTGGTGGGACCAACCAGCTCATAAAGCCCCTGGACCTACCTCTTCAGCAAGGCCGAATTTAATGTGCCACAGGAAACCGGATAGCCAGCTTCAGAGAGTCCCTTTATGCTTTTAAGGAGCGCACCTTTTATTCGACGCTTTGCTCTGCTGCTGGCTTCTTCACTGGGCAGAGCAGGACCCTCCAGTCTTCCTCCTTCTTGTCAGTCTGACAGTCACTTCAGGCATCGTGAGCCTGCAGGAACTGCCAGGAACTACCACCTCAGCTACGGCATTCTTCTTGATCTAAGGTCGTGTTCAAATCCGGTTGTTCGTTCCGTCCGACCACTGTAAAAGTCTTTTAAATCTTTTGCCTCTCCGAAGGCTTGTCCTTCTCTACTCTTTTGAATAACTTTGCCTCCAACCAACTTTGTTTTGAACTCTTGGCAAAGACTTAACCGCCAACTACTCTGAAATGTGTGATCCTCTGCAAAGACTCTGAACCATTAACATTGGACCAGGCCTATTGATTTGAATCCTAGTTGCAGTAAGCCTTTTCTAGATTGACCTGCCTATCACTTGTTGATGTTGATTTTTGATAACCTTGTTCTTTCCCTCCCTTTTTAAATTGCTGGAGTGCATTTTGCTCACACTTCATAGTGTATTAAGATTGTGATTTTCTGCTGCTTTATATTAGTGAACTGTTTTATAACTGGTGGTGTTAATAAATGTATATTCTTTTACTCCGAAACCTTGAGTCAGTGGTTGTTTGAACCATAGTAATTACTGTCCTTTGTGTAACTTCTGATACTGCTCACTTTACTCTTGAGATAAGTCTGGCTGCTCAGCCATCGCTACCACTTTACTGTGTAGTGCAGGCTTGTACCAAAGGTGAATTTTTACTTGCACTTGTAGTCTTAATTGTGTGTGGTGTTCCCAAAGGGTACTGCATATGATTCTGCCTAACACTGGTATACAGTTGTGAGAATAAAGTATAGTGATTACACTAAGAGTGCTGCTATTACCTTGGCTCAACTAATAACAAGGCTAAACACACTAAAAGCACCTTTAATCATGTCTGATATGGAAAGCTACAGTCAGGAGACACTCATTAGTAACGCTGTTGATTGTTTAAAATATCTGTGTAGAGAAAGGAATCTCTCTGTTAAAGGCAAAAAGTCAGAATGAATTGAAAGGTTGTTAGAGAAACAAAGACTGGGGAGTGGGTCTGATTTTTTAAAAATTAATATAGTGTGTTATAGTTATAAAAAAACATTTCACACTTACACATTAAAATTCAAATTCAAATAATTCCTTAACGATAATTCTATACTTCTTAGAATCCAGTCACATAAAAGCAGATCAAAATATACAAAACAAAACATAACGACATAAGCATAAAGAGTACAAACAGAAAAAAAAATAACCTAAAACTTACATAATAATGCACCTGATAACCTCTTGATAACATGACAAGAATTTTTCCTGTTCTCCTGCTTTTACCGCAATAGATGTTCAATTGATATCATTATCATAGCCCTTCATGTTCTGCACAAGTTCATCTTCAATTTTAACTAGTAATCTAGCAAGGGCACACATGAATGCAATGTGAGGGTTACTCATACATTTCTGCCACAGCGTTTCACAATAAGAAACTGAGTTCCCCACATTTTTGTCTCCCAAACACATAATTTTTGCACTTTCAAAGTATCTGCAATAGATAACCAGATGTTTTATGGTTTCTTTTTGTGGATCTATCTCACAAAAGCGGCAAGTATCTGTTTCAAAGTGCACCCATTGACTAATACGTTCTTTGGAGTGTAATTGGTTTAAGCGGAAACGCTTGTAAATTTCCCGTACTTTAACATCTGGAAAACTCTCTATGTACATTAGCCTTGGGGCTTTTTTATGTGTATGTGAAGCAAATTCTTTATACATCCGGTATGTGCCAACCTTCTCCTGGGACTCAACCCGGTCCATTTGATACAGCATTTTTTTTACAATATCCCACTCTCATTGTTATATCTTCTTTAGTGATGTTAATCCGCAGAAGAGCTAATTCCATTCTTTGTTTAAACATTACAATAGATGCAGGATTATCCAATAACAACATTTTCGCAAATTTAACATACATGGAATTTCTGGGTGGACTTAACATTTTAACAAACAAGTTCATTTGTCGCCACAAAAAACGAGAGGATAGAGTTGACAAGCCCAATTCAATACGTATACACGCATTAGGAATTGAACCAGCCAAGCACAATACTTGCTTCCACATATGGCCCTGGACAGAATTTAGTAAGTCATCAATGTTATGAGAAAATAAATCTAAGTTGTACAGAATTATAGGTTCAATCTTCATCTGGTAAAACTGAAGAGCCGGACTTAATGAAAATTTGCAATATTTTCTATATATTATTTTTAGAAGTGAAACCAAAGACCTGACTTTATTTGTTATAGTTTGAATCCAATGTTTTTTAGAAAAATCATTTGAAATGTCAAAGCCTAAGTATTTGATCATGGAGACTCTCCAATTTGTGACTGTTAAGAGTCCAGGGGGCCGATTCATGGAACAAACGTGCGCCGAAAATCTACGCGCAAGCAGGCGCAAGCAGGCGCAAGCGGAAAAAAAGATTCATGGAAGTCCGTGCGCGTGTCTTCCTCTGGATGTGCGCAAAACCCGTGCATGGCGCACACGTCACTGCAACATCCCGAAAGACGTGCGCGACGCGCACAGTGAAAGCGCACAACCTCTGCGCATACACTAGAAAGTGGGCGGAACACGGGGCGTAACGCGCGGAATGGGGAACAACTCGCGAAAACAAGGGCGTAACTGGGGATGTACTGCAGGGAAGCAGACGGAACGCCCACACGCACCCGAACCACACGTATTCATGGAATCGAATAGGGCAAAGCCACGCACAGTGAAAGACACGCACAAGCCCAAACACGTCCGCCACACGAAGGCAGGCGGTAGCGTCCCTGGCAATTACAAAAGTGGCAACATACAGCAATAGTGCCTGTGCGAGCGGGGCATGTGTATTTCGGGGTTGATCGGGCCTGGGGGAGCGGGCTACGTGTATGTCAGGGGTTCGCGTGAAGTTTCTCACGCGATCGGGCCTCGGGGAGCGTGCTACGTGCATTTCAGGGGTTCGCGTGAAGTTTCTCATGCGATCGGGCCTGGGGGAGCGTGCTACGTACATTTCAGGGGTTCGCGTGAACTTTCTCATGCGATCGGGCCTGGGGGAGCGTGCTACGTGCATTTCAGGGGTTTGCGTGAAGTTTCTCACGCGATCGGGCCTGGGGGAGCGTGCTACGTGTATTTCAGGGGTTCGCGTGAAGTTTCTCACGCGATCGGGCCTGGGGGAGCGGGGTACCACTCACCGTCTGCCTTGCGTGTAGTAGAACGTGTAGCCAACACCCGCTGTGAAGTAATAGCGTGTGAACCCCAACGGATGGAAAACACACGCACCGCACGAAAAGCACGTACAGAACATAAAGGCACGGGGGATCTCCAAGCCCTGCCAGAGCAACGCCCGTGCGCAAAACGTCACAGATGCACTTACGCTGTAAGGGCCTTTGGTCCAATGAAATCGCGTAGCGTGCTGACGCGCTTACGCGCTAAGGGCCTTTCCTCGAATTACACGCTGACGTGCAGATTTTTCACGTGCCAAATCACTCCGTATCAAGCTGGCCACGCGAAAACACACGGAAGACCACGCTCCTGCCCAGAAGGCCGAATCACTGCCCCCCAGTGCCCCGAGCAGCCTCCCACGTGCCATCTGCTGCTGCCTGCCTGCCTGCCTGCTGCCACCGTGCCCTGCCATTTGGTGCCTGCAGATCAGCCATCTGCAGGGGTCCAGTTGCTGTGTCCACCCCTGCTGGTACAGAAGACTCCCGACTCGAATAACATCGCTCCACAGCCCAGCCCCAGGACCCAGTTGCCCACCCACTCCTGCCTCTGGGGTTGCCATGTCAGGCACATCCACATCTGACCCCAGTGGCAACCCCCGGCCAGAGGGGCAGAGGGGCACCAGCTTCACTGCCACCGAAGTTGGTGTCCTGGTGGAGCAAGTCCTGGGGCATATATCTTCGGATCGTCCCGCGCCAACAGGGAAGGACGGGATAGGATCTGGGCCGACTGTGTGGTTGCCATCAACGCGGAGGGGGTGGCAACCCGCACCATCCAGAAGGTCAAGAAGCGCTGGGAGGACTTGAGGTCCAGGACCCTCATGAAGGCCCGGCGCCTCATGGAGGGGGGACGGGGCCGCATGAGTTCCATCCAGTTGAGGGTCCTGGAGCGCGCACACCCAGCGCTCCACGCCCAGGTCCTTGAGATGGAGACCCGTCTGGAGTTGAGCGGTAAGTGGCCAAGCATTGCTGTGTGAGACAGGGCATGTTGCAGTGTGCTGGTTGTCTGATACTTGCCTGCATGTGTGACATAGGCCATGTACGCATGTATGTGTGCAGGGACATCATGGGAATGCATGTGCGACCTGTAATGTGTGAACCGCACGGTTGTTGCATGTGTTTGAATGCGACATGGGGAGCCCTGGTCAGATTGCACACATGAGAGCATGGCAGTCTCTGTTCCTGGACATGGGTGGGGGCGAGGGATGGGTGCTGATGCCAGATACATATGTGGTATCCATGTCTGTGTGCCTGACCTGCGTGTCTGTGACTTGTGAGTGCCATGGATGCATGACACATGTCTGTGACAATGTACAGATTCACTGATGCAGCCTAGTCATCCTTGTATGCACTGTG
Source organism: Ambystoma mexicanum (assembly GCF_040938575.1). NCBI lineage: Eukaryota > Metazoa > Chordata > Amphibia > Caudata > Ambystomatidae > Ambystoma > Ambystoma mexicanum. The sequence continues at coordinate 1,019,289,866 of NC_090935.1, read as the reverse complement.
ATTGGGGTGTACGGGGCCAGATGGATGTGACTGAGGTGAAGTGTGCGCATGTGATAGGCATGACCCATGATGCATGTGAGTCCCATTACATTGTATGATTCGAGAGACAATTGGACATGCATTGAAATGTCCATGGCACGCACCATGACTGTCACTGTGTGTGTTTTGCCTGGACTGACACATGTGTTGTGGTGTGACATGATGGAAGTGTACTTTGACAGTGGCACTCATCTGCTATTGCTTCCTGTCTAGGGGACCATTGTACAGTACCCTGATGCTTGTGTTCTATGTCTCCCTCTACGCAGCGGCTAGTGAAGGAGAGGGCGGAGACGGCGCTGTGGAGCAAGACGGCGGGGATGCCCCCACGGCTGCAGCTGAAGGGGTGGGTGAGCCCCCACAGGGGCCTGCTACGGCGGTAGACGGCGAGGAGCCATCCAGGTTGGTGGTTTCCACAGAGGAGGAGGAGGCCGCCACTGAGGCCACTGAGGCGCACATGGGGCCTGGTGGGGGCATCCCTGCTGGTGCAAGTGGTGCAGTCCAGGGGCAGGGGCAGGAGACAGCACAGGTCACCGTGGAGGGGCCTGTGCATGTCACTGTCCCTGAACCTGTGGGTGCACCACCTTGCACCAGCAGGGATGCCCCGTCCCAGGCCCGTCCGCAGGTAGAGGGGATGTCCATGTCATCTGACTCCCCTCCACCTGCGGACGAGGGGACCCCTGGCCGTGTGGAGAAGGTCCTGATTGGGGTCGCGATGCGCACGGCTGTGATTCGTGATGCCGTGCATGCTTCCCAGGAGGAGCATGCACGTCATCACGAAGAGTACCGTGCCGACGTGGCCCAATTGGGATCGGCCATGTTCGGGGGTTTCCTGCATGTGTCGGCCAATCTGGCGGCCCTCTCCTCCTCTGTGGAGACTATACGCCAGTCGTTCTCCTTGCCGTCTTCCGGCCCAGATGCCACCAGGGCCCCTGTGGACCTGCCCTGACCAATGCAGCCAGCTCGGTGGGGATCCCATCCCTGCCACAGTCGGGAGTCAGAGGTCCAGCAGGGGTGGACAACACAGCAACTGGACCCCAGCAGATGGAGGATGTGACGGCATCATCGGCCAGGGCACGTGCACGACGGCGTCGGTGGTTTCCATCATCCTGGATGCCGTCGTGCTGGCAGAGGCAGTGGCATCGGAGGCAGCAGCAGGCTCGACGTGGGAGGCATCATGGCTCGGGGCCATCAAGATCAGAGGGGCAGGCATCGGCCGGAGGGCAGGAGAACCCTGGGATGGTAGTGTCTTCCCTGTGGGAGCAGTTGGTCCAGCGGATAGGTGCGGAGCGGCAGCGGGCGGAAGAGGAGCGGCTCACCATGGTCAGGGCGGAGTTCTCAATGCATCGGGCGTTGAGGCGGGCTGAGTGCCTCGAGGAAGCTCGCAGGGAGTTTGAAGTAAACATGGGGTTATCCCTGCGAGACCGCGGGGCCAGGACAGAGTCCCGCCTCCAGGACATCGACATGGAGTTCGATGATGCCCTGGCCGGCAACATCACTGAGTGAGCCGCAGGACTTGCCCGCTGCCATTGTATATAGTTATATAGTTAGTGGTAGGTTTCCTTTTAATTATTTTTTTTTTTATTTGGTTGCGATTGGACAATGCGCCACTTTTTTGTATATAGTTCAGTTTTTAGTTAGTTGACATAGTTAGGTTTCATTTGGTTGGGCTCATGGACCCGGGATTGTCTTGTATATAGTTCTTCTATGGATTTTTGGATTTTTTGGATTTTTTTCATGGACATTCATCTTCTTTTTTTTGTTTTGCTTTGTGGTTTTTCTAATTTCATTTCCATTCTTGTTGATTTTCAATACATTTTTATTTTCATCCTTCAATGTCGTATCATCTCATTACTTTCATGCATGTCATGTTGGGTGTTTTAACATTCACTTGCAGCCATTGTGTGTGACAGACATGTGTTCATTTGCATTATTTACATTGGGTGTGTAACATGTAATTGCCTTTGATATGTGGGTGGATGTGATAGTTGGTTGGGCCTTTTGGCAGGGGAGGATGGCCATTACGGACATGATTGGGGATTGTTGGGACCCAGGTTCAGGGGGGCATGGATGGGACATGGGTGGGGGCCTGCTGGCAGGTGCCCCACAGTGCTGGGGGGTGGGGGTGGTGGGGGCATGGATGGGGGCCTGGTGGAGGCGGCCCCTGGTGACTGGGGGGGTGGGGGTGGTGGGGGACATGGGTGGGGGCCTGGTGGTGGGTGCCCCGCAATGCTGGGGGTGGGGGTGCAAGGGGACATGAGTTGGTGATCATTGGTGCAAGGAGACATGTGCCTTTGCTGGGGGGCATGCCCATGTTGGGTGGGCTGCCTGCGGGACATGACCAGGGATGCAGGGTAGTCCCCTGTGGTGTGGGCTGCCTGCAGGGGCCGTGGAGGGTGTACAGGGAACACCTGGGAGGACCCACACTGGCAAATCACATGTAGGACTCCCCGGCACCCCTGAAATACACGTACCCTGCTGAAATCGCGTGTAAAACTTTGTGCGCACCCCTGTAATACCCGTACGCAGCCCAATCGCGTGTGAAACTTTGCGCGCACCCCAATACCCGCACGCAGCCCAATCGCGTGTGGAACTTCCCGCGCACCCCTGAAATACACGCGCCCAGGCCAATCGCGTGTGGAACTTCCCACGCACCCCTGAAATACACGCAGCCAGGACAATCGCGTGAGAAACTTCACACGAACCCCTGAAATACACGTAGCCCGCTCCCCCGGGCCCGATCGCGTGAGAAAGTTCACGCGAACCCCTGAAATACACGTAGCCCGCTCCCCCGGGCCCGATCGCGTGAGAAAGTTCACGCGAACCCCTGAAATACACGTAGCACGCTCCCCCGGGCCCGATCGCGTGAGAAAGTTCACGCGAACCCCTGAAATACACGTAGCCCGCTCCCCCGGGCCCGATCGCGTGAGAAAGTTCACGCGAACCCCTGAAATACACGTAGCCCGCTCCCCCAGGCCCGATCGCGTGAAAAAGTTCACGCGAACCCCTGAAATACACGTAGCCCGCTCCCCCAGGCCCGATCGCGTGAGAAACTTCACGCGAACCCCTGAAATACACGTAGCCCGCTCCCCCAGGCCCGATCGCGTGAGAAACTTCACGCAAACCCCTGAAATACACGTAGCCCGCTCCCCCAGGCCCGATCGCGTGAGAAACTTCACGCAAACCCCTGAAATACACGTAGCCCGCTCCCCCAGGCCACTTCACGTGAACCCCTGAAATACACGTAGCCCGCTTGCCGTGCTGGTACAGGGTTAGCGCAGCCCTTTGCGCTGGATTGGGGATTTTGATGGCTTTTCCCTGCGCGGAAGGCGTTCTTGGGGGCGTAACTGGCGCTGCTGCAAGGTCGCTGCGCCACTGTGCGCCACGGCTGGTTTTGGTGGCTGGAATCCATGAATACGCTGTGCGCGGAAATGGGTTTTGGCGCACGCGGCTGGTGCAGGGATTCGCACGCGCACACTGTGCCCCAGCTGCGTGCGCCACTTGTGCGCTGAATTCTATGAATTACCCCCCAGGAATACCGTGGAATCTTTTTTGATCCTGATAAAATAAGTATCTTGGATTTGTCTACGTTTGCACATAGATTGTGTTTGTTAGCAAATTTTAAAAAAAGGCTTCTAGTTTGTTTTGGAGCCCAAGGGGAGTTTTATCGAAAATTATGATGTCATCCTGAGATGCCCTTCCTCAATTTCAACCAAATAAAGGTTGAAGAGAGTAGCAGCAAGGCTACAGCCCAGTTTCACCCCAATACAAGTGGGAATCTTATTCGTAACATCACCCTGCCTATTTATTCCTATCTTGAAGTATGTTTCGGAGTGCAAAAGGGAGAGTAATTGTATGATATTTTCAGGAAAACCCAATTTTCTTAATTTGCACCAAAGCTTATCGCGAATAATGCAATCGAATGCAGAGCGATGCCATGTTACCTGTCTTTTTTTTTGTTGCAAGAGTATAATATGTGCGATAAAATAGCTGCATTAATGGACTTTCCCATTTGTTTTTGAAAACTAGTTTGATTTTGAGACAAAATGTCATGTGATTCAATAAATTGATCTATATGATTTAGACGCAAAATAGTAAAGACTTTATATGAACAGTCCATTATGGCAATAGGCCTATAATTAGTTGGTTCAGCAGGATTACCCTTTTTGAAAATCGGCACAATAATAGCTAGATGCCAGGAATGGGGAATAAACCCTGTCATAAAAATGTTTTCAAACTTTAAAAATAATATTTTGGTCCAGAACGTCGGATCAGCCTTAAAGGCACAAACTGGTATACCATCTGTACCCAATGCCATTGAGTAATTAAGCTTACCTATGGCCCAAATGATATCATCAACTGACCAATAGAAGGGAGGAAGAGTGTTCAATCTTTTAACTGTAAATGATTTAGTTACAAAGGACACTGGTAATTTGAAATTTTCAACAACAAATGTTCATCAAATGTACATTAGGTAACGCAATTTCTGTAACATTCTGTCTGGGCTTTTTAAACATCTGCCAAATAGATTTGGTGTTATGTTTGCATAAGTAATTGATTATTTTTTCATTATCATGTAGATGAAGAAGTTGACGGTATCTTCTACAGTTCTTACGAAATAGACATAGAATTTGCTTTTTGTTATCAATATATTCAGCTAGACGAAGCTTTTGGATTTTAAGATGTCTTAATTCACTGTGTTTTTGTTTTTTCAGCGCTGCTATGTGAGTATCATATTGGTATGGATGGGATATCTGTTTCCTCAAGTGGCTTTCAGAAAGCCAATTTAGGGAATCTCGTATAATATTATTATTACAATTTTCAATATTAAAGAGATCCTGTACTGTGTAATCAACATCGGGGTCATATACAGTCAAACTAGTTAGATTTTCCACCAGTTTTAGGCATTAGTATTTGTTCCAACGAATAGTGCCCGATATACTCTCTATTTCTATAGGATCCAATTCGGGAACATTTGCCAAACTCATCCAAGGGAGATCTATTTTAATTGAGATAATACAATGGTCACTCAGACCCACATCTGTGGAATCGGTCAAAGAGCATAAGTTTAGCAGATTTTCAGATATCACAAAGAAATCATTTGTTGAAACATTCTTATCCCTATGCCACGTATACTGTAAGGTGTCTTGGTGTAGTCTTACAAATCTCATATTCCATGCTCGGAAAAAAACCTTCCATCGCATACCAGTTATTACAGCTTTTTTTTTATTATAAGAGGCAATACGTGCTTGCATATCCTGCATATGGCCTAAGCAACCTGCATTAAAGTCCCCGCCGATGATAATACCCTCATACTTGTTACTCACTACAGCATTTTCAAAGATTACATCAAAGGTGTTCATAAACTCCTCAACATCCTGTGTTTGCGGATTGAGATATACATTTATAAACAAAAACATTGCTTTCCTCCCAGCAATTAGTTCAATGTCTACAGCCAAGATATTCGTTGATGAATATAATTCTTAATAGTGTATATTGATCCTATTATTGATCAAAATTGCAAGGCCACTAGAGGGGCGTCCCTTCCCACAGCTACTCGCAGGACTAGATATAACACAATACCCGTCCACTGACATCTGTTTAGTGAACATCGTCTCCTGCAGCATAATAATTGCTGGTTTGCTAAATATGTCATTTGAGATTAGTGCTGAAAAGAAATTGCGGTACCTGCATACATTCCAGGAAAATACTTGGATGCTATTTCAGCTACCATGCCAAATTAACCACATTACTGTACGTTACAGCATTCACTAAATTGTCTATCCATGACCAGTCCTTTATATTTGATGCAATTGTTGCAAGTTGAGCAATAGCATCAGAAATCGGAATGGGAGGTACACCATCCCTATCAGCGGCACCAAAGGTAATCTCAGGCTGAGGTGCCACATAATTCAAATACTGAAGAGCCTTCTTCTCATCATGTAATAGATTTAATTGCACCCCCAAGTGAGAGAAATCATTTTTAAAATCCCATATCTGTTTTAGAATGATGGGTGAGGATACTTTACATATAATTCTTCCATTAGCCAATTTGACCATTCTACATCATTCAAATTCAGAAGTCTTAGCATCGGGATTTCATAGAAGGTTTTAAAAATGAATTCTCCATTTAATCGTGTCTTACCATGAATGATCGGATCACTACTCCAACCCACAATGGTGGCAGGATTCTGTATCGCTGAGGCCTCTTCCTCACATGAATAAAGAACTCCTTCACATTCTCCTTCATGCAATAATCCCTGTATGTTTCTTTCTCTTAATGGAGGATCACATTTGGGAGGACAATCATTTAGGTTAGTATGCTCACTCTTCCTTGGGGAGTGTGGCTTTGCCACTTGATTCGGCTGATTTGTCTCTGTGATCATCGGGTTACTTGAGGGACCATGCGATTGACCTGTGTTTCCTTGTATCTTCAATGCAGGGTTAGGTCCATGCATTTGATTTAGAGTTTTAGTGGAAGTCATCTTGATAGGATAGAAGGAAGAGAGTTGTGTTTGCTTACACCCTACAATTAGTTGGTCATCTGGGTGAGTAGGAAGTAATTGTTTATTTGTGCTGATAGCTAGTTTTTTTCTTTTTATTATTTTTTGAACACACTCTGGGATCTCATTACCTTGAGGAAGTTTGGCCATCTAGAGATTCCCCCCCATAGCAACATTATCTTTTGAATTTTTTTAAATATTCTTTTTATTTTGCAATCACGGGAGATTTTTTGTCTTTTGGGAGCGTTTCATAGCCCTTATGTGCAGACGCCTCTGCTTGAAGGACAGAAAGGGTAATTTTTTCATACTGAAATCCTCTATGTCAGATCCACTTTCTACATTAACATTTTGTAGCGCTTCTTCTTCCTTCTGCTGACATTCAAGCATCTGAACAAGTGGAGTGGGACTATCCCCCAATGTTGCAATACGTGACTCAATATTTTGATGCAAGGTATGACCTATGTAACTGGACGAACATACTAAGTCATTAGTGATTTTATTGAACATCTCCTCAATTCCCGTCAACTGCTCACCTTGCTGATTTTGCCTTTGAGTATTGAAATCATTTTTACTAAGTGGCATTGGGTCTTTATGTCCTATTAACGCTTGCGAAAATGATCGTGTCAAACACATAACTGCAGGACCTCCAATTTCTGATTGGGACCCCTTTACCATGGTTTCCAGGCAGGTTGTTTGAGATGCACAATCTCGATATAGGACCTTAGATGCTATGTTGGTAGGAGGTACTTTGCTAAATGTGCCATATAGCATTCCTTCAATTTTGCTAATACTTGCCAGGATCTCCATGTTAGATTTTTTGAGCACTCTTATTTCCAAATGAGTCAACTCGTGTCCTTTGTCTAATATATTAAGGATTCTACTCATAAAAGGAAATTGAGGGTCCATCTTTTCTGATGAATACGCTACGGGAGATGGTCCCAAGAATGTGTTAAGTGCAGGCTTATAGTTTATCCTAGGTGGTGAGATAAAGTCGACAGGGCTGGAGCACCCCCCATTTTCTTGATTATTTCTAGGTACAATTTCTTTTTCTTCCACCCCTTTAGATTCTAATTGGAACATAGCCGTCCTAAATGCTTTTAACCTTGCAATTGTTGATGGACTCATGTTCTTGGAAACTGTTACATCAATATCTTCCATTTTAGGATCTACAGGAAACTTGGTTGAATGCACATCTCTCTCAGTGGGAACATGTAAATGAACATGTTCCAATGCACCGTTTCTACATGTAACAGGAGTAGATGGACCTAGTGAGAGTCGTTTGGATAGTTCCGTCAGAACAGTAGCACCCATCATGGAGATGTCCGAGATAGGGTTGCATAAAGGATTAATGTTGGGGTCATATGAATTGTCTTGCCCTTCTAGTTTAACAGTATTTCTTACGCTTAAGAAAGTATGTTGTGTGGACAATTCCCCATCATTCATCTCCTTAATTCGATAGCATTTCTTTTTTTTACAGGTATTGCCTTCTTCAATAATACTAACGCCATCACCATCAACTAGATTTTTGGCAGTTGGTTTATTGCTGCTTACTTGTGGTAAACAAGATAGAGCTTTGTTGTCTTCCTTTTTGTCATCAGCATCTTTCCCATTGGGAGCCACATAATCTTTAATTGGAAGGATTGGATTCTCTACAAATTTAAATGCTCCTTCCTTAATCACAGAGGTTATGTGTTTATTTTGTTTTCCACTGCGAGTATTGCTCGCCATGATGTCTATACTTCAAGTTGACACAAAATGCCAGAGCAGTTAGGTTAGAAGCTTCCTACTATCTCCTTCTATCGCATATATGTAGAATATACCAAGCTACTTGATGTAAACAAACTTAATATAAATATATCCCGCTTGCGTTGCACTCCTGAAATGCTCTCCCCATCAGGTGCAGCAGCGCAAAACAATCAAGTAGCAAACAGTATCTGTACCTCCTGCAAGAATATCAACAGTAACCAGCTTTTGTTTTTTTTCCCGTTGAATAATCAGGAGAGGGCGTTCTAACTTACCGTGCGATAGGCACGTTGTCTCTCCTTTTGATACAAATGCGACTCGAGGTTTTGTGAAAGATTCTATCTATTCAATGACTCTTAAGGGATACGAGAATAACTAAACCTAGCCCGCTGCACCCCTGCGCTGCGAGCAGCAGACAGCAAACAGCCACTTCCGGAACACTTCCACGGAGCGCATGCGCAGGAGCGTGCGCTCTAGTGGTTTTAAAGATTTTTTCAAAAAAGGGGGCATGGCCTACAAAAAAATGAATATAATATAAATTTAGAGTCTATATTTACTCAAAAGACTAATAAATCATATTGGAGATGGATTACTGTTGTACTTAATAGTTCGTACTTCAAATAAAGTCCATATATTTTCTGTGATGCAAATTCTCAATGGGCAGCGTTCCCAGCAGACACAGCAGACAGCCACTTCCGGACCACTTCCTCGGAGCGCACGCGCAGGAATGCGCGCTCTAGTGGTTTTAAAGACTTTTTCAAAAAAGCGGGCGTGGCTTCAAATAAAGTCCATATACTGTCTGTGATGCAAATTCTCAACGGGCAGCGTTCTCAGCAGACACAGCAGACAGCCACTTCTGGACCACTTCCTCGGAGCGCGTGCGCAAGAGTGCACACTCTAATGGTTTTAAAGATTTCTTCAAAAAAGGGGGTGTGGCTTCAAATAAAGTCCATATATTTTCTGTGATGCAAATTCTCAATGGGCAGCGTTCTCAGCAGACACAGCAGACAGCCACTTCCGGACCACTTCCTCGGAGCGCGCACCTGGGTCTGAAATGATGAGCTAGATTAGTTAGATGTGTCTAACAATGTAGGCCCTATTGCTCCTCTGCTTGCTCAATCTTTGTCCACTGGGACCCCTACAGGTCCTACACTCAGTCCTGAATTCATTGCTCTAGAAAAGATGAGGCTTGAATTGGAATTCAAATGTATTAATGCTCAAACTGAACAAAAGCATCAAGAACTTAAGCTCAGAGAAATGGAGATGAACCATGCACTAGAAATGAAAAAGTTGTCTATTGAGAATGCTTCTCTCCCAGAGTCTTTTAGGTCTTCCAGTCCTAAGAAACCACGTATGCCTAAAGATATTGTGGGTATGTATGCGGCTAAGCTTGATATTTTGGATTGGTTGGCAATGTTTGAGTATAACCATGGGATTCAAGACATTACAGGGAATCGGTTGCTTCCTTGGCTCTTCTCTAGGCTACCCACTGTTGCATCTGATGTTGTGACGGAGTTGGGGGAGGTGGATAGGATGGATTATGAGTGTGTGAAGCTAGCTTTAATTGCTAGATTTGGGAATACCCCTTCCCAGTACCTTAAGAGGTTTAGGACAATCAAAAAGCATGATGGTACCTCTTGGGCTACTTGGGTATGTGAATGTTTGAAAAGATGGTTGGGTTCAGGGTTACAGAGTTAACACTTATGAAGGAATGAGAAATCTTGTTATGTTGGAGTCAATTTATGATGCCTGCTCTCCTGAGCTCAGACAGCACTTGGCTCATTCTAAGGAGATAGATCCAAAGAAGTTAACTAAGACTGCTGATTTGTGGGTTGCCAACAGGGCTACTCACAAGGATTCTGGGGCAACTCAGAAGAAGGATTAGGGAAAGCAGACGAAGAAAGATAACACTGATAATTCTAATACCTCCAATCCAAAAGGGGGCCCCAAACAGCAACATGAGGGTAAACCAAAAGGGAAACTGAAGGAGGCTAGTGTAGCTTCTGGACCCAAAACAGAAGAAGGTCAGAACAATCCGCCATTCATCAAAACATTTGGGAAATGTTATGTTTGTGGGTCAACTGACCAAGTGAAATGGGATCACAGATGTAATGGTAAACCTTCCGGGGTCCACACTGTCTCCTTAGCCTTCTTCCCAGAGGAAGAAATACCTATGGCAAGTGGAAACATTCACCTACTGGCTGATGAACCCATGAGAGTGTCAGCTAGTGTTTCTTCAGTGTCCTTGGGTTTGTGGGAACAACAGAATTTAGATGTCTATAATTCCATCCCAGATAATACTAAAGAGTATTATAAAGACAGTGTTCTTGTGAATGCCAGGAGACCCCTGCCGTCAGAGACACTGGAGCCAGCATAACTGTGGTTGATGAATCATTTTTCAAGGTAGCGGATGTTGCTAAGGCACCCAAACACCTAACCATGTTAGCTGGAGGCCCTGTGCAAATGCTTCCCCAGTTACCAGCGCTCATCCAATGCATTGACATGACTGTCAAGATACCTGTTAGTGTGCAGAGTGAAGTGCCTGGGAGAGTCCTGTTAGGTAATGACCTGAAAACACTTGGAGTTGTGTCTAGTACCCCCAGGCCTCCCAGCAAAAGGAGAGAGGAGCTCACTAGGCCTGCAAGGGAGAGGAGCTTGAGAGTCTCTCCGGGGGACTTGATAGAGGAAACTATCACCCCAGTCCTCAGGACTTGCTCACTGCTATTTCAAGAAAGGCAAAGGGGAACCTACGACCTCAAAGAAGAAAGCAGATAGCACCCCTGCGCTACCAAGAAGGACATCCCCAAGATTGTCCAAAGTCACACCTGTGACGCCTCCACCTGCTGAGGCTGAGTGTGAGGTACAACCGTGTGTAGTTGATCCAGTCTCTGAAGAGTCAGATCTGGAAGAAGACATTACTCTAGTTGGATATCTGGATCCCGTTGACCATCCTGAGCTGCAGTATTTACTGGCAGAAGGTGGACCCAACAGGGCAGACTTCAGCAGAGGTCAAAGATAGTGTCCTACTCTTGAAAGTCTTCGCCTACAGGCAGCTTCTCAGCTCGATGGGCAAGAGCCTGGGAAGCATAGGTTGCACTGGGAAGATGGCCTCTTCTACAATGAACCGACTAAGTCTATCCCTGGGGAGTGCAAAAGACTTGTAGTACCCCTAGAAAATAGACTCCAGTTCCTACAGATGGCCCATGAGCTACCTTTGGCTGGTCATTTGAGCTTCAAAAAGACCAAGGAAAAGGCTCTCTTTATACTTCTACTGGCCTAAGATGGGTGCAAAACCTGACAAATTCTGTAGGAGCTGTCACACTTGCCAAACCTCTGGCAAGAGTGGAGCCAAGAATGTGGCACCATTGGTGTCTCTCACAGTGGTGGGAGTTCCTTTTGAGAGGGTGGGCATCAACATTGTTGGTCCCCTTGACCCTCCCACATCTTCAGGAAACAGGTTTATCCTGGTTGTAGACCATGCTACTAGATATCCTGAGGCGATACCTATGAGAACTGTTATAGCTCAGGCTGTGGCTAAGGCTCCACTTGGTACTTCTACCAGAGTAGGGTTTCCTAAGGAAGTGATTTCCGACAGGGGACCCAATTTTATGTCTCACTACATGCAAGCCATGTGGAAAAACTGTGGTGTCACTTACAAGCTCTCTACAGCCTACCATCCACAAACCAATAGACTGGTAGAGAGGTTTAATCATACTATGAAGAGCATGATAGGTTCTTTAGAAGATCCCCTTAAAAGAAAGTGGAACCTTCTACTGCCATGCTTTCTCTTTGCTTATAGACAAGTCCCTCAAGGGGGAGTTGGATATAGTCCCTTTGAACTTCTTTATGGCCATCCAGTCAGAGGTCCTTTTGCCCTGATTAAGGAGTGGTTGGAGAGTGCTCCTTCCCCCAAGCCAGTCAAAATGACTGACTATGTGATAAGTCTCTGGAGGAGAATGCCAGACATGATGGCAGAAGCTAGTGATAATTTGAAAGCAGGTCAGGCTCTGGTCAAACATTGGCATGACCAGAAGGCCAACATGGTTGAGTTTGCTCAAGACCAGCTTGTGCTAGTTATGGTGTCAACAAGGCAGAGGGCCTTGCAGGACAAATGGATAGGACCCTTCAAGGTTGTGGGCAAACTTGGAGAGGTGAACTATCTAGTGGATTTAGGCAGACCTAGGGAAGCTCCAAGAGTCTTTCACACCAACCGCTTGAAGGCATATGACTCGAGACCAGCAGTGGGAGCTTTGCTTCTAGCTTCAGCTCAAGAGGAGGAGGAGAGTAAACCTCTAACTGAACTACTCAGAGGCCAACCTTTGGATGAGAAAATAGAAGGAGTTAATCTCTCTTCTAATCTGACATCTGAACAACAGGACGAGTGCAAGTTTCTGTTAAATCAGTTTGCCTCCCTGTTTTCACTTTCACCAGGCTTGACCCCTTGGGGCCAGCATGGAATTCTAACTGGTGACTGTTTACCTGTGAAAAGCAGGGGTTACTACAGAATGTCAGAACATGTAAGAACCCACATAAAGGAGGAGGTCAACAAGATGCTTGATCTCGGGGTTATAGAGCTATCTACAAGCCAATGGTCTAGTCCAGTTGTTCTAGTACCAAAGGCAGGATACAAGGAGTTGAGATTCTGTGTGGACTATAGAGCTCTAAACGCAGTCACAACGACTGATGCCCATCCTTTACCAAGGAGAGATGAACTGGTGGATAAACTTGGAGCAGCCAGTACCTCAGTACATTTGATCGGACATCAGGCTATTGGCAAATAGCCCTGACAGACCATGCCAAGGAGGAAACTGCATTTTCGATCCCAGCAGGCCTATACAAGTTTAAAGTTATGCCTTTTGGATTAAAGAATGCACCTGTTACATTCCAGAGGATGGTCAATCAAGTTCTGAATGGGATGGAGGACTTCTGCATGACATACCTGGATGACATTGCAGTGTTCAGCCCTACTTGGAAATAACATATTGATCACTTAGGATATGTATTGCAGGCTCTTGAGCAGGCCCATCTTACCATAAAGGCAAGCAAATGTCAAATTCATCAAAGCAAAGTGGTCTACCTTGAAGATGAGGTAGGAGGAGGTGAAATAAGGCCATTGCCTAGCAAAGTACAAGCTGGGCCACCCCTACGTCTCAAACCCAGGTGAGAGCCTTCCAATGTCTCACTGGGTACTACAGGAATTTCATAGAGAACTATGGGACCATAGCTTCTCCCTTGAATGTAGTCTCCTCTCCAAAATTCGCTAAAAAGGTTAGATGGAATGAAGAGTGCACTCAAGCCTTTGAAAACCTGAAGAAAGCCTTTTGCCAAGCCCCAGTCCTAAGAGCTCCTGATTACCACCAACCCTTCATTTTGCAGACAGATGCATCCAATACAGGTATAGGTGCAGTCGTTAGTCAAGTGGATGAGAAGCTAGGGAGCACCCCATTTGCTTCATCAGCAGGAAGCTGAAGGAACCAGAAACAAGGTGGTCAACCATAGACCGTGAATGCTTTGCTATTGTGTGGTCTCTGAAGAGGTTTAGACCATACTTGTATGGATCTACTTTTGTGATTCAGACAGACCACCAACCCTTGAGATGGTTAATGCACATGAAAGGGGAGAACCTAAAACTACTAAGATGGTGAATCTGCCTGCAAGGGTTTGATTTCACCATTGAGCACAGGTCAGGATGTCACCACCAAAATGCTAATGGTCTCTGTAGGATGTTTATAACCGACTAGAGTGAAGAGATTCATCCAGGAGTGGATTAAATCCTCCTGTCCCTTAGTGTGGGGGTGGGTGGGGGTGAGTGTTACAGAGAATTCTCAAGAATGGCTAATTTCCCATAACTACTGACTCCCTTAGCAGCTTTGCTGGATTTCTAGGATTTTTTTTCACCTGGTAAGAGTGTGAGCCTTTTTTCCCACTCTTACATGTGTTTTTTGCTGTGTGTTGTACATTTTGTGCTCATGGACTATGGAGTCTCACCTGCTCCATCGGCATCATCATTTTACTGTGTGTCACAGAGCACTTTTAGTGCAGTGACACAGGGTTGTCTTTTTAGACTTCCCACTATTAAACTCCATTTTCTGGGACTGACTACTGTCTCCCAGAACATGCAAAGTTGCCATTGACTTTACTAGTCTTTTTAAATTTACAGACCCAGTACAAACTATCTTCTATAGAGTACTGGAAGGGTTAATAGTTAACCCTTTTTGTCTGTTTCTCATGGAACATTATTTTGTTCCCCTTTCTCAAAGATTTGGCTGGTGGCAGTGGTATCTACCCTTTTTATTTTACTGCGAGCTATGTAAATAGCCCTGGTACTGTTAGAGGCTATAGTGGTAGCCTTGAACTTTAATCCGCTGGACCCCTTTTAATTTTATTTGGTCCCGGTTGGGTTTATTCACCATTTCTTTTTGTAAAGGTCTTTCTTGTGTTTTACTCTGTGCGCTAACCCAGGTTTGGTTCCTTTGTTTGCCGTCCTTTGGCGGGCTTCTGCACAGAGGTCCTCCTTAGGCGCCTGAGTGTCTGGGTGGACACGATGTGATGGAGGGGTTTGAGGCCCCCTGCACAGGGTCTCCTTGGAGACCCAAGTCACACTCTAGTTTGATTGGCTAGGTCGCTGTCCTACCAGGACAGCCACCCTGCTGTGTGATTGACAGCCAGGCTGTGCAAATGGGGGAAAGTTGCTTAAAAGCAGGTCTCTGGGACTTGGAAGGCAGAGTCACCACTGGAACGAGAGAACTAACGAGGAGCTGATGGAAGACAACTGCTGCAACTACCGGACATCGCGGTGAAGCCCTGCTGCAGGTCCGAATCACCTGAAACTTCACGACAGAGGAGATCCATAAGTAGTCTTCTCCCATTGAGCCTGGCGGGACCAATCAGATCACAAAGCCCCCAGACCTCCCTCTTCAGCCTGGTTCAAATTTGATGTGCCACAGGAAACTGGATAGCCAGCTTGAGAGAGTCCCTTTGTGCTTTTAAGGAGCGCACCTTTTATTCAATGCTTTGCTCTGCTGCTGGCTTCTTCCATGGCCAATGCAGGACCCTCCAGTCATCCTTCTTCTTGTCAGTCCAACAGTCACTTCAGGAACCGTGAGTCTGCAGGAACTGCCTGGAACTACCACCTCAACTACAGCATTCTTCTTCATCTAAGGTACTGTTCAAATCCGGTTGTTCGTTCTGTCCGACCGTGGTGACAGTGTTTGAAATCTTTTGCTAATCTGAGGGCTTGTCCTTCTCTACTCTTTTAAATAACTTTTCTTCCAACTAACTTCATTTCAAACTCTTGGCAAAGACTTAACCGCAAACTACTCTGAACTGTGTGATCCTCTGCAAAGACTCTGAACCATTAACATTGACCTTGGCCTATTGATTTGAATCCTATTTGTAGTAAGCCTTTTCTAGATTGCCCTGCTTATCACTTGTTGGTGTTGTTGATTTATGATAACCTTGTTCTTTCCCTCCCTTTTTAAATAGCTGGAGTGCCATTTTGCTCATATTTCATTTTGAGCTTAACTAGTACAGAATTGATTGGGTGTTGTGTAGTGTATTAAGATTGTGATTTTCTGCTGCTTTATATTAGTTAATTGTTTTATAATTGATGGTGTAAATAAATGTATATTCTTTTATCGGAAACCTTGAGTCAGTGTTTGTTTGAACCATACTAATTACTGTCCTTAGTGTAACTTCTGATACTGCTCACTTTACTCTTGAGATAAGTCTGGCTGCTTAGCCATCACTACCATTTTACTGTGTAGTTCAGGTTTATACCAAAGATGAATTTGTACTTGTGCTTGTAGTCTTAATTGTGTGTGGTGTTCCCAAAGGGTACTGCATATGAGTCTGCCTAACAAACAGCACCAAATGTATAAGCCTTTCATATACTTTGGTAGCCCCCCACAAATGTTGCCCCCTTCTCGGGAAAACAGCACTAGACTTTGCAAAAACATTTGGGGTTGGGTCTAAAATGATATTGCAAAATTCTATGCAGTTTCATTGAGTGGCGCTAAAGGTATAAACCATCCAAAAACGTCTTTTCACTGACGCTACAATGCAGAAATTTTCTCTTGTCAAGTTCACAAACGTCCCAGCAATGTCCCCAGTTATATGTGATGTTTGCGGACTTCAGAGAAGAAAAAACACCATATTTTTGGCTTTTTATGGCCATATATCATTCCATACTCAGTTCACCCGTCACCTTTCCAGAGATTGTTTAATTCATTTGGCAAGTGTAATATTGTGTTTTTTAATATGCTTTTACTGTGATATCCACAGACAGGGGGCAGTCCGTGCATCCAACATGGTGACCATTTCAAACATGTTCACACACCTCACGTTTTTAATTGACTAATCAGCGGAAACATTTGATGTCTGCAAACATCATGTGGCTCTTTGATTGGTCCAGAAGTGTCTGCAGACCCCAATCAGGAAGTTAGTCCGCAGACAGGACTCAGCTATTACTCATTTTATGTTACCTACTTTTGAGCTGTTTTAAAAAAACTACTGGACAGATTAACACCATTGTTTCCATTATATCTATGAGGATTTCAAACATTTTGGGACCCCCCATAACTTTGATACCCTTGATGAAACCCCATCAAACTTTGCATAATCACTCAGAGGTAGCCATATACTTTTTTTCCAAAGTTTGGTGAGGATGTGTCAAAACAGCACCAGGAAATAGGTTACTCACATAGGTAACATAAACCTAAATGAGGAAGTGCATCAAACTAAAGAGGAGCACCTTATAAGTATACAGTGTGAAGAAGTGGGGTCAGGTAAGGAGAATGGGGAGTCAGCAGAGGGCAGGGGAAATCCTTCTTTAGCCATAAGTTAAGTTTAAGCCACATATTGAAGAGATCCACCGTTGGGCTGGCTTTGTTTGTGAAAGGCAACAGGCTCCAGTGGAGAGGGACAAGTATGAAGAAAGACCAGAAGCGAGAGGAGGCAGAGAGGGCATGAGGCATTGATGTTGAGTGCAGGAGAGTGAAAGAATAACAATGGGGAGTAGACAGATACACTGTAATAAAGGTATTGAGCAACAAGACCATTGAAAACTCATAAAAAATTAAAAGAAACTTGAAAAAGGAGTGGTTGTGCATGTAGATTCAACCAGCATTGTGTCGGTAGATAGAAGTGGGGGAAGGATCTGGGTAGGTTGTAGAGAGTGCATGTAACAAAGTTGAGGATTCTTTCTAGATGAAGGACAGCGTAGAGCAGAAATGAGAAGGAGTACGCTTGAGGAGCAGTCAAGTCAAATGCACAAGGGTGGTGATTTGAGTTTGCATAGAGTTGTTAGTAAGAAATAATTGAACATTCTGAGAAGGTTAATGTACAAAGCTGATGCTTGATCAACTATTGCAGTTGCACCCAAGGGAGTGAGCCTTGGGTGGGAGAGTGTGAAGGTTAGGCAAGAAGGTGATAGGAGGGGAGAGAGGAGGGATGGCATTGGAAGCTGGGAGAAAGATTACTTCAAGTTTTGAAGAGTTCAGCAAATCAGAGTTCATAGATGGCTGGCAAAGAGGTGATAGTGGAAGCCAAAGGATGAGCTATGTGTTCCTAGAGCATAAGTATAGAGGGTGAAGAACAAAGGCCAAGACCCATCCATAGGGGACACTGACAGGGAGTGAAATGGGTCAGAGATGTGTGAGTTTCAGGAGATTTTAAAGCATCGAACTTTCAAGTAGAAGATGATCACGGTGACACTAGAGTACATTTACGAAAACCCAGAGTCTTGAAGATCGAGGGGCTGAGAGGAGTGGTTGTCAGTGCCAAATGTGGCAGAGACGTAAGGAGTATAGAAGAGAGTGCCCACCTAACCATTTATCCCTCTTACACCTCCCGACTAGTAACCTGGAGTGAAATCATTCCCTTCCCTTCTCCAAATATAATTTTTAGCACTTTTAGTTATTGTGTTGCCTTCCCACAGGATTAGTGCAGGATTTGCTCAAATTTCTAAAAAGCCTAAATGCTGCAATGCATGATGGGAGATACATAATCGTTTTTTGGATTAGAGAATGTGGTTCTCCTTCAAATCATTCAAAATTACTGGACGGGTTACACCAAACCTAAAAAATAATGTGTGTGATGTATTGTACCCAACTTATTGCTTATTTGGTACAATTCCTTCCAGCCATTTTCAAGGTGCATGTGTTCAACTAAAGCATATTTCTCTATGTGAAAATGAATGGGAGTATGTTTAAAACCACTTTATTTTGCTTAATCATTTTTAAATTGTTTAACAATTTTCCACTTTGAAGGTGTCTGTGTTAGACATTTTTGTTTTGAAAATGTCATCCATCCACACTCAGCAAGCCAAATGTTAATTAAAATAGAATGTTGGGAAAAGTCAATGCCAATTGGTTTCATTTTAAATATATGATGTGGCTAACTAGAATGAGTCAGGGCTAGTGAATTGTATGTTAACTGAAATTTAGAGGATGTCACTATCTTGTTAATACGTACTGGCATGCTTAGGCACTATGTTGTCACCACCTCCATAAATCGTATTAGGGTAATGCAAGTATATCCTTTTTATACCCCTAGGCTAATTGTGCCCCTCTACTGTTACACAAGTCACTGCTGTTTTATGTCTCTCTTGTTCAATAGCAAAAAGCACCCGTATTCCACATGAGTTCTGTAGACAGACATGATGACTCTCTCATCAAATGTTGAATATCAATGATCCTGTAGGTTGCTGTTCCAAGTCACTTATCACTTGATGTGCTTTGCACCCTGGAGTAAACTGCACTGAGAATGGGCACGTGTGGCTGGCAGACATACCCCGTAGCAGACATGGAGGGGAAGCGAGAATTGGCATGCTGCAGCATTCTGGGACCTTCTATGCACTCTCCCTACCTGTCGCCTCACCCAGGCAACATGCATTGTGTTCCTGTTCAAATATCTTGTAAATGGTGTGTACTAGGACCTTGAAACGTGGTTGTTGTGCCTTCTAGCTTTGATCCTCGCAACGAGAAGCTTAAAATGAGCTTTGCCAGGTCCTTCTATAACCAGATTGATGTTTCGCCAATTTCAGGCAACCGTTGCACGTGTGATGGGGCTGAAATCCAGGGAAAGGGTTGGGGTGTCCACATGCCATGTAACCAGTGATGTCCGGATGGTCCTAACAGATAACTATGCACAATTTGGTGCAGATTGGTGGAACGGTGTGGTATTGCATAAGGAACATACTAACAGATGTTCTGCTTTATACATATAGAAATACATCTTAGGATCCCATATCCTCCGTTGAGAATGTGACATTTCTGCTGGAATTGAGGGGCACATATCCACGTCATCCAAAGCCATGATAAAGGTTTTAAGAGCTTTTGCAGCTGGAGCTGCCTCACCTGCGCGAGAGAAGAAACATATGTTTTACTGAAAAGAAGCTGCAGTGGGCCAGATTTACAAAAACATTTTTAAATGGGAAAGGCCCATTGAAAAACGTTTGTAAATGATGCACAGTATATCTGCTTCACTTCTAATACGCCTGTTTCTAAATAGTGTGCAGTAGACAATGGGCCTTATTTTTCCCTGAATAGGAATAGAAATTAGGGAAAAACTCAAATTTTGGGCAAACAAATAAGGAAAGCATACCGATGTATATTATTGAAAGGAGAAAACAACTCCTTCCCTACAATTGTAAAAATGATTCAAACTTCCGTCTGACAGCCAAGCACCTAATCCCTTGGAAAGCATCAGCATTTGGGATAAACTAGACGACAAAGAAGAAATCTATGAGCTAATAACCACCCTGAAACATTCTAGAGCTCCTGGCCCGGAGGGTATTTCCAACATCGATTTGAAAGCCTACCCTGCCGCATGGACAACATTTATCAGCAAAGTCTTCACAAGATGTGCGGAGCCTAAATCGATACCAGCATTGTGGACGTCTGCCACCATTATCCCCATTTATAAAAAAGGAGATCCCAACAACTCTCTAAATTATCGACCAATTGCCTTGCTCGATCCAATTGGAAAGGTCCACGGCTCATTACTACTGAGAAGATGTCAATCTTGGGCCAATGAGGCCCCTTGCAATGACCACTTTCAATCAGGGTTCAAGAAAAGTGTGGGAACCACGGCCAACATCTTGACGCTAAGTGTGCTCAAAAGTAGAACGATGGAAGGGGGTCCTGGGCTATACTTGGCATTCATAGACTTCACCCAAGCTTTCGACAGAGTTGACAGGGCACTCCTATGGAACAAACTCGAAGCTTGGTCCTGCCCAAAAGAGCCCTCCACACGAACACCACTGTTAGAGTCCGACTAAATTTTAAAGGCACTCTTTCATCATCCATTGCGACAAATAGAGGAGTCAAGCAAGGGTGCCCACTGGCCCTATCAATCTTCCTGGCATACATTGGAGACTATCAGCTGTCAGAAGCATCAGTAAGATTGTTTCCTCCAAAGCTAGGGGCTCAAAGAATAAGTAGACTCCTCTATGCTGACGATCTAATTTTAATCGACCAGACGCCAGTTGGCTTACAACGTCAGCTAGATAACTTTCTCTCTTACGCTACAGCAAACAACCTAGAAGTAAACAAGGGTAAAACTAAAATAGTAATCCTCAAAAGATCTGCAAAGAAATCAGACAGAACCAAATGGTACTATCGATCGTCACCGATTGAAAAGGTCCAGAGCTTTAAATACCTGGGCATAACACTGGACAGTTCCAAAAAAGACCTAGCCATGCAGGAATCACTCTATACAAAAATCAGCATGCTGGCTACCAAAGGCAAAGCTATTGACCAAAAGTTTGGTCGGTTTTCAACGATCCCAGCCTTAAACTTTTATAAATCAAAAGCAGTACCCTCTATAACTTATGGAGCGGAAGCCATGTTGCAGTTACCTTCCGTCATCTGGCCAAAGCTGGAAGGTTACTACTGGAGAACTGTGCTTGGGCTACCCTTTTCTACGCCTGTTGCCTCAATCCGTAGAGAACTGAGCTTACTGTCCTTACAAGGGACAATGAACTGCAACTCCTTAAGACTCTACAGAAAATGCCTTCTACCCACGCGCCCTATTCTGTACAAACTAATAAAATCCGAGATGGATACGGGCCCAAATAGGATGCTACAAATTTGGAGGAAAGATATGCTCGTACTACTCAAATCAATTGAGAGTGACGAAGAGGAACTGCTCTTAAAGCCGTCAAAGATTCAGAGGAAAATTAAAGAACTAGATTGGATACAGACCCTGGACAAAGCTTCAGAAAACAAATTAACTCATCACCTACCGCCTAATATAAAAAAAACTGAACGAACTTCAGGGCTACATAAAACAATTTCCGAATAGACAAGCTAGAAATTGCCTCCTAAGAGCAAGGCTCAACCTGCTTCCAACGAATGAAATCAAAGCTATTAGAGGACTTTCAGATACTAGCAATTGTAGACTCTGTCACAACCCAAACGAAAAGGAAACAATACGGCACCTTTTCCTTAGCTGCATGGAAACAGAAAAACTTAGGACCCATTATATGCAATATTTTGCATCTGACCCATCACTGGCGCCGGAACTCTGCTGGTGGTCAACGATGATCAGCAGTGATAGGCAAACGTGGCTAATGGCAACAACAAAAATACTCCAACATGTGCTGAGTCAACTTGAAACCATCCTCGAATAAGGGCTCAAAAACAACGCATTCGACCAACAAAAACCAAAGGGCCGCAGGTCGGCTGAAAACGCCAGCTAATCCATGTAAATTAAATCAACCTGAAAGGCAACCTACTACTGTAGATAACGTTTTGTAAAAAATCATTTATTTGATTAAAACAAAAAATAAAATAAAAAAAAAAAAATTAATATCAATTGACAATAAAAATACAGGAAGTACAATAAAAGGGGACAACATTTAAAAAATTCATTGGACTCACTGTGCAAGCAGTGGCTGTGGAAAGATTGACATCTAGGTTCTGAATTGTACAGGAATTCCATAAGAGAACGTTTATCTTTCTCTTCTGTAATTTGTACAATAAGCAAATAGATCATGTAAAATTGCTGCATGTGTGTCTTGTTGTGTTATGGGAGTTACTGAGCAAATGTGCAAACCAGGGCTGGATTACAGAAACTTTGCACCTGTGCAAATGCTAACGGTATTAGCACTAGGACAAAGTTTGCCCTATTTCTAAAAACACGATTTACTACTTAATTGTAATGCTAGTGATCTAGGACTTCTTCCTTTGTCAGAAGTCACCATGAATGTCGAATGAATTCAACTGCTCCATGTCATGCGCAGCCTCATCTATCACACTGAGCGCAGACTGTGACATTCAATTAACGTCAACTATCCACATGGCAGGTCAACCCTGATCTTGCATGCTTCAAACCAGTCTTCGGGATATGAGCTTAATTGCTGCAGGGGACATGCATGAGTCAAGCAGAATCGATGCAATCAATATACTTGTCAGTGTGTCCCATGAAGAATGAACACAGTGGCCTGTGGTATGCAAAGAAGTCCACAGTTTCTTGGAACAATGCTGATTGATTTGTATTGACTCTATGCAACACTTTGCACCATCTTGCAACATCTATTTATTCTGTATTATTATGAACAAGCCAAATTGGAGATTTCCGATAACAAATTCATTGGTGATGGGTTGCAGTTATCGTTTTGTGGATGTTTGCACTGCACAATCAATGGCAAAACTTTCATTGAACTCTAGTAATGCCCCAGAAACTACAGCAGCCCTTATTCTGAGGTCTGCAACCCTTGGCTCTTCAGATGTTTTTACTACAATTCCCATTATCCCTGCTAGCATAGTCAATGGTGAGGTATCAGGCAATCAGGCGAGACATAGACCAAACATTTGGTCAAATGCAGGGTGCAGACCCCTGCCTTATGGGAATTACAGTGTGTGGAAAGCAACAGGTCTACTACTGAAGAGTGAACATGATTTCAATTGAAGAAACAAGGGTTTTGGTGTCGGAGGACTCTAGCAGACATGACAGAAGTGGTGATCCACCGGTCCCCAAATGAAAGTTAACATCTACCAGACCTGACTGATTGTTTCTACAAGTATAATGGCTCCCAGGAAAGATAAACCAAAAGGATCCACCTGCACATTGTTGTCACAGCTAAAGGCAATATGGTGGAGCCAAATTTTCACCAGCACAGGCTGTAGGAGTCACAAAAGGACTGCAGGGCCATAACGTTAGGCACATCAAGTTGGGCCTGGTACTCTGCACTGCCAAACAGAGTACACCCATAACACCACGTCATCTCTTGTCCATGTGAGAGGTTTTGACAGCTGAAGACTTCCCTTCCATATTTGTATTTATTTTATTTGTAAAGTGCTGCTAGCCCTGGAGCATCTGGGCGCATCTTTATCAGAGAAAAGTGTTACACAGTATATACAGTATGTACATGGGTTACATTTATACAAGATTAGCAGGGCAAGTGTTACACAACATATTCAGTACATACAAAGGTTACCTAGTCTAGTCAGGCAATACACAGTATTGAATGGGGCAATACAGTGTGAGTCAAATGGAAGCCAGAGAAAATGCTGGATGGATCTAGGTACAGTGGGGGCAATAGTTTCTTGTCAGGAAGCTAGACTTGTGGGTGTCCAGTGAGGTCAAGTTCATGGAGCCCGCGTTTAATGTTACTCTTGAATGAGTGGAAGGAGGGTTCTGATCTAAAGGAAGAAGGAAGCGTACTCCATAGCTTGGCTGCCAAAACAGGGAAATTGGAGCCACCCGAGTTTTGGAGCTTAAATCTCGGGATGGACATGGTATGAGCTTGGGCAGCTCTGAGTGGCATTGTGGAAGTATGTGAGGAGAGTCTGTTGATGAGGTAGGCTGGAGCAAGATTTGCTCTTACTTTGTGTGCTAGAGCAGGTGTTTTCAGGGAGATTCTGTGCTTGACAGACAGCCAGTGCAAGTTACGTCTGGTGTCCGATATGTGGGATTTCTTAGAGAATGTTAAGTGCAGCCGTGATAGCATTGTTCTGTGTTACTTGTAGCTTATTGATATTTGTTCGGCAGATCCCTAAGTAGAGGGCATTACAATAGTCAATTTTAGACATAACTAGGGTTCTGGCAAGCGTGAAACAGTTAGATGTCGTAACGAATGGCCTGCATGCAGTGATTAGTTTGCAGGTGTATGCTGAAGCTGCTACCACAGCGTCCGTTTGTCCAGTGTGGGATAGTGTGGCATCAAGGTAGATACCTAGAGTTTTCGTGTTATTAGAGACATTGATAGTGTTGCCATCGATAGTGCAGGATTTGAAGGCTGGGTTTAGTTTGTTGAGCCTTGCGTGAGAACCAATGATTAACAACTCGGTTTTTTCATCGTTTAAGCAAAGACTGTGTTGTGCCATCCAGGCTTGGATTACTGAATAGATTTCGTTGAGAGCTATATTGTCTATTGCGTGGTCTCCTGTGATGGGCACGAGTATCTGGGTGTCGTCAGCGTAATTGGTATACGTGACACACAGATGATCAAGTATGTCAAAGAGAGGCTTTGTAAAGACATTGTACAGCGTAGGAAAAATGCATGACCCTTGTGGGACCCCACAAAGTACTGGAGAAGGTTATGCAGAGGCTGATGGAGAGAAGACCCTCATAGTTCTGTTAGCAAGGAAGGATCTAATCCATAATGTGGCTGAGTCAGAGAAGTGTGCAGCTGTTTTCAAGTGGTGGCAGAGAGTTTGGTGATTGATCAAATCAAAAGCAGCTGATAGGTCAAGTAAAGTAGGAGGGCCAGTTTACCCTTATCTTTTATGTCTTGGATTTGTTTTATAAGGTCAATCAGGGCAGTTTCAGTACCATGTCTGGGACAGAAATCTGATTGCCTAAGTCCCAGGAGATTGTTGGTTTCAAGATAAACCTGAATTTGCAGGTAGGCAGCCCGGTCTAGTATTTTTAGTAAAAGCACCATTGTTATGGGCCTATAGTTGGATGGGTTCCCAGGGTCAAGTGTAGGTTTTTTGATTAGGGGGATGACCCAGGCGTCTTTTAGGTTATCGGGTACAGTTCCAGGTTTGATGGAAGCATTGATGAGGTTGGTGATGAAGGGAGCAAGGTTGTGTGCAGCTGCTTTAATAACAGGTGCAGGGCATAAGTCACCTTGACAATTGGAAGGTTTAAGCTTCCTGATGACAGCATGAGAACACAGGCGTAGTGACATTGCCCACTACTAGTTTGGATTCCAGATCTAAGAGTAGATTGCATTTTTTGGCATTCATTTTTGTTTGCAGCATTGATATTTTATCAAGGAGAACCTTCTGGATGTTAGTACCCCATAGAGCATTTGTGATGCATTTGTCGGTAGGGGCAATAGGAGATTTCAATTCTTTAAGTATCTTGAACAGTTCTTTAGTATTGGATTCAGCTTGTGTGATACGTTTATCATAAGTATCTTTTTTGGCGAGGATGATGGCTTCTTTATAGTTGGACGAGGCTGTGGTCAATGAGCATTTATTGGCTACAGATGGGCAATTTTTCCAGTGTGCCTCGGCAATTCGTTTAGCTTTGCGCAACTCTCGTAGGTGCGATGTAAAGCAGGAGTTAAGGTGGGGTCGAGGTATAGGTTTACGCAACTTTAAAGGGGCAATGGTATTTAATGCTTTCGTTAATGTGTGGTTGTAAATATCAACCAGGGCTGTGGGGTCTGAGGAAGAAGGTATGTTATTGAGAAGGGGAAGAATTAATGGGAGTAGTTTTTCTGTGGTGATGTCTTCTTTGGTCCTAGTGTAAGTCTCTGGGGCAACGATTGGACTAGGGCAATTATTTGTGGCTTTAATAGAGAAAGACATTTTGTGGTGATCTGATCAAATGCAAGGTGAAACAGATAATAAATTGGTGTTGCAGTTGAGGTCAATGAACCAATCAAGGGTTCTACCTTTGATGTGTGTAGGCTTGTGAATATGGTGGGTGTAGCCCAGATCTGATAAAGTACTGGCTAAGTCAGAGGCATTGGGATCCAAAGGGTCTTTGAAGCCAAGATTAAAGTCTCCAAGTATGCTACTTTGCGAGTTGGGTTTGGCATTAGTGGAGATAAGTGACACAATGTCCACAGCGAATGTAGAAATGGGTCCAGGTGGTCGGTAGATGAGATGCCCTATTGCTGTATGATTCGGTGATAGGGGCAATTTGTATAAAGAGTGCCTTAGCAGGTTCGTCATTGGACCTCTAACCTCCATCTTTCCTCAAAACATATTTTTGACAGAGAATCTGGCAAAGGTTCATCAGACTGTTAGATACAATAGTCCTAGGGGCAAGGTAGAATGACACCTCAATGTCAGTGGTGGTGGCTTTTTCAGGTCTTTCAAAAATAAGTCCAGATATGCTATATGTGCACCTGTGGGCCTGATACCTTACAGCCTTATCTCGGTGGCTCTGTCAGAATTGAATTGAAGCACAGAGCCATGGCAGAGTCCACATTTGATAAAGGAGCTTAGATCTGGCTGAGCAGAACAACTGGTGTAATCACAGTATAGAAGGTGGCATTCTTCCTAAGGGTTGGAGTCGGCTTCTGACATATATTTGGAATCATTTATTTTTTTGCAACAATTAACAGGACTGTTGAGGGCATATGTCCTACATATACTTCTCTTTGGAGTATAGGTCTGAAGGAGTCTGTCTGCCTCTGGATAACTGCTCACTGGTCCATCGCTACAACGATATTAGAGTGCATGAGGATGATTTCGTTTTGTAATGCTGTTTCTCATCTGGTCCTCCATTGTTGGGTGGTAGAAGGAGTGAATGCATGAGTCTGATTTATTTGTCGCAAGAGACAGTCTTGCAAAATATAGAGCACACCATTTGTGTTTCTGTTTGCACATCATCTATGGAGGTCTTTTTATCCTCTTTGTAGAAAATTGCCACATATTTTCTGTGGCATTTTCCTAACTTGATATTAGAACCATTAATGATTGTAGATTGGTGATTGAAGGAGTCCTTTCCTACTAGTTAGAAAACACCATTTCAGTAGTGTTTAATGTTTTCCTTACATCCTAAAGTCAAACCTATTCTCATTCATTCGATCTGAAAGGACCCATCGGAGGAGACATGAAAAGTCTGACTCTAGATACTTGAATTGATCCGTGGGTCGCATGGAATTTGTCCAGAGGGTTAGCAATAAAATGCTTATATATAAGGATAGACAGACAAAGGGCTCGGGTCAGCCCCTTACTTGTTTAAGAGAGGGATGACCGTGGCTGTTTTGAAAACAGATAAAAAGCAAGCAGAGTCGAGTGAAAGGGTGAAGAGTTCAGCAAAGTAAGAGTCCACTATAGGGACAATAGGCTTCACTAGCTTATGGGGCACAAGAGGTTGTAGCCTTCATCAATAGATAGGGACAGCACTTTGTCAGTATTAGTGTGACTTAACTGGGAGATGAAGGCAGAGGATGATGGTTATTAAGATGGATTTCTAAACTCTGACCTGGTGGGCAGAGATTCAGAAGGCCAGCCTAGTTTCTTGGAACAGGGTAACCTCTGGACAAGCCAGACCAATCAAGGAAGCTATGGCAGGCAGTCAATACTAAGGGCCTCATTACACGGACAGCGGTAAGGGTTTACCGGTACCGTTAAGGCCACCAGTACCGGTAAACCCTTACCGCCTTACTACGAGGTCCCTTTGCGGGTAGGTACTTTAACACCTGCTGTTTAGCAGGCGTTAAAAACCAACCCGCAAAGGGACCAGGGTGCTAATTACGGTACCGCAATTTGCGGCACCATAATTAGCGCCTTCCCCATTCCCATTGAGCCCTATGGGGCAAAAATAGCACCTTGGTCCTCCGCCTACCGTGTAATCAGGCCCTAAGTCTCAGGAGGGGTGAGAGTGACTGAAAGACCTCAATGATCACACAGTGCAAGGACACTTGCAAATTACTCCCAGACTGGTGTTACATCAAAAATATAAACACATTTATTACAAGGCCTTTGTAACTCAGACCATAGCAAAAGAATCACAGCAATACTAAGTAAATCAACACAGCACTATCAATACAATGTATATACAAGACCATTGGGATCTAAAGGGTTAAATGCACGAAATATGTCGACAACCTAGATGGGAAGGAAACGGGCAGTGCAGGTAGTCTTCAGTCCCCTTCGACATCGACAATACACCTTACTAGGAGGCAGTCTAAGCCCTAAGAAGAGGGGAGTCTTGTGCTCAATAGTACATGCAGTGCAAGTGCACGCGGTTGTTCCAATGGGCGCAACAGGGTCTCTCCAAGAGTCTCTAGCAGCTCAGAAAGGTGGATGAGCTGATGAAGAATAAGTTCCCACTATTCAGGGAGGACCTCCACTTGAGGGTAGAGGCAGTTGCAGAGAGCGGGATGGAGTGGCTAGTTCGCACTAGCAGTGGAAAGGAGAGGGACCCCAGGGGCCACTCGTGCGTGAAAAGGGGCTCTGGCGCTAGGGGTCACCGGTTAGTGTTGGATGTACTCACCGGTGCCAGGCGCACTCAGACCCAAACTTTGCCAGTTCAGTCACTTCGCTTACAGGTTTGAACGCAACAAATGGACATTTCTGCGGATTTCAGTTCCTGAGATACAGCGAGGATTCCCAAATGGGACAGTGGTTATTTCTCTGCTCCGGGTCGATGAATCGACATGGTTTCACTACAGCAGGCTTCAGGGGCAAGAGGGTCACAAATGCAGCACTCTTGCAAGGGTTGTTGCTGCGGCAGGGCAAAACAGTAACCGCGTATGCTCCGGTCCGGGTGCACTCGTCTCACTTCAGACCTGGGAATGCCAAGTGTACGAAATTCGGTGTGAGGGTGCTGTGCACAGAGAGCTAGCAGTATTCCAAGTTTCGAGTGCCTCCTTGAAACAGTGGCAGTGACAGAGCAAAGCAACTGGGTAAGCTGTTTAGTCCAGTGGTTGGCCCAGGGACACTTTCCGAGAAAGCTTACTTGCAGGTTTTGATGAAGATACCAATAATAGTTGGTCCCACTATTCCAATGGGTCAAAGTGTCTTCGCAGACCTTCTAGGATGACCAGATGCAGAGAGGTGCCACGGGACGACGGCGGGCTCAAGGTGCCAAACCTTCCAGTGTGTCGCCAGCAGTTCCTCGACTCAGCTTTGTAGTTTCAGGATACTTGGATCCTATCCTTCGTTCAGTGAGAACTCCAGAGATCGACATGGTATGGGTGTTTTAAGCCTCCTCTTATCCAAAGTTCCCTTCATGCCAAAACAGAGAGGACCCAATGGGAGATCTGCTCACAAACACACACTCCATACGTGGACCAATCATGGACCACGGTGGTCCCAGTCATTCACAGCACTCCAGACTCTCTGGCACCCAGGATGTGTATTGGGGACAGACACCCCAGCCCACATCCTGGATGCACACACACAAGGCATGCAGAAGCCCGCGAAACCCTGGTGTTTCACAGGAAACTACATATCCAAATAAGGACTGTCCCGGGTCGACTCGACCTGGGGAAGGGGAAGGAGCAAGATGTCCAAAGGACAGGACAAAGAACCTTGTGGCATGGCCATTTTGGAGCCAGGCCACCTATTCGTGCCAAACGAAGTTAACACGGTTAACATGGCAGGAGAGGAAAGGGTTAAAAATAATGTGAAAAGATAGCTGTCAACAGCCCTGTCCATGACACATTTGCACATCTTCCAAAAAGTACATCAAGAGTATCTAGGGCCTTTGGAAAATGACTACAGACCCAAGTACACTGTACTGGAAGGTACATTGTGTACTTGTTACATGTTGCAGAAAAGTTGCAACATGGGAAAAGGACTAAGGGAAACAAAGTCTCCCAGTACTGACTGTCTTAAGGGCATGTCAGATTCCCCATCAAAAGTGAGTGAAAGCCCAGAGGAGTGCAGTTCTGGCAAGGTCAGTCTATGGTGTCTAAACAACAGAAAAGAGTATGGGAGAGTACACACTAGGGTGTGCATTTCTGTGAGTGTATGGCAACAGGGTGCATGTGCGAATGGTGTGTGAATGTGTGTGTGTTTGTGTTTATTGCTGGGCTCAGGAGCTGATTTTGGGGTTTGGGAGGGGAGGTAGATGGGATGTGTGGGTGGCCAGAGTGGGGCTCTAAAACATCCATGCAATGGCCAACCATGGTAAAGCAGGCCTGCTATATGTTAAATAGTGGCTAGACTGCCATTTTGGTGCATCCAGTCTAGTGTGTTTCGTACTGTGGCATATCTGTTATTTCTTGGCTAGATTTTGTATTTTGATGCAGCCAATTTGGAGATGTTTTGTTATTGTGGCATAGCATTTTGAATTGCAAAGTAAACAGGAATATGTCTTTATGTGTGGGTACTGCCAACTGTTGGTAAAGACAGCCAGGACATATTGTCGTATAGTGTGGTTACTGGCATTATGCACAATGCAAGCATAAGTATGTTCTTATGTGAGAATACTGGCATATATCGGAACAGCTATCATGGAAATGTATGGGCACAGCCAGGATGAAAGTGTTTTAAATTGGCATATACTGTGGGCAAAGGCATAATGGAAATGTGTTGGGGAAATGCTCGTGTCCACTGTTGGTGAACTGCATCTATTACATTTTTAGATTAGAATGACCCTAAAAACCAATTGTGAACTGTCTGGATTTGTATCTAATTTTTCACAGAAAGTGTGCTGTATAATGCACAATTTTAACCCAGTATTCAAAAATATTTCTCGGGGAGGGAGTGAACCCCCAAACCTCTCGACCACTTTTGGTTGGTTTGTGCTCTGTTGCTACACTCGTAAACTCTGCCATATTTCTGGGTAAATTGTTTACACTACTCCAATTAAATAAATTGACCAGCTGCCAATTGGTTAGTGACTAGTGTGTGAATCGTTATGGATGTGTGCGTGCAAGGCTGAGGCCCACCAGTCAAGGGATATTGGAGCATGGACGTTTTCTTACAAGTTTTACTGACATTTTTGGGCAAAGCCAACTTGATGAATGTTATTACATTGAGGAAGGTATAGGGGTTTATAGCACAATGAGATAGGCAAAACAGACATGTTCTTTTTTTGGCATGGCATCTTTTAATCACAGAAGAGTGTGTTTTCACGTTGTTATAGCATGTTTACTGGTGTTAAAGGCAAGGTTTACATGATGACTGTACTTACATGTTGCGTGGAGGTATATGTGCATCCAAACAAGAAAAGTGTTCCTTATTGTAGCTTTGCTTGTTTTACTATCATGTTCAGGCAAATTAATCTTTATGTGTGCTATTACGTGCAAGAGTGGCATTTTGGTGAAGCCAGTCTAGCCATTTTACTGGATATATGTGATAAATCAAGCATGATAAATGTTATTGTGTGGCTAGTCTGGCATTTGCTGCAGCCACTCTAGCCGTTTCTCACTGGGCATCTATGATAAAGCAAGCATGGCAAGTGTTCTTACGTGTCTAGACCGGTCTGCATTGGAGCCAGTTGGGACATGTTTCCTTATTGTGGCATTGAATTTTTAATGGTAAAACCAAATGGAGTATGTTGCTATGAGTGATTACTGGCATGTTTTGGTAGAGCCAGCTTGTGCATGTTTTCTTATAGCATCATCTGATTTTTTTTTTATTTACCAATCCATCCTTCCCATGTGTGCTTGGCATGGCAGGTTTGCAGGAAGAGTACTGCCAGTCCTTTTTGGAATTTGGGTAAGGATGCAGCACTAAAATGGCAATGCAGAAGCCCTCAATTTGAAAATGGAGTTACAAGTTTTCAGTGTCGGTAATCCGGTTTTGTTAACACACTAAACATCTATAGACCATGTATGGTAGGATGTTAACAATGAATTTAAAAATGAAAAATTATACTTTGTTAAAACTGTGAGAGAGCAATACTTGTAATGAGTAGAAATAATAACATGAAATGTTTTGTTCCTCTTGAGTTATGCAAGCACTTTGAAGAGATACAAGACTATGATCAGGTATCATTATTTGCCAAGACCCTATTCAAACCCATTTTAAACTTAGCTCTTGGTTGTGAAGTAAATAAATATCGGATGTCGGGCTGCTTTTAGCAGAAATAATGTAGTCCATGAAACACCAGCAAACAGTACATCACAACACAACACATCCTACTGAGTGGTAACCCTGCAGGTAACTTGTTGAATCAGTAATAAATGCTGAAGGTAACTTCTCAAATCATTGAAGACTGTATTTTGTGTGCAATCAATAGTACGGAAATATGTTCTGTGGTGAAATACTTTCCCTCTCACTTTCTGTCCTGGCTTTCCTCGATCCCTATCACCGCCTTTCCACCCCTGTCCTACCAGAATGTGATTTCGCTTTGTAGTCATGTAGAAATAGAAGGGCGGATTCACATAAAGAGGAGATTTGCATTCATTCACTTCCTGTGGTAATATGGGCCTTGACACACTAATTTTAACGCTAGCTATTACAATTCATTCTTGTATGAAATGTATATCATATTACAGTGATATTGTAACCATTTGTTTTTCATATGGTACTGAGGGACAAGGGCTATGTGATGCCCCTTCCTTCGATGCCAAGAGGTGAAAGGTTGTGTTTCACCACTTCCTGTGATATCAGTTGGGAGCAGGACTGAATTATATCACTTACTGTGATGTCATCAGGGAGGTCAGGGTTTGTGTGATGTCACATCCACTACACCAGGCATTTTGGTGAAATTACATCCCTGTGGTGGAACCTTCCTCCAGCTGTAAAAGAGTTTTCTCCATTATTAATATTATTATTATTGATATTATTATCATGGTATTTATTGAATCTAGACTTAGCTTTGAGAAGCAATGCAGCACTTTACATAGGTGTACAGCAATACAGATACACAAGGGAGTGCTTTACAGAGGTATACAAAAGTATAGATGCATAACAGAGTGCTTTTCAGAGGTAAAACAGAACAGACATACAGCGGGGGTAAGATACAGAGGGCACAGAGGTAAAGATGCAGAGGCAGACAGCGTCTAGCGAGTAAGGTGGCAAAGGGTGATGTGTTTGCCTAGGTGTTGAGGAGGAGAGACTCCTTGAAGACGTGGGTCTTGAGTTCTTTTCTGAATTTTAGGAGAATGGGCGGTGAGCCTCATGCTGATGGGGAGGAGGTTCCATAATCTTGAGATGTGTCCAGAGAAGGCTTGTTATTTGGTCCTTTCCTTTTTACGGTGGCTGATTACAACTCTGCAAGTGTCGTGACTTCTGGTGGTGCACTGTCTGCTGGATGTGCCGAGTTTTCCCACGAGGTAGCGGGCGACTTGAGTCACTCTGTCTACACTAACCTACCACTTTCCCTTTTCAATAGGATCAACAATCTTTTGATACATGGCACTCAGGAGCGAGGCAAAGCCTTTTGTGAATGGGTGTGCCATTTGATTGCTGTTCCCAGGACCGCACCTGTGGATTGGCTTTCATTTGGGGGAGGGTTTTACCTGCCCTCACAAGGGAATAAGAAAAGCACCCTACAAGGCTACAGTCTTACTGGCTGAAGCATGACAAACTGTCTGGGGGAAATACACATATCCCTTCGACAGCTGAACTGGGCTCACATGGCGGGCACATGTGTGATATCAAATGAATGTGGCTGTAATAATTATGAGAAATAACATCCACCATATCCTAACTTAGGTATGGCGTATATTTGAAGATGATTCTATTACCAGGAATATATTCTAATAATTATGGAGTTTTTGCAAAGGAGCACATATCATAAATGCAGCCCCTGTGCTGCAGAGACATGGTTGTCACTTCATCTGTTGAATGGGCAGCTGTGACCTCTGAAGAGCAGATGCTTCAGATCAGGCTACTGATGCAGCAGGGCACAGGTTTACACTATGCCTTTGGCATGGAGCTTATGAAAGTGGAATCTGATGGAATTAGCTGCATCATTTTATTAACTAAAAAAAATCAAAAAAGTCAGGGATTATACACCCTTTACAGATGGCAATTCCTCACATGCCCTGCAGCTGAAATGTTTGAGAATCACCCTTGTAATGCCCAGGCTTACCCTCAAGGCTAGGAAATACTTGGATGCCATCTGCATTAGCATGTTGAGATCCAGATTTAAGTAGCATGTGCATTTTAACGCTCTGTAGACAGATGGTGCAATGCTCATGCTCTGGATTCGTCTCAACCATGGCACAGTTTTTCACTGACCCCATCAGCAGACTGTGAAGGTAGGTAATGGGCTTAACAGTGACTTCTAAGTTCAGCTGCACTGAGTCTACTCCAATACCAATTTCACAGGTGCCAGTCTGGCTTTTATTTCCCTGCCAATATCTGGGACTCCTAGAACTGGTGCACTGCTTAAGCCATCTTTCCAGCACTGGAAAGTGGTTTGGCAGGCAGCGGCCTGCTGATGATCCTGTGGTGTCTTCATTTGGGGTCCCCTGGCAGTTTTGACATTTTGAGGGGATCCAAACTGAGAGAAAATGTTTTTCCTCTCACAAGAACAATCAACCACATGTAGTGGATTCAAAGTTGTCTCTCTTGTCCTATCAGTGCCAAGGCAGAACTGGACCTTACACACGGTTTCCATTCTTAACTCCACTTAGGGACTGCAGACATGATCTGACAAGTGCTCAGATGCCCCAGTCTAATCTAAGTGGGAAGTAACCTTGTATTTTAACTGGCCTTCCACCGGTTCCTGGTTTTGGAATAGGCCATGGCTTTTGCTCTGCCCCTGTTCCCTTTTTCGGATTGGTTTAGGATCACTGTCGAGCTCTTGCTCCTCTGTCTCACCAGACTCGGCATAGTGAGACAGTCCCTCTGTTCCTGGAAAAAGTCAACCTCACCTGAGACTCCAGCTAAAGACAACTCTTCCAGCTCTGGCAGGCCCTTCAGGGCTAAAAATTCCCTGTCTGCCACCTAAAGTTTCTTCTCTACATTCTAAGCCACCCCTGAGATCACTCAATCTGATGCATACTCCATAGCCACCTCACTGGCCACTGAGCCCTCTCTCACAAAACTAGGCACCTTAGGGGACTTCAGGCTGGAACGGGGAGCTACCGGTAAGACCAGTCTCTCACACTCTGCAGAAGAGAAAGCCTCAGTGCCTTGGCAGTCAAGCGCTTTCCCCTGTGCTTCTCTCAGAGCTCACGCTCTAAAGAGTGACTCAACTAGGTTGGGATCAGAGACATCATTAGCTAAAAGACACTCTACTGAAATTGAGTCTTTGACTGCAACACAGTGGAGGGAGGTGTTACCCCTCCAACTAACCTTGACCATTGTCAAGTCACAGTAACTTCACCCATCAAACT
This sequence comes from Ambystoma mexicanum, assembly GCF_040938575.1. Taxonomy (NCBI): domain Eukaryota; kingdom Metazoa; phylum Chordata; class Amphibia; order Caudata; family Ambystomatidae; genus Ambystoma; species Ambystoma mexicanum. The sequence goes on along the minus strand of NC_090935.1, from coordinate 1,019,254,421 downwards.
CTCTTACCAGTTGGTTTGGTCCTAGAATGGACTCCCTTTTCGTCACCAATTGTGGCCTGTCAGCTGTGATACTCGCAAGTGCAATACACAAGACGGGAGCCTTTGTCCCATTCACTGGCTCCCAGTCCAGAAATATATTGGCAGGACCTGGGCCCCCTCAACAGACCCGGTACCATTCCCACTCAGCATGAGGGAACATTCAGCTACTCCTTTGCATAGTGGTACTTTATTTGCTGAAATGCCAATGTTAATTAATGCCTCCACTTCCAGGCATCCAACAGTTAGTTATCATGACCTGTTGGGGTCTACCCTTGTGAGCCGGATGGCCCTTTCTATGTGCCATCTCCACACACAGAAAGACATCTCTGGGCATTGAGAGTGTGGGTGCTTCAGTGTTAGAGAGGCCCTCAATATTCCTATCTGTCAGGGCTGACCAACCATAAGACTGGCATTCCCTTCATGTTTCTGTGGACCTTTCTGAGCAGAAGGGTCAGAATCTTTATCCTTTCCCTCCCTGTTTTTTTTCAATTGATTCCCCTCTCATTTGGCTTAGATGTGGTAGCCTGGACCTTTTTATGGGCTTGAGTACTCACATACCTATCAACAGTTTTAGCAAGGTGTCTAGGTTCTGTGATTCTCTTGTTCACTAAATGCTGATGTAACTCCATACTACAATTTTCAAGGATACTCTTAAATTCAATCAAATTAAACATGTTCTCAAAAGTGTCCATTTGGATACCTGTCACCCATCACCAGTCAGATATTTCAAGGAATGATGCACAAACACGTCAAAGGTTTGACTTCCTTTCTTTTTGAGCTCTTTAAAGCTCCCCTGGTATTGTTCTGGGGTCTTGCAAAACTTCCTAAGGACGTACACGTTCATCTTGGAATAGATTAACCAGTCCTCATAAGCAAATTGAATGATTGCATCATTTCCTGCTGCTAGTGGTCAACTCATATGGGCTGATCCAGACAACTCCTTATCTACCTTCTAAAGGTGAAATGTTAGCTCCAGCTTTAGTAGCCAGTCGAAAATATGTCTGCCTCCCCATAAGGTTGGACCCAGTCCTTGGTGATGTGGCACCTAGGCTTTACTTGTGAGCCACTACTGGAGGTACTTCCCTCCAGGATATAATCTTGCATTTCCACAGATTCTGCAGCTTAAGTCTGCAAAGCTCCAGCATGACCACATCCCTTAGTTTCAGTTCAGCTAAAGCTGATGCAGCCTTTTTTCCCTTTCATCCCTCAGTTTCTTCTCTGCTAGATCAGCATTTGCCATTTGATTTGCCTTCAGTCCCAGTGCCTCCAGTCCTCCAAGGTCGACCTCCTTCCCTTTGAAGTCATTCATTTTTACTTAGGTCCCTTTCAGTGTGACTCGCTCAGGATCTACTTGGGATCTGGCTGAGGCCTGAGGCCGGTGGGACGTTTAGGAAACTGCGCTACCCTTTATCTGGGCGTAAGGTTGAGAGGCATCACTGTCACCTTCCTTATTCTCTTCCACCCCCCCAGATTGATGGGTAACTGAGGTGGGGGCAAAGTGTTGCTACTTGCTTCCTGCGTACCCTCTCTCCCCCCAGCTTCCTCAAAAGCTAGGAGGCTTTTCAACAGTTCAGTTTTCCTAACCTTAATGCCACATGGAAGTCCTATTGTTTGTCATAGCTCATGCAACTCACCTACTGTCTATGTGGATGCAGAGCTCAAATCAAATTCCATGGTAGTAATAAACAAATCATCAAAAACACAACTGTCATTGTGCAAAAGAATCAATGCAACTGCTAATTCAGCAATACAATAATTTAATAATGTCCATGTATAAATTATCAAATCATGAATGTGTAGCCTATTTATTCAAGTACACAAACCTATCTGTGTGTAATAAAACCATAATCAACAACAATCAGAGTGAGAAAAAGATTAAAAATCACAAATTCACAATTTACTATCGCACTGCATTCATACTCATTCATTCTGTCATAAAGTGCTTGGTGCTTTCTGACATCAATATAACATTAATCAGAGCTAGAGCCTTATGGCATCATAATCATCTTGTTATTCTAGCCAAACGGTCTCTGCACTGATATACACAATTATATCAATCACATCACATTCCAATCGTAGCCCGCCCCAACATGTTTTGTTCCTCTTTGGCTGTGTGATGAATCACAGGAACTTCTTCAGGGGCTCATCTGAAAATCTGTCACACAGTAGGATACTTTCAATATTGCACCTATATTATCTTACATCCACCATCAAAGAATTCACAAACATTACTTATTCAGTCTGGTCATGTCACAGACTCATATGTTCCTGTCTTCTACACAGGATATTTGCTTGTCAGCAAGTGCCACAGCACTATTTAGCACACTCTCTGTGAGAGAAGTGCGGAAACCGTAAAGGTGGGAAAAGCCAAGAGAGGAAGAAAGAGAAGCCAATGGGAGCTGCAGCCTGAAGCCGGTGAGTGCAGAAGAGTAACCCTCATACTGGGACGCTCCGCAAACCGGCAATAAGTCTTTCATGAATAACGAACATTACAGAAACTGTTATAAACACTTTTAAATACTGAAAAAAGTGTTTGCAAACTTGAACAAACTGAAAGCATTACTAAACCTGTGAGGAATGAAATTAAGTAAAAAGGATGTTTGAACAAGTCATTTTGAATGCTACACAGAAAGAAAGCAGATGATGAGCATATTTTGAATGGAATAAAAGCAACGTTGTGCAAGGGGCGAGTGCCACAGAATAAATCGACTGAAATACAAGTATTGGCAAAGCAAGTAAAATCCCAAGAAGGGTATGAGGAGAGCATTGGCCCAAGTCAAGTAGTCAACGAACTGCAGGTTAGAAAGAGACCTGTATTGGCAGGAGCCAGAGAAGTATCAAGAGCACAACTAAGTGAATGGAGGACAAGCTAGCCGCGATAAGGTGTTGGAAGGAAGTAAATGTGATGCAAGCATTCTTTTTCACTGTTATGGGAAAACAGTGACAGTGGTTGATGAAGCAGCTGAAAAGGGGTGTTAGTTGCGTGACCTGTGATGCGTAGACCATGTGGTCTGTCAACTGTGTCTAGACTGAGAGGACCCCTGCATGAAAGTGATACTGATCAATCACAGCCAGGAAAGGTACATAAGTTGTGTGAACTGTGATGGGTGGATTGTGTCATCAGTCAACAACGGCTAGACTGAGTGCTCTACAACAAAGATTAGCTTAAAGGAGAAGGCAAGAGTGTTGATGTGAAGACGAGCAAGTTAAGGAACATGTACAGAAAGATACTTGTATGATTACAAATGTGAATTGGCGAACTAGGGATAGTAACCCTGGTATGAATGTTGGGAAGGAGCCCAATCGTTTGTGAAATGTTTTGTTTTTAACTGTGGAATTGTCTTGAACTTGGGGAACAGAACCCTGAGACCTTGTGGAACTGTTTTGAACTTGGGGAAGGGAACCCCGAGAGTCTTTGTGGATCTCTATTGAACTTGGGGAAGGGGAGGTGGAAAGTAAGCCAGGTGCTGGAAAGCTCAGACCTTTAGTTGAAACACTATTTCTTTTATTATTTCCATCCCTACACATTGTTTAGCTTTAGTTGTAAGGGCAAGTATATATTTTGTACACAGACAGACTTTTAAGTTGAACTTCCTGCCTCAGACTGTCCTTAGTTTCGTTAGGTAGGGATATCCCATTTTAGCATAGGGCAGGTTAGGCTTTCAACCATCCTCACATTCAAGTTAATACATCCTTTCTGTTTGAATTTTAAATCTGTTGAATGTGTCTTGCTTCATGATGCCTTCACAGTCACTGGATGGCTTGATGGTGTCAACCCAGGCTTCTTGGTGCTGTTTGTACCATTTGACATGATTTGGGTGCACTGGTCTCATTGTTCCAGGTGGCGAGCAATGTCGAGCAGGGGTCAAACGAAGTACATAAAAAATTGCCTATCAAGCAATGATTTAAAAAAATCAATGTGTCAGCTTCAGCCTGTGCACTGCATAAAAAAAGACCCGAAGAAATGTCCAAGGTTAGCAGCCCACCTATAACAAGAAGATGTATACAAATTAAAAGAGAGGTACAAAAATACATCTTTTCAATTACATGGAAGAATCCAGCAATCTGTTAAACTCTAAAACAGTCCAATCTGGAATGAAAAGCACAACAGTTTATAGGGAAGTAAAATTGAATTGGGCCTGTATTCTATAAGTTTATTTTCTTTCAGGACAAAGAATCAGTTTTCAAATATTAAACTTAAACAGTATAACATGTAAAGATTCGCCAGGATACTGATTGAAAAGAAAATGCTATGTTGCACTGTTTAAAATTGCACTGTTTAAAATCGCAAACACAGCGGTAAAATGTGGGGAATAAAATGACTTTTTAAAGGCTGCATTTGTGTGTAAGGCTAGCAACATGGCCTGGACAGCCAAATGACATACCTTTCGCAACAACTACAGGTGAAGGGATGGCTTGCTCCAAAGAAATGAACTCAAGCATGGAGGATGGTCCATAAAACTGTTGACACTCTCTGGAATTCACCAAAGGACCACATTTCATTTTTTCATTCTCAAATAGGAAGACAAGTGCCTTATAAATACACTGAATTTATTCTGGCATTGACCTGCTTTTGAAATAATCTTATCTCCCCATCTGCTTGTTCTTCCATGGAGAAGGACAATGGGCCTCATTCCGAGTATGGGGGTAAGGGATAGCGGCCACCGGTAACGAGACCGGTGGCGGTGATCCCTTACCGCCATACTCCGAGTTCCCTTTGCGCCCTCGCCCTTAACGCCTGCTTTGAGCAGGTGTTAAAGTCGAGGGCGCAAAGGGGCCTCCAAGCCAATAATGGTGACTGTAATGAACGGTCACCGTTATTTGCATCTTCCCCATTCCCATTGAGCCCTATGGGGGCTCATTTGGGAATGGGGAAGAGCCTTGGTGAATGGGGAATTACCGCCCCGCCAACCTTGGAATGGGGCGGTAATTCCGCCATCCACCAAGGCGCTGCCGGTCCGGGTACGGCGTCAACCAAGGCGTTAATAGCGCCATTGGTTAGCGCCGTACTCGGAATGAGGCCCAATCTCACCTTAGGGAGCTTTGAGTGTGGCTCAAGAGATAGAAAGTGGTTGTAATCATTCAATGGTGTAGAACTATAAAACATGTTGCTATGACAAACAAACTCAAAGAACTTGTGCCATGGCAGCCAACATTCTCAGCAGTCAAAAATCACCAGCTCTCAGCTTCAAAGGAACCAACAGTGTATGGTACAAGATGTTCTGTTATCAGACAGAGGACCTGGAGATGCCATTTATTATGTGTTACATAAGAAAGAAATGGCCTTTTACAAATTAAAATGGACTCACAGTTTCACTTGTAACTTTTTAAGGAAATGTCATAGAGATTGAATTGGTATTTCTAGTTCATTAATGTGTTAAAGTATACATTTCTCATTTTCAATGGTCATCTTATAGGCTGGAAAATAGGTAGCAATTAATCATACTTTCCCAATATTATTGAATGATTTAGTTATGATAACAATACTCTGCTTGGTGATTTTATCAGGACAAGACTTCAATTGCCTTATTTTGCTTTGTTTACATACCGTGAGATATCCCTCCCTTCGTCTAACATAATACTTCTTCTTTGTTTGATCATTTTACACAGAGGAGGAGTGAGGAGATCTCCCAGTATACCAATAATAGGACCTATTATTTCAAATATATAATTTCAGTAGGGACCATAACATGGCCTTGCAACTACACAGCAGACAACCACAAGAGGCAGGTGCTTTACACAGGGGGATTATTGTATTCTTCCAAATGCCTCATTGCTTCCCAGAGGCATTCTAGTGACATAATATGCCCAACCCCTCTAGAGAACTAGGAGCTGTGAGGTGTTAAACATCCCGCCTCCCACATATTTATGATCAGGACGTAGAGCATTCCTTATCAGATATAGGTGATTTCCATCCCTTAATAGTGAGAAGGGGTAGGGTGTCCCATTCAGCATGTCAGGAATGGACAGGAGGGGAAATTAAAGGATAGTTCCGGGACTTTTTTTTTATTGTCCCTAGGGTTCGGCCATGTGTTTTTAAGCATAAATCGGTAGATCGTAGAAAACTTTCCTATGGACCTTACCCGACTTTTGTCCATTAACGCACTCAAAATCAGCCGCCATTTTGTGATAATCCTACATTTCCCCCCATCGACCTGGCTCACCTGCGTTTGCGGCACTAAATCATATCCCCCGCCCCTGAGCCTGACATCAGCAGACGCGTACCGCCCATTTCCCAACGCCAAAGCACGTCTCGTGTCAACAATCGCTGCGCCTCAGCTAATGAAGTGTCGCCATGGAAATGGCAGGACGCCTCTTTCCTGAATAAGTATAAACACACCGTTTCACAACACACAGCAGCAGATTTTCGATTCCATTCCTCTCTCTGTGTTACTTTGAGTATTCTGTGACTCGTTTCTGTGCTCTGGTCAGCTACCTTCGCCGCTTCTAGGCCTTGTGAACACCTGTACCATCTCTGTAAATTATTTTACTTTCTTTACCACACAATGGCTACAATAATGCCGTATATGTACGAGCCCGAGTACACCGAGGAGGAACTACTGGAAAGGCAAACACGCGAAAACGATGGGGATTCGGACGGCAGTTGGGAGGACCAGTCAACGGATGAAGAGCCTGGACCATGTCGCATGGACGGCGTCTCCACCTGGTGCACGTGCAATCGGTGCGAGCTAATGCCAACTGAGGAGGAGAACTGCTGCTGCCGTGAAAATTCCGGGTGCGTGGCCTACATTTCGGAAGGCGAGCCAAGTCCGCAATGCATCACCGAGCTGCCAGAGTTCAGGGAAGCCTGCCTCTCACGGACCGTGTTGAGGATGATGATGGTGCTTATGCACGAACTTCGCGGCACTGTTCGTCCGCGTAATCCGAGTAACGAGTACGTATACTCTGGTTTTGATGTCAGTGATGCCACTACTATTTCATGGTCGTCTCCCACATATAAAATTACATCTACATATCATTCGAACGCATGTAAATTGGTTCCATATTGTGCATTTTCTAGATAGAATTTTTTTCAAAGCAGAATGACATTTTTTACCTGAATCGACATTGATAATAAAGTTTTGTCATTTTAATACAGTTTGCATCTTTCTTTTTCACAGGTGGTACAGGCTGGTGGCCTATCGTTGCTTCACTTGGTGGCTTCACGGGAGGCTCGGACACAGTGTTCGGAGAGTAATACCTGCCTGTGCGGTACTTGCCATTAGACAACATTTCCCCAGCGACAGTGGAAAATACCGCGGATTTTCCCTGGATGTGCTGCAACCGGAACTTTACAATGTGTAATGTTTATTATTTATGTTCAATTGAAAATAAGATCTAAAATAAAACCCAACATATATTTTAACAATGGTTGTTTTGATTTTTTAAATGAATCTTGTGTGTCTCCATTGAATAGTCTTGCTGTGCCTTGTCTTGTCACACCACGTGTCTCCTGCCAAGCATCCCCCCTCACGCTGGACGCCCCCCTGCAATCCACATAAGTGTGTCTCCATTCACGAGTCTTCCTGTGTCTTGTCTGCACGACCAACGCCCCGATCCACCCCCCGCCCTATCAAAGGCAGTTTGCACCGGGGTACTTGCGCTGGCAAGTGGAGCTGTCAGGGAGCGATAAAGGCCAAGAGGTGCCAAAGACCATGTACACTTCAAAGTGGTCTATAGAGCATGGGTTGTTGTTCCCATGTCTACCTCCAGACCCCGTGTCTCCTGCCAAGCATCCCCCCTCACGCTGGACGCCCCCCTGCAATCCACATAAGTGTGTCTCCATTCACGAGTCTTCCTGTGTCTTGTCTGCACGACCACCGCTCCAATCCACCCCCCCGCCCTATCAAAGGCAGTTCGCACCGGGGTACTTGCGCTGGCAAGTGGAGCTGTCAGGGAGCGATAAAGGCCAAGAGGTGCCAAAGACCATGTACACTTTAAAGTGGTCTATAGAGCATGGGTTGTTGTTCCCATGTCTACCTCCAGACCCCGTGTCTCCTGCCAAGCATCCCCCCTCACGCTGGACGCCCCCCTGCAAACCGCATAATGCCACGACATATTCACGTCATTCATTCACAAACACACCCCTGTTTCGAATTCTTTATAACCCACTTCATATTTCTAATGAGAACTTCTTTGCGCTTTGCTAGTCAACCCGTGAAGGTGCTGGTTATCTGCTCTTCGTCTCTGTGAACTTCCGTGACCACTTCGAGCAAACTCGTCGGTTTGCAACCTGTGAACTGCTCCCTGTTCTACGACAAGAAACTACTCTGATCCCTGCATCTAACTGTTTGTTCGTCAAGGTAAGGCATTGTACCATAATCATTTTGCGTCCAATTTTTTAATTTATATCTATTTGCTAGTAGTCATCAAATTGCATCCATGTTTTCTTTTCGTTCAAGACAGTACATGCAAGGAATTAGTCACATGTTCTGAGTTTAGTCAAATTATTTTTCTATTTTATTAAAGTTATTCAAATACTTATCCGCATGTGAATAACGTGTATAGTTCCAAGAACCAAAACGAACCTTGCATTGAACCTTTTATGTGTCATTTAATTTTTTAACACATTGGTATTCATAGAGAATTGTTGATCTTTACTTTTCAGAACTTTCCACAATGCCTGTCTGTTCCATTGGCGGTTGCCCTTCGAAGACCCATAAAAAATCTGAAGGTACTATAATGCATGTTTTCCCTAAGACAATAGATCAGATAAGAGAATGGGTCCGATATTGCGGATATCCACCGTCTGAGCTTGAAAGTAGAGTCCTAGAAGTCTTTGCGGACAAGAGGGGTGATCGATACCGCATCTGCAGCAGGCACTTTACCTCAGACATGTACTCCACATCATTGCTAATAAAGAAGAACACACCGCGAGCGAAGCGAAAATTGCTCTCAACCGCTATTCCCACTCTATTCGTCCACATCCCTCCACTGGTGAGTCAAGTTTACGGATTTAGATCTCGGCCTTGCGGTTGTGTGTAGCATTAGCTAACAACAATTTCCCCATTTATGTATCCACTCAATATGAAGGCGGAAGATTCTCCATCCGTGTCGTTATTGCAGTCATCAGCCACTTCAAGCGCCTATCGGGTAATCTTACTTAGCTATTCTGCCACTGACTTGTTTTAGGCATGTAAATCAATAGTTTTAATTTATCGTGTAATTATTTTACCTAATGGTACACCCTAGTACTCGTCCTCTAGTCTCTGTTTTCAGTTATAATTATTGTTATCCAAAATAATGCAAGTACTGTCTTTCAGGGAGATGCTGAGGAGTCCAACGCATTGACGACAACCGTTGATGTCACTCAGATGCTCGAGGTACGTTTCCGGACAGTTCCATCGATGGAGATCATCAGATCTTGCATTCTTGTAGCGTGATTGTTACACACAATGTTTCTTTCGTTTTTAGCCATTGATATGTCCTTCTGTCGTCGCCCTCCTATGTGTCTTCTTTTTTCAATATTGTGTTCATTACTAATGAAAGTCCTATGTTTCAGGGAGTCGATGGAGCATTAGTCCAAGAAGAAGGGGGAGCATGCAGTTACGGGTCGGCGCAATGTTCTACAAGAACATCACCCCTAGTAGTTGATGCAGATCTCTGAGTTGTGACACTTCCAACGATCGAGCAAATCGAATCATATTTAGATATCCATTACTTATTTTAGACAACTGATCATTTGTGCAGGTCTATTTAGATGAGCCGTTGACGCCTGCACAAAGTTTATGTTCTTTTTAAAAAAATAGAAAACCATACTAATGCAATTACTGTGTTTCAGGGAGTTGCTGAAGCGTCATCTTCAATAATATCATCAATGGAAGTCTATGCGGAGCCTGAGGTATGGATCTTGACAGTTCCATCTAACTAGATCAACAATGCGTGAATAATTGTCGTTTGAATGTTCTACACAATGCGTTCATTCGTGTTTTGCTATTGAGATGTACGTGGGTATTGGTCCCCAAGTACATTTTGTGTTTTCAATATTATTATGCATACTAATGAAAGTTCTATGTTTCAAGGAGTCGATGGAGCGTCAGTGCGTGATGGATGTGCTTATAATGAAAATATAGTCGTTGCAGCGCAAGAGGAAGTAGAGACATGCACACACGAGTCGGAGCAACAGCGTCCTGATGTTGAAGTTCGAGGCAAGAAAGTTTCAAAGAAAAGAAAGCAAAAGAAGGTTAGTGTCCTGGTCACTATATTATGTTGTTTTTCACTGTTAATAGTTCAATACTGTAAGTTGTGTTTAAACTGAACATCCCTTTTCCAATCTGTCCTCTACTTGCGAGTGGGTGTACGAACTAGATCTACACAGACAGTGAAGCGAACGAGAGATGTTGCTTGTCAAACCTTTTGGCAGGGACTTGAGACTGGAGATGCATCGTGCCAATGGGAAGAATATGAAGTGATTGACAACGGAGCTATACCACCACCAGCCATTGATAGTGAATGTCCTCCTGGTAGTTCGTATGCAGTCGGAGATCAATTCACAGAATCCACACCCGCAAAAACTAAGACCGCGAGAAAGTTGAAGAAATTGTTTTATTCACCCATCGCCGGAGAAGGAACAGATGTTGCAATGGAAGAGAATGAAGTGGACGACAATGAAACACTATCAATATCACTGAACATAGCGGAAGACGATATCAGAGATTCTACCTTTCATGTGAGTGACATGTCCTCAACGTTACAGGCCGAACCAGCTGGGATGCAGAGTGACAGTATAAGGAAAGAGGCCAAATTCATTGTATTCGATAGTTGTTTGGTTGATATTATTATTAGGATGAAATGTGGGCATTCGGTTGGTGGGGAAGTATGTGGGGAGCCATTGATTAATGTGACTCGTGCAATTCGAGGCACTAACCTTAAAATACATGCCACCTGTACAAAATATCATCCTTTCTCATGGTCTGCACAACCCATGCTGGGGCAACTGCCAGCTGGCAATCTACTTTGTGCAGCAGCCGCACTTTTTAGTGGTTCAAGTTTTAAAAAGTTAGAGTATTTCTTTCAGTTTGTGGGAATCCATTTCATTGCGAAAACTCAGTTCTACAAATACCAAATCGATTATCTATTTCCAGCCATTAGCGAAGCTTGGAGAATGGAAAAAATGTCTATTGATAGTACATTCGCGGGCAAACGGTTCAGGCTAGCCGGTGATGGACAGTGCGACAGCCCAGGATTTTCAGCCAAGTACTGCACCTACCACTTTCAGGACATGGAAAGTAAGAAAATTGTGAGTTCGGTGGTCGTGCAGGTGTCACAAAGTACATCCTCAGTGGCCATGGAGAAAGTTGGCTTTGTAGCATCATTGCAAGAACTACAATCGCGGGGAATGGTGATCGACCTGATAGCCACGGACAGACACGTTTCAATTGCCAAGACAATGAGAGAAGAGTACAAAAATATAAATCACCAATTTGACGTGTGGCATCTTGCAAAAACAATCAATAAAGAAATGTCGGCTGCAGGTAAAAAAAAAAGATATGCAAGGTATTTCACAGTGGTCCAAGTCAATCAGCAACCATCTTTGGTGGAGCTCAAAAACATGTGGAGGGTCGTTGGAAATTCTACTGGAAAAATGGCGGTCAGTAATGCTACACTGTAGCAACGTTCACCGCTGGACCAGAAACCAACATTTCCACAATTGTGAACATGGCCATTTGTCCACAGAGGAGGCACGGAAGAAGAAGTGGTTGATTCCTTCATCACCCACTCACAAAGCCATTGAAAAGATTGTATTTGATAAAACTATAACAAGAGATTTGAGGGGACTCACGGAATTCTGCCACACAGGAGATTTGGAGGTGTTCCACAATATGTGCCTAAAGTACAGGCCAAAACGATTGCATTTTGGCATGGAGGGCATGATAAATCGGACTCTTCTAGCGGTCTTGGCACATAACCATAATGTTGGCCGTCAACAAAGTAGGACGACCGGAACTTTAGGGACGCTTCGCTACAATAAGGCCTTCACTAAAAGAAGTAAACAATGAGTGATCAAACCAGTGTTTCAGGATATGCAATATGAGTTTATTGAGAGACTTATTGTTGATGTCCTAGATAGGCACATACATGGAGTTGTGAACGAACCTGTGCAGGGGACAACTGCATTGCCACCCAACATTGCCTCTGTTCCATGTCCACCTAAAGCAGAGCTCATTGAGAAATACACATCGCGGTTTAAATGATTGTAATTTGATTGTCTGTTCTCTCGAGTCTCCTCATGTTGCAGGCCCATTGAATATGTGTATCTATGTAATGTGTAAATAAAAGTGATTGCTCAGTGTACATGCAATGTGTCTCTCCACCGTTGCCCCTCCCTTCACCGTGCAGTAGTGCGAACCACCCGGGTGTCACCTGTGACTTTGCTCTCGAGTCTCCTCATGTCGCAGGCCCATTGAATATGTGTAGCTATGTATTGTGTAAATAAAAGTGATTGCTCAGTGTACATGCAATGTGTCTCTCCAACCTTGTTCATTTGCGCATTGAATTAAACCAAACAGTAATATAAATCATTTTTCAAAATATATAGAATGTCTCCGTATTTATGGTTCTCTGGGGCTGCAAAGCACGCAGACAAAATGCAAAGATGGAGTGTAAATTTCAAGTCCTGTGAGATGGCCTTACACTGAATGTAGCTAACTAGGAATGTGTGCTCGTTCAAAGTGAAGGTCAGCTGCTTTGATTTTTTGCTCGGGTGCCAGAATGGCCCACGACTCAGTATAAGGTTCTATTGTTATTTGACCTTGACAGGCCGGGACCATCCCGAAAGACTTCTTTTTGGGGGTGTGGTGCAATAACATAAACGATAATGAATATAATTTCAGAAACTAAAGCCATTTAATGTTCGTTCATTAGAAGAAATAACGTCGGCATAGAAGGAGTGGTATTTCGGGGCTGCCCTACGCACAGACACAATGGAAAATGCAAATATAATGTAAGTAACTCTTTAGATGAGTTTATACCGCAATTTAATTACTATACAGTAGCTTTAAAGACGGGTTAAGTTGTACTTGTTCGTTCTATGTGGCATATTGTTTTGTACCGCGCACTATCTTGAGGAGAACCATCTCCTTTTACGGAAGCACCTCAAAACCTTCCTCTTTGCTTCTGCTTTCTCTCTCCCTCTCCCTTGCTACAACTGGTCCACTATCTGCGACCTCGGTCCTGGGCCCTTCCACTCTCCACCTGCACTGCCTCCCTGTCAACCCCTGCACTGGGGGACTGTCTCAGTATCCTTGCACTGTCCTAGCTATGAAATAATTTCCCGACCTAATATATAAAATGAATAATTTTAATAAAGATCTGATGGTGAGACTAATTTCATTTTTTATGTTTTTAAAACAGGTACATCCTTCATTATTGTCTGTGTCACGAGTACCAGACACCGGCGGATGGCTTTTACAACCGCCAGTTGCTTCTCCGCGTGAACAACGTTACCACCCTGACCATTTTATGGGACGATCGCCAAGTACAAGTATGCCCTTACGCGGTACTAATGGCTAGATGCAACATACACACCGTTGTGGTGGCCTAGTGCCTCGTTGTTGGAACAGCCATGCGATTATCAATGCGACCGAAGAGCTTATTTTATCGTAAACCAACATCCTATGTACTGCACACGAACATCGCTTGCCTCAAGACGAACTATTTTGGATCGAGAGCAAATAAAAATGCAAATCGCTGAATATTCTCTAAACATTTGATGTCCAATAAATGTACTTTGCCAAATGTACAATCTTGCCGTTTGCTTTTAAACCACAGTTTCATATTCCGAATTGTGGCGCTGTATTGTGAGATGATCTAAGACCCTGTGTACAGCAAAGGAACATCGCGTGCCTCAAAACGAACTTTTTGGAACGTGAGCAAATAAAAATGCAAATCGCTGAATATTCTCTAAACATTTGATGTCAAATAAATGTACTTTACCAAATTTACAATCTTGCGGTTTGATTTAAAAGTACAGTTTCATATTCCGAATTGTGGCGCGCTGTGTTGTGAGCTGATCTGTGTTGGTTTCCGGGTTCTGTGTGGAGTCGCGTAGAAGACGCCTGGGCGCGTTTGCCTACGCAGCGCAGTCACGTCACGGATAGAGGCGGGGAATATGAATGTTTTGATAAAGTCTGTTTCAGGGGCGGGGGATATGATTTAGTGCCGCAAACGCAGGTGAGCCAGGTCGATGGGGGGAAATGATAGGATTATCACAAAATGGCGGCTGATTTCGAGTGTGTTAATGGACGAAAAGTCGGGTAAGGTCCATAGGAAAGTTTTCTACGATCTACCGATTTATGCTTAAAAACACATGGCCGAACCGTAGGGACAATAAAAAAAAGTCCCGGAACTATCCTTTAAAATACATCTGGACCTGAGGAAAAATATCAAGAAGAGATGAGAGACTTAGAACTGTGGAAAATGATTCTGCAGAGTAATCATTTAACCCAATTGGATGACAAAATCTTCAGCCCAAGAAGGGCATTTTAGAATTCTCTTCCCAACAGGTCGTGAGCAAAACATCCTCCATAGGGGAGAAATTGAATGATTGTGAGAAAGCACTTCTGGCAACGGTCTGGGCAATGAAAAACTACCCCTTGTTTATCCAATTAGGATACATCACAGTAGAGACTTCCAAGTGAACCATTACAATATCTACAATGTGATAGAATACAGGCTTGGAATTTCTCTAATTCAAGAATTACTTCTCCGATTCTGTCATATCAGGTCTTTCCTGTGGTGATCAGGTATGTCCAAAATAAGAACAACACAATAGCTTAATGTTTGGTAGACTTACATGATTGTGCTGAAGTACATTGTCATAAGGATGAAAGTCTAATAATCACTGATAACATTTAGAAATACCTGGCATCCCTGCAGAAGCTATATGAAGAAAACACTTGTCAGAGGATACCCACAGTTTATGTGGATGGATTTTCCTACCATACTGATAAAGGCAGCGAGAAAGAAATGGCTTGTATTGGAAGCGTGTGGGTGAACAATCTTCCTGAACCCTCTGATGATTACAAAATAGGTCCACGAAGTAGTCAGGTGGCAGAGCTGAAGGCAATTTATCAAACTGTCCTCACTGCCTTAAACAACAAACTTACAGAACTGATGATTGTTACTGACTCTGATTATGTGCAAAATGGGTTTGTGGAACCCCTGACTCACTGGCAAAACAGAGGTATAATGTGTGTAAATAATATCCCATTAAAGCATTGTAGATTGATCCAGACTATGGATGATCTGATGACATCTAACAAACTGTCCATCTACTGGAAAAATATCAAAGGTCATTCCAAGATTGAAGGTCTTGATAAAACTGGAAATTATTTGGCTGATGAATTGGCCAAAACAGGAGTTCTACAGGGGGACTTCATAGATATGGGACACCTCCTTGGAGAAATCCAGGTCACAGCAGTGACAAGATTGCAAACTCACAATGACTGTGAACTTTCAGCTGCTCAGCGGAGGGAAGATGCTCCTGATGCAGACTTGATCACTGCTCAAAAAGACGATCCCATCATTGGGAAATTCTGTCAATATTTAGAGGATGCAGTAAGTTCTACTCTGACAGAGTCAGATTATCAAGGAGAAGATGACCTCTACATTCTGATTCAAGATTCAAGATTCAAGACAGGTTGTTGATGAGGAAACCCCGATCTGGGTATGACCAGTGGGTGGCACCTATCTCATTCCAAAGTCTGATGTTAAACCATGCCCATGACGCAGATACCAAAATCTAGAGAAACTGTGAGAGGTTGCTTACTCAACACCCATGGGCAAGAATCTCAATGCATATTGAAAGGGTTCCTTGTGTGTGCTCAGTTCCACCTGAGTTCTCCCACACACAGAGCTCTTCTACAGAAAAGATAAATGAGTTTGCCATGGTCTGATTTGCAGGTGAACTTCAATGGACCAGTCACTCATTCTTCCATAGAAAACAAATACATGTTGACAGTGGCATGCCTCTTCACAAAATGAATTCAGTGCCTTCCTGCCCCATATTGTAAGACAAAGAGCCACCACTTCGATGATCAACTACTTCTTTTCTAATTTCGGTCTACCTCAAAGGATTGATTTTACCAGTGAGGTGATGTCTAAGATTTGGGACCATTTTTGAGTGAAAAGACAACTCTGCATCACCTATAGTTCAGCATTGATCTGTAGATGTGGAGAGATACAACAAAACAATTGTATCTTGAAGAAGGTATTGGTTGATTCTGGACTAAGTTAGGACATCTGATTGTTGCTTGTACTGATAGCTCTCAGATGTACACCTTCTTCTGCCAACATGTCACCATTTGAATTAATGGGCGGATGAAAAATGGTATTACCTTAAGATCTGCTTTACCGAACTCAGGAGCAGATGTTGATAAATGCATCAATTACTCATGAATACTTTGAGAATTTGTCAGAGCATCTACAGCATGTTTTTGCATATGTCCATTGCAATATGCAGAGGTCTGTTGAAGGGATGAGGACATATTACAACCTCAAAACTATTAAACAAATATACAAGGTAGTTGACATGGTTTATCTCTATGATTTTCAAAGAGGCCAAGCCATGGAGAAAAAGTATTTACCTTCTATGTGAGATGAGTTTTGAGATTAATGATGAGTGTTACTGCACCCTATAAGATCAGCATCCTAAAAGGAGATCTGATGATTGAAGAACAATTAATCGATATCAATCAGTTGTAAAACTGTCACCCACATCTAGTTTTGAGAATGATTGGGGAGACATTCAAAGTTAGGGTTCAAGAAAATCCTGAAGTATCAACCGTGGAGAACAGAAAAAACAAAAGCAATACAAAAATATAATTGGTAAGTAATGAAATTAGGTTGCAAGAGAATGGCTGGGTGAAATTATTAGTATTAATGAACATTGATGGCCAAATGTGAAAATAGAAGGATACGATTAATGTTTTCCTGAAAGAAAACAGAGTTTCCCCCTCTGTAGTGAACTAATCATCAAATTATATTCAGGCCCTGAGGGATGTGGAAAGATACTTCCAAGGAAAAATTGGGAGAGGGAAGAACATATAGAAAGAAATACTCCATTCACCCCAAAATTAAGTAACTATGATGGAAGAAAGACTTGCCAGATTCAAACAGAAAGAATACAGAAGGACAAGTATCTCCCTACTTCTCCCCTTTTGCTGCTGCAAAGATCAAGAACAAAGGGGGTGTGTAAGCACTTTTATACAAAATGGAGGGAAAAGTGCAGACTTAAAAAAAAAAAACATGTGAGCAGGAGCCTACAGGGAATGTGTGTGAGGAAATGTGCGATACTAGCAGCCCACATATAACGAGAGCTTATGTCCAAAGTGAAAGATAGACACAAAAGTACATTTTTTCTGTTACATAAAACAATCCAACAATCTTTTGTTAGATGGAAAAACAGCCCAATCTGGGATTAAAAGCACTACGGTTTATTGGAAAGTAAAGCTTAATTTGGGCCTGTATTCCTTTTGTTTATTTCCTTTCAGGACTAAGAATCAGTATTAGGGAACTAAACTTACAAAGTATAAAAAGTAAATATTTGACAGGAGATTGTTTTCAAATACAATGTTATGTTGGACTTATTACAGTGCCAATTACACTGGGGAAATTTGGGGAATAAGATATCTTTTAAGGGCTGCATTTCTTAATAAAGCAAGAAACATGGTCTGGGTAGCCATATGGTATACTTCCTCCAACACCTGCACGAGGGGGAAATTGACTAAGGCCTGAAGGATGGGACATATAAACTTTGACACTCTCTGGAATTCACTAAAGGACAACATGTTTTGCTTTCTTCTCAAAGATAGGCCTTGCAGAGTAAGAACAATGCAGTATAAATACACATACAAAGACAGCAGTCTGCTCTTGAAATAATCTGATCTTCCATCAGTTGTTTCTTCCAGAGAGAAAAATCGAAAGTGATGTAATAATTCAAGAGGACAGAGCTATATAAACATGTGGCTATGAGAAACTGAACCTCAAAGTTCATGCACCATGGAAACTTGCATTCTCAGCAGTCATAAATGACTGTCTCTCAGCTTCATAGGAACCAGCAGCATATGTTACTAGACAGAGAAACTGAAGATGCCATTTAATATATGGTAAATAAGAAACAAAATGAAAATTACATATGTAATCACATTTGCACTTGTTACTTTTGAAGAACATTTCTTAGAGACCATTTTTTTTTAATTATTCAGGTTGCAAAGCTATATCAGTTTAGGGTAAAACAATATTTTGTTGATGTGTGCTTCATTATGTAAATCAGGTGAATGTGAATATTTTTTAGCAGAAATGGCATGTGCTAGTGATTCATATATCCTAACGTACGTGCCGGCATGCTGGTTACACTGGAATGTAAATATTATTTCTGTATTAAAATATCAGCGTGCAAAAGACGTAAATCTGTAGCACACAAATTCCATGTTGTGCCGAGATGCATTATTTGATTATTCTGAGTTGAGTGAGTCCAATAAGATGAACCAATTACTAACATGATCACACCTGTGGAATATGTAATAAGTTACATAAGTTGTTTTATGTCCCACTTCATTAATACCCCCTGACTAGGGAGAGGGTGGTTTAGTGTGATGCCACTTTGGGATACTGCTCAATTACATACACTGACCAATTAGATTAGAGATATTATACCCACCTATGAACGGAGTGGATTCTGATCTTTAAATGTTCAAACTCGTAGATTGTTGAGACTCACTCACTGACCCACTCACTCACTCACTGATTGGCTGACTGACAGAAGGAGATTAAGGAGAATTCATAACAACAGAAAGAGGAATGGAATAGATTGATTTCCTTTGGATCCATTTTGGATTACAAGTAGAGCACTGCAAGTGATGCGTACCTGGAGTTAAAGTCCTGGGCCTTCCTCAATGGAAAGGACGGCAGACAGATACCATCTTGCTGGCTGATGCCCACCTGTTCCTGGAAGGGTAGAATAGGAACAGTCCTTAAGTAGGTGCCCACCTGTCTGTAAAACAGCCAAAGGAAATAATACTAAGGGGAGAGGTACTCAAAGGTAATACATTAAATCCTAGCCCTTTTTATTTATGAAAGTACTGAGGGGTCAGGGGAAGATAAATTAACTATTTATGCTGGGAAACAAAGACATATTTCAGAAGTGTATGTGCTGCTGTAATTCTGTATATGATAGAGTAGGTCCTATGGTGCCTATACTGGGAGATCTGCAGATCCAAAAGGACATCTCACTGTATGCATAGCTAGAAAGATAAAGTAATTGAAGTCAATTCCTGGTTACCTCATCAAGCATTGTACTATTACCAGTACCAAATCATTCAAGTAAAAGGGGAAAGGGTGATTAATCGCTACCGATTTCCCACCTTTTAGTTGCCCATTGAAAAGGAGAAAGGTACACTTTTAGACATTAATGCAATAGAAACACCACTGAAGGAAATTTTGCAAAACACAGTCTTTCATTGTGTAAGTAATTAACATGCTGGAATGTTAAGGAGCTTGTTTCAATTGAGTGTTTTAGAACGCTGTTTGCAATTCTGACATGTTAATTGAGTGGGGGAAGATGTTTATTTTCAATGAGTAAGAAGTATAGAGATTTAGATATGCAGGGAGGTTCAGATTTAATTTGGTTTGCTAAAAAATGACACTTTTAACATGAGCCCTCATACACTGTTTAACGCAGGGTGGATGTGTGCTCAGAAAAAATCAAATCCACATATGGTGATTCAGGTGCTTTAAATGTTAATTTTCAAATTAATAACGTTTTGCTTATTTAAGTGACCCGTGTGTGGATCATTCACCATCATAGCCGCCACCCGCCACTGTCATTGGAATTTCATTGATGCATGGCTTGTTTATATTTAAATTGATGACATTATTTATATTTTATTAATAAATAGACCTTCTGTGCAACCTGTGTGTTTCTTGTCTTGAAAAGGGAGGGGGGCTGTCGGGAATCAATATGGTTAGATTCGGGGGCCCGGGTTTATAGACAGAACCTTATTAAATACATTAAACAATTGTGCACTCCTCTTTTGCGGTGGGTGGAAAATTCCCCTGAACTAGATGTTGCCCGATTAAAACATATTACAGAAGCTTGTGCAGTTCAAAGGCCATGCATGAAGAAATGCGGATTGTGAGGGTCTCCAGGGTTGGTTCAAATGCGAAGATGCCAGTGACTGGATGTACTGTTCTATGGGATCCGTTGGGGGCTGTGGATCGTGGGGGCCACCAGGGTAAGTTTGACGGCTGAATCGATGGTGAAGATGTTGGAGACTGGATGTGCAGTCTGGTTGAGGCATTCAATGCAGTGCCCAATGATGTGCACTTGAGTATCCACCAAAGTCAGTCTGATTGGTGATGATGGATGGCAGTAAAGATACTATCAGATCTAGCAGCTGTTTGAAGGCGGCAGATGCAACAAAGAGCTTGTAGTTCAAGCTGAGGCAACAATGTGCTTAGCTATCACAGTTTGGCGGCAAACCGATTTGAATATGCAGTTCAGCGCTTTGGGTACAGGACCTGCGCTGTTGTAGGTATGCTTGGTGTCAACCAGGGGTCGATAGGAGCTTGTGTGGTTTGAAGGCGATGCTTGAAGAAGTGCTCATTGTGAGGGCTACCAGGTTGCTTTGACTGTCGGTTTGATGGTGTAGACTTTGAAGACTGGATGTGCAATTCGGTTTGAGCATTTCAAGGTAAAAAAAGCGGTATTTCGAGCTGATGCAACAATGGACTCAGCTAGCACTGTGCAATGCTGAACAGGTTTAAAATGTGCAGTTTGTGGCTCGAAAAGGGGGTAAGTGCCAAAGGCCTTTGGATGGTCCTGATGGTTTGATGCAGTCGAACATGCCTGAATCACTGTTGACATTAGTTCAAAAGCGGGAACACAGGGATCCTGGATGCCTTGACTCTCTGGGTGCTGTGAATCCCAATACAGGGACTCAAAGGCATGTTTTAGTGCTTGTTCTCGGGTTCCCACATGCAGCGGAGGTTGGCCAACAACTGCAGGTATCCTTCAACACAGTGTGGTCCTGGGTACTATTGTGGCTGGTAGAGAGGCTGGTCTTGTCCCAGTAGCAGTTCACCCCCAATGTACCCTGGGGATTGTTAGGGGCTGTAGTTCTCCTCTGCCATGGACACTGAGTCCACACCTTACTAGCAGAGGACCTTGGAGCGATCCACTCTACCGACAGAGATCCAATTATTTCTTACTCAGGTTTTGTTCAAGAGTGATTCTCAGAAGTAGTGGGAGACCCCCTTCTTTTAAAGGCCAAAGACCACAAGTTATTGGTCTAAAGCTAGCCCTCATTTGGGTTCCAATCTCTGTTCTGGGATTCAGTGGACTTTGCCTTCTGACATCACACCTAAGGTGCTTTGTGCTACAGGAAGTTGAGTTAGAAGTAATAAAATATAGAGGCAGAGAGAAACAAGATGGTGATAACTTCCTCCAGCTGTAAGAATTCCCTCTGTCTACACAAACTCCACGCCCTTAGCTTCTCAATAGAATCAAAGGTATCTTGATACATAGCACCCTGGTGTGAGACCATGCCTTTTGTGAATGGTGTGCCCTTTGATTTCTGTTCCCAGGGCAGCTTCCTGTGGAGTGGCTGTCTATCAGGTACTGTGTTCCCTCATTAGTGTATGACTCAGATGGAGTGGAGGGCACGG
Organism: Ambystoma mexicanum; assembly: GCF_040938575.1. Lineage (NCBI taxonomy): Eukaryota > Metazoa > Chordata > Amphibia > Caudata > Ambystomatidae > Ambystoma > Ambystoma mexicanum. The sequence continues at coordinate 1,019,232,716 of NC_090935.1, read as the reverse complement.
ATGGAGTGAGGACACAGATGTAGTGGATGGCAGGGGTGGAGTGGATGGCACGGACAGAGCGAATGGCTCAGATGAATGAATTGCATAGATAGAATGGATGGTACAGCTAGAGTGGATGGTACGGATGGAACGGATGGCATGATGGAATAGATGGCATTTATCCATATGTCGCTTAGTATGTCCTGTCCTTTTGCTTGTATCAGACGCCTCTACAGATACTCTCTACGATACACCCATCATTCAACTAGAACACAGCTATTCCCCGGATAACTCGGCCTGGCTGTTCATTTAAGAATACCACCCCAAGAACACCTCACCACCCTAATAAAACACAACTAGCCGAGCACATTACAGCCTAGCTGTTCACATAGGCGTTCCTCGGGCCTAACGCAGCCAGAACCCAGTCTGAGTGTCCATCCACCTGACTGCAAACATCCAACTGACTTCTTCAGCACCACCCCTATCGCTTGTAAGAAGCTTTCATCCAACAACTACACCAGCTGCACACATAACCGGCGCACCCACGCACCATAGGACACCATCTCCCTCTACTGACTTGAACTATGGTTCCCGAGGGCGTTCAACCTACCAGTGCTTTGAGGTCACACCAACGACATATAAAGCGCTAAATAAATAACATATATGCTATCTATCTGTATCCCCATATATATCTGTATCCCATATATACCTGTATCCACCCTGTCGCTATATATCTGTAGGTTGCTATGTACGTCCCCACCGTCCTGCTCACATGCCTATGTACGTCCCCACCGTCCTGCTCACATGCCTGGTCTCAGGTGCTTTTACTGATAACCACCATATCACACCACTATCCTTACTCTCTACTATACACCATCATTCAACTAGAACATAGCTATACCCCTGATAATTCGACCTAGCTGTTCACATACAAACACAACCCCATGAACACCTCATTGCCCTAATAAAACGCAGCTAGCTGAGCACATTCCAGCAAGCTGTTCACATAGGTGTTCCTCAGGCCTATTGCAGCCAGAACCCAGTCTGGGTGTCCACCCACCAGACTGAACACATCTAACTGACATCCTCAGCACCACACCCATCGCTAAGAAGCAGCTATCATCCAACAACTACACGACCTGCACACATATCTGGTGCATCGTCACACCATACGATACTCTCTCTCTACTGACTTGAACTACGGTTGCCGAGGGCGTTCAATTTACCATCGCTTTGAGGTCATACCAATGATATATAAGGTGCTATATAAATGCTAAGTAACATAAAATAACATAATATAACATAACAAAGAGAGACAACCGAGAAGTCTGCAATCTTGTTGTCTGCAGCATTATAGCCTTTGACGTGTCTGTAATACTTATGAGCAAATCCATCCACCAACCCCTAACCCAGGTATAGCTTATATTTAAAGATAACTCTGACACCAGTCTTTGGTCATACACCTCAAAAATAGCACCAATGACCAAAATAACATCCTGGAATTATACAAATCCTTTGACTTCATTAAAGACTTGTGCATAAGTCTTTACAAGAAAGCGGCCACAGACACAATGCTGAACGGGATCCTCTAAACCGATATGTGCCATCATATGTGACAAATGTGGTGTAATCTCTCAAATCAGGATGAAGACTCACCTGATGGTAGGCCGATGCCAAGTCAAATGTGCTGAATATGTTAGCACCAGCAGTCATGCTGACTAACTGCCCAACATTGGGAGGGGGAAATGTGTCCACCACCACACAGCTATTCAACCCCCTAAGGTCCACACACAATCTATTTGACCATTCACCTTGGGGACAACAACCATTGGAGACATCCACCCGATGCCTCATGAAACTCTATAGCACCCTCCTTCTTGAGCTTCTGGATCTCAGCAGAATCCTCTGCCTCAGGGATATTAGAACTCTCCTCACCATGGCTGTGACAGTTACAGCACCATCCTTAAGGCATATACAATGCTGAAAACCCTATGACCATCCAAGAGAGTTCCTAAAAACAAACGTGTCTTTGGGCTTCTCAACTACCGGTTTTGTCACTACCATGACATGTCCTGGCACACTGAGATCAATTCTCTCAGCCCTGTGATGAAGCCCTCAATAAACTAATTCTTCCCTTGTTCAATGGTTCTGAAGTAATGCCTCTCTAGTTCTTGTCCATTTTCCAGATAATAGCAGAGTTACTCAAGGTTAGTCACTGTACGTGAAGTGTAACCCTAGTTTAGTCCTAGTTTAGTCCTATTCACCCAGTGGAATTAAGTAGAATGAGCCAATGTTTCTCATTGATAATTCCTTCATGCAGTACACAAAATTAGTGGGAAGCGTTTTGCCGACTGACAATTTCTGGAGACAGGTAAGAGTCACAAGGCATATGTCAGATGTCAGTATAATCAGTGTCAACCATATTCGTAGCCATAGAGACATTACAGACCTTTCTTTAGATTTGCCTGTGCATACCAGTGTTCCTTTGCGGAATCAGAGTTTGTCACGTACAGGGACTAACCTTGAGTAACTCTGCTAGACTGGCAACTTAATGCTTTGTAGCAACCAAACTGGCTTAATGAGATTGTATACTTTCATTCGCTCATTAAATATACTGTTTTTATATTGATTGGCAATCTTAGACAGTAAATCATTCTCGAATGTACACAAGACTGATTTGTCTTTTTATGTGATATTTTCATTACAGTCCATAAGGCTCAAGAAGAAGGGGTCTTGACCTCAAAACTCATCAGCTAAAAAAGCATACCAGAATATTGTATTTTTTTAATACTGATTGCTATTAAATGTTATTCTTCGTTATGAAAATTGAATGGATGTTCTCAGGTTTTGACTAATTATTATGTCAAAATGTGGATAACCTTGAATTGAAATGTTGACTGTTTTGTACAGTACTTGAAAGTGTGCAGTGGACAGGAGGATTCGAATTTGGGATCTTCTTTTTTCCTTTGTACCATGTGGTGGTTTTGTGGCAGGACCATAATTCCTCCCCTGCACCTTAAGGATTCTTTAATATTGTTTAAAATTCCACATTTCTGAGATTTGAAGAGTGGTGTTCACTAACATTGTTTGGATCTGTATTTGTTCAGTAGCTCGCTAGTGTGGCACATAAACTTAGTAGCCCCCTTTGCACTGAATTACATAAGATGTCATTTTCCACAATAAGTGAATTAACGGATAAACACACAACTACCTTACCATTTAGTGCAGATGAGACAAAGAGTATTCTATCTTTAATTAAGGATACAGACAAGGCCCTTCAGAGTCAAGAGGACCCCGAAAAATTGGTGTTCAAACTGGAAAACTTATAAGATGGGAAATCCTGCATAAACTCCACGCAACAACACTGGTAGAATACTGCTATAAATCACACAAAATTTGCAGTGGACTTAGAGTGTACTTGAGACCTACCCTATCCAGTGAGAACAAAGATTTTGTAACTAAATGGGATCAGATATTGAACAAATGTTCACTTGATTTGATCCTGTTGACAATAGAGGAACTATCAAAGTCTCTAACAACCATTGACTCTGATATTTCGGCCCTCAAAACCCAATTATTAAAGTTTAAATCTGAACAGGAGCTTACACTTTTGCTAGAAGATGTGAACTCGAAATTGGCTAGTTACAAATCGGATATAGAACAGAGGAAGTTGTGGAAGTTCAAGCGGGACACCCTTCACTGCCTTAACAATATAGTTTACACGTGGCAGGAATTATACCACCATCCAAATCTGAACAAGGGGAGGCCAAAATAACCAGATTCACCAAACTCCGGCAGTAATATCAACAGCAGTATAGGGGAACCCATCCAAATGACAAAACCCAGCAGCCCACTAATAATTCCAACATCCCGGGTGAGAGCTCAGGGAGCGGGACAGGGGGAACAACTGGACCTGAGAGTACACCAACCACCACAGGCTCTGGTGTTTTTTTTAGGCCTAAGAGAAAAACAAAGAGATGGAAGAAAAACACCAAAAAGAAACAACAAATAAGTAGTTATCTTTTGTACCCACCTGCAATACATCATTATTTGATGAAAAGGTTTGCCTACACAGACTCCTGAACAAGATGAGATTAAAAATCTTTTTGGAAAATCAACCAACCATGGAATCACCATTACCAATGGATGATTGATTGGAAATGAACCCAAAGAGTGAGTTCTACCCCACGGGAAAAATTCAATCTTAAACTTGTTTGAGAGAAGCGTTGTATCTGATCGCAACAGGATTAACTACCAGAGATCTACTCCATTGAATATTAATAACTGTCAGCTTGAACATGTTGAAACATTGGCGCAGGACGAAGAATTTACCATCAACACGCACATAAGGGGGGAGCCATCATTGTGATGGACACCACCCATTGCACAAATAGGTGTTTAGAATTACTAGAGGATGAATCAACCTACATTAGATTGGATAGTGACCCACTTAGTGAGATTAAGTTCCTCATTGAGAAAACAGTAGAGAGAGCCCTTGACAACAATCTGATCAGCAATAAAAACCTACCAGTTCTTGATTAATCATCATCCAATGACCCCTGTTTTCTATGGCCTACCAAAGATTCACAAGGATCGAATAAACCCTCCATTGAGACCCATAGTAGCCAGAACCGGTAGCATCTTTGATCCTTTAGCTATCTATGTAGAACTATTGCTACAACCCCTTAATCAAGATATTCTGACATATTTTAAGGACACCACTGACTTTCTTAATTCCCCAAAGGACATTTCAGCACTCAGTTCGGACTGCATTTTATTTAGCCTAAATGTATGTAGTTTATACACGGCAATCCCCCATGAGGAGGGATTGGAGGCAATAGAGTGGCTTTTACTAAATTCATCTGGTCTTAAAGGAAATACCAAATCTGTCCTTGAATTACTAAAGCTGATACTTCTTAACAATTACTTCAGATTCCAGGGTATATATTACATGCAGGCATCCGGTACATCTATGGGGTCAGAAATGGCCATAGTGTATGTGAATAACTTTATGTATACATTTGAAAATATCATGTACTTAATCATCCTGACTGGTTACTGAATATACTGATGTGGAAGAGGTTAATTGATGACGTTTTTGGGATCTGGTGTGGATCCAAGGAAGATCTGTCAGCATTCCTTACCTATCTGAACACTGTACACCCCAGAATCAAGTTCACCATCGAAATTGGGTCACCATCACTCCACTTTTTGGATATGAGTCACGGTCTGAGTTTGTTTTCCATTGTCTCTTTGTTTATATAAGGATGAAGCTTGTTAGCGCAGACAACACTTGGATGGCAGTTCATTCGAGTTACAAGGTTTCTTTACATTGGTCAAACAGTCTGCTCTCGGTCAGCCTAAACATTAACAGAACTCAAAGGTTGTGCAGCTTGGCTGCAAGTTGAGAACACAGTCCACCATTTTAGAACATAGAAAGAAGAGTGGAAATCGAAATGGCAGATGATTCTTAAAATGGCGGTGACATCGATAAAAAAGCAGAACATTTCAGATGTGGTTTTCTATGTAACGCGAAAGGGCTTAGGCCAATATTCATAAAAAGGAGGCATTATATGATTACGGTTTAACATAGCCTTCATGTCATGATCTCTGCTTCCAAAAGATCAGGACTTGCCCGACTCCCTTGGAAGCAGACCCATAACCCCGGTTCCGAGTGCCAGCCAGTCCCAATTGGGACCTTTTGGACCCTGTCCTGGCGCCAGTGGCACCAGGCTCATAAAGATGCCCAGTCCCAGCGCTGGAAGCGCCGGGCTCATAATGCTTGGGTGGACTTACCTGCAGCAGACCATGCTGCTTACTTACCTGCCAGTTGAACCCCTGATCCTCTTCTGTTTGGGACTACTTTTCCTGTTGGGTGGGGCGGGAGCCACTCCCTAGGTTCAGAACACTGGAACTCTTCTGGAAAGTAGGAACTCTTTTCTTACCTAGGCGTGGCTGTGGAAGGAGACACCTAAGCACTACAGGAGGCTATTTAAACCACACCCGATGGATGAATCTTGCTTTGCGTTATTCTGCATTCTCTGCAGCAGAACGCTCATCGTGTCTTCTGCTTCTGATCCTGGGCCTAAGGGAACAAAGGCTTACCATCCTGGAATCCAGTCTTCAGCAGCACCTGTAAAGACAAAGAAAGAACAAGTTAGCACTACGGTCTTCAGTGGCAGCGCATCTCTTACCTGGTCCATCGGCTGTCACCAAAGCCTCGCGCTGCATTCCGGCATCTGAAAGACAAAGGCTTACCTACTCTTCGCATGCTCCGGAGGTCTTCGCACTGCATTCCGGCATCTGAAAGACAAAAGCTTACCAGCTCTTCGCACGCTCCGGAGGCCTTCGGCGCTGCATCCCGCATCTGAAAGACAAAAGAAGGTGCATTTAAAGACATTGGGCAACTTTATTACTCACGTGCCATTACTCCTTCCCACGCCGAATCCAGTGGGTATTCCAGCACCCTTCAGCTTCTCTAATGCTCCGAACTTGTACCTGCAAGATAAAAGGGACAGTCAGTGCGCATCGTGAAGCAGGCTACAAGCGCTTACTTACGTGCTTCCAGACGCTTCTATTCCTCACGCGGGTTCGATCCTCAACTCTCATCAGCCCGCCATCCGCCATCGATGGAACCCTGCAAAACAAGAAACATCATTACAAAAGACTTTTAAGACATTTGAAGTGCCAAGAACTTACCGTTCGTGCAGTTAACGACGGACAGCAGTCCTCTGAGGTCAAGAGGCCTGCACCCTTATCCAGTGAAGAAACTGGTTACGGCACCCTGCCCCGAGGCAGATGGAGAGCTCGGCGTTCACTTACCTAAGGTGAGGGCATTAACCTTTGGGGTTCTACAGGAGAAGAGAAAGGGAAGAGGAGAGAGGCACCCAATAACCCCAGTCCATTAATCCCATATTTTCTATCTGCAGACATCTTACTCTTCGAGTCAGACATACAGTGCACAGAGGTCCAGCCCAAAGAGCCAACCGTGAGTTACACATCACCTTTGAAGATACGGCATTCACCCAGTCAAGACCGGCGCCTCTGCGGGAATCAGGTGAGCGTTACACTTCATCTATGCTGATATGAAGTCGCATCCCCTGTCTGAAACGACTTCCTTGGGGAATTCAACATCGGAGAATATCCCAATCAGAGCCCTCACAACCACAGGGGCTTTGATTCTCCTCAGTGGAACAGCCACTGGGTACCTTGTGGCTTGGTCTACCACCATCAAGATGCATCTGTTCCCTGACATGGTTTGAGGATCCAAAGGACCCACAATGTCCAAGCCTATTCTCTTGAAAGGCCACCCAACCTCGGGTAGTGGAATTAAGGGGGTCTTAGTGGCACCACCTGACTTGACAGAAGCCTGACAAGTCGGGCAGGACCAAAAAAATGCTTTACACTGAATTGCGGTCAGTAAAAGTGTACAGACAAATGGACCGATGTCTTAGTCACTCCCAATTGACCTGCTAAATGAATCTGGTGAGACAAATCCAAAGGAACTTTCTGTGGCACTGGGGAATCACCAACCTTCTGGTGCCCTTGCCCCCAGAGTCTTTTGGGTCACTGTACAGGAGTCCATCCTCCCAGTACACTTTGAACAGTTCACAGGCCTCACCCTTAGCCTGATCTTCCACCTGTTTCCGCAGACCCGCCAGAGTGGGACACTCTTCTGGGGTGTTAAGAATTCAATCTGATCTGGTGCCCCAGCTGATACAAACTCCTCTAGTTTGGTTACGACCTTCAGATCTGCACCTACCTGGCCCTCCACATCAGGTTCCTGCACTGCACTCGGCAACTCTGAGGTCAAGGAGTCCCCTGCTACAAAGGTAGGGCCCTCAGTGGCTACTGGCCTCTCTCGTGCAGGAGTAGGCTGCTCAGCAGTCTGTGGAACTGGGCCAGGGGCTAACGGCCATGCCGGTCCTTCCAACAATCCCTGTGGAAAGACTCCAGGCACTAATGCTCAGTGAGTGTTCAATCTGGTGATCTCTTTGGCCCTCAATCGGGTAGCTGCATTGACTATCTTGGGATCAGGAAGATCATTACCCAACAGACATGGGGCTGTGATGAAGCCTTTCACCACTACACAGGGCTGGGTCATTTCACCTCGCCAGCTGAACTCTACTATTACCAAGGGGCACTTACTATTTCCATCAAACCCACTGATGCTACAATCAGGCCCATCAATATACTGCCCTGGCTGTAACCACTGCTGGGTGACCGCAGTGATGCTAGCTGAAGTGTCTCAGACCGCAGGAGTTTGTGTCCATTGATATACACATGTTCTAAATAGAGTTGAGTATTGTTGAGAACTGGCATCTCTTCTGGAGACCCGTTACTGTTCCCACTCAGTGTATCCAATCCACATTCAGCCACTTCTTGTCCTAGTGGGAAGTCCTCCTCTAGAAGGCAACACTAATGATGGTCTCTTCCACAAGTACAACATTCACTACGGCTTACTTGGGTAAGCCCTTGTAAGCAGGTTCCCCTTTTCTATGTCCCAGCTTCTTCCACACAAAACAACCATTGGGTGGTGAGAACGTAGGAGTCCCAGTGTTAGGGGTGCCTGCACTCTTCCTTTCAGTGTGCATGGCTGAATTAGAGTTTTGGGATTTCCCTTCATTCTTTTGGGGACCTGACTTCAAAGAGGAATGGGTTGGACCTTTGTCCTTTCCTTCCTTGCTTATTTTTTTGTCCTAAGATTTCTCTTGAGTGTGCTTGCCTGAGCTTTTTTCTGGGCTTGAGTACCCACAAACCCGGTGGCAGCCTTTGCAACATCACTAGGGTCTGCAATAGTCTTGACCACAAGATGCTGGTGAAGGTCAACAACACAATTCCTCAATACCTGCTCACATGCAATCAAATTGTAAATCCCTTTAAATGTGACAACTTTGTTACTAGGCACCCACCCGCTCAGATATTTCAACAAGTGTGTGAACACTTCAAATTTCTATCCAAGCTCTCTGAAGCTCTTGAGATACTGTTCTGAGGTTTTACAGACCTTCCTGAGGAGGGCCGCCTTCATGCTTTCATAAATGGGCCTTTACTCAGGGGTTAACTGAAGAATTTCATCAGTCCCTTGTGTCTTAAGCGACTTGTGAGGGCTGCACCACACAGTACCTCGTCCACCTCCTGTAGCTGAAAAGCCAGCTCGAGTGCTTCAAAATAGTCAAAAACATCCTTCCCCACTTCATAAGCCTGCACTAGGTCTTTGGGAATGTGTTGTCTGGGCTTATCTCAGGCACTCTGGTTTGAGCCACTACTGCTGCTTTTGCTAGAGGTGGATCTGTTGGCCTCCTTTTTGTCTTCAAGAGTCAGCTTGTGCAGCTCTATGGCAGCATCATCCTGCTCTTTTGTGACCTTTTCCCACTATCTCTGTTCAGCTAGCGCTAGTCTCCTCTTCTCCAGCTGGTGATTTCTATCTGCTACCTCATTAAAAGCTGGAACAATTACTGGGCCACTTAGAAATTGTGCTAAGGCCTGGGACTTGCAGGATGCCACACTAACCATGACTTCACTGACAGTCTAGAGTGTTGAGAAAACATACTTGCCCCTCGGCAGAATGATTAGCGAGAACCACTGCTGATGCTGTCTTCCTTGTCATCTTCCACATCTCCCTCTGGAAGGTCTTTTCCGTTCAGGTACACAGGTCCTAGCCCGTTTACTGGGGTCTTCTCCACCACCGCCCTCACTTCCACCCAAGCTTGGAGGCTGGTCAGCAATTCAGGTTTATTAACCTTAGCGCTGTGGGGAAGTCCCCTCTCTTGACATAGAACATGCAGGACATCCTTGCTCATGCTTTCTGAAGTCTCTATGTCAAGATACATGATTATCGCAAATACCTAGCAGTGTCTAAACATTGCCTGCAACAGTACTTTTATCGTTGGGTGACTAAGCTCCGCACAAGGCTCCAACTAGATCCGACCACCTACAGCCAATGTGAGGAAACAACTTCCCAGCCACCAGTGGTCCAGGAATGAATGTTGGTGTCTAAACCTTCAATCGACCCCACACCCCTAGTACATCAGAAAGGATCCAAACAGATTGGAAACACAAGCAAATTATAAACCTCCTTGTCCCATTTTGGTAATGTGGATGGAACGGCAGGCTTATCTCTGCAAGGTCGTGGATCGTTGGTTAGTGGCAACACAGTGAAAATACAATTACTGCCCAGTGATAAATGGGACTATCCAGTCAAGGTTGTATACAAATATCTACTTTAATATTATATAAAGACAATTCTAGCACACTACAAAATACAACCCATCCTGTAAAGGAATGCACAAGACAGTTTCCAGAAGGAAAAGGCATGCGCTCTGGATACTGACAGGAGGGTAGTCGATAAAGTAATCAATTGCAATAGCTCCAGGATACTTGGTTTCAGCATAAAGGGAGCAATGGGTCTTACAATGTTACTAGGGGATTCTAAGATGGCGGCGGAAGGGTGAGGACGTGCCTGAGCACTGCTCCATCCAACACTCCTACGCCGCAACAAAATAAAGCTGTATTAAGAAGCGAAGTCTCACGCATGAAGAGATAAAGAAGACTCGAACCACTAGCAGAACGCTGAGAGCAGCTGCTAGATGCGGCAAAGCTGGAGGACCCCTCGTAGGGCGTACCAAAGCGAAGACAGCTACCTGGCCTGATATGCTGTAATACAGCTCCAGGACACGCCGCCACATGCCAGAAAGGGTAAATGTCGCAGGAGGAAGTGCGGGAAGTCGTGTGGAAAATCAGCAGAGCCCCGCGGATACGAGGAGCCTAAAGAGGGAGTGGACGGTGGCCCAGGCTCGCACCGAGGAGCAGGCTCTGGAGTGGCTCGGACATCCAGGTGAGCCGAGCAACAGATTGCGGTAAGAAGCAACCTGTAGCGAACAGGGGGCAAAGTCAAAGAAGCCTCGGAGTCCATCAACGAAGCGGCGGAGCGGCTGGGTAAGCCCCCCTCCCATCCACAGATTCGTGGGGGGGCACGCATCACACACCGTGGAGCGGCGCCACAACGGCCTGTGCTGCAGATACGGGGGCTGAGACATAGGGCCTTGCACACGGCAGTCATTGGCCAGTCCTTTTGTCATGATCTCTGCTTCCAAAAGGTCAGGGTTTTCCCAACTCCCTTGGAAGCAGATCCATAACCCAGGTTCCGAGTGCCAACCAGTCCCAATTGGGACCTTTTGGACCCAGTCCTGGCGCCAGTGGCACCAGGCTCATAAATATGCCCAGTCCCAGCGCTGGAAGCGCCGGGCTCATAATGCTTGGGTGGACTTACCTGCAGTAGACCATGCTGCTTACTTGCCTGCCAGTTGAGCCTCTGATCCTCTTCTGTTTGGAACTACTTTTCCTGTTGGGTGGGGCAGGAGCCACTCCCTAGATTCAGAACACTGGAACTCTTCTGGAAAGCAGGAACTCTTTTCTTACCTAGGCGTGGCTGTGGAAGGAGACATCTAAGCACTACACGAGGCTATTTAAACCACACCCAATGGATGAATCTTGCTTTGCGTTATTCTGCATCCTCTGCAGCAGAACGCTCATCGTGTCTTCTGCATCTGATCCTGGGCCTAAGGAAAAAGGCTTACCATCCTGAATCCAGTCTTCAGCAACACCTATAAAGACAAGAAAGAACAGGTTAGCATTACGGTCTTCAGTGACAGCTCTTCACTTACCTGGTCCATCGGCTGTCACCAACGCCTCGCGGTGCATTCCGGCATCTGAAAGACAAAGGCTTACCTACTCTTCGTGCGCTCCGGAGGTCTTCACACTGCATTCCGGCATCTGAAAGACAAAAGCTTACCAACTCTTCGCACGCTCCGGAGGCCTTCGGCGCTGCATCCCGCATCTGAAAGACAAAACAAGGTGCGTTTAAAGACATTAGGGAACTTTAATACTCACGTGCCATTACTCCTTTCCACATCTAACCCAGTGGGTATTCCGGCACCCTGCAGCCGCTCCGAACTTGTACCTGCAAAATAAAAAGACAGTTAGAGCGCATCGTGAAGCAGGCAGCAAGCGCTTACTTACGTGCTTCCAGGCGCTTCTATTCATCACACAGGCTCCATCTTCAACTCACTTCAGCCCGTCATCCGCCATCGCCGGAACCCTGCAAAACAAGAAACATCATTACTAAAGACTTTAAAGACATTAGAATTACTCGAAACTTACCGTTCGTGCAGTAAACGACGGACAGCAGTCCTCTGAAGTCAAGAGGCCTGCTCCCCTTATCCAGTGAAGAAACTGGTTACAGCACCCTGCCCCGAGGCAGATGGAGAGCACGGCGTTCACTTACCTAAGGTGAGAGCGTTAACCTTTGGGGTGCTACAGGAGAAGAGAAAGGGAAGAAGAGAGAGACATTCAATAACCCAGTTCCTTAATCCCATATTTTCTATCTGCAGACATCTTACCCTTCAAGTCAGACATACAGTGCACAGAGGTCCAGCCCAAAGAGCCAGCCGTGTGTTGCACATCACCTTTGAAGATACGGTATACGCCCAGTCAAGACCGGCGCCTCTACGGGAATCAGGTGAGCGTTACAGAACGTAAAGCCTACCACAAAACTCCCATCCAGGCGCTATGGAAACCTCGGATACCGACCAGCTAGCCCAGTTACTTGGGGAACTAAGGGCAGAAGTGCATGCAGCCCGTCAGGAAACGAACGCTCTAAGAAGGGAACTGATTATTTTCAAGGAGCGAACAGATGATCTCGCTAGACAATTGCTACAGTCACAAGCCGGACAGACCCCGTTACCCGCATCTGGGGGAAATCTTCCTTCTACATCCTCTATGAATCCAGTGCAGATCAACCTACCTGGGAATGTACCTCTGGCTCCGCCCGAACGATTTTCTGGTGACCCAAAGAGGTTTGCAGTATTTATCAATCAGTGCCGGTTGCATTTCTTATGCCGGCCAGCAGCCTTTCCAACTGATCAAGCTAAAGTAGCTTTCGTGCTTTCGTACCTTAGTGGCAATGCGGCAGACTGGTCGATCCCTCTAGTAAATTAAGATGATCCGGTCCTCCATGATTTTCAAGCTTTTCAGCTCAGTATGGAAAAACTGTTCGCAAGACATTCACAGGTGCAGGCCTTGGACAATGAGCTTCTTTCGTTGCGACAAGGTAATCAAGACCTTTTGGCTTATATTGCGTCTTTCAACAGACTGATAGTGGAAACTCAATGGCCTGAGGACAAAAGGATTACGCTGTTTTATAGAGGTCTACGTGGAGAGCTCAAAGATGTGTTAGCCCAAGTAGTGAATCCCCCACAAGATTGTTCGGACTATATAGACTTAGTCGTTCAAATAGATCACAGACTGCAGAACAGGAAGGCCGATCGTTCCAAGTTTGATGCTCGAGTATTTTCCAAACCGCCAACTCCTTCCAAAGGAGTAGACTCCGGGGAACCCATGCAAATAGGGGGTCTGAAAGGTCCTCTAACACAAAAGGAGCGGGAAAGGAGAAAACAGTTGCAATTATGCCTCTATTGCGGAAACTCAGGGCACTTTCTTCGAGACTGTCCGGTGAAACCTGCCAAGAAGGCAGTAGGAGCTGCAGTTACCAAAGTTACAAACTCTGAGCAGGGAAACGACCTCGCCCGACAAGAATAGAGGTCCTCTTGCCGAGCGTGAAAACCAGTTCCGTGACCTCGCATTTCGTGATACCTATGGTCCTCAGTAGCCCTGATAATCCGGATCGATTACATGCAATTGAAGCTTACGTCGACAGCGGTGCCATCGGCAATTATGTGGATCATGAAATGGTTTTGAGGATGAATCTAACTCTTTGTCCCAAGGCTGTAAAGGACGTCATTACTACGGTGGATGGTACGGAGATAGCCTCCGGGCCAGTAACGCATACCACTCAAAAGGTGACTCTAGTAAGTCAAGATGGACACCATGAGAAGATCGTGTTCGATGTGATCAAGGCCCCTCAGTTTCAGATTATTCTAGGAATACCTTGGTTAGAGAAACACAATCCTCTGATCGATTGGCGAGCAAGAACGGTCCAGTTTCCAGAATGTGTCTCTACTTTTCACCCTCCACCTGGTGTTGCACTGGCAGCAATTTCTTCAGAGACTCCCCAGTTACCTCCCGAATATCTAGAATACCAAGATGTTTTCCGGAAGGATCAGGCTAACTCTCTACCTCCTCATAGGTCTTATGACTGCCAGATAGACCTGATACCTGGATCTACTCCTCCTTGTAGTAGAATTTATGCCCTCACCGAGCCTGAGAACCTTCACCTTCGACAATACCTGGATCAATACCTGGCAAATGGGTTTATTCGTCCTTCCAAGTCCCCTGCTTCTTCAGCTTTGTTCTTCGTTCCAAAAAAGGAAGGAGACCTTAGAACTTGTATAGATTATCGCTCCCTGAACCAGATCACCGTTAAGAATAGATATCCGTTACCTTTGATCCCTGAACTCCTGGACCAAGTCAGAAAAGCATGCATATATACAAAGCTGGATCTTAGAGGAGCTTACCACTTGGTACGAGTAAAAGAGGGCGATGAATGGAAGACGGCCTTCCGCACCAAGTATGGGCTATTTGAATATCAGGTCATGCCCTTCGGACTTTGCAATGCCCCGGCCGCCTTTCAATATTTTATGAACTATGTCCTCAGAGAGCTCATAGATGTGTGTGTTGTTGTTTACATTGACGACATCCTCGTTTATTCTTCATCGGAATCTGAACATCGGAAACACGTGAAAATGGTCCTCGAAAGATTGCGTCAACACAAACTTTTCGCTAAGTTGGAAAAATGTGTTTTCAACGTGACTGAAGTTGAATTCTTGGGATTCATATTATCACCTGGCGGAGTGCGTATGGATTCAAAGAAGGTCGATGCAGTTCTCAAATGGCCATCACCATCCTCCGTAAAAGGTGTGCAAAGCATGTTAGGCTTCGCTAACTTTTACCGCAGGTTTATCCCCGAATTCTCTCGAATAGTCCAGCCCATCACTGCCTTGTTAAAGAAAAACAAACGTTTTGAATGGTCTACCAAGGCGGAACAAGCTTTCCAGGATTTGAAGACTAAATTTATCTCTGCACCAATCTTAAAACACCCTCGCCCCGAACTCCCCTACATCGTGGAAACTGATGCTTCAAGCCTTGCCATGGGGGCAGTTCTATCACAAAAGGACCCGGTAACCAATCAGTTGCATCCCGTGGCATTTTGGTCCCGCAAATTCTCGCCTCCTGAAATCAATTACACGATTACTGACAAGGAACTTCTGGCTATCAAGTCTGCCTTTAAGGCTTGGCGGCATTATCTGCTGGGGGCCCGACACACCGTTACTGTGATTACGGATCACCGAAACCTGCAATATTTGAAAACCGCAAAAGCCCAATCCTCTAGACAACTTCGTTGGGCATTATTCTTTGCCGAGTTTGACTTCATAATTACCTATCGACCTGGTACAAAGAACGGTAAAGCTGATGCCCTTTCTCGGATGGGAGTGGAAGAACACTTGATCAACCCTAAACCTGTACTAATCATTCCCGAACAAAGAATTCTGGGTGTAATCGCCACAGAATCCATAGAGGAAGTTAAGGATAAAGCCAGGCAACTTGTAACTCCAGCAGACATACAGAATTGGCATCTGCAGGGAAATGACTTTGCAGTAAAGGACAACTTATTGTATTTCCAAGAACGATTATACCTACCCAGCACAGATTTACAGAAAAAAGTAATCGCTTGTTATCACGATTCTTTAATGGAAGGACATCCCGGTATGGCCAAGACCTCAGAAAAGATCAAGCGCTACTTCTGGTGGCCGTCTTGGAAAAAAGATATCAGAGACTTTATAATGTCCTGTGGAGTATGCGCCCAAAACAAGAGTCAAAAGGAAAGACCAGCAGGCCTCTTACGCCCTATTGACATCCCACCTCGCCCTTGGCATACGCTTTCTATGGACTTCATCACCGATCTACCTCCATGCTCCGGTTACAATACGATTCTAGTAATCGTGGACTTATTCTCCAAGATGGCGCATTTCATTCCGCTCAAAGGCTTGCCAACAGCAGCAACTCTGGCCCGAGAATTTCTCGAAAACATCGTCCGACTGCACGGTTTTCCTTCGGTTCTAATTTCGGATCGAGGTAGTCAATTTATTTCTCATTTTTGGCAAAGTTGCTGTCGGTCGGCTCAAATTGATGTGGAACTATCGACCAGTCACCACCCTCAGACTGACGGACAAACCGAGAGGACCAATCAAACTCTGGAACAGTATTTACGCTGCATGCTGCAACAAACTGAAAAAACTTGGAAAGACATCCTTTGGATAGCCGAATATGCCTACAATAACTCTGTCCATTCGGGAACTGGGAAAACCCCATTTTTTCTTTTGTACGGCAGTCACCCTCGAACCTCGGAGTTGGATCCCCTCCAAGATCTTGAAACACCAGCAGTAGACTACCTGCATTCTACAATCACCCAAGCCTTTAAGGAAGCTGTTTCTCACCTTCAAAGGGCTAAAGAACAATACAAGAAAGAAGCAGATCAACATCGGAAGGAAGCCCCTCAATATCAAGTAGGGGATCAAGTCTGGTTATCCACCAAATATCTACCTCTAAAAGGGCCACGCACATTCAACCCAAGATACCTTGGTCCCTATTCCATCACTACCATAGTAAACCCAGTAGCGGTCAAGTTGGACTTGCCCCCGCACATGAAGATACATCCGGTCTTCCACGTCTCTCTATTAAAACCCGTGCAACCTCAAACCCGACTAACTAAATCTCCAAAACCTATCCTAGTTGATGGAGAACTCGAGTTTGAAGTCAAAAGCATTCTGGACTCCAAGATCTCCAAATCTAAACTATTTTACCTAATTGACTGGAAAGGCTACGGCCCCCAAGAGAGATCCTGGGAACCTGCTGAATATGTCCACGCTCCTCGCCTAATCAAAAGATTTCACCGAACATTTCCAGACAAGCCAAAACCCCCGGAGGAGCCCGGTTTGGGAGGGGCCTTGAGGGGGGGTACTGTCATGATCTCTGCTTCCAAAAGGTCAGGGTTTTCCCAACTCCCTTGGAAGCAGATCCATAACCCAGGTTCCGAGTGCCAACCTGTCCCAATTGGGACCTTTTGATACCAGTCCTGGCGCCAGTGGCACCAGGCTCATAAATATGCCCAGTCCCAGCGCTGGAAGCGCCGGGCTCATAATGCTTGGGTGGACTTACCTGCAGTAGACCATGCTGCTTACTTGCCTGCCAGTTGAGCCTCTGATCCTCTTCTGTTTGGAACTACTTTTCCTGTTGGGTGGGGCAGGAGCCACTCCCTAGATTCAGAACACTGGAACTCTTCTGGAAAGCAGGAACTCTTTTCTTACCTAGGCGTGGCTGTGGAAGGAGACACCTAAGCACTACAGGAGGCTATTTAAACCACACCCAATGGATGAATCTTGCTTTGCGTTATTCTGCATCCTCTGCAGCAGAACGCTCATCGTGTCTTCTGCATCTGATCCTGGGCCTAAGGAAAAAGGCTTACCATCCTGAATCCAGTCTTCAGCAACACCTATAAAGACAAGAAAGAACAGGTTAGCATTACGGTCTTCAGTGACAGCTCTTCACTTACCTGGTCCATCGGCTGTCACCAACGCCTCGCGGTGCATTCCGGCATCTGAAAGACAAAGGCTTACCTACTCTTCGTGCGCTCCGGAGGTCTTCACACTGCATTCCGGCATCTGAAAGACAAAAGCTTACCAACTCTTCGCACGCTCCGGAGGCCTTCGGCGCTGCATCCCGCATCTGAAAGACAAAACAAGGTGCGTTTAAAGACATTAGGGAACTTTAATACTCACGTGCCATTACTCCTTTCCACATCTAACCCAGTGGGTATTCTGGCACCCTGCAGCCGCTCCGAACTTGTACCTGCAAAATAAAAAGACAGTTAGAGCGCATCGTGAAGCAGGCAGCAAGCGCTTACTTACGTGCTTCCAGGCGCTTCTATTCATCACACAGGCTCCATCTTCAACTCACTTCAGCCCGTCATCCGCCATCGCCGGAACCCTGCAAAACAAGAAACATCATTACTAAAGACTTTAAAGACATTAGAATTACTCGAAACTTACCGTTCGTGCAGTAAACGACGGACAGCAGTCCTCTGAAGTCAAGAGGCCTGCTCCCCTTATCCAGTGAAGAAACTGGTTACAGCACCCTGCCCGGAGGCAGATGGAGAGCACGGCGTTCACTTACCTAAGGTGAGAGCGTTAACCTTTGGGGTTCTACAGGAGAAGAGAAAGGGAAGAAGAGAGAGACATTCAATAACCCAGTTCCTTAATCCCATATTTTCTATCTGCAGACATCTTACCCTTCAAGTCAGACATACAGTGCACAGAGGTCCAGCCCAAAGAGCCAGCCGTGTGTTGCACATCACCTTTGAAGATACGGTATACGCCCAGTCAAGACCGGCGCCTCTACAGGAATCAGGTGAGCGTTACACCTTTGTGTTGTGGAGTACCCTGCCTGAGAGGGACCAATAAGGTAGCCTGGGCACTGGCCGCAGACAGGGACAGGAAGGACCCGGGGCACCCTCAGAGGAAACAGAGCCTCAGCCCCCTCCACCCCGAAAAATGCAGCGGGGGCTTACAAGAAACCCAGTAGAACGTCATAGAATGCCACATAATCCTGGGCTGTAAGCGGAATCCTCCCCCATCAGAGACATACAGACCCCAATAAAGCACCACAAGGACCAACTCCCCAGCCCAGGGGAACACCCCCAGCGCCCCGAATACAACGGGGCACACACTCAACACCCTGGGACACAACTAACAAACAGCAAGCTGCAGGAGACACCAGGAGAAACAGACACCCCACCGGGGAGTACGTGCATGCCAGAAAACTTTACCCCAGGAAAAGAACAAGAACAGCTGGAAATACAAGCAGAGAGATACACATCTCCCCAGGTACACGTAGGAACGAGAGGAGTCCTGAGCCCACCAACTCCCCACTAAAAACACATCAAATCTCGAACACAGGATACAGAAAAACCACCAGCACTTATGTCCAAAACCAGGGGGAGAACAAGTCAAGCCGCACAGCAGTCTTCCCAGAAGAAGAGCGATCAGACCCTGACACAATACTGGGGATCGGACCCAAATACAGCTATAGCTTCCTCGAGAAGGAAAAGACAGGAAGCTCAAACAGCTAAATCTACGGCAGAGGAACAGCATACCGGCATGGCCTCGAGGGAAGACATGGTTCAGGGAATTCCAAGCATAGTTCATAAGAACAATGCAGCCCCAATTTGACTCGATTAAGACCAAGCTGAAATCAGCAGTGCAAGACCTAAAAACATAGATAACTGACCTAGAAGAGAGGATAGACACCCTGGAAAAAATAGCACAAGACCTGGAGGTGGAAACACAACAACAAGCTGAGACCCAGGAACATCTACTGCGAAGAACACACAACCTTGAACTGCAATGATTAGATTTGGAGAACTGCTCAAGGAGATTAAATATAAGAATAAAAAATATGGCAGGGATGGTAGAAGACAAAGGGCCTCATTACGAGGTTAGAGGTAAGGGGTTACCGGCACTGTTAAGGATGCCGGTGCCGGTAACCCCTTACCTTCGTATTCCAAAGTCCCTTAGTGGGACCCTTAGCGAGCCGCTAAGGGACCATGGAGCTAATAACGGGCCCACTATTTGCGGGCCCGTTATTAGCTCCTTCCCCATTCCCATTGAGCCCTATGGGTTCTCGAATGGGAATGGGGAATGGTTATCAGAATAGAGACTTACCGGGTCCTCCAAGGTTGGAATGACCCGCTAACGGCACCATGGCTACCCCCAACCTCATAATGAGGCTGAAAGACTTGAAGGGGGCGGTACAACAAGTTTTCAAGGATATCATTGACACAACTGATGAAACGGACATCGCTATAGACAGAATACACAGAGTGGGCCCGAAGAGAATGGGAGAACCGGGATCCCGTCCCAGGGACGTTCTAGTAGCGCTTTCATCATATCCCCAGCAACAGCTAATCTTACGCATAGCCCATACAATGGACCATATTCGCATGAACGGACAAGACATCCAGCTATATCAGGATCTGGCACAGTATACACTGCAGAAATGACGGGAGATGGGCCCGGTGGTAAGGGCACTAGCAGCAAAACAAATTAGATACAAAAGGACATTCCCATTTGGACTCCTATTCACATGGAACGGGAAACAGCAGAGAGTCACAACATGTGAAGAAGGACAGCAAATTCTGGGCATAAATGACCACAAAGAGGACAACCAGGATACTAACAGAGAGAGGCCCACCCAGAAGAAGTCAACTTGGGAACTGAAGAGAAATAGCAGAAAAGTAAAGGGCCTGCTGCTTAAGAAATAAAAGAACATGGAAAAGACCTGCCATAGCAGCAGAAGTGTACCCAAGGCCATGTGGTTCCTCAATCCCGAATTACCACCGTTGTCGGAGATGCGAGACATCCAAAAATACAGGTGCGGAGGCAGGGTGGGGGGACTCGCTCAGGATGAGACTTGGAATACAGGGGTGTTTTAGAATGCCCTACAAGTTACTCCTGAGGAAAAGGGGCATGGTGCAAATAGCGGCACGCCTGCGCGGTCATAGAAACCAGAGCCTGCCTCAGGACAGTTTTGGGGGCAGGGAGGGAAAGAAACAGGCAAGTTGGGGGATGCGCTGTTCGGGCGGGGAGAAGGGGTCTGGGTTCGAACTTAGACAATTACATAGGCGGCGGGGGACAAAAACTGGAAAGATAACTTTTGTTAAGAAATGGTAGTGTAAATACTCACTTATAATATTAGAGGGTTAAACTCCTAGGTGAAAAGGAAGAAAGTGGAACATTTTCTAAAACAAGGCTCGGATGATATAATAATGCTCCAGGAGACATATCAGGGGGCAGGACAAGAAGAAATTACGCCTGAAGGGGTACAACCGGATCATACAGGCAAATGCACAGGACAAAAAGGCAGGAGATCTCATAGCGGTCAGCGACACACTACACATACAGATACTCCACACGGAAACAGATAAACCGGGCAGATATGTCTTTATCAACACAAAACAAGAGGGCATTCCCCTTACACTAGCGACAGTGTACGCCCCAAATACAGGACAGTAATGATTTCTTAAAGTCACGATGGATAGACTAGAGCAATTCGCTGAAGGTGAGATAATGCTAGGAGGGGACTTAAACATAGCGTGGGATCCTACTCTAGACAGATCAGATCCCAGACAGAGAACCCAGGGAACACCATTGAAAGCATTAAGACAGAAAATGGCAAATCTGGCAATAGTAGATGTTTGGAGGCATATATACCCCAAACAACAAGGTTTTACATATTTCTCACATGTACGTAATTCTATGTCAAGTATCGATTACCTATGGGCGACGGCGGTATCCTAGGTAAAACTCGGAACATAGAGTTGGGCTCCATAGCACTGTCAGATCATGCCCCGCTGGGGACCGAAGTACAATGGGCCCCAAACACCCCGGGGCTGTGGAAATGGCATCTCCCAGAGGAAATACTCAGTGACCCAGTACTGGGGACTACTCTTAAGGATCACATAACAGAATACCTCACGAGTAATAACCTCCCGGAGATCGCCAAAGAAATACAGTGGGAAGCACTAAAACGGTTACAAGGGGTCACCTAATAGCATTAAAAACTCAGAGGTTAAGAAAACTTCTCAAATGGGAAAAAGAACTAGAGACAAACATAGGGAAAATACAGGCGGAAATCCTGCAGAGTATCACGTTGAAATTAAAGAAAAGCTTGAGACACGACCAAGGTTAGCTGGACTCACTTCGCACAAAAAGAGCAGAGAAACACCTGCTCGGGCTGAAACACTGGTATTATTTAAAACTAATAAAGTGGATAAGCTATTGTCAAGGCAGCTCAAGGGGAAAAGACAGGATAGGTCAGTAGAGGCCCTGCTGGACCATATGGGACATAGGCAAACACAAACTGCCGAGATCGGAAACATTTTCAAAACATTCTATCGCTGCCTCTGCTTGTCAGACCATCCTGACGAGTTGAGAGAAGCAAACTATCTAGATGAAGTTCAACTTCCGACTATTTCGGAAGAAGAAAAGCAAATGCTAGATGCAGATATTACGGAGGAAGAAATCACTAAAGCAATCAGAGACCGCCCCAGTAATAAAGCCCTGTGTCCAAATGGGTACACCGCACAATTTTACAAAGTATAAAGAGATAGCCTAACCCCAGTTGTAACCAAATTGTTTAACACCTTCAAAGATAAAAGAAACATCACTCCATCAATGAATGAGGCAAAGATGCTAGTAATTCAAAAAACGGGGAAGGACTCGCAAGACCCAGGCTCAAATTGCCCGATAGCGCAGATAAATGTAGACGCAAAGCTATATACCAAGATACTTTCCACCAGATTTCGCAGGTTTTATCGAAATTGATACACCAGGACCAATCCGGGCTCGTCCCCGGTGGACAAACCCAAGATAATATCAGAAGGGTCCTGCACCTGGTAGAAAAGATAGGCATAAAATGCTCCCCAGCAATAATTTTGGCTTTAGACGCGGAAAAAGCTTTTGACCGCGTAGAGTGGTCATTACTGTTCCAAATATTGCGGAAAATGGGGATAGGAGACACCTTCATTGACATGATTCGGGCAAACTACAAATCCCCGACCATACGTATAGCAGTGAACGGAGACCTATCTAGAAAGGTTCATATCGAGAGAGGGACAAAACAAGGGTGCCCCCTGTCTCCCCGACTATACGCCATCGTTTTAGAGCCACTACTGGCCCGTATTAGAGGCAACCAGGAAATAATAGGAATAGAGATGGCAGGCCACAGACATAAAGTTGCAGCATATGCAGATGATATGCTAGTGACCCTGGGTGACCCGGAGAAGTCGCTTCCAACTTTAATGCACGAGATCGACATGTATGGCTCCATTTCGGGACTAAAAATCAATAGACAGAAATCAGAGATACTGATTCTGGCAGGCAATACCACCCAAATTCACTAGGTAGTACAAGACCAGCACCTGAAAGTTGTAGAAATAGGGGTCAAATACTTGGGTATCACCTTGACAGGGAGAATACAGGACCTATACTCCCAAAACTACCCCCAAATACTTGACCAAATCAGGCGAGACCTAACGAGATGGAACCCCCTTTCCGTCTCATGGTGGGGTCGGATAACGGTAACTAAAATGACCATTTTACCGAAACTTCTACATTTATTTCAAGCACTCCCAATTAAAGTCCCACCCGCATTCTTTTAGTCCTTAGCGAAAATGGCATCCACATTTATTTGGAAGGGGAAGACACTGAGATTATCCAGCCTGGTCCTAACCACATCAAGAAAGGACAGGGGATGAGCCCTCCCGCACTTTAAGAAATATTATGAGGCCGCGCAACTATGGGTACTGAGAGATTGGATACCAGATAACTCCCAAAAGTTGTGGGCGGCAAAAGATAGAGCAGTGGTGACAGTACCCACCAGACACCTTCTTTGGTTAGGGAGGAAACATAGACACCCCAATTTAATGATAAGTGAAATAATGAACTCCATATTAGAAGTCTGGGATAAATCCATACAGAAGAGAACATTAACTACTGACCCAGCCCCATTTAGGCCACTATTTAAAAACCCAGAATTCCCACCAGGTACACAGATGGGGACTTTCTGGAAATAGGAAGAAGGAGGATGCTGGATGGTGGGTGACATGTACCACACACAACAAATAAGAACATTTGAGGACTGTTCCTCCTTGTTGAACCTGGACAGTACCGATATAGATACAAACAACTGCACCACTGGTTAAACACCCCTTGAATGAAAGACGCTGCGCTTAGAGAGCTTACTCCATTTGAAACTTACATCATGACAAACTCAGGTACCACAACATTTGTATCAAACACATACAAGTTCATCAACACCACGGAGGAGACTGTTAAATGGGTGTGCATAAAGAGATGGGAGAAAACACCACACACTCCAAACCCTAGACAGCGATGGGAATATGTATGGGGGGCAATACCAAAACTCACAAGGGCTATACAAGTTAAAGAAATATGGATGAAAATACTAATACAGTGGCACTACACTCCAGGGAGGCTCCACACGATGTGTAAGAACTTCTCGAACAAATGTTGGAGAAATTGCAGAGGGGAGGGGAACTGGAGGCATTTATTGTGGGAATGCCCAAAACTTCAACAGTTCTGGACAGAAGTGAAATCCCAGATCCACTCTATGCTCCCTGATCTGGGGAACCAAGGAGAAGAAGTATGGATGTGTGGGTTATGGGACCCGAAAGATAAAGATATCACCAAAACACAAAAGCACAACTTTATGGGTCTCTTGATAGGAGCCTGGTTGGAAATAGCCCAGAAATGGAAACAAAGAGACCCCCCCATGGCGATAGATTGGATAAGAAGAGTCTGGTCCCATATAACAGTGGAATTTTTAACATACAATATATAGGGGAATCATCAGAAATTCAGACAGAACTGGGGCACCACTCTCGAAAACCTCCAAAGTGACTACATGGAACAATGGTGTCCGCATAAGATGAAAATCCTGGATCTGTTTAAATGATACAAAAAATGCATACCCGCAGCCTCACAGACTAAGACCGATTCGACCCGGAAGGGGGAAGGGAGGGAGGGAAGGGGGGATAGAGAATGGGAATGTTCCAGTGATATGTTGTAAAACTAATAAAAATATGTTTTTTAAAAAATGTTACTAGGGGCCTTCAGAGAAGGACCAGTGGAACAGAACCACAATGTCACTTGTACTTGTAGAAGTTCTTGCTGCTCGACAGTGTAGTTTTGGTTTCAGGGTGCTTTGCAACTTCTGAGACAGAGTTCAAGACAGAAAGTAGCTGTGGGTATCAGGCTGCAGGCAATTTGGCGGTTGCGGCTGGATGGACGGTTGCAGGCTGGCCTACATGGCAGCTCTGGGTCAGGAATAGTTTTCTCAGTGCTGGTTGGCGGGCCTGAAGCACTGGTAGAGGTGTCATGGATGGTGTTGGTGACTGTGGGATGACAACAGTCAGTAGTGCAGTTGGTTGTAGCTCGAGGGGCTCGACTGGCTCGAAAATGTCATTTAAGGCAGATGCAACTTGATGCTTGTCGATGCACTCCTCCTAGCTTCATCATTGTGCTTTTGTCGTCCTTTAAGGCAGATGGCCCAAAACTGAGGAGAGTGTTGCAGGCAACAGCCTTGTCCTTGGTTTGGTTCAAAGACTCTATTGCACTTTCTACCAAGGAATCTTTGTTGCAGAGGCTAGCAGGGCACTCTGTGTGCTGGCTGGGTACCAGTTTTGGAGCTGCTGGAGGTACCTCTGGATTCAGCAACTCCCTCTGTTCCCTGGGAGATATTTAGGCGATGGATCTTGCTTTCCTCTTTGGAAATCCATCCTTCCTTCACTGGCGGAAGCTGTAAGGCAGACTGTACTTTAAGCGAGGGTCTAAATTAGTTATTCTTGTTACTCCTTGCAGTCTTCAAATGATCTGCCCAAAAGAGGGGATAAACCCTGTTTTAAAGCCAAATGGGCCACAGTGATTGGTGTATGCTAAGCCTACCTTAATGAACCAATCCTGGAAGCCCACCGTTAATCTCCTATTTGCATGAGTGCTTTGCAACAGAACTGGTAAAGTGGTGAAAACATGTAAGAATAAGTCCCACCCATCTTCCTGTCTGTTGTGGATCAAAGGGTCTTGCTGGTTAATTGAGCTCTCTGGGGTTCCTGATTAAAGCGGCTGTTCTACCTTGAAGCTGCTGCGAGAACAGACTTTCTGTCTCCATCAATCCACATACTCATAACTTCTGAAAAAGGTCCCCCTGCAGAGGTTGCCTACTGTAAACACATAGTCCCAGACATAAGAGGTCACTACCCTTGATACTGAGAGGCTGGAGCTGGCTTCAGGTTGACACAGTGCATATCCAAGTATGTTTCGGCGTTCTGTCTCTTTTGTTTTAGCCTCTGCTGCCAGGCCCCATGTGGCACTGTTTGAAGTATACCCTTTTAGTATGTTAATTATTTTAATTGCTACCATCATCTGCAGAGGGTAAACAATTGGAAAGGGCGGATCCATGGAGCCTTTTTTAGTTAATTATGCGGCCCATGGCAGGAGAAAGGTTTTGCCCTCCCTCTTCTGAGATGTCTTGATGTACTCTTGGCTGTTACATTCCAACTAACAGGCCGATTCATGGAATAAATGTGCGCCGAAAATCCCGGCGCAGAGGGGCCAATACGTGGGCTGCGCCGAAAATAAGCGAAAAGCGCAGGGAAACCAGCACACGTCGATTCATGGAAGTCCGTGCGCAAGAAAAGCAGAGGACGTGCGCTGAAAAAGCGCGCGGCGCAGGCCGGCGCACAGGTCAACCAACGTCGTGCGCCACGGCCACTGCGCTATCACTCCGAGCGCAGCGCACAGCTCTAAAGTAGGCGGAACACAGGGCGGGACACTCGGAATGGGGAATAAAATGGGGCACAACACTCGGAATGGGGAAGAATGTGGGCGGCACGGGGAAAGTATAGGAGGCAAGTGCGCGGAACGCCCACACGCTCGCATACAACACGTATTCATGGAATAGAATAGGGCAAAAAAGCGCACGCTCAAAGCAGCGCACAGGCACAAACAGGCACAAACACGACCGCCACAAGAAAGCAGGCGGTAGCGTCTCTGCGCCTGCAAGAAATGTGCGCTAAAAGGTGCGCCAACAAATAGCACCTATATACAGACATGATCAATGTCCAATACTGTGGCCCTCCAGGACAAATGACGTACAAAGGGGTACCCACAAACACAGACACGGGCTGAGAGAAAAAATAAACGTGTGCGTGCATACCGGGGTGCGCGGGAAGTTGCACACGCGATATGGCCGGGTACGTGGATTACAGGGGTGCGCGGGAAGTTCCACACGCGATTAGTCAGGGTACGTGGATTGCAGGGGTGCGCGGGAAGTACCACACGCGATATGGCAGGGTACGTGGATTGCAGGGGTGCGCGGGAAGTTCCACACGCGATATGGCCGGGTACGTGGATTTCAGGGGTGCGCGGGAAGTACCACACGCGATATGGCCGGGTACGTGGATTTCAGGGGTGCGCGGGAAGTTCCACACGCGATATGGCCGGGTACGTGGATTGCAGGGGTGCGCGGGAAGTTCCACACGCGATTAGTCAGGGTACGTGGATTTCAGGGGTGCGCGGGAAGTACCACACGCGATATGGCAGGGTACGTGGATTTCAGGGGTGCGCGGGAAGTTCCACACGCGATATGGCCGGGTACGTGGATTTCAGGGGTGCGCGGGAAGTTCCACACGCGATTAGTCAGGGTACGTGGATTGCAGGGGTGCGCGGGAAGTACCACACGCGATATGGCAGGGTACGTGGATTGCAGGGGTGCGCGGGAAGTTCCACACGCGATATGGCCGGGTACGTGGATTTCAGGGGTGCGCGGGAAGTACCACACGCGATATGGCCGGGTACGTGGATTTCAGGGGTGCGCGGGAAGTTCCACACGCGAAATGGCCGGGTACGTGGATTGCAGGGGTGCGCGGGAAGTTCCACACGCGATTAGTCAGGGTACGTGGATTTCAGGGGTGCGCGGGAAGTACCACACGCGATATGGCAGGGTACGTGGATTTCAGGGGTGCGCGGGAAGTTCCACACGCGATATGGCCGGGTACGTGGATTTCAGGGGTGCGCGGGAAGTTCCACACGCGATATGGCCGGGTACGTGGATTGCAGGGGTGCGCGGGAAGTTCCACACGCGATATGGCCGGGTACGTTGATTTCAGGGGTGCGCGGGAAGTTCCACACGCGATATGGCCGGGTACGTGGATTGCAGGGGTGCGCGGGAAGTTCCACACGCGATATGGCCGGGTACGTTGATTTCAGGGGTGCGCGGGAAGTTCCACACGCGATATGGCTGGGTACGTGGATTTCAGGGGTGCGCGGGAAGTTCCACACGCGATATGGCCGGGTACGTGGATTGCAGGGGTGCGCGGGAAGTTCCACACGCGATTAGTCAGGGTACGTGGATTTCAGGGGTGCGCGGGAAGTACCACACGCGATATGGCAGGGTACGTGGATTGCAGGGGTGCGCGGGAAGTTCCACACGCGATATGGCCGGGTACGTGGATTTCAGGGGTGCGCGGGAAGTACCACACGCGATATGGCCGGGTACGTGGATTTCAGGGGTGCGCGGGAAGTTCCACACGCGATATGGCCGGGTACGTGGATTTCAGGGGTGCGCGGGAAGTTCCACACGCGATATGGCCGGGTACGTGGATTGCAGGGGTGCGCGGGAAGTTCCACACGCGATTAGTCAGGGTACGTGGATTTCAGGGGTGCGCGGGAAGTTCCACACGCGATATGGCCGTGTACGTGGATTTCAGGGGTGCGCGGGAAGTTCCACACGCGATATGGCTGTGTGCTCCCAGGCATTACCTGTACACCCTCCACGGCCCCTGCAGGCAGCACACACCACAGGGAACTACCCTGCACACCTGCTCATGTCTCCCACCACCCCCACCCCCCATCCACCAGGGACACCCTCCACCAGGCCCCCACCCATGTCTCCCACCACCCCCACCCCCCATCCACCAGGGACACCCTCCACCAGGCCCCCACCCATGTCTCCCACCACCCCCAGCACTGTGGGGAACCTGCCAGCAGGCCCCCACCCATGTCCAACCCATGTCTCCCACCACCCCCACCCCCAGCACTGTGGGGAACCTGCCAGCAGGCCCCCACCCATGTCCAACCCATGTCTCCCACCACCCCCACCCCCAGCACTGTGGGGAACCTGCCAGCAGGCCCCCACCCATGTCCAACCCATGTCTCCCACCACCCCCACCCCCAGCACTGTGGGGAACCTGCCAGCAGGCCCCCACCCATGTCCAACCCATGTCTCCCACCACCCCCACCCCCAGCACTGTGGGGAACCTGCCAGCAGGCCCCCACCCATGTCCAACCCATGTCTCCCACCACCCCCACCCCCAGCACTGTGGGGAACCTGCCAGCAGGCCCCCACCCATGTCCAACCCATGTCTCCCACCACCCCCACCCCCAGCACTGTGGGGAACCTGCCATCAGGCCCCCACCCATGTCCAACCCATGTCTCCCACCACCCCCACCCCCAGCACTGTGGGGAACCTGCCAGCAGGCCCCCACCCATGTCCAACCCATGTCTCCCACCACCCCCACCCCCCATCCACCAGGGACACCCTCCACCAGGCCCCCACCCATGTCTCCCACCACCCCCAGCACTGTGGGGAACCTGCCAGCAGGCCCCCACCCATGTCCCCCTGGCCCCAGGTCCTGACGATACACAATCATGGCAGTAATGGCCAGCATACCCAGCACAAACACCCAGGCAAGGATTGCATGCACCCACATAGTGAATGCAATCACATGACACAACCCCAAAGGCAAGTATGCAAAAGAACACATGTCTGTCACACACACATACACAATGGGTGCAAGTGAATGTCAAAACCCATATCATGACATGTAAGAAACCAAAGAGAAAATAACACAAGTGTAAGATAATATAAAAATGTATTAAAAACACAAATCAAGTAAACCAATAAAACATACAACTATGTGGCAAAGTAAATAAAAGGTCCATGTCCGAGAACAAAAATGATAAACCAAAAAACAAAGGATTAAAAAATCAATATAATTTGTCCAAAGCAAAACCATGTAGTAGGAAATCAAAGAAAAACCATTACGTCATGGTGTAAACAATAAAAAAATTAAAAAATGTATCTCCCAAAATAAAACAATATATACAGGAATGTTCCAGGGTCCATGAGCCCAACAGCACAAATGAAACCTAATACTAACTAATAAAATAAATATGTACAAAAAAGTGGCCATTGTCCGAGCGGTCCAAAATAATAAAAATAAATAAAGGAAACCTAGCACTAACTAACTAAAAAACTATATACAAAGGCAGCGGGCTAGTCCTGCGGCTCACTTGGTGATGCTGGCCAGGGCATCCTCGAACTCCATGTCAATGTCCTGGAGGCGGGACTCTGTCCTGGCCCCGAGGTCTCGCAGGGACAACCCCATGTGCTCACCAAAATCCCTGCGAGCCTCCTCGAGGCACTCAGCCCGCCTCAATGCCCGATGCATGGAGATCTCCGCCCTGGCCATGGCGAGCCGCTCCTCTTCCGCCCGCTGCCGCTCCGCACCTATCCGCTGGCCAAACTCCTCCCACACGGAACACACCGCCATGCC
This sequence comes from Ambystoma mexicanum, assembly GCF_040938575.1. Classification (NCBI taxonomy): domain Eukaryota; kingdom Metazoa; phylum Chordata; class Amphibia; order Caudata; family Ambystomatidae; genus Ambystoma; species Ambystoma mexicanum. Next base: position 1,019,202,531 of record NC_090935.1, on the reverse strand, counting down.
AGGGTTGCCCTGCCCTCCGGCCGATGCCTGCCCCTCTGATCTTGATGGCCCTGAGCCATGATGCCTCCCACGTCGAGCCCGCTGCTGCCTCCGACGCCACTGCCTCTGCCAGCACGACGGCATCCAGGCTGATGGTAACCACCGACGCCGTCGTGCACGTGCCCTGCCCGATGATGCCGGCACATCTTCCATCTGCTGGGGTCCACTTGCTGTGTCGTCCACCCCTGCTGGACCTCCGACTCCCAACTGTGGCAGGGATGGGATCCCCACCGAGCTGGCTGCATTGGTCGGGGCAGGTCCACAGGGGGCCATGGTGGCATCTGGGCCGGAAGACGGCAAGGAGAACGACCGTTGGATAGCCTGCACAGAGGAGGAGAGGGCCGTCAGATTGGCCAACACATGCAGGAACCCCCCGAACATGGCCGATCCCAATTGGGCCACGTCGGCACGGTGCACTTCGTGATGACGTGCGTGCTCCTCCCGGGAAGCACGCACGTCATCACGAATCACAGCCGTGCGCATCGCGACCCCAATCAGGACCTGCTCCACGCGGCCAGGGGTTCCCACGGCCGCAGGTGGAGGGGAGTCAGTTGACATGGACATCCCCACTACCTGCGGACGGGCCTGGGACGGGGCATCCCTGCTGGTGCATGGTGGTGCACTCACAGGGTCAGGGACAGCGACATGCACAGGCACCTCCACGGTGACCTGTGCTGCCTCCTGCCCCTGGCCCTGGACTGCACCACTTGCACCAGCAGGGATGCTCCCACCAGGCCCCATGTGTGCACCAGTGTCGGCCTCCTCCTCCTCTGTGCAAACCACCAACCTGGATGGCTCCTCACCGTCTCCCGCCGTAGCAGGCCCCTGTGGGGGCTCACCCACCCCTTCCGCTGCAGCCGTGGTGGCATCCCCGCCGCCTTGCTCCACAGCGCCGTCTCCGCCCTCTTCTTCACTAGCCGCTGCGTAGAGGGAGACAAAGGACACAAGCATCAGGCTACTGTAAAATGGTCCCCTAGACAGGAAGCAATAGCAGATGAGCACCCCTGTCAAAGTACACTTCCATCATGTCCCTCCACAACACATGGGTCAGTCCAGGCAAAACACACACAGTAACAGGCATGGTGCATGCCATGCACATTTCCATGCATGTCCAATTGACTCTTGAAACATTCAATGATATGTGACTCACATGCATCATGGCTCATGCATATCACATGCACACACTTCACCTCAGTCACATCCATCTGGCCCCAAACACAACGAACACAGGCGAAACAAGGGTTAGTTGGGTGCGTCACAGAATCTGTGCATTGTCACACACATGTGTCATGCATCCATGGCATGCACAAGTCACAGACACGCAGGTCAGGCACACAGACATGGCTACCATATATGTACCTGGCATCAGCACCCATCCTTCACCCCCATCCATGTCCAGGTACAGAGACTGGCATGCTCTCATGTCCTAAATCTGCATAGGGCTCCCCATGCCACATTTCAACACATGCAACAACCATGTGGGTCACACATCACTGGTCGCACATGCATTACCATGATGTCCCTGCACACATACATGCATACATGGCCCATGGCACACATACAGGCAAGTATCATAGAACCAGCACACCGCAACATGCCCTGTCTCACACAGTAATGCTTGCACACTTACCGCTCAACTCCAGACGGGCCTCCCTCTCAAGGACCTGGGCGTGGAGCGATGGGCGTACGCGTTCCAGGACCCTCTTCTGGATGGAACTCATGCGGCCCCGGCCCCCCTCCACGAGGCGCCGGGCCTTCACAAGGGTCCTGGACCTCAAGTCCTCCCAGCGCTTCTTGATCTTCTGGACGTTGCGGGTTGCCACCCCCTCCGCGTTGATGGCAACCACACAGTCGGCCCAGATCCTCTCCCGTCCTTCCTTGCTGGCGCGGGACGATCCAAAGAGGGCATCATACTGCCCCAGGACATGCTCCACCAGGACACCAACTTCGGTGGCAGTGAAGCTGGTGCCCCTCTGCCCCTCTGGCCTGGGGTTGCCACTGGTGCCAGATGTCGAAGTGCCCGACATGGCAACCCCAGAGGCAGGTGTGGGTGGGCAACTGGGTCCTGGGGCTGGGCTGTGGAGCGATGTAATCCCAGTTGGGAGTCTTCAGTTCCAGCAGGGGTGGACACAGCAACTGGACCCCTGCAGATGGCTGATGTGCAGGCACCAAATGGCAGGGCACGGTGGCAGCAGGCAGGCAGGCAGGCAGGCAGCAGCAGATAGCACGTGGGAGGCTGCTCAGGGCACTGGGGGGGCAGTAACTCGGCCTTCTGGGCAGGAGCGTGGTGTTCCGTGTGTTTTCGGGTGGCCAGCTTGATACGGAGTGATTTGGCACGTGAAATTCCTGCACGTCAGCGTGAAATCCGAGGAAAGGCCCTTAGCGCGTAAGTGCATCAGCACGCATACGCGATTCTATTGGACCAGAGTCCCTCACCGCGTAAGCGCGTCTGACGTGATCCGCACGGGCGTTCCCCACTCAGCACGTGATGACGGAGCACACGTGGAAATACTGCACGTCAGAGTGTCATCGCGTGTAATTGGCCAAAGGTGCGCGTACACGCGATTGGCCAATGTACGTGTATTACATCGCGTGTAATTGGCCAAAAGTGCGCGTACACGCGATTGGCCAATGTACGTGTATTACATCGCGTGTAATTGGCCAAAAGTGCGCGTACACGCGATTGGCCTATGTACGTGTATTACAGGGGTGCGCGGGCACTTACACACGCAAGTACGTCAGCGCATCTGTATGCCTGCTGTGTGGGAATTTCCACACGCTATTGGAGTGGGAACTAGATTCCAGGGGTGCGAGGGTCACACGCTCGCCTAGAACACGCGCAAGGCATTAATTTGCGCACTTATCAATAAACAAGCCAGATGCCAGGATGAACATACCCTTCCTAGCAGCAGTGGCAGTGGGCTACCAAAGGAGGAGGAGGAGGAGAGTCAGGGCCAGAATATTCACACCCAGAACCAGCCTATTCGGGATGCCTGATGACCAGGTGTATGGGAGGTACAGGTTTCCAGCACACATCATACTGGACCTGGTCAGTGAGTGGGAGGATGACCTCACATCACCCACCCTGTGCTCCCAAGCACTCAGCCCCCTGCAGAAGGTCCTGAATGTACTGCACTTCTTGGCCACTGGATCCTTTCAGCGGACAAGTGCCATAGTGGGTGGTGTGTCACAGGCCACGCAGTCACGCTGCCTACACCAGGTCTTGAACATCATCACTGCACGGCCATCAGTCCGCAGGCACATATATCTCCCCAGGACTCATGCAGAAAGGCGGACGTGCATCCAGGAATTCTATGGTGTGGCTCAATTCCCCAAAGTGCTTGGTGCAATTGACTGCACACATGTGGCTCTACGTCCACCCAGGGCAACAGAGCACATCTATAGAAACCGCAAGCACTGGCATTCCATCAACGTGCAAGTTGTATGCAATGCCAAGGGAATAATCACATCAGTATATGCCAACTATCCCGGGTCCACCCACGACAGCTTCATCTACAGAATGTCCACACTATGCCGGGACCTGGAGGCTGGCCAGCATGGAGATACATGGCTGCTTGGTGAGCATGAATGCCACTGCACATGCATGCATGTCAGATACTGGGTCATGACACAACACCACTAATGATACCCATCACCACCTCCGCAGGGGACAGTGCCTACCCTATCAGCCCCCACATGATGACCCCAATCCGGAACCCCACCACGCCACCTGAGGTAAGGTACAACACAGCCCACATTGCAACACGGGGCATAGTGGAGCGCACATTCGGAGTGCTGAAGTCACGCTTTCGCTCCCTTGACCGTTCTGGCGGGCAGCTGTTATATGCTCCCCGAATAGTGTGCAGGATCATAGTGGCAGCATGTGTCCTGCACAACGTTGCAACACGCCGGGGCCTGCCCGTGGACATGGTGGTGCCCCCACATCCACAACCACATGCACGCCCGCTGCGCATGGGAGGGGAAAGGGCACGGGGGGTGGCAGCCCGTACGCAACTGGTGGCCAACTTCTTCACCTAGGAATCACAGTGCTGGCTAGTGCACACTGCTCTGGCACATACCATCTGACAATCAATGATGACACTACCTGACAATGTCACAAAATTACTCGACAATAAACTGTCAGATACACATCAGCCTGAGATTGTTAACATGGAAGTGTCACTATGTGTGCACCCCTACCTACACATACACCAGCAATGCATCACAACGAGAAGACACAACTCCATCAATCAAATATGCATTGCCACAGGCGATTCACTACATGACAACATTGCCATGTCACCCATTCCCTTCACAGTCCCGCCACTGAGGACACCATGTCATGGTATGTGAGAGCAAACAAACTGGCCATCACAACATGACACCGGTGTCACAAATAGCAGTGCCCCAAATGGAACATAGCCGCACTTGAACAGTTAACCGCGCTGGAGCCACTACTACACACCTGTGTAAGAGTAATTTCAATCAAATTACACACCAACCCACCTTGAAGCCCACCCAAACAAGACACAATGCATGTAATCAATGGTAGTCTCATTACCTGATTCTGCTGGTATGTCCTCACCGTCCAGATGTACAGTGATGGCGCCACGCAAAAGTGTCAGTGCACATCTACCGACATGTAGTCTGACTCCAGAGAGTATGCCCGTGTGAAGAACTGTGTGAAATACCTGCAAAACATGAGCAACATATGTAAGTAGAGGCACATATCAAACCATCATGCATAGTTAGGTGCAACAACAATGTACACTATGAATGTCTACACAGTATTGACTATGGACTGGCCAACAGCTCATGGGAGTCAAATGTCACCGTGTAATTTGCTGTCACTTGGGCACACCCTTTGCAAGCCCATGTAAACGGAAGCAGGAGGGGTGTGGATGTCTGCTACCCAAGCATCTAAACCAAACTCAGGACAAGCCTGCATGTGCCCAGCCACAATACAGTGTATGCCCAGGTACCCACACAAGGCAACACTCTTGGAAAAGAAAAAAGAAAATTGAGAAAAAATGGCCATGAAAGGGCCGGCGGGGGGGGGGGGGGCACCTATGAGGTCCGAGGACAGGATGCACGCCACAATCCACCTGTGTGGATCATGGGAAACTAAAACACCCCATAGGCTCGTGGCCCACACGGCTACTCTGTTGTGGGAGATGAGTCGCTATCGCTCTGGCCAGACCCTGCAGCTGACTCAGGAGGTGGGGGAGCTGCCTCAGAAGATGGTGTGACAATGGGAGGCAGCCCACGCAAAGCACGAGTTTGCTCCTCCATGGCTGCAAGCAGGCGGGTCTGGTAGTTCTGGTTCTGGGTTATAATCATGCGGAGGTCCCCATGCAGTAACTCCCGGGATGACCTGACCTCCGCACGAGTTGCCTGCATCTCGGCCGAGAGCGTCCGTGTCAGACGCTCCAGCTGCTCCTCTGTCCTTCTATGGGATGAAGCCTCAAGCTCTAACAGGGTCGACCTGAGGTGACGGAATTCTTCCCTCAGGCCTTCCCTGTGGCGCTGGGACTCCATGGAAAGTGATTCCCGCAGAGTCGCCAGTGCCGCCCGCCTGTCCTTGTTGGACGCCAACATATCCTCCCTGTGTGCCTGGCTGATGGACTCTGTAGCCTGCTCCAGTCGCTCCATCAGCCTTTCTGGGGGGACAATGGAAGTGGCCACCCTATCCATGGCCTGTGCAATCATCTCGGATGATGCTGCCTGTTGGTTGGCCATACCGTAGATGGATTGCTCCCAAGCGGTATTGCCAGGTGGCATACGGCCACCACGTTGACGGGCACCACACCTGCCTGGGGCAAGGCGGACTGCGCCTTGCTGTGCCGGCAAGGCCTCAGGCTGCAGGACTGCATTCCCTCTCTGATCTGCAGCCCCAGGAACAGGATCAGAGATTGTGTGGTGTGGCCCTGCATCCGTAACCACCGGAGGCTGAGCTGCCGACACTGACATCCCCATTGAGGGCAATGGCCCGGCTGCAGGTGGGTCGGACAGAGGAGATTCTCTCCCAAGAACACTCACCTGCGACTGCACATAGGTGTCATCCTCCGAGTCTACACCTGAATACTGCTCGGGGGAGGAACCCCCAGAGACACCCCTCGACAGCACGACCTGCAGCACTTGTGGGTTTTCACCCACAAACACACCACGTCCCTCACTTGTGGAAGGTCGGCCCGGGTTGCCCTCCTGGGACGGCTCAACCACCACATCCCCAGCATCAACAAGTGCTTCGTCCCCTGCAAAGACATGAAAGAGAAAAATGGAAACAGGCATTAGCACCATGGCATGCAACAAGGGCTGATGAACAACAGAGGCAGTAGTTCTACGACACATGTCCCACATGACTGGGAGACCTCCTATGCATTCACCATCACTGGGTCTGTAGGGGAGGCTCAGGGCATACAATGTACAGATTGGAGAGCAACGCCTGCTCACCATGCTGCCTAGCACTGCCATCACACATTGGCCGGTGATTGCCATGTCAAAGGCACATGCCATCACACACATGGCATGTGACATAGCCACCAAGTGAAGAGGGAGAGGAGGGCAACTTTTTTGGATTTCTACCACTCTGGTCCTGACATTGCATCATCACATCAATAAGTTGACATGTTGTACATGGATCTGCTAGTCCAAATTGGCCACGATGCACAGTGCCTTGTCTACATCAACAAAATGCAGTAAACAATGAGATTCCACCTCCCCATCACCTGTAAAGGAATCATATAGCATTCGTGAAGCACCGGTCCAGAAATGTATGAAGGTACAGCGGAGCACTGAGGGGTGGTGGGGCAGTAGGGGATGCCAGTCAACAATCCTACTGGTGCTGGTGTCATTCATGTCACGCAAGTGCAGGGGTGGGTGGCACAATGATGTGCAAGGGGAAGTGGCGGCTGGAAGTGCTGTACAAGGTAAGTAGGACTTAACGTCAAGGGCAGATGGTGTTAGGCGCAGACAAGTGCTGGGGGGGTGGCCTATAGGGGTACAGAGACAATCATGCAGTGCTGTGGGCTCGGAGGGGACAGGGGAGGTACACACTGCATCTGGCTCGGCAAGGTCCTTGCAGATTTCTATCTGTCCTGCAGAGTTGTCACATGCCGCAGATATGTGCCCTTGGATTGGGGATCTCATCTTGGTGAGAAGGGTGAGGCGCTATTGCCTTTGGAGCATGTGGCAGGCCAGTTTGCCAGAGGATGAGCATGATGCAGGACATTCCCTCTCTGCCACCCGGCACCTGTGGTCTGGGTTCACATGATCCGAGTCATGCCAGGACTCTGCATTGGCATGGGGCTTCAGACAGGTGGTCATGACCGTGGCAAAGACATCCAGTGTACCTGACATAGAGTGGAGCATGGAGTGGGCCCTGTCAGGATGGGAGTGAGCCTAAGGGGGAGCTGGATGGGGGGGAGATTTTGGCAGCATGAGCCTCGACTGACACACACTTCATGGGTTGGAATACCAAGAAGGTGTGTGACAGTGGTGAGGGTGGCTTTGCCTGTGGTGTGGTGAGGGTGAGCTGGGAGGAGAGGAGAATGTGATCACTCCAGGAGAGAGGAGTGCAGAGATGGACGGAGAGGGGAAAGTCAGATGAGATCAGAGCATCAAGAGTGTGCCCTGCAGAATGAGTAGGGACAGACGGGAGTCTAGAGGGTGAGAGGGAGTTGCTGAGGTCACAGAAAGGTCACGTGGGGGGGTCAACAAGCATGCAGGTGGATGCGTACAGCAACAAGGAAGAGGATTTCTGTGTCTGGGGACATGAGTGAGGAGGAGAGGTGAGGACACTCAGAAAGGAAGTAGTACATTTGACCAGTTTTCCCAGACACAGTACGCACAGTTTGTGAATGTCAAGGTGTGGTAGAGAGAGACGTCACACAAGCCATTCCAGAGTGGAGTAGGTCTAAGTAGGAGTGACAGTGGCAGGAATACCCTCAGGGAAGCCAAGGGCACACCCCCCCTGCACAGTAGTGGCGGCAAAGGAGAGGGTCTCCTGAACATCAGGTAGGAGTGTGTGAAGATGCAGACAGAGCTGGCCGTCAGACATGTTTCCATGAGACCAAGGATGTCAAGGTGCATAACCTCATGTAAGTGACAGATATCGGAGGAATGCCTGATGCAGCCGCAGTGAAAGGAGTGTAATTGTGGAGGAGGTTGACAGCCTTGGAGGACTTACGGGGAGTGCTAGAGATCAGAGGTGCAGCATGTGTAGGAGTTGGAGTGGGAGGCGGAGAAGGATCATGGGAGGGTGCAGGGAGGCAGTGCAGGATTGATGAGGAGAGAGGAGGGGGGACAGCAGGAGAGGTAAGGAAGTTGATGAGATGTGGCTAGCATTTCTCAAGGAGAATGAGGTTGGCCTAAGGGCCTTGGACTGAGATGCTCCCATTACCATGCACATCAATTGTGGCCTCTGAGGGTTGGAAGGAGGCCAGGAGTACACCCCAACGGGTCCCACCATTGATGGTGGAAGAGGAGCAAGGAGAGAGGACAGGGACCATGTGAAGGGTCTATGGGACAGGCAAAGGCATGTATGAGCAGATGTCAGTGAGAGTTGGCTTTGAGTAGGCTCAGATGCACTTGTCAGCAATAGGGTGGGTCGCATTGGAGGGCAGGGTGCCCTCATTTGACTGTTAGCAAGCAGGTGTCGTGAGTAGGGCACGATGGTCTGAACTGTAGAAGTCAGGGAAGATAGACCATGAAGAGCAGCATGGAGTGTGAGGGAATGGGGCTCGAAACCAGACGGTACCAAAGCACACAGGTAGGAGGTGGATGTCAAGGCAACATCCACAGTATGACAGCATGTTGGTAGGCATTTATATACAGAGGACGCATTAGCATGTGGTATCATTGCATGTCAGGCATGTGAAGATGAAACTTGATTGGCTGGGGGAAAGTATAGGAATGGTATGTAAGACATCAGATGAATAGACAGGGGAGTATGAGCAACAATGTAGTGACAAAATGACAATTCAAGGGCAACTACCATGGTGTAGGGCCATATGTGCACTGTTGCCAGTTGGGATAGTGCTGTGGGCAGATGGTGTTGCACTGAACATACTGGATGAGGCACATGGGTGCCACTATCTACTCTGCCACACACCCCCTTGACAGGCACCCAACATGAATGCTTCACACACGCACCATGCACATGGATAATACACACATGCATGTGCACTCACCGGATGATGCCTCGTAATCAGGGAGATCTCCCACACCTTGGAGTTGTCCCTCTGTGACGTAGGATCCAGCTACGGACTCGTGTGGTGTGAGTTCTATTTCCTGTGCTGGGGACCCACCTCCAGTCACCAAGGTTGCGGCATGACTTGAGGCCAGCTTATCCTTTGCCCTGCGCTTAAGGTCATTCCAGCGCTTCTGGCAATCACTAGCTGTGCGCCTCACTACTCCAAGGGCACTTATTCTGTCAGCAATGGTCTGCCAGTGTGCCTGGCGTCTGGCATGTGTGGTCTTGGACCCTGCAACGATGACCATTTCCCTATCATGATCTGACACATACTTAACAAGTGCATTCAGTTCGGCGTCTGTGAAGCTTGGCTTCCTTGATGGGCCGGACTGTGCAGCCGTGCCTGGGGAATCAGCCTGTGCCGGACGTGCACTCTTCCTCTTGCGCTTGGAAGGGGGTGGGGATCCAGAGTGTCCTACGCCGCTGTGGACACTAGGGGCAGGAGCCGTGGTGGACTCAGTACTGGGTGTGTGGGATTGCACACTCAGCATGGGAGTAGGTGCAGGCATTGGGGGTAGTGGGATGGGGTCAGGCCTGATCTGAGGTGCATGAACTAGGACCGACACAGTCTTGGCAGGGTGTATGAGAGGTGGGGTGGATGGAGCCACACCCTGGCTACGGGGGCCAGCAGATGACCTATCTGGCATAGATGCGCGTGCCCTGATGACACCAATGTGCACCGGTGCACGTGCAGTGGACCTGCTGACCTGGATGTCAGCGATGGGATCACCCTCGGACAGGTCTGCTGCCACAATGGGCTGGTCCAACAAGGGCTGATCAGGGTTGGTATCAGCCACATGACCCTCAACTGGGGGGGGGGCATGGGTGTCCCTGACTGGTCCTCCAGACTGGGGGGGACAGGGGCACCCTGCAAGTCACAACCACGTCCCCTAGTGGATCCTCCACGGCCACCACGTGTGGCTCGGCCACCTTTGCCACCCTTACGGCTTGCACGCCTCCCAACCATGGCACTGATGTTATTGTGCGTATGGGAGTCGGTGTGCACAATTGTCCTGGGCAATTGGGTGTCAAAGGGGTTGGGTACCAGATGGTATTCGTACCCTAGTGCAGTGGCAAGGCTATATGACACCCCTGGGGAAGGATGACGGGTCACGCAACGCACAGGCACCCCAGAAAAGTTCAGGAACGTGCACAATACCCCTCCTAGACCACGTGTGCTGATGGAAAACCCTGCACTACGCTGTGGCATCCAGTAACACAATGAACGTATGCGTGTCACACGCAGCCTAGAATGACCTCTGAAGGGGTAGGCTACACACGGGGCAAGCACAGAAGTTAGATACGTGCGTGACTCACCGTCTGCCAGGTAAAAGAGCGTGAAAAATGAGCGCGTTTGGTTGGCAACACCCCCGCCAAAAGAAGATGTGTACGCTGTCTGAGGAGACAGGACAACAGTAGAAGGGGACACTGTTTGAGGGAACAGGCCCAGGTAAACCAGTACAAGAGGAAAAAGAGAAAAAGCTGTCAGAGGTAACAGGGAGTACGAACTGGAAACGCCGTGAAGTAAATCGCGTGTGAAACGACAAGAAGTACAGAATTCACCCACTCGCTCTCCACGAAAAGCACGTACAAGGAAATGGTGTTCAACACTACCTTATATACAGGCCCACACGTACAGCGTCACTTACGGCGTGTACGTGCTTGGCCCATGTTCACCAATCACACGCTTTGTCACTTCTGCGTGTGGATCCTTTTTCACCAATCACACGCTTTGACACTCCTGCGTGTAGCTCACTTTTCACCAATCACACGCTTTGTCACTCCTGCGTGTAGATCCATTTTCACCAATCACACGCTTTGTCACTCCTGCGTGTAGATCCATTTTCACCAATCACACGCTTTGACACTGCACGTGCAGGTAACTATAGACGCACATATGCTGGTGACGGGTTTTCGCGCGATTCGCTGAGTGTGGGGTTTTCACGTGCAGATTCACTCCCTATCAGGCTGTCCACGCGTTCAAACACGAAAGACCACGCTCCTGGCCAGGAGGCAAAATTACAGTCCCCCAGAGCCCTGAGCACGCTCCCACCTGCCATCTGCTGCTGCCTGACTGCCTGCTGGCCACGTGCCCCACAGTGCTGGTGGGTGGGGGGGGTGGGAGACATGGGTGGGGGCCTGGTGGAGGGTGCCCCTGGTGGATGGGGGGTGGGGGTGGTGGGAGACATGGGTGGGGGCCTGGTGGAGGGTGCCCCTGGTGGATGGGGGTGCAGGGGGACATGATCAGGTGTGCAGGGTAGTCCCCTGTTTTGTGGGCTGCCTGCAGGGGCCGTGGAGGGTGTACAGGGTACACCTGTGAGGGCCCACCCAGCCTAATCGCGTGTGTAACTTCCCACGCACCCCTGTAATACACGTACCAAGCCAATTCGCGTGTGAGAATTCCCACGCACCCCTGAAATACACGTACCCTGCTGAAGTCGCGTGTAAAACTTCCCGCGCACCCCTGTAATACACGCGCCCAGCCTATTCGCGTGTGGAATTTCCCGCGCACCCCTGAAATACACGCGCACAGGCTATTCGCGTGTGATAATTCCCGCGCACCCCTGAAATACACGCGCCCAGGCTATTCGCGTGTGGAAATTCCCGCGCACCCCTGAAATACACGCGCCCAGGCTATTCGCGTGTGGAACTTCCCGCGCACCCCTGGAATACAAGTACCCTGCTGTAATCGCGTGTGGGACTTCCCGCGCACCCCTGAAATACACGCGCCCAGGCTATTCGCGTGTGGGACTTCCCACGCACCCCTGAAATACACGCGGCCAGGCTATTCGCGTGTGGAACTTCCCGCGCACCCCTGAAATGGACGTAGCCTGGGATTTGACGTGTGAAACTTCCCGCGCACCCTTGAGAATCGCATGGGCCGCTTGCCGTGATGGTCCAGTGTTAGCGCAGCCCCTTGCGCTGGTTTGTGATTTTTATGAGATTTCACAGCGCAAGGGGCGTTCCTGGGGGCGTAACTGGCGCTGCAGCGAGTCGCTGCGCCACTGTGCGCCACGGCTGCCTGGGGAAGCTAAAATCCATGAATACGCTGTGCGCCGGATTCGGTTTTGGCGCACGCGGCTGGCGCAAACTATCGCAGGCGCACGCTGTGCGCCAGCCGCGTGCGCTACTTGTGCGCTGGATTCTATGAATTACCCTGTCAATATGACAGGGCAGACGGTGCCTGTAGGCTGTGTCCACCCAGAGTACACAGGTCTATGTGTATTTTGTGCGGTCAGCATAGGAAAATGTGTGAAGATTAGTCCCACACATTTGCCGGAGGTTGATCTACCATCATTCAATTTAATTTAAAATTTCAAAAAAGCCTAGGTGAGCGCACACCCACCGTTCGGATGGTCGAATTCCTCACAACTCCACTGCCCCAGCAAATGCTACACAGCTGGACCTATTGGGGCCTTGCAAATACTTTACTACTTAACTCTCCCTTTTTTGTAGAGAATTCTCAGAAGCTATCTGTATGCAATGGTTCGTTTTTGGAAGCATTTTTAACGTTGGTAATGAGAACTGCAATCGGGGCATACTTACTCTGAAAGCACACACACGGCACCAGTTTAATATCACACCCACGCCTTCTTTCAGGACAATTAAATATGCCACACACAACTACTGTTTTAAAATAGCTCCTTCATCATCAGTCCCAAAAAAATGCATTATTTTAGTAAAATGTCATATTTTGTTCCCATCATATCTGAAACATCAAACATCAAGGACATCATTTGGGTGTCTCCCTTGCTACCCATGTGGTCTCCCTTTCTACCCCTAAAAAACAATTAAAAAAATATATGTATTTAATTATTGTTTTGTTTAAATGGAAGCTCCTGGGCTCTGGCCAGTTCCATGTGGCATTGTTTCTGGGGCGGCTGGCTTTCTTCTTCAGGCCTTCAAGGGGTTCCACAGGTGTAAAACTTTGAGCACTGACCCGAAATAACAAAGAATAGGAATAACAAATAATTTGTCTTTCTGGAATTCTATACAATAATTGCTAGATTCATTCGATGTTTATCAGAGGTACACTTTAGGGATGAATCATTCAATTAGTCGGTTCTTAAACACCTCGAATTCACAATGCAGACACGAACGTTGCAGGAACACTTGTAGCATATTTTGTTCTGCCCTTGTCTCTGTTACGATCATTACAAGACATTCCATCTCGGCGTCTTCGATCACTAGACAAAATCCTTCTGCCTAGAAGCTTGTGTACAGGGGAGAAATGGTATAGCACATGAAGTGTCCATTGATTTAATTATGCCATTGTGCCACAATTAATCCTCTGTTTTAATGTGTCTATCTTTCCTATCTCCCTGGCATGCTGATCGGGATGTTTGTTTGCATGTTGAGGTAATGCGTGTGCAGAGTATGGGATGCTGTATGAGTGTGCTGCATTCCCTATGCATTTTGCCAACCTCTGAAGCATGAAAAGTAGATCCACACAGGCTTGACATGTGGCCAACTTTGCACCAGACCAGCAGATGAACTGGCCTACTGTTAAATCTGTTACGAGTTTAATGGTATCCACTGCAGAGTTTAATTTGCATTCTGACATGGAGAGGATTCAGACATGTAATTGCTCATTTGACTATAACCGGTAAAATAGCTACGCTGGTAAGATAGCTCAGTGGGTCGAGCACTCGCTGCTGCGATGTGTGTGTGTGATCTGCAGGTTGCAGGTTTGAATCCTGGCAAGGTCAACTCAGCCTTTCATCCTTCCTAGGTCGATAAATGAGTACCAACACACATTTCGTGATATTGTATGTATGTGTGATCTATATAAAGCACTTAAGCCTAAGTGCTATATAATAACACATCATTATCATTTGACCTTGGACGTCTGCATGTATTCACAGTAATTTGGTATTATGGGACTAAACACACTAATATTGACACTCCATATGGTCATCCCTTCTTGTATGAAATGCATATCACATTACAGTGATATAGTAACCATATTTTTCGTAGTGTACTTAGGAACAATGTTATGTGATGCCACTTCCTGTTTTGTTAAGGGGTGAAAGGTTGTGTTCCATCGATTCCTGTGATATCACTTTGGGGTTGGGCCAAATGACATCACTTCCTGTGATGTCATGTGAGGTCAAGGGTCGTGTGATGTCACTTCCGCTACCCCTGGTATTTTGGTGAAATAACATCCTTGTGAAACATGCCTATTCAAATGATGAATAAGAAACAGGGTTCCTCACATGTTATCTTTTGGTGTGAGTAGTTTAAACCTTGAAGGCACAATTGCAAAACCCACAGCCCATTTTTTTACACCTCGCTGAATTGCATTCTGTTATTTGTAGTCTTCCATTTAAGATTGAGAACGTAACACTACAATTGTACTTTCTTGTTCACCATATTTCTCTAAGTATTTATATAGTTGTGCAGACGATTTATTGAGATTTGTGAACTTTTCAAGTCATCTCTGTAAAATGGAGTATTGCTGGAAGCCAAACAGTGGTGAGAAGGGGAAAGGTTGAGAGGACAATGGACCACGAAGATTGAATAAATCCAGGAATGTGAGAAGAGATGTTGCTGGCATGGAGACTGGAGAGGTCCACACCCTGTGCTGATTTCTTTATAATGTGAAGACTTGTGAAATTGCTTCCTCTCACTGCCTGTAAACCTCCCTGGTAAATGCGGTCTGCTCCAATCACATGACAAGGCAGTCCTGCAGTAGAGGCACTTGCTCTGCTCTCTGCCCTGTCCCGTGCGTGGGTACATTCTTTAGTAAGGCGCCTCGCCAATATGACCACATATGTAGACCATCAGAATAAAAGCAATCATGAAACTGCAGCAGAAACAACAGTTTACTTAATTTATCAAAACACAGGAACATTTTGGTTATACTGCTTTCCAAAGTCAGATGGCATTTTCAAAGCAAAGTCGCAAAACAACCGGCAGCAAGGAATATTTCTATGAACTAGAGTCGGTTAGATGCTTGCAGGAGCCTGAGTTGGAGACGGGTCTCACATCCTGGCTTCACTACTCAACCAAAGTCTGTGCGCTTTGGCAAATGATTTATCTCATTTTGCCTTATTTGCCAAAATTACAAGGGCCCGATTCATGGAATTTGTGCACGGTTCAAAGTGACTTTGCACTGCTGAAAAGTGACTTTGCACTGCCAACACAACCCCTGATTCATGGGACTGTGCAAAGTGTATTTTTGCAGTGCAAAGTCAGTGCAAAGTTACTTTGAACCATGCAAAGAAAGAAATCCATGAATCAGGTCCCAAGTCTCCACAAGTGAATTAGCTCACACTGTCCACTACTCCACAAGAGGCTCACTCATGATAATGAACCGTAAATCACATTAACAGTAATCATTCATACATTTGGAATCACAGGCTTAATTTTTCTTGGCCTACTCCAGGCCAATTCTTTTACTGTTACTGGCCGTGATCCCTACAGGTATCAAAGACTTGTTCGGAGACGTCATTTCCTTTGATGTTGATGATGTCCCCACACATGTACATTAGGGGCCCCACACATCTTAAAAAGATGTAATATCTTAAAAAGGTGTAATATTTCCTTCTTACATCAGCCATATGGGCTCCCCCCAACCCCCTTCCTGGTGGCCTTCTAGAACGTACTCTACTTGTTTTGTGTCCTAGAACGATCTCTGAAAACCGAAAGTATGAGCTGCTCTTGTTGTGACGTAAAGCTGTGCACATCGTGTCAAGTGCGGATCTAGAAAATGGCTGCTCACACGCTTGCCTGGCACCCCATGGCTTGAGAAGGACATTGCCCTCAATGTCCTTTTCACTGTTCCGTTCCACCAAACTCCCGAATATAAGTTCCTTCACGTTTTTTTTCATTCCCACCAATTTCACCTCACATCCAACAAACTGTATTAAGACATGGGAAAATTTTACAAAACACGGGGTCCTCCTCTCGTACAATGTTACAGGTTACAGCACAATCAAGAACGATGCAAACGAATGAGAACCCCTCTGTAGCCACGTGCCTCCTCCAAAGAACTGTTGAGCTACTAGTATATTTTCTGAAAGGTCATGTCCGGGCACTAATTCGACAGAGAAAGGGTGAAAGTACATGTAAACGTGTTTTAACCCAATTCAATTGCGGTGGGAGGAGTTTTCGTTGCACTCATTTAATGTGTAACGTATAGTGCAGGGTTTGCCAAACGATTGCATCTGTTGACTACCATGGGTGGGAGATTAGAGCTGCATTGTGTTTCCAGTGGACAGGGAGGGCTTGGAAAATATGTTGCCAGCAATTGAGTGACGCGTGTTTGCGTCTGCACGGAGACTATTGGCGGTTGTTTTGTGCACGCGGAACGGGGCATTGTGTGGCACCGAGGCCGGCCCGCATTTACATTGGAGGAGGGAATGTCTGCGTGAAGTGCTGTGGATTCCAGTGCAGGCGGGTTAATGTGTGCGCGCAGTTCGTGCAGCGATCATTTCATTATGTTTAAATTAATCCACTCGTATTTAACAGATAAGGACAAACACATTAGAGCACTAAAAATCCTGTAAAATCACTGGCATTATTTTAAATACAGAGTCAAAAGAAAATGCAGAATGCTCAGCTATGCTAACAACATAGCAATGCACACGTCACTGAATGGTTATTTATACACACCGGACAGTTATCTGAAAAGAGAATCATCTACGTAATAGTAGAACAAAGGATGTCTATCTAACAGTACGTTTTAAACTAGGATGAAGGTAAGCCAGAACAAAGCAAAGCAAGAGTAGAAATGTATGTCAAATACGCTGCAAACAGCATCCACGTAGGATACGATGTAAGGGCATGGTGGAGTCGCACCTGCCTGTGGACAAGCACTGTTAGAACATAATGAAGGGGCCTGGAGGCCACACATAATTAAGGGGAGGCATGTCTAGGAAGGATAGCTCAGGGGCAACATGCTCGCCTTGGAAACAAGGTTACATGGAGCAACACAGGTCCGATACCCGGGTCCAGTGATTAGAAACCTCTGGGTATCAAGCGCATTATAAATAACCAATTGTATCATATCATGGGATCGAGTCTGGACGCAGACTAATTCCCAATTGGTCAGGCCTTCCCCTAATACAGTTCTTTTGATATTCCATTGAGCAGGTGATCCACCCTAAGCAATGCAAAGTCCAGAGGAGTGCACGCAAACGACTGGAGGTAAACGGTCTGCTTAAAATATGAGCTTGGGCCTCCTTAAACCACCCCAGCACAAATATCTGCATTTCTCCAAATATTCTCTGGAAAAAAAAATAGAGGGGCTCGTTTTCTTGAGGGGGCATCACGTAAATGTTAGGCGTAAGCAGTGCAAAAGACATTTATGCTTTCCATTTACGTTATGCCCCATTTTCATCCATTTGTATACAGGGCTGCCATTTGGGGGTTGGGTAGCAGCTGCTACCACTGGCTCACCCTCTGCTACACCTAAACCTGTCCTTGCGACCATTGCGACACTGGACAAAGAGGCAGTGCCAAGAACTCAGATATCGGTGTTGCACCTAAAAGAGGCAGTTCTAAATGCAGCTACCTGGCATCTAGATCTCGTTAGATGGAGAAATAACAGGGGTGCAGGAAAAACCCTGAAGCCACCATCACTAACAAGTTGGCAGTCCATTAGTGAAAAATGCCTGAATGGTTGGATTCAGAGGCAGGGCTGTCTGGCCAGCTCACACCCAGTACTGTAGCAATAGGAAGGGTTTTGGGGCTAGGTCTAGCTAGCTGGGATTGGGTAACTGCAGTCTGCAGTACTCAGTGACACCACAGCATAAACACAAATCTCATCAGTTTTTCTCGTAGTCTGCTTTGCACATCCAGTGAGTCACTGGGCCTCTGATGAGAGAGGTGTGCCTCAGTGGCTTCTGCCTCCAATCCTGCCTTTCTTAAAGTTCAGAGATACAGGCCCTCATTACGAGGTGGGCGGAATGGGTTTACTGGCACAGGTAATGGTGCCGGTGCTGGTAAACCCATTCTGCCCTATTACGAGGTCTCCTCGCGAGACCCGCAATGGGCACATGGTAAAACCAGGCATCCTTACAGGGTCCCGCGAGGAGACCAGGGAGCTAACAACGGGCCCGTTATGAATGGGCCCGTTGTTAGCTCCTTCCCCATTCCCATTGAGCCCTATGGGGCTCGAATGGGAATAGGGATTGACTGGGTCCGGGTTCCTCAGACGAGGAATTACTGGGTCCGCCAAGGTTGGCATGGCCCGGTAAATCCTCATTTGAGGAACCCAGGCCCGGTATGCGGTAAGGAGGCAACCATGCCGCTAAATGCGGCATGGTTACCTCCAACCTCGTAATGATGGTCACATTCTTTTACAAACATCAGGCACCAGCATGGAGGCCCCTATGGCACAGAGTTATGCCAATGCTTATATGTTTTTTTGGAAACAGAACACGTACTAAATTCACCACGATGGCTACACCACCTATCCATCTTTGTCCAGTACATCGATGATGTGTTTGGTATATGGACAGGTCCAACGAAGGAGTTAGAAGCATTTTTCAAAATGATGAATGGTATGCATCCCCGGATTCAGTTCACTACACAAACTAGTGACACCACGATGAACTTCTTGGATGTGGAAATTTGCCATCAAGATGACTCCATCAATGCAATAATCTTTACAACACCAACAGATAGGAACAGTTCACTATTGGTCACCAGCTTCCACAGCAAGCACACAATTGACAGTGTGCCGCCCCTGAGCCAGTTCCTGAGGCACAGACAAAACATCTCTGACATAGAAGAATACAAGAGACAAGCAACAACACTTGAAATACATTTTGTAAAGAGGGAATACAATCCGACCTCTATTTCTAACATTGCAAAGAAGGTTGTAGATGTGCATAAATATACCTACTCACACCGACACCACCAATACGAGGAGAACAGTTGGTATACGTGACGACACATTCACTACAGAGCAATAAGGTCAATAAAATCATCAAACAGAACTGGTCTATGCTCCAAATGGATCCCCAGCTCCAGAGCTACTCAGGGCTAAAACGTCCAAAGATATATACAAAGGCACACAACCATGCCATAACTGCCAACACTGAAGTATTTTCATTACGGGCAGCAGGACCACACACCCACATTCAGGGACCGCGATTCATCTTAGACACTCATGCACATGTGATGCCACCAACGTAGTATAATCACTCAAGTGTCCATGTGGGCCATACTATGTGGGCATAACAATGCGCAAAGTTAAACTCAGGTGGACAGAACACAAGTCAAGCATTCGAACAAGGAATCTAAAATCTGTTGCCGCACTTTTCGTTGAGGCTAGACATACGATAGCACAATTGAAATGAGTTATACTGGAACAGGTCAAATTGGGAAACAAAGGTGGCGACCTACATAAAAGGCTATTGCAGATGGAGATAGCCTGGATAGACCTACTCAATTCATTGAGACCACATGGAATGAATTGCAAATTTGACTTGATGTGTTTTGTTTGAAATATGCATGGTTTATCAATGTGAGAATAACAAGTGATTCAAGATAATAATGGCATAAGAATGTGAATGGAAATAACCATTCTGCGAGGGAGGAGGGAGTAGGACCATGGTGGGCATACTGACATGTTCTCCCCTTGAAAACACCAGAATGTAAGCCGGCGACTGGGGCCATACAGCAAGTGCCGGACAGTCTCTGATTTGCACAT
This sequence comes from Ambystoma mexicanum, assembly GCF_040938575.1. NCBI lineage: Eukaryota > Metazoa > Chordata > Amphibia > Caudata > Ambystomatidae > Ambystoma > Ambystoma mexicanum. The sequence continues at coordinate 1,019,182,576 of NC_090935.1, read as the reverse complement.
TTAGAATACACATGGGCTGGTCAACCTCCTAAGGAATGACAGTCACCCTACACTGTTGACACTTGTCACTGGAGGTATATTGAGACACACCACACGTACAAATCTAGTAATTTGACCCCACTAGGTGGGGTCAAAATAAGCAAAATAAGCAAATGAGCAAAACAGAAAGTCGAGACATCTGCTATCGAGGCACTAATATAACGCTGTGCCCTGACTGAACTGGGTCCCACACACCTAACGGGTGTAGTCTGGGGCCTCTAAACCGGCACATATATATATACATGCGGTTGCCAAGGCAACGGAGATCAAGAAGTATCGACCCTAATAAGCCGCACTGCCACCAAGGTTAGAGACAGCGGGTTATAGCTTTGCTTTAGTACATACTTTTAATGTAAATTTATCACCTGTTACCCCTAGATTTCAGAGGTCGGATATTACCACAATTGTCCCACAGTAATATGGCTGACTCTTAAAGGATTAAAGAGAAGTAGCAAACATTTTTGCAGATCATCAAAATGGCTTTAACATTTCCATTGCATCCCATCAATGAGATTATGGTTTTGCTTCGACAAAAGGTTTTCACTACCTCTGAGACCAGGAGTATCACCAAAAATGATTTGTTCCCGACTGCTAAGCCCGAAGTCCTATTGAAGATTTACATGAGAGTGTTGCAGATCGTGTTTGGATATCGTCAAGAACACTTTTACATGGGGCCAGTGAACATCGACATTCAATATTTCAACATATATGAAGGATTTTTACCCATTGGGAACGTTCTTGCCTGTGTGGAACAGCTTATGCCAATGTGTCGTGTGTATGACTTTCAACTTGCAGACCTCATCAGTTCAAAGGGGAAGAGAACTAGTTATTGCCTAAGTGGTGTGCTGAACTTTCTTGTGTTTCGATACGACCGTCGTAAAGAGTTCTTGCAGTGGTCCAGCAGCTTTAAATCATCCTTAGAAAATTTGCAACAGGTCCAGAATGCAAACAAGGAAGTAGAGATGAAAATAAAGAAACTTACCACAGTACCACCAGAGCAACAAGCAGAGTTCAACATGCTTTCCTCTGAAATTAATGACCTAAAGCAAACCTTGCATCAGAAATACCGTACAGAAGATGCATCTTTGCAAGAAAAGTTTGCACAAAAGAAAGCAGATTATGCTGCACAAGCTAAGCGGCTGAGTGAGCTGAAATTGGCCATGGCAAACATGAGGGAAGAGCATGAAAGGATGAGATCTCAAATTGTGGAGTCCCCAGAGGCACGAAAGAGTAAAACCGAAAACTTGAAGGCAACTGTGAAGAAACTGAAGGTGGAAAGGCAAGAGACAAATGAAAATTGCGAACATTATCGAGAACGAGTTGTCATTGGTTCCTTGTGGCAAACGGAGATTCAATCGTACCTCAAGAAATTCCAAGCTATTGAAACCAGCATGGAAAAAAAGTCACACGTTTTGACAGAAATAGCCAATGTAGAGGACCAGGTTGCAGCTGGCAACATGGAGTTGAAGAGCCTGTCGACCGAGGAGCCTATGGCCAAAAGGAATCTGAATCTGAAAAAGGAGAAAATGGTCAAGTTGACCATGAAGATCAAAAAGAAACATGAGGATAATGATCTCTACAAGCAATCCGTAATTGAAGCATGTAATCGCATCCGTGAAAAAAGAGAAGCAGCTCATGGGAGGCTAGATCAGAAGGAGAGAGAAATCCAACATGCTCGCTTACAGAAGAAAAAACTTCTTGAGTACACAGAAGAACAAAAGGCTGAAGTCCAGGGAATCATTACAAGTTTCAAAGCTGGCTTGGAAAAGTATCACGATAGTCTCACTCGGGCAAAAGAAGACCGCGCAGCCAACAGAAATAAGAAAATTGCCGAGCTGAAAAGGCGAATTTAGATACGCTGAAATTTCGAAGTTTCTATAGTGCAAATACTCCTGTCTGCAACAGACCGTGCTTGTTTATATGTAAATGTCTATTTTGCTACCTATCTTTATTTTTTGTCATATAAAGGAATTTTGGAAAGGCAGCTTATTGATGTCTGGTCACTCTCTACTAGAGATGTTTCTGGTCATCTGTTCCTATGTTCATCATAGTGTATACATAATTACTCATGAACACCAAAACAGGTCTGCGCATTGGTAGGTTCGTGGGACTCATTTCAAAACAATAAACGTCTCAGCAATAGAGCCAGCCAATTAGTTTTAAAAATATCATGTCCCTCCACACAAAGACTTCTCTAAGAATTCGATTATGCCAACAAGGAACACTCTCAGACAAGATTGAAACCAAGAGAGGAGTGAAACAAGGCTGCCCGTTGGCTCCAGCTCTATTCATAGCCTTTATCGGCGATTTCCAAACCACTGAGGAGCACGTGCGAGCCTTCCCGCCTAAGGTGGGAGAAGTCAAAATTTCAAGGCTATGGTACGCGGACGACCTGATTCTGTTGGACCAGACTGCCATAGGCCTGCAAAGACAGTTAGCCAATCTGTCAGCATACATGGAGAGCAATAATCTAAAGATAAATACAACAAAAACCAAAATTATTTCATTCTGCAAACATACAAGGGGAGTTCAGCAATCTCACTCCTGGTTTCTGGAGAAGTCAAAAATTGAGGCAGTAAAAGAATTTAAATATCTGGGTGTGCAGTTGGACAACTCAACTAAAGACATTGCCTTGCAGCACACATTATGGGAAAAAACTCGAAGACTCACAGCCCAAACCCGTGCTGTAGACAAGAAATTCGGAAAATTCTCCTGGATACCGGCAGTGCAGTACTACAAATCAAAAGTAGTTCCAGCTTTAACTTACGGCATGGCGTCAAATTTACACCTACCATCTGAAATTTGGGCGAAGTTGGAAGGTCACATATGGAGATCAGTGTTATCCTTACCAAATTCTGCCCCCATATCTGCCATACGGAGAGACTTGGGTTTACCTTCTCTAGCCTCAGTGATATTGCAAGGTGCCGTCCAACTGTACAGAAAAATCCTGTTACCTAGCTCGCCGCCGATATTTCGCATCATGGAAGCGGAAATTACAAAAAAGTCTTGCAAACCCTTATGTGATTGGGAAAGAAAGATTCTTGAAAGTCTAGAAGAAGTGGCCTGTTCAACAGAAACGCTCCTGAGCAACCTGGGAAAAGTAAAGAAAAAACTGGAAAATCAAGATTGGATACGCACCACTGAAAAAATTCTTCGCTATAAATCATTAAAACATCTGCCACCCACTACAAATCGTCTAAAAGTCCCTCTGAATTATTGCGAGAAATTTCCAGAGAAGAACCTGAGAAAAATTTTCATGAGAGCCAGGCTGAACTTATTGAACACAAATGAAATTACGGCTATCAGAAGTCCAGGAACAAATGCGCATTGCCGGCTCTGCGCCGATCATGCCCAAATAGAAACAATCCGACACCTGCTCATGTTTTGTCCAGCTTTAGCAGGAGAAAGAAAAATGTACTTGGCACCACTCACATCAGATCTAACAATAATGGACGAAGAGACCTTGTGGTTCCGTCTGATCGCAGGAGATTCTCCAAGATGGGCTAGGTCGACAGCCAAATTCTTGGAGGTAGTGTTAAAGAAAATCAACCCTCCAGACGGCAGCGGCCACTGAAAGTAGTACAAGAGAAACTACAGCCGGGGCAAAGCCCGGTTTGGACTTGCATGATTCATCGAAAGTGGTGTCCCAAGTACAAGTACAAAACATAAAGCAAAACACAAAGTACAAGTACAAAACATAAAGCAAAACACAAAGCATAAGTGAAGCTTCTTTTGTTAAAACCAATAGGTTAAAACAATAAAAAAAAAAAAAAAATATGGCTGACTCTGCTGCCGTTGTACCAATGTACATGTGCACAGATACCATGGCAATGTTAAAATACATTGAGAACTTGAGCCGCGCTGTCGGTAGACAGACTGCTCGGCGTTTAAGATCAAGGACAAGATAAAACCAGCTTTTGCAATGCCAAGGGATTGATGGTTAATTTGGACATCGCTAGCACGCCTGCTATCCAAGCAATAGACCGTTAGCACGGGCTGTTTGCATTCCTTTCATTAACCGCAGTCATGCACCCTTGCTTTAAGGGTGACTACTTGTTTTTATGGCTACATTTATATCTCCGCTACAGTTAGCCAACATATTGGGCCTCATTCCGAGTATGGCGGTAAGGGATAGCGGCCACCGGTAACGAGACCGGTGGCGGTAATCCCTTACCGCCATACTCCGAGTTCCCTCTGCGCCCTCGCCCTTAACGCCTGCTTTGAGCAGGTGTTAAAGTCGAGGGCGCAAAGGGGCCTCCAAGCCAATAACGGTGACCGTAATGAACGGTCACCGTTATTTGCATCTTCCCCATTCCCATTGAGCCCTATGGGGGCTCATTTGGGAATGGGGAAGAGCCTTGGTGAATGGGGAATTACCGCCCCGCCAACCTTGGAATGGGGAGGTGATTCCGCCATCCACCAAGGCGCTGCCGGTCCGGGTACGGCGTCAACCAAGGCGTTAATAGCGCCATTGGTTAGCGCCGTACTCGGAATGAGGCCCATTGGCTTTAGCAGCACTAAACTCTGTGAAATGGTGGTTCCATTGCCGCGATGGGCAGGGTACTCCACACAAGGTGCATACTGTGTACAATTATGTACCTAGTAATGAGCAATGTTTGGAAATCAAGGCATTGCATTGAGTGCATACATTACAGTGGTTAAAACCATTAGCCTTGCATTTATATATGACCTGCTGTGGTTTTCTCCACAGTGGGGCATCCAGGTATCCTGGGGAAACGGCAGCTGACTATCTCACTTTTTCCCGCCCAGTCAGGTAGATACCAAGAGACGGGTGAGTAGGACGCTTAAATATATTTCACTACTTTCGCATGTCTACCTTAAGGTAATTGACATTCTGTACAAATAGCTTCAATTTACATCATCTCCTCATTTCACAGGACACTTACACTTCTGCACACTACAGTGAAAGACAACAGGTCAGTCTACTAATGTGCTTGTAAACTTAATAATCAATAGACAATGGGCCTCAGTGCGAGGCTGCCACCGGTATTTTTTTTTTCGGCAACCAGAAATGGGCAATAACCGGGTCATTACAGCCTTGCCGGACCCGTATTTGGCCATTCCTGGGTGCCAGAAAAAATTCTTCTCCATTCCCATTTGAGCCCCATAGGGCTCAATGGGAATGGGGAAGCTGGATGCACCGGCACCGTTATAAACAGTGCCGGTGCATCCGACATGCTCTGCTCGCGGGTGCCGTTACGGCCACCAGGTCAGACCTGGCAGCCGCAATGGCACCCCTGAGCAGAACTCGTAGGTTGCTGGTCCGGGAACCACGGTACTGGCATGCTTACCGTAGTTCCCAGTCTGGCAACCTTATAATGAGGCCCAATGTCTATATTGTAAACAATCAAATTAAACCAATACACCTGCTGTCCTTCCAGGTGTACGGCTGAATCCTAACACTAAGGGCCTCATTTCGAGGTGGGCGCAAAGGGATACCGGGCAACGTTTAGGACATCGGTGCCGGTAATCCCTTTGCACCCTACTACGAGTTCCCTTAGCGGGTCCCATCCTTAACGCCTGCTTTTACCAGGCATTATGGATGAGACCCGCTAAGCGAAATCAGAGCCAATAACGGTACCGCAGTTTGCGTTACCGTTATTAGCGCCTTCCCCCTTACTATTGAGCCCTATGGGGGCTCAAATGGGAATGGGGAATGGCTTTTTCAATGTGGACTTACTGGTCCCGCAAAGGTCGGAATAGACCAGTAAGTCCCCATTGAACCAGGTCGGTATGGGATGTAGTCATGGCGCAAATAGCGCCATGATTACCTCTATACTCGGAATGAGGCCCTAAGTCTCAAAGCCCTGAAGATGGATATAATATCCGAAACATGTTGGCTATAGTTGTTGCTGATACAACATTTGAGCTTTTTGGATAATCTGAATTATGTGTAACTTGTATTCGATGAATGTTACATAGGTTGTATCAAAACAGAGTAATATGTTGACGCTTACAAAAACCAAAAGCGATTTTTGCTGAGAATTTAATTTGAGTTGATTTGTTACACAACACCTTTTGATTTGCATAAGATTTTATTTAAAGAATATTGCTAATCTTTGTTAATTTACTTTTGAATTACATACCTGGTATTACTGGGTGATGTTTACGGTTGGTGGGTGATCCACTCTGACAACATAAAAATGTAAAATGTATTCAAATTTTTGATGAAAATTGATTCTATTGACTCTCTTGTTAAAAATTATTGTATGCTTGTTTTCACGAAAAATTAACCTTTTGGACGTAAGGAGTTGAGTTAGACTAGTAGCTCGCACCTGCACCCAATGAAACCTCAATGGACTGAAGTCCCTTAAGAGTGCAAATAGGGTTTCCTGTTGGCACAACAGGGCTTGTTTGTTTGATTTATGGTTCTGTAGTCTCTGACGGCCTAGAGACTATACCTTGTTCCACCTGAAATTAACACTGTGTCAATAAGCCCAGAGACGGCAGGACAATACTGCCCCAGGTAATGCCCCCGGGGCCCATAGTTACAAGCATCGGGGGCATTACCATGGGAGGTATTTTCCGCCAACTTGCGGCTTATTGCCATTAGTACCACAGACCGTTAGACCGGGGTACTGATAGCATTTTTTTCTGTTCTGAAAAACTGCTGCGTTTCGGAGCAAAAATAAATAAATAAATAAAATGGCCGCCGGGAAAGGGAAAACAGAGTCCGTTTTTCCTTTCCATGGCGGCCATCAGGAGCGGATGCACTGGGAACAGCGCGATTGCTCCTGAGAAAAGAAGAATAAAGAAGGTAAGTGGGGTCGGGAGGGTGGGGAGCGGAGGGAATATTTTGCAGGGGAGGGGGGAGGAGGAAAGAAAAAACATACCTGAGTCCCTGGTGGGGGATGAAGCCAGCCTCTAGCCGTAGAGTGGCTCAGAGGAGGGTTTGCCCTGTTTCGAGCCTCCTAATTGTCTAAAGGGCTGCCACGCCCCCGCCGGGAACAAACGCAAGCACGTTCGTGCGTCCACGGGATTGCACCGTGGTATGGCTCGGAAACGAGCCATTCACGTTAGGTGTATCCCATGGATGCACGTACGTCGGGTACTAATGAACCCCCATAAATCGAACCTACCTATTACCATTAGGTTATCATAAAATAAAAGTGAATTTGCAACAGAATATGAGTAGTGCCCCTACTCCCCTCAGTGTAATCCACTGTGTGACCTGTACCAGTTCTGCCAGACCTGCATCAAAGGCACACTGCAGAAAGACGCAAGGTGAGATAATTAATTTACATGAATTTGCCCTCCGCATTTGAAGTAAAGCATCTGTTGCTTCCTCAATCAAAAAAAATATATATATTTGGAAGGATAGCTCAGGGGCAACACACTTGCTTTGGGAACAAGAGGATGTAGTGCAACATGGGTTCAGTTCCTGTTCCAGTGCCTAAAAGCTGGAGGAGGCTGACATTAAGCAAGATATACAGGATCAAAGAAAATATTAAATGGGCCTTTTCTAGGGGTGAATTGAAGGAGCTCCTGCTTTTGTCTATGTTTTAAAATAGAAAAACTGTGCCATTACTGTGACCTCCAACACACCCTTCCCCTCTTTCACCCATCTAACAAAAACACCTGCATGTTACTCACAAATAAGCAAAACAGAAAGTTGATGACTGGAATGTTTCAAACCATTCAAAAACCCTGGCACAGCTTTGGGCAACCCTCCAGAGCATCGTTTTTCAGCCTGGCATGCACCTAAAGAAGGGGAAAGGCAATATGCAAATTATGCATGGGCCATCCCAAAAGGGGCAGACCAGCCTGAACTGTTAGGTCACATGCCCACTGCACGATACACAGCATCCCCAAACAAGTTACAGCGTCATTGGGCACCATGAGTTAGGAGTTGACTAGGTCTCTATTCCCAGCAGGCTTTTATAGGGATGATATATATCGTGTAGATGTTGCCACAGTTTAAAATGAGAAAAACCTGCAATTTATGTGACGTGCAACACATCCTCCAACACGTACCCTCTGTCTCAAGAAATGTGGGTTAATTACCAAATAAGCAAAACAGAAAGGTGATAGCTGGAAGGTTTCAAATCATTGATAACCACAGGCAAAGCTGGGGGCAACCCTACAGACCATTGTTTTTCAGCCTGACAAGCCACCATCGGAGGGGAAAGATCAATTGCAAATCAGGATTGTTCCCACTCCAAAAGGGGCAGTCCAGCCCGAACATCTAGGTCACATCCCTTCTGCACGAGACAACTAGCATCCCCAGACCAGTATCAGCCTCAGTGGGTGTCATTTGTGAGGAGTAGCCTAGGTCTGTAGGCACTGCAGGCTTTTCTAGGGGCAATGTCATGGAGCTACTGCTGCTGTTTACATTTTAAAATTGAAAAAAAACCTGCAATTACTTTTACCTGCAATGCACCCTTCCCCTCGACATCCCATCTAACAAAAGAAAACGGTGGGGTTCTTACCAAATAAGCAAAACAGAAAGGTCATGGCTGGAAAGTTTGAAATCATTCATAATCAGTGGCACAGTTCTAGGCAACCCTGTTCTGGGCAACCATTGTTTTTCCGGTTGGACTTGTGTTGGTCAGTTGTTCTTTGCAGTCTGTGGCCAAACACTTGGGCACCACTCTCGAAAACCTCCAAAGTGACTACATGGAACAATGGTGTCCGCATAAGATAAAAATCCTGGATCTGTTTAAATGATACAAAAAATGCATACCCGCAGCCTCACAGACTAAGACCGATTCGACCCGGAAGGGAGAACGGAGGGAGGGAAGGGGGGATAGAGAATGGGAATGTTCCAGTGATATGTTGTAAAACTAATAAAAATATGTTTTTTAAAAAATGTTACTAGGGGCCTTCAGAGAAGGACCAGTGAAACAGAACCACAATGTCACTTGTACTTGTAGAAGTTCTTGCTGCTCGACAGTGTAGTTTTGGTTTCAGGGTGCTTTGCAATTTCTGAGACAGAGTTCAAGACAGAAAGTAGCTGTGGGTATCAGGCTGCAGGCAATTTGGCGGGTGCGGCTGGATGGACGGTTGCAGGCTGGCCTACATGGCAGCTCTGGGTCAGTAATAGTTTTCTCAGTGCTGGTTGGCGGGCCTGAAGCACTGGTAGAGGTGTCATGGATGGTGTTGGTGACTGTGGGATGACAACAGTCAGTAGTGCAGTTGGTTGTAGCTCGAGGGGCTCGACTGGCTCGAAAATGTCATTTAAGGCAGATGCAACTTGATGCTTGTCGATGCACTCCTCCTAGCTTCATCATTGTGCTTTTGTCGTCCTTTAAGGCAGATGGGCCAAAACTGAGGAGAGTGTTGCAGGCAACAGCCTTGTCCTTGGTTTGGTTCAAAGACTCTATTGCACTTTCTACCAAGGAAGCTTTGTTGCAGAGGCTAGCAGGGCACTCTGTGTGCTGGCTGGGTACCAGTTTTGGAGCTGCTGGAGGTTCCTCTGGATTCAGCAACTCCCTCTGTTCCCTGGGAGATATTTAGGCAATGGATCTTGCTTTCCTCTTTGGAAATCCATCCTTCCTTCACTGGCGGAAGCTGTAAGGCAGACTGTACTTTAAGCGAGGGTCTAAATTAGTTATTCTTGTTTCTCCTTGCAGTCTTCAAATGATCTGCCCAAAAGAGGGGATAAACCCTGTTTTAAAGACAAATGGGCCACAGTGATTGGTGTATGCTAAGCCTACCTTAATGAACCAATCCTGGATGCCCACCCTTAATCTCCTATATGCATGAGTGCTTTGCAACAGAACAGGTAAAGTGGTGAAAACATGTAAAAATAAGTCCCACCCATCTTCCTGTCTGTTGTGGATCAAAGGGTCTTGCTGGTTAATTGAGCTCTCTGGGGTTCCTGATTAAAGCGGCTGTTCTACCTTGAAGCTGCTGCGAGAACAGACTTTCTGTCTCCATCAATCCACATACTCATACCTTCTGAAAAAGGTCCCCCTGCAGAGGTTGCCTACTGTAAACACATAGTCCCAGACATAAGAGGTCACTACCCTTGATACTGAGAGGCTGGAGCTGGCTTCAGGTTGACAAAGTGCATATCCAAGTATGTTTCGGCGTTCTGTCTCTTTTGTTTTAGCCTCTGCTGCCAGGCCCCATGTGGGACTGTTTGAAGTATACCCTTTTAGTATGTTAATTATTTTAATTTCTGCCATCATCTGCAGAGGGTAAACAATTGGAAAGGGCGGATCCATGGAGCCTTTTTTAGTTAATTATGCGGCCCATGGCAGGAGAAAGGTTTTGCCCTCCCTCTTCTGAGATGCCTTGATGTACTCTTGGCTGTTACATTCCAACTAAATATGACAGGGCGGACGGTGCCTGTAGGCTGTGTCCACCCAGAGTACACAGGTCTATGTGTATTTTGTGCGGTCAGCATAGGAAAATGTGTGCAGATTAGTCCCACACATTTGCCGGAGGTTGATCTACCATCATTCAATTTCATTTAAAATTTCAAAAAGCCTAGGTGAGCGCACACCCACCGCCCGGATGGTCGAATTCCTCACAACTCCACTGCCCCAGCAAATGCTACACAGCTGGACCTATTGGGGCCTTGCAAATACTTTACTACTTAACTCTCCCTTTTTTGTAGAGAATTCTCAGAAGCTATCTGTATGCAATGGTTCATTTTTGGAAGCATTTTTAACGTTGGTAATGAGAACTGCAATAGGGGCATACTTACTCTGAAAGCACACACACGGCACCAGTTTAATATCACACCCACGCCTTCTTTCAGGACAATTAAATATGCCACACACAACTACTGTTTTAAAATAGCTCCTTCATCATCAGTCCCAAAAAAATGCATTCTTTTAGTAAAATGTCATATTTTGTTCCCATCATATCTGAAACATCAAACATCAAGGACATCATTTGGGTGTCTCCCTTGCTACCCATGTGGTCTCCCTTTCTACCCCTAAAAAACAATTAAAAAAATATATGTATTTAATTATTGTTTTGTTTAAATGGAAGCTCCTCGGCTGTGGCCAGTTCCATGTGGCATTGTTTCTGGGGCGGCTGGCTTTCTTCTTCAGGCCTTCAAGGGGTTCCACAGGTGTAAAACTTTGAGCACTGACCCGAAATAACAAAGAATAGGAATAACAAATAATTTGTCTTTCTGGAATTCTATACAATAATTGCTAGATTCATTCGATGTTTATCAGAGGTACACTTTAGGGATGAATCATTCAATTAGTCGGTTCTTAAACACCTCGAATTCACAATGCAGACACGAACGTTGCAGGAACACTTGTAGCATATTTTGTTCTGCCCTTGTCTCTGTTACGATCATTACAAGACATTCCATCTCGGCGTCTTCGATCACTAGACAAAATCCTTCTGCCTAGAAGCTTGTGTACAGGGGAGAAATGGTATAGCACATGAAGTGTCCATTGATTTAATTATGCCATTGTGCCACAATTAATCCTCTGTTTTAATGTGTCTATCTTTCCTATCTCCCTGGCATGCTGATCGGGATGTTTGTTTGCATGTTGAGGTAATGCGTGTGCAGAGTATGGGATGCTGTATGAGTGTGCTGCATTCCCTATGCATTTTGCCAACCTCTGAAGCATGAAAAGTAGATCCACACAGGCTTGACATGTGGCCAACTTTGCACCAGACCAGCAGATGAACTGGCCTGCTGTTAAATCTGTTACGAGTTTAATGGTATCCACTACAGAGTTTAATTTGCTTTCTGACATGGAGAGGATTCAGACATGTAATTGCTCATTTGACTATAGCCGGTAAAATAGCTACGCTGGTAAGATAGCTCAGTGGGTTGAGCACTCGCTGCTGCGATGTGTGTGTGTGATCTGCAGGTTGCAGGTCTGAATCCTGGCAAGGTCAACTCAGCCTTTCATCCTTCCTAGGTTGATAAATGAGTACCAACACACATTTCGTGATATTGTATGTATGTGTGATCTATATAAAGCACTTAAGCCTAAGTGCTATATAATAACACATCATTATCATTTGACCTTGGACGTCTGCATGTATTCACAGTAATTTGGTATTATGGGACTAAACACACTAATATTGACACTACATATGGTCATCCCTTCTTGTATGAAATGCATATCACATTACAGTGATATAGTAACCATATTTTTCGTAGTGTACTTAGGAACAATGTTATGTGATGCCACTTCCTGTTTTGTTAAGGGGTGAAAGGTTGTGTTCCATCGATGCCTGTGATATCACTTTGGGGTTGGGCCAAATGACATCACTTCCTGTGATGTCATGTGAGGTCAAGGGTCGTGTGATGTCACTTCCGCTACCCCTGGTATTTTGGTGAAATAACATCCTTGTGAAACATGCCTATTCAAATGATGAATAAGAAACAGGGTTCCTCACATGTTATCTTTTGCTGTGAGTAGTTTAAACCTTGAAGGCACAATTGCAAAACCCACAGCCCATTTTTTTACACCTCACTGAATTGCATTCTGTTATTTGTAGTCTTCCATTTAAGATTGAGAACGTAACACTACAATTGTACTTTCTTGTTCACCATATTTCTCTAAGGATTTACATAGTTGTGCAGACGATTTATTGAGATTTGTGAACTTTTCAAGTCATCTCTGTAAAATGGAGTGTTGCTGGAAGCCAAACAGTGGTGAGAAGGGGAAAGGTTGAGAGGACAATGGACCACGAAGATTGAATAAATCCAGGAATGTGAGAAGAGATGTTGCTGGCATGGAGACTGGAGAGGTCCATACCCTGTGCTGATTTCTTTATAATGTGAAGACTTGTGAAATTGCTTCCTCTCACTGCCTTTAAACCTCCCTGGTAAATGCGGTCTGCTCCAATCACATGACAAGGCAGTCCTGCAGTAGAGGCACTTGCTCTGCTCTCTGCCCTGTCCCGTGCGTGGGTACATTCTTTAGTAAGGCGCCTCGCCAATATGACCACATATGTAGACCATCAGAATAAAAGCAATCATGAAACTGCAGCAGAAACAACAGTTTACTTAATTTATCAAAACACAGGAACATTTTGGTTATACTGCTTTCCAAAGTCAGATGGCATTTTCAAAGCAAAGTCGCAAAACAACCGGCAGCAAGGAATACTTCTATGAACTAGAGTCGGTTAGATGCTTGCAGGAGCCTGAGTTGGAGACGGGTCTCACATCCTGGCTTCACTACTCAACCAAAGTCTGTGCTCTTTGGGTAATGATTTATCTCATTTTGCCTTACTTGCCAAAATTACAAGGGCCCGATTCATGGAATTTGTGCACGGTTCAAAGTGACTTTGCACTGCTGAAAAGTGACTTTGCACTGCCAACACAACCCCTGATTCATGGGACTGTGCAAAGTGTATTTTTGCAGTGCAAAGTCAGTGCAAAGTTACTTTGAACCATGCAAAGAAAGAAATCCATGAATCAGGTCCCAAGTCTCCACAAGTGAATTAGCTCACACTGTCCACTACTCCACAAGAGGCTCACTCATGATAATGAACCGTAAATCACATTAACAGTAATCATTCATACATTTGGAATCACAGGCTTAATTTTTCTTGGCCTACTCCAGGCCAATTCTTTTACTGTTACTGGCCGTGATCCCTACAGGTATCAAAGACTTGTTCGGAGACGTCATTTCCTTTGATGTTGATGATGTCCCCATATATGTACATTAGGGGCCCCACACATCTTAAAAAGATGTAATATCTTAAAAAGGTGTAATATTTCCTTCTTACATCAGCCATATGGGCTCCCCCCACCCCCTTCCTGGTGGCCTTCTAGAACGTACTCTACTTGTTTTGTGTCCTAGAACGATCTCTGAAAACCGAAAGTATGAGCTGCTCTTGTTGTGACGTAAAGCTGTGCACATCGTGTCAAGTGCGGATCTAGAAAATGGCTGCTCACACCGCTTGCCTGGCACCCCATGGCTTGAGAAGGACATTGCCCTCAATGTCCTTTTCACTGTTCCGTTCCAGCAAACTCCCGAATATAAGTTCCTTCACGTTTTTTTTCATTCCCACCAATTTCACCTCACATCCAACAAACTGTATTAAGACATGGGAAAATTTTAAAAAACACGGGGTCCTCCTCTCGTACAATGTTACAGGTTACAGCACAATCAAGAACGATGCAAACGAATGAGAACCCCTCTGTAGCCACGTGCCTCCTCCAAAGAACTGTTGAGCTACTAGTATATTTTCTGAAAGGTCATGTCCGGGCACTAATTCGACAGAGAAAGGGTGAAAGTAAATGTAAACGTGTTTTAACCCAATTCAATTGCGGTGGGAGGAGTTTTCGTTGCACTCATTTAATGTGTAACGTATAGTGCAGGGTTAGCCAAACGATTGCATCTGTTGACTACCATGGGTGGGAGATTAGAGCTGCATTGTGTTTCCAGTGGACAGGGAGGGCTTGGAAAATATGTTGCCAGCAATTGAGTGACGCGTGTTTACGTCTGCACAGAGACAATAGCGGTTGTTTTGTGCACGCGGAACGGGGCATTGTGTGGCACCGAGGCCGGCCCGCATTTACATTGGAGGAGGGAATGTCTGCGTGAAGTGCTGTGGATTCCAGTGCAGGCGGGTTAATGTGTGCGCGCAGTTCGTGCAGCGATCATTTCATTATGTTTAAATTAATCCACTCGTATTTAACAGATAAGGACAAACACATTAGAGCACTAAAAATCCTGTAAAATCACTGGCATTATTTTAAATACAGAGTCAAAAGAAAATGCAGAATGCTCAGCTTTGCTAACAACATAGCAATGCACACGTCACTGAATGGTTATTTATACACAACGGACAGTTATCTGAAAAGAGAATCATCTACGTAATAGTAGAACAAAGGATGTCTATCTAACAGTACGTTTTAAACTAGGATGAAGGTAAGCCAGAACAAAGCAAAGCAAGAGTAGAAATGTATGTCAAATACGCTGCAAACAGCATCCACGTAGGATACGATGTAAGGGCATGGTGGAGTCGCACCTGCCTGTGGACAAGCACTGTTAGAACATAATGAAGGGGCCTGGAGGCCACACATAATTAAGGGGAGGCATGTCTAGGAAGGATAGCTCAGGGGCAACATGCTCGCCTTGGAAACAAGGTTACATGGAGCAACACAGGTCCGATACCCGGGTCCAGTGATTAGAAACCTCTGGGTATCAAGCGCATTATAAATAACCAATTGTATCATATCATGGGATCGAGTCTGGACGCAGACTAATTCCCAATTGGTCAGGCCTTCCCCTAATACAGTTCTTTTGATATTCCATTGAGCAGGTGATCCACCCTAAGCAATGCAAAGTCCAGAGGAGTGCACGCAAACGACTGGAGGTAAACGGTCTGCTTAAAATATGAGCTTGGGCCTCCTTAAACCACCCCAGCACAAATATCTGCATTTCTCCAAATATTCTCTGGAAAAAAAAATAGAGGGGCTCGTTTTCTTGAGGGGGCATCACGTAAATGTTAGGCGTAAGCAGTGCAAAAGACATTTATGCTTTCCATTTACGTTATGCCCCATTTTCATCCATTTGTATACAGGGCTGCCATTTGGGGGTTGGGTAGCAGCTGCTACCACTGGCTCACCCTCTGCTACACCTAAACCTGTCCTTGCGACCACTGCGACACTGGACAAAGAGGCAGTGCCAAGAACTCAGATATCGGTGTTGCACCTAAAAGAGGCAGTTCTAAATGCAGCTACCTGGCATCTAGATCTCATTAGATGGAGAAATAACAGGGGTGCAGGAAAAACCCTGAAGCCACCATCACTAACAGGTTGGCAGTCCATTAGTGAAAAATGCCTGAATGGTTGGATTCAGAGGCAGGGCTGTCTGGCCAGCTCACACCCAGTACTGTAGCAATAGGAAGGGTTTTGGGGCTAGGTCTAGCTAGCTGGGATTGGGTAACTGCAGTCTGCAGTACTCAGTGACACCACAGCATAAACACAAATCTCATCAGTTTTTCTCGTAGTCTGCTTTGCACATCCAGTGAGTCACTGGGCCTCTGATGAGAGAGGTGTGCCTCAGTGGCTTCTGCCTCCAATCCTGCCTTTCTTAAAGTTCAGAGATACAGGCCCTCATTACGAGGTGGGCGGAATGGTTTTACTGGCACAGGTAATGGTGCCGGTGCTGGTAAACCCATTCTGCCCTATTACGAGGTCTCCTCGTGAGACCCGCAATGGGCACATGGTAAAACCAGGCATCCTTACCGGGTCCTGCGAGGAGACCAGGGAGCTAACAACGGGCCCGTTATGAATGGGCCCGTTGTTAGCTCCTTCCCCATTCCCATTGAGCCCTATGGGGCTCGAATGGGAATAGGGATTGACTGGGTCCGGGTTCCTCAGACGAGGAATTACTGGGTCCGCCAAGGTTGGCATGGCCCGGTAAATCCTCATTTGAGGAACCCAGGCCCGGTATGCGGTAAGGAGGCAACCATGCCGCTAAATGCGGCATGGTTACCTCCAACCTCGTAATGAGGGCCACATTCTTTTACAAATATCAGGCACCAGCATGGAGGCCCCTATGGCACAGAGTTATGCCAATGCTTATATGTTTTTTTGGAAACAGAACACGTACTAAATTCACCACGATGGCTACACCACCTATCCATCTTTGTCCAGTACATCGATGATGTGTTTGGTATATGGACAGGTCCAACGAAGGAGTTAGAAGCATTTTTCAAAATGATGAATGGTATGCATCCCCGGATTCAGTTCACTACACAAACTAGTGACACCACGATGAACTTCTTGGATGTGGAAATTTGCCATCAAGATGACTCCATCAATGCAATAATCTTTACAACACCAACAGATAGGAACAGTTGACTATTGGTCACCAGCTTCCACAGTAAGCACACAATTGACAGTGTGCCGCCCCTGAGCCAGTTCCTGAGGCACAGACAAAACATCTCTGACATAGAAGAATACAAGAGACAAGCAACAACACTTGAAATAAATTTTGTAAAGAGGGAATACAATCCGACCTCTATTTCTAACATTGCAAAGAAGGTTGTAGATGTGCATAAATATACCTACTCACACCGACACCACCAATACGAGGAGAACAGTTGGTATACGTGACAACACATTCACTACAGAGCAATAAGGTCAATAAAATCGTCAAACAGAACTGGTCTATGCTCCAAATGGATCCCCAGCTCCAGAGCTACTCAGGGCTAAAACGTCCAAAGCTATATACAAAGGCACACAACCATGCCATAACTGCCAACACTGAAGTATTTTCATTACGGGCAGCAGGACCACACACCCACATTCAGGGACCGCGATTCATCTTAGACACTCATGCACATGTGATGCCACCAACGTAGTATAATCACTCAAGTGTCCATGTGGGCCATACTATGTGGGCATAACAATGCGCAAAGTTAAACTCAGGTGGACAGAACACAAGTCAAGCATTCGAACAAGGAATCTAAAATCTGTTGCCGCACTTTTCGTTGAGGCTAGACATACGATAGCACAATTGAAATGAGTTATACTGGAACAGGTCAAATTGGGAAACAAAGGTGGCGACCTACATAAAAGGCTATTGCAGATGGAGATAGCCTGGATAAACCTACTCAATTCATTGAGACCACATGGAATGAATTGCAAATTTGACTTGATGTGTTCTGTTTGAAATATGCATGGTTTATCAATGTGAGAATAACAAGTGATTCAAGATAATAATGGCATAAGAATGTGAATGGAAATAACCATTCTGCGAGGGAGGAGGGAATTGCCATCAGAATTTACCACCATGGTGGGCATACTGACATGTTCTCCCCTTGAAAACACCAGAATGTAAGCCGGCGACTGGGGCCATACAGCAAGTGCCGGACAGTCTCTGATTTGCAAATTTAGAATACACATGGGCTGGTCAACCTCCTAAGGAATGACAGTCACCCTACACTGTTGACACTTGTCACTGGAGGTATATTGAGACACACCACACGTACAAATCTAGTCTTTTGACCCCACTAGGTGGGGTCAAAATAAGCAAAATAAGCAAATGAGCAAAACAGAAAGTCGAGACATCTGCTATCGAGGCACTAATATAACGCTGTGCCCTGACTGAACTGGGTCCCACACACCTAACGGGTGTAGTCTGGGGCCTCTAAACCGGCACATATATATACATGCGGTTGCCAAGGCAACGGAGATCAAGAAGTATCGACCCTAATAAGCCGCACTGCCACCAAGGTTAGAGACAGCAGGTTATAGCTTTGCTTTAGTTCATACTTTTAATGTAAATTTATCCCCTGTTACCCCTAGATTTCGGAGGTCGGATATTACCACAATTGTCCCACAGTAATATGGCTGACTCTGCTGCCGTTGTACCAATGTGCATGTGCACAGATACCATGGCAATGTTAAAATACATTGAGAACTTGAGCCGCGCTGTCGGTAGACAGACTGCTCGGCGTTTAAGATCAAGGACAAGATAAAACCAGCTTTTGCAATGCCAAGGGATTGATGGTTAATTTGGACATCGCTAGCACGCCTGCTATCCAAGCAATAGACCGTTAGCACGGGCTGTTTGCATTCCTTTCATTAACCACAGTCATGCACCCTTGCTTTAAGGGTGACTACCTGTTTTTATGGCTACATTTATATCTCCGCTACAGTTAGCCAACATATTGGGCCTCATTCCGAGTATGGCGGTAAGGGATAGCGGCCACCGGTAACGAGACCGGTGGCGGTAATCCCTTACCGCCATACTCCGAGTTCCCTCTGCGCCCTCGCCCTTAACGCCTGCTTTGAGCAGGTGTTAAAGCCCTATGGGGGCTCATTTGGGAATGGGGAACAGCCTTGGTGAATGGGGAATTACCGCCCTGCCAACCTTGGAATGGGGAGATGATTCCGCCATCCACCAAGGCGCTGCCGGTCCGTGTACGGCGTCAACCAAGGCGTTAATAGCGCCATTGGTTAGCGCCGTACTCGGAATGAGGCCCATTGGCTTTAGCAGCACTAAACTCTGTGAAATGGTGGTTCCATTGCCGCGATGGGCGGGGTACTCCACACAAGGTGCATACTGTGTACAATTATGTACCTAGTGATGAGCAATGTTTGGAAATCAAGGCATTGCATTGTGTGCATACATTACAGTGGTTAAAACCATTAGTCTTGCATTTATATATGACCTGCTGTGGGTTTCTCCACAGTGGGGCATCCAGGTATCCTGGGGAAACGGCAGCTGACTATCTCACTTTTTCCCGCCCAGTCAGGTAGATACCAAGAGACGGGTGAGTAGGACGCTTAAATATATTTCACTACTTTCGCATGTCTACCTTAAGGTAATTGACATTCTGTACAAATAGCTTCAATTTACATCATCTCCTCATTTCACAGGACACTTACACTTCTGCACACTACAGTGAAAGACAACAGGTCAGTCTACTAATGTGCTTGTAAACTTAATAATCAATAGACAATGGGCCTCAGTGCGAGGCTGCCACCGGTATTTTTTTTTTCCGGCAACCAGAAATGGGCAATAACCGGGTCATTACGGCCTTGCCGGACCCGGTATTTGGCCATTCCTGGGTGCCAGAAAAAATTCTTCTCCAATCCCATTGAGCCCTATGGGGCTCAATGGGAATGGGGAAGCTGGATGCACCGGCACCGTTATAAACAGTGCTGGTGCATCCGACATGCTCTGCTCGCGGGTGCCGTTACGGCCACCAGGTCAGACCTGGCAGCCGCAATGGCACCCCTGAGCAGAACTCGTAGGTTGCTGGTCCGGGAACCACGGTACTGGCATGCTTACCGTATTTCCCAGTCTGGCAACCTTATAATGAGGCCCAATGTCTATATTGTAAACAATCAAATTAAACCAATACACCTGCTGTCCTTCCAGGTGTACGGCTGAATCCTAACACTAAGGGCCTCATTCCGAGGTGGGCGCAAAGGGATACCGGACACCGTTAAGGACATCGGTGCCGGTAATCCCTTTGCACCCTACTACGAGTTCCCTTAGCGGGTCCCATCCTTAACGCCTGCTTTTACCAGGCGTTATGGATGGGACCCGCTAAGCGAAATCAGAACCAATAACAGTACCGCAGTTTGCGTTACCGTTATTAGCGCCTTCCCCCTTACTATTGAGCCCTATGGGGGCTCAAATGGGAATGGGGAATGGCTTTTTCAATGTGGACTTACTGGTCCCGCAAAGGTCGGAATAGACCAGTAAGTCCCCATTGAACCAGGTCGGTATGGGATGTAGTCATGGCGCAAATAGCGCCATGATTACCTCCATACTCGGAATGAGGCCCTAAGACTCAAAGCCCTGAAGATGGATATAATATCCGAAACATGTTGGCTATAGTTGTTGCTGATACAACATTTGAGCTTTTTGGATAATCTGAATTATGTGTAACTTGTATTCGATGAATGTTACATAGGTTGTATCAAAACAGAGTAATATGTTGACGCTTACAAAAACCAAAAGCGATTTTTGCTGAGAATTTAATTTGAGTTGATTTGTTACACAACACCTTTTGATTTGCATAAGATTTTATTTAAAGAATATTGCTAATCTTTGTTAATTTACTTTTGAATTACATACCTGGTATTACTGGGTGATGTTTACGGTTGGTGGGTGATCCACTCTGACAACATAAAAATGTAAAATGTATTCAAATTTTTGATGAAAGTTGATTCTATTGACTCTCTTGTTAAAAATTATTGGATGCTTGTTTTCACGAAAAATTAACCTTTTGGACGTAAGGAGTTGAGTTAGACTAGTAGCTCGCACCTGCACCCAATGAAACCTCAATGGACTGAAGTCCCTTAAGAGTGCAAATAGGGTTTCCTGTTGGCACAACAGGGCTTGTTTGTTTGATTTATGGTTCTGTAGTCTCTGACGGCCTAGAGACTATACCTTGTTCCACCTGAAATTAACACTGTGTCAATAAGCCCAGAGACGGCAGGCCAATACTGTCCCAGGTAATGCCCCCGGGGCCCATAGTTACAAGCATCGGGGGCATTACCATGGGAGGTATTTTCCGCCAACTTGCGGCTTATTGCCATTAGTACCACAGACCGTTAGACCGGGGTACTGATAGCATTTTTTTCTGTTCTGAAAAGCTGCTGCGTTTCGGAGCAAAAATAAATAAATAAATAAAATGGCCGCCGGGAAAGGGAAAACAGAGTCCGTTTTTCCTTTCCATGGCGGCCATCAGGAGCGGATGCACTGGGAACAGCGCGATTGCTCCTGAGAAAAGAAGAATAAAGAAGGTAAGTGGGGTCGGGAGGGTGGGGAGGGGAGGGAATAGTTTGCAGGGGAGGGGGGAGGAGGAAAGAAAAAACATACCTGAGTCCCTGGTGTGGGATGAAGCCAGCCTCTAGCCGTAGAGTGGCTCAGAGGAGGGTTTGCCCTGTTTCGAGCCTCCTAATTGTCTAAAGGGCTGCCACGCCCCCGCCGGGAACAAACGCAAGCAAGTTCGTGCGTCCACGGGATTACACTGTGGTATGGCTCAGAAACGAGCCATTCAAGTTAGGTGTATCCCATGGATGCACGTACGTCGGGTACTAATGAACCCCCATAAATCTAACCTACCTATTACCATTAGGTTATCATAAAATTAAAGTGAATTTGCAACAGAATATGAGTAGTGCCCCTACTCCCCTCAGTGTAATCCACTGTGTGACCTGTACCAGTTCTGCCAGACCTGCATCAAAGGCACACTGCAGAAAGACGCAAGGTGAGATAATGAATTTACATGAATTTGCCCTCCGCATTTGAAGTAAAGCATCTGTTGCTTCCTCAATCAAAAAAAATATATATATTTGGAAGGATAGCTCAGGGGCAACACACTTGCTTTGGGAACAAGAGGATGTAGTGCAACATGGGTTCATTTCCTGTTCCAGTGCTTAAAAGCTGGAGGAGGCTGACATTAAGCAAGATATACAGGATCAAAGAAAATATTAAATGGGCCTTTTCTAGGGGTGAATTGAAGGAGCTCCTGCTTTTGTCTATGTTTTAAAATAGAAAAACTGTGCCATTACTGTGACCTCCAACACACCCTTCCCCTCTTTCACCCATCTAACAAAAAAACCTGCATGTTACTCACAAATAAGCAAAACAGAAAGTTGATGACTGGAATGTTTCAAACCATTCAAAAACCCTGGCACAGCTTTGGGCAACCCTCCAGAGCATCGTTGTTCAGCCTGGCATGCACCTAAAGAAGGGGAAAGACAATATGCAAATTATGCATGGGCCATCCCAAAAGGGGCAGACCAGCCTGAACTGTTAGGTCACATGCCCACTGCACGATACACAGCATCCCCAAACAAGTTACAGTGTCATTGGGCACCATGAGTTAGGAGTTGACTAGGTCTCTATTCCCAGCAGGCTTTTATAGGGATGATATATATCGTCTAGATGTTGCCACAGTTTAAAATGAGAAAAACCTGCAATTTATGTGACGTGCAACACATCCTCCAACATGTACCCTCCGTCTCAAGAAATGTGGGTTAATTACCAAATAAGCAAAACAGAAAGGTGATAGCTGGAAGGTTTCAAATCATTGATAACCACTGGCAAAGCTGGGGGCAACCCTACAGACCATTGTTTTTCAGCCTGACAAGCCACCATCGGAGGGGAAAGATCAATTGCAAATCAGGATTGTTCCCACTCCAAAAGGAGCAGTCCAGCCCGAACGTCTAGGTCACATCCCTTCTGCACGAGACCACTAGCCTCCCCAGACCAGTATCAGCCTCAGTGGGCATCATCAGTGAGGAGTAGCCTAGGTCTGTAGGCACTGCAGGCTTTTCTAGGGGCAATGTCATGGAGCTGCTGCTGCTGTTTACATTTTAAAATTGAAAAAAAACTGCAATTACTTTTACCTGCAACGCACCCTTCCCCTCGACCTCCCATCTAACAAAAGAAAATGGTGGGGTTCTTACCAAATAAGCAAAACAGAAAGGTCATGGCTGGAAAGTTTGAAATCATTCATAATCAGTGGCACAGTTCTGGGCAACCCTGCAGACCATTGTTTTTCCGGTTGGACTTGTGTTGGTCAGTTGTTCTTTGCAGTCTGTGGCCAAACACTTGGCAGGCACTGGATGTCTGCGCTTTGGGGTTTAGGCCTCTTCGAGATGCCCTGTCTGTTTACAGTTTGGCCCGATTGATGTAGAATAGTCGAGGTTGTTTTGTTAGATGTCTGCTTACATTCATGGCAATTTGGGAATATCGGCCTATATACACTGATAATAACGCTACATATGTTGAACTATTCTTGTATGAAATGTATATCATATTAGAGTGATATTGTACCATATTTTTCTCAGTGTACTGAGTCACAATGCTATGTGATGCCACTTGCTGTTTTGCCAAGGGGTGAAAGCTTGAGTGCCCTAACTTCATGTGATGTCACTTAGGCAAATGAGGGGGGCGGGGTGGTCAAATGGCATCCCTTCCTGTGATGTCATCAGAGGTCAAGGGTCATGTAATGTCACTTCTGCTGCCCATGGCATTTTGATGAAATGACCTCCCTGTTGTATGATGGAGATTAGGGTCGGAATGCAACTGGAATTTCCACCACCTCCTTTCCTCTACGGCATACAAATGCCCCAGCATTTGTGCTGGCATGCATTTTCATGCTGGCACAAATGTTGGGGATCCCGATGGAACCCGTCAGCT
Organism: Ambystoma mexicanum; assembly: GCF_040938575.1. NCBI lineage: Eukaryota > Metazoa > Chordata > Amphibia > Caudata > Ambystomatidae > Ambystoma > Ambystoma mexicanum. Next base: position 1,019,158,952 of record NC_090935.1, on the reverse strand, counting down.
TTAGGAACCAGAACCAACGTTAATGGAAGGCATACAAGCCTTGTTTGAGGATGTTACACTTTCCATTATTGTTGCACATAATTTTCTTTCATTTGTATGATGGAAAGGAGGGGGAAACGTTACTCGTGTTTCCGCCGTCTTCCTTCTTCTCCACAATGGGAATGCCCCAGCGTTTGTGCCAGAATGCATTTTCATGACGTTTCAAATGCTGGGGATACCTATGGAACCCGCCGGCTTTCTGCATCACCATAAAGCAGGCAGACTCCATAGTGATCCATTGTACGCAGGCGGTGTTTACTCATTTTGCATGGGGGAGTGCAAAAGTGTAAAGCAAAAGGTGGTGTGCATGCTTGTATGCTGCTTTTTGCCCTGCATCTTTGCACTCAGCAATGCAAATTGTGAAAGTTTAGTGGCAGGGACCTGTGCATGGTAAGTGCTTGCGTAGAGGTCCCTGCCACCGATTTACATGGAGACTCGAAAATTGTCATTTTATAATGTGCCGGATCATAAAGGTGAAGCATAGATGTATTTATGCTTCATTTGTGCACTCCAGCACATTTTGAGGCAAAGGAAGGCATCTACACCTTGCTTTCCTCCTCCGTCTCCAAAGAGCACTCGGTTTTACATCTGAATGTTATTTTTTATGACATTTTCATGCAGGCGTAAAACAAATGGCTTCCAATGGGCTGCGACTCTCATTAGTTGCTGCATATGAGAGGCGGTTTCCATTGCAAAATGCTGCTTGCCAAGCCCATCTGTGGGCAGTGTTTTATTTCCCCCAAAGCAGGTAGTAAAAACAAAGAGTAAAGGTGATTTCACCTTCATTTACTCTTTACTTTAACACTTGTCATTGAGGGTGTTTATAATTGCATTCAGAGGACAAACACGTAAGTGTAAGCGTTAGGCCCCTGTATGCTCAGCGTCTTTAGAAAATGACCCCCATTGTATTTTATGCAGGTGGATATTTGGCTGATTCAAGGAATATAAACTGTCATTATATTATATTGCAGCAGTCGCCACACTATAGTTAAGGTGTGTGGGCCTCATTACGACCCAGGCGGTAAGTTACCGCCAGGGTCTATTAAACTATGTTTACGCCATGGTGGTTGGCGGACTTACCGCCCCATTCCGAGGTGAGTGGGGCGGTAAGTCCCCATTAACCCATTTACCCTTCCCATTCCCATTTTTGCCCCATTAGGGCATAATGGGAATGGGGAAGGCGTTAATTACACCATCGTAAATTACGGTGGCGTAATTAACAACAAGGTCCCTTAGCGCCATGGATTTTAACACCTGCTAAAAGCAGGTGTTAAAACCTCCATGGCGCTAAGGGACCTCGGAATCAGGCGCTAAGGGTAGGCGCTGTTTACGCCACCGTAAACCCCTTACCGCCTGGGTCCTAATGAGGCCCTGTGACATGAGCCTTAGGAAATCTCAAAAATCTATTGCTAATAACATTTGACTTTCATGATGGATTTGGCTGATATTTTCCAAATGGAAAGGTTTGTCACGGCCCCCCAGTCTGGGCATCATGGAAAAGAGTTGTTAAAAAATGAAAAGGTTATTGAGAAAGCAAAATAAACCTCTGTTTTTGTTCTACACCCATGCATTTTGCCGTAGAGAAAAAGTCAAAATTGTATAAAGCTTATGGGCAAAAGACGCCAGCGGGAATTGGACCAAATAAGAAACAACTTATGTACAAGGCGTTGACTTTGTTTCAGGGACAGGTTTGGGGTTATTCCATCAAGTCGTTTTTTCAAAATTTGATGTGGATAGGGTTGACCCTTCACCCAAAAATATAGCTATATGTCCCATGTTGCTTAGCAGCAGAGAGGCTTTTCAGAAATGAAACGCTGCCATTTCTTTTTTGATCGATACGAGAAATTACCACAGTAATATCAGGTGAATGTGAAAACGAAAAGTGAAAAAAAAGGTATTTGAAGGAGGAACAAGGTTGACATTGCATCAGGCTAGAGGTGGGGATGTGTAACAGGATACCATGGAGAATTGAGGGTGGTCTAGGAGCCAGTTACAATTCAAACTTTTTTGGATTATTGAGGGAATACTGGGGGAATCTTGTGAGATTCCCGGGGTAATAACGTAAAATCTGCTTAGAAAAGAAAATGCATCAGATGAACAAAAGAGTGAAAGGGGGTATTGAGAGATTGTTAAAATATATTTCACATAATGCCGCCTGATAACGAACATTGGCCTAGGCACATTCGCATCGCACTGAAAATCACATTTGAATGAACCTGAATAAGCCTGACTATGCCGCCATTTTAAAATCCTCCGCCATTTTGATTAACTCCTGTTTCTGTCTCATGTTAAACTTTGTGTTTTCGGCTCCAGCAGAGAAAATTAACATTGTGCTGTGTCAACGGAGATAAACATGTTGAGGCTGCTAAAAGTGGATTGTTTGTCCTGCACTAAGAAACCTTGAAGTAAAACTAGAGTTGAATTGAACAGTAATTTAGATGTTGTCGGTATCAATAGCATCATCCTCGTTCAAACAGTGAACAGAATGTTGAATAACTAAAACTTTGTACCTTTGCAGAAATATTTGTGATCATTCCTTGAAACTTGACTAACTTTGAGCTCGAGAACAAATGAAAAACCAACATGACCGAGTAAAGCAAAGATTGTTACCATTGTGTTTTATGTATAGAAAAATATGTATAGTGTTTGAAGAAAACATTTTTTGTTTGTTTGTTTGTTTATTTATTTATATTGCGCACCAGACCCAAGGGTATTCATGCGCAGAAGAAGGAAAAGAGGATTGTTCAGCTTCAGTTACATTGCTGTGCATTATAATACAAAATATGGGTGAACATTGCAAGCTATATCGCATAGATAAACAAATATTAAAGCATAGTGCAACAGTTATATACAATATATTCAATTATACACAATAGTGGGCAATGTGATGGAGAGTTAAATATCATGCTCTTTGATCCATTGGATGAGGTTAGATCTGAAGCGAAGGAAAGGCATGTCTTCTCTTAAGGAAGGTGCGAGTGAGTTCCAGTTTTGTGCAGCTTTGACCGGGAAGCTGCTACCGCCAGACTTCATCCGTTTGTATTTAGGTACTTGAAGTAGGTTAGTGTTAGCTATTCTGGAGGGGCGGTTGGAAGATTGTCTCCGGAATCTGGAGGTCATGTATTGAGGGGCCATATGTAGGCATTTATGAGTAAGGGAGTCTGATTTGAGGAGAATTTTGTCTTTAATAGAGAGCCAGTTGTTAGATCTTCTCAAGTCAGATATGTGGATTTTCTTGGGAATGTTAAGAGCTGCTCTTAAAGCATTGTTTTGTAAGATCTGGATCTTGTTAGTAATGTATTTGTTACAACCTATGTTACAATAATCCAGTTTAGATAGTACCAAGGCTCTTGCTAGAGTAATGCAGTTGTTGGGTGTAAGGGAAGGCTTGGCTGCTCTAATTAGCTTGCACATATAAGCAGTGGCCGAGGCCATGGAGTTGACTTGTTTTTTGAAAGTGAGGTTAGAGTCTAGGTAAAAGCCAAGGGTTTTCACTTCCTTAGCTACTGGGATGTTGTTATTATCTATGGTGAAGTTAGAGGCCCTCATTACAACCCTGGCGTTAAGGGGTTAACAGCGTCGTAAAAGGTGGCGGCGCCGTTAACCCCTTAACGCCTGATTACGAGGTCCCTTTGTGGGTTGGAGATTTTAACCCCTGCTTTTTGCAGGCGTTCAAAACCCACCCGCAAAGGAACCTTGGTGATAAGTACGGTGCCACAATTTGCGGCACCGTACTTAGCGCCTTCCCCATTCCCATTGAGCCCTATGGGGCAAAAATGGGAATGGGGAAGGGCCATGGCGGCATGGGGAATTACCGCCCCACCAACCTCGGAATGGGGCAGTAATTCCCCATTCCGCCATGGCGGAATCGGTAAGTTACCGGCATGGAACATGGTGCTATTAGCACCATGGTCCAATGCCAGGGTCGTAATGAGGGCCAGAGTATAGATGTCCTAATTTGTTGAGATTAGCCTTAGTGCCCAGAATGAGGCGTTCCGTTTTGTCATCATTCAGGCATAGTCCATGAGAGGCCATCCATGCCTGGATGATGAGATATACTCTGTTCACAAAGGCCAAGTCCTTGTGGTAATCTCCCGTCAACGGGATGAGGATCTGTGTATCATCTGCATAATTAGTGTAGGTGATACCCAGGCCATCTAGATCATCAAAAAGGGGCTTTTTGAAGATATTGTACAGAGTGGGCGAAACACATGAGCCCTGAGGCACACCACAGTTGATGGGAATAGGGTCTGCAGCTGCTGTAGGTGTGAAGATCTGCATGGTTCTGTTATCTAAGAAAGATTGGATCCATCCTATGGCTTCTTGTGAGAAGTGGGTGATCGAGTCTAGGTGGTGGCAGAGGGTCTTATGGTCCACCAAATAAAACGCCGCTGAGAGGTCAAGCAGCAAAAGTAGTGGTGTGTTTCCATTGTCTCTCAGGGTGTCTATTTGTGCTTTGAGGTCAATCAGGGCCGTTTCAGTTCCGTTTTGTGGTCTAAAGCCTGACTGACGAACACCTAGGAAGTGGTTGCATTCCAAGTATTGTCGAATTTGGAGGTATGCTACCTTATCTAGAATTGTAAGCAAAAAAGGCACTGTCGTAATGTAATGATAATTGGTAGGCACGGACGGATCAAGTGATTGTTTTTTTAGTAGTGGGAGGACCCATGACTGTTTCAAATTGTTGGGAATGGTGCCTGTAGCGAATGAGGCATTTATAAGTTTGGTAATGAAAGGTGAGAGGTCCCTTGCAGCATCCTTTAGGATTTGTGCAGGGCAAGGGTTACTGTGGCAGTTTGAGGGTTTAAGAGTTAAGATGACTTTTTCAACTTCAAGAGTGGCTTGTTGCTGATTTTATCCTGCAGGGTCGTTATTTTATTAGCTAGGGCACTCTGAATACTGGTGCACCAAGCTTTGTCCTTGAGGCAGGTGTCCGGGGCTTGGATAGGTGTTTCCAATTCTTTGAGGATTGTGAAGAGTTCTTTTGTATTAGAGTTAGCTTGGGAGATGTGCAAATTATAGGATTCCTGTTTGGCTAAGATTATTTCATTTTTGTATAAAGAGGCTAATTTTGTGAGGTTGTTTTTGTTGGTATCAGAAGGGTTTAATCTCCATGTCTGTTCACATTTTTAATTCTCAAGTCTAATGGTTTTTAGGTGAGGTGAAAACCATGAGTTAAGGTGTTTTTTCTGTTTGCATTTTCTGATTTCCAAAGGTGCTATTGTATCCAGAGCGGATAACATTACTTTATTGTTTTGTTCAACCAAGGTGAGTGGGTCTGCAGAGTCGGGAAGAGAGTTCAAGGTAGGGATGATCAGAGGAATCAGTTTGTCAGCAGTAATGTTCTTTTTATTCCTTGTGGGAATAGCAGGAGCTATGCTGATGATATGGTTGGGGGCTGTAACATCAAGGGAGAAAGAGATCAAATATTGGTCAGACCAGGGCAAAGGTGTTATGGCATTATTGGATGCTGCACACTGGTGTTCCGCTATCCAATCAAGTAATCTACTCTTGTTATGGGTAGCACCTGTCATGGGGCAAGGTACATATCATGGTGTCCCAGTGCTGGGAAAGAATCAGAGACTAATGGTAGCCAGCACCGTGAAGAAACATGCCTTTGTAAGTAGAATCCTGCCTTACAAAAGGCTTCTATGTCCTTTCTGCAGGAGAATTGGCCTACAGACTACATTTCCCAAGCACCCCAAGAACTACTTATTACAGCCCACGTCGGACGGGGCACGTGCGCACGTGTGCACGAGACCATCAAGAGCACGGGGCTTGTGCTCAGAACTCCAACCAGAGAAGACGTGTTCTCCGGAGCTCCGAGCAAGGTGAAGCGCACGAGGGCCCGTGCCCCACACATCCTCCACCCGGGCCCCTCGCCTCTTTCAGATAAGTACCGCAAGCCACAGGCAGGCCAAGCAGACCTGGGGGAAGGCACGCAGCGCTGTAGCGCATTGTAGAGAGTCAAGAGATTTCACCAGCAGCTGTGGCCAGGGGCACGAGCAGGGGGCTCTGCCCGAGGTTCTCATGTCTCCCTGCTCCAGTAAAAGCTAAGTGTCAATGTCCTGACTACCAGTGCAGTAGTTTCAGCAATCCAAATCACACGCAGACTTTAGGAGCTACGCAGAGCGATAGCTGTTCATGTATTAACCCACTAATTGCTGAGAGTTGACCTACGGGAAGTGAATGCTCCTGATATTACACGGCTTCCTGGAAAGTTACAAGTCGATTCGTGTGAATTACAACACGAGTTGTTGCTACGCAGGGGCTTCATAGTAGAACTATTACTTGGGGCAATTACAGTTGCGGAGTCACGCGCGGCTGTAATCCGCTTGTGTAGGGCATAGTCTGGGCGGATGCATGTGCCTAACAATTTGAACATGGCGCACCTTGAGCATGTCTAGGGTGCAATTAACCACTTGTGTGAGAGTGTATGAATGCAAGGTTCGGTGTGTGATGTAACACGCAGATGGTAATTCCCACTCTCTTTTGAGCAATAACACTGCTCTGGATTCTGGACCTGAGAGTGCGCAGGCAGGAAGTCTCTTTCTGGCTCTTAGCCCTTGTTGTGGGTGTGGGGGGGAAATTGTGCATGCTGTGAATGTGCAAATGTTTTATTGTGTTTTCCTATGTCCCCTTCCCTGTCCACCTCCCCTATCCTAGTCCTCTCACCGGTTACCCTTGCTATGGAATCCATCCAACCAACGAGACCCTAACCCTCTTTCCCCGCCGGGGTCGCGGAAGCTTGTGTAAGTCTTAACTTGCAGGCACCAAGACCGTGGAGGGGTTGGTTGGTTCGTGCCACTCCTGAGCCTGGAAGCTGGAGACCTGACAGCACCTGTTACCTTTTGGGCGAAGCCTAATTCCTCTAAAGAGTCATTGATCAGTGTGGCATTAGGATCTAAAGGGTCATTATATCCAGGATTAAGATCTCCTAGGAGAAGACTTGGTGATGTATTTTTGAGGTTGTCTGCCAGGATATTAGCAAGATCTTCTTCAAAGGAGCCTAAAGGGCCTGGGGGTCTGTAGATAAGGTGGATGGATAAGGTTTACGTAGTAGAGATGGTTAATTTAGCAGTAAGGATTTTGCAGGAATCAATCTTTGGTGGGGGAGCAAGTCTCAGAGCTAGGCTGGTTTTAGCAATTATGGCAAGGCCGCTGCCTCGAGAGGTAGTGCGGTCTATTCTTAAAAGAGTCTAATCCTCGGGAATAGCTAGCATAATTGCTGGGCCGGTTGCAGCCAGGATTCCGTGATGGCAAGGAGGTCTAGTTTTTCAATTCTGATAAGGTCTGCTATTTCTGTGGCATGTGCCACCAGAGACCGGGCGTTGATTAAGGCTCCTCTTATACCTACGAGTGTGGGCTCAGTGGGTGGAATCACAATATTATGGAGGGGTTTAGGGCCAGTGGTGGGGACTCGAAAGAGTCGGCTGTTAAGTTGAAGAGGGTGCTGCATATTAGTGCGATTATGCGAAGAAGTTTTAGTGTTTAAATTGGCATTTTCTAAGTTGCCAGATAAGTTGTTAGTGAGGAGGTGTAAAGATTTAGCTGTGGGTTCATAAATTTCGGGGAGTCTGGCGCAAAGTTTGAGGTTTCTTTGGGAGAGAGTACATGGTCTGGTGATCATGTCATTTACGTATTTGGGCAAGTTCAGGGGAGTTGCAGACTCCATAGAAGGCAGGATATGAGGCATGTTAACATCTAGCATGATGAATATGTGTAAAATAGTCCTCAGTAAGACTGTGTAAGTAGCTGGCAGAGACGTAGTTAAATAAAAGGTGGACTCACTAAAAAAGCGCACTAGATGGTAGGCGGGAGCAGTGTAGTGGCAAGGCTCACCTAAAGTCAAGTCACTAAGTATGCTAGAATGTAATGTGCAGATAGGTGAAAAAAACGATTTAGCAGCCGGGTTCATCTAAATTCGAGATCACTGAGTATGCTAAAATGCCTAAACTCAAAATCACAGAAGTATGCTACAATGCCTAAATTCAAAATCACAGAAGTATGCTAAAATGCCTAAATTCTAAATCACAGAAGTATGCTACAATGCCTAAATAATTCAAAATTGCAGAAGTTTGCTAAAATGCCTAAATTCAAAATCACAAAAGTATGCTAAAATGCCTAAATTCAAAATCACAGAAGTATGCAAAAATGCAATGTGCAAACAGGAGGAGGAAGCAATTTAGCAGCAGGGTTCACCTAAATTCGAGATCACTGAGTATGCTAAAAATTCATTGTGGCAGCAGGTAGGGACAGTTTCTATGCTATTAAGCTATGGTGCAATTATATAGAACACATGTAGGATGGTAGTGACAGTTTATAAAGTACCTAGGTTCAGATTGACAGTATATTGGGTGCATGCAAAATAAACACAGCAGTACTGCATAGGAACTGTGATGGATTGTGCCGTCATTGGCGGGTATGCTTAGTAGGTTGGACATATGATCTAGTTTGAAGTTAGCGAAGGTAAACGTAAAGGTACATGCATGCCATATAGACTTACTCACTATGTCAGTATATCTCTAATGCAGATGAAGATCTGGCCAGAGCTGACCAGGGGGGTTAGAGTCTAGGCAGTAGTAGATTGACCAGTATCTCTGAAATAGGGTTCAGTTAAGTGACTTCAGAGAGAAGCGTTAGGGTAAAAGATATAATATTGGTGAGTACAGTGAGAGTCTGGATGAGCCACCACGGTACGCTTCAGCAGCTTTGCAATAGGGATTAGCTGTGTGGGTGGGAGCTAAGAGAGTAGGCCACACCACGCTCCCTTTAGCGAACAGGCGTAGAACAGGCCTTTTCTCCGTGGCCTTCTCTACAGGTGGCCGGCTTCCGCCTGCCGGTGTGGGCTTCTGGGGGAAATTAAGCTCTGTTGACTAGCAGCGGATAGGGAGCCTCACTTCCATGCTGCTCGTAGCGACGGCCATCTTGCAATCAGGCAAACCAACAGCTGATCGTGTGTGCGCTCAGGACCGCACTTGCAGCAGGGCTCACCTCTCTGCGGATAATGATGAGGAAGATCCTGTGTGGCCAAAATGGGGGCATCAGTTGGGATAGGCAGATGGAAGGGGCTCCTCTGAATAAGATGCAGCATCCAGTCAAGCCGTGGCTGGGGAGGGGCTCCCGTCCGCTCCAGGTCTCCGGCTGCAATTGAATTGAACAATGCATAGTTATTTGAATCTGTATTGGTTATGTGAACTGGCTACGAACCCTAAAATGAATGAATAACACTGAGAGGGGCTGGACGATGTAACCAGGATTGTGGCAAAAAGTATAAAAACCAGTGTCTTTGTAATGTCCAGGACTCTCCCCCCTCACAGTGTCTGCTGGTACACACTGCAAGGCGTTGAGAGGCAGATAGCTCTCTGCCAAATAAACTGTACATGTACTTCTGAACTTGTGACTGGCGTATTTCCTTTTGGTGGTATTAAGCCTCAATATTTCTTAATCTTTCAGATGGTGCCCAAATAGGGACCCTCAAGATTGATGTCACATCGCTAGATGAAGACGAGGCTACCGGATTGGGATCGGAGAGTGACAGGGGCCCCTGCAAAGTGAGACGCGATTCCTCCGCATTACTGCATGACCCGATCCCTGGATGGTGAGCAGCATTTAGGAGGACAACTGGACGAGGGTCCCCATATCGAGGTCTGTTTATCAAAATCGCCAGCCACCACGATACTTTGAAATCCGATCGGACCCTTGTTATTTGGAAATCAGGTGAGCTGTGCCCCGATTCCTAAGAATCCTGATATTGGTTGCAGATTTGTGTTTGCAAATACAAGCGACTCCAGGTAACACCAGTGATCTGATATGCCTGAGAAATTGTCATCCGGTTTCAGGGTATTATTCCGCAGAGATAGACAATCTTTGGGACAAGGCCAACCGGCGCCACCCGATGGGTCCCGGCTTATTTAATGTATTGTAAGTATGGCCTAGGAGTTATTGTATTCAATCCTTTTTGGCACAGACAGACCAGGCATGTTTCCGAACTTCAGTGGCCAGTTTATGGCAGTTTTGAAATTGCCCGCCTCGAGCATTTAGAATCTGTATTGTTGAGGAAAAAGGCTAGGCCTGCAGCTATTGATGCAGTTAAAGATTGGAGAAAGGAAGCTATGCAGCAACTTAAAATTAAAGAAAAGCATCCACGTAGATAAATGACAAATGCTGAGAAAGCACTATTGCATGATCAGCAGAAACAGTCAGAATCTATTAGAGCTATGGATAGGGCTTTCGAACTTGATTTGCAAAAGATATATCCGTCTCAGGATTTTCATACATTAGATGAATTCATTAATAAATTGTTGAATGAACGTAGAACTGTTTCCACTGTACCACCTCCTTATGTGCCTCCTCCCGTTGTAGTTCCTCCTCTTCCTATTGTTGTTCCTCTTCCTATTGTTGTTCCTCCTCCTGCACCTCCACCCTTACTGCCAGTTGCCGTCCCCTTAATTCCGTCTGCACCGCCAGCAGTATTGCCTCTGCTACCTATTGACTCTTTACCAAGTGGTTCAACTCCACCTGTAGAGATTGAAGGGGCAGGAGCTGATTCAAGAATAGTGACTCGTGGTACAGTATCTAAAGACAGAAAAAGAGAATTGTATATGTGGGCTAAAAAGTATATAGAAGAGGGTGATGAATCATCTGTTTTAGTTGCAATTTCTGATCAAGTGGGTATTCTGAAAACAGACTATTTTTATAGAACGGATGGGAATGCATTTAGCTGATATATAGAGTGATTTGATGGACATGAATGTCCCACAGGGGTTGAGGGATTTGAATGGCCTAGCCCTCATAAGGGACACTGCGTAGAAAGTATATGAGCATGTAGAGAAGGTGTTTGAGTTTAAGAGGGAGCTAGATCGGTTAGAGAAAGATGAAATAGATGGTAATGGACAGGAAGCTTCATATGTGCAGAAACTATTTCTTCCTCCACTGAAACCAATGAGTGAAGAAATGTGCATTTGCACAAGAAGACGCTCTTAGATGGATTTCGGATGTTTCAATTTCTCCCATTGAAGTGCATGACACATTTAGTCAGTATGCTCCTGCAATGCAAAGGAAAGTGTTACAGGTGATGGTAGAGTATCTACAAGATGAGTTTATTAAGAGAAAGGTTTGTTGTCCCGCAGATTTGATGGTCATTTGTAAGAGAGAATTTTCGCCCGATACTGCTTTGACTACTTTGTCACTTGATTAAGCCTTGTTGCTCAATTGACACTCAGATTTGCCTACTTTACAATTGCCGATGAGGGAGGTTCCTCCGACATTTGTTCCAAAAGTAGAGATTCCAGCTAAAGGAGCACATTATGTCTCACAGTTTGTTCATGTCCTGTTTTTTAGACAGGAAGTGAAAACTATCAGACAAACAATTCCAGATATTAGGAAGAATCCAACAGGATTTTATAAAGAAATTGAATCTGTCTTGCATTCATCAGTTTTCACGCTGGGTGATATAGATTTGTTGTTTCACATGATCCTTCCTGCTGATTTGTCGAAGCAGATTAGAACTGTAGACAATCGGGCAGGGATGGATGATACATGGGATGCTTTAGTATGAATAGATGGGGAAAGGAATGCTGGTGAAAAACCGCCACAGGTGATACTAGTGTTGCCAGACAAAACAGTGACTAAATTGAAAACTCTGGTTCCTGAAAAAAGAATCATATGGGATAAACATATGGCTTGCATACAATTGAAGTCAGAGGGTGCAACTGAGTATTTTAATAGGTTCGAACAATTGTTTTCAGATTTTAGTGGTCAAGACTTAAGTATAGAGTCAGGAAAGAGGTTGTTCATAGACAAGTTTGTGCGTGGATTATTGCCTGAAATCCAGTCACAGATCATGACTTCTGAGAGTGATTGGCAAGTGAAATCACAATCGGAAGTATTAAATATGGCTCAGTACTATGAAAATAGGGTTAATACAGAGGAGAAGGCAGAAAAGAAGAAGGGACACTTGAAAACTAGAGTATTATTGCAGGAAATAGCTAGAGGAGCCTGAGGTGGGAATACAGAGTTTAAAGGCCATTTTACACCACAGGGTAGTACACAACTGGGTCCTGTACACATGAACCAATGTGCATATTGTAGAAAGGAAGGTCATTGGTGAGCACAATGCCCGATCCTTCAGCAGAGATTGAATAGCACACATGGTGCCATGGGTAGACGATCCAGAGCCCGTCCTGGGATAGAGGGTCCTGGTTAGTTTGCGCAGAATCAACAGGCACCATCACAAGATAATCAGCAACAGAGTGTTAACAGTGTGAAATTTTTTGATAATCCTTCGACTGTCTATTTTTCTGAGGATCTTACATTTGACGATATATTGTTCCGTTAGGACAGCCCAAAGCAGAGTCTGGAACCGGCACCTATTCCCATTAATCAGAAAGGGAGCTATGTTGAAATGAAGGTGGGGAATAGAGAGCATCTATTCTTGAAAGCTACAGGAGCACAGAAGTGTTCAATTAATCATTCACGGGTTCCAGATATTCCAGTGTCAGGGCAGAACAACAGTTCTGTAGGGTTCTCTGGTATGCCAGTGGTTAGTCTGGTCTCTCGGCCGGTACCAATTTTACTGGGACCGTTCACTGATTCGTGTCCATTTCTGTTGATGACAAATTGTGGCAAAAATTTGTTGGGATTAAATTTATTGAAGAAATTGAGTGCTGTGATTTACTGTTCCCTGGATGGAGTGTATTTAACGATTTTGCCTCAACAAACTTCTGTCCCACAGTTTTTGTCTAGGCCTTTACCAACTGAATTGAATAAGGGTATGACATGTCTATGGCAGTTAATGATAATGACATTGGAATTTTACAAATTTAACCAGTCAAAATTGTGTTGAAACCAGATGTTAAATTGACACGTATTCCGCAGTATAAGATTTCGGTTGAAAGTGAACAGGCTTTGAAGAGTATTATTTCAGATTTTGTACACATAGGTGTGAGTGAGGAAATTGCAGGGAGCATGTAATTGTCCAATTCTACCAGTTTATAAGAAAGGGGGTAATGTGGTTCCTTTTCATTTCATTATTTAATTGCGCGCCATTAATAAGGTTGCTGCTCCACAGTTTCCAATTGTACCTGATGTTACTACAATATTGACTATGATTCCAGCCTCGGCTACACATTTTAGTGTTGTGGATTTGATACACGCTTTTTTTCTGTATTCCTGTACATGTTGAAAGCAGATATTTGTTCGCGTTCAGCTTAGGGGGACGCTTGTTCACATTCACTCGTGTGCCACAAGGGTACACTAAGAGTCCAAGCATCTATAGTAGAGTGTTGAAAGAACAGCTTGATACGCTTGAGGTTACCTTATACTTGCACATTGTTGCAGTATGTTGACAATCTACTTCTAGCTGCTGAGTCTGAAATTGCTTGCAAAGAAGGCACTGTGTTGCTGCTTATTCATTTAGCATTTATTCATTTAGCAGAACATGGGCATAAGGCTTCATTGAAAAAGTTTCAGTATTGTCAACAGGACATCGCCTATTTAAGCAACCTCCTGTCGAAGGAGGGAAGAAGACTGACACCATTAGCTTTGCTGAGATGTTCGAGAGCTGTAGTTGTTGCCACTGCATCCGTGAAACAAATTGAGTGTATGGTTTTAGGTCATTCTTTAACCCTGTTGACACAAACACAACATATCACATAGGCTCAGCTAGCAAAGTACGAGCCGATTCTATTTGCTCCGCATGTCCAAATTAACAGATGTTGCTCATTAAATCTGGCTGAACTATTGCCTCTTCTGCAAGAAACAGACTGTAGTGACAAGATCACATGACACCTCTATATCACAGAACAAGAAACTAAGGGCAGGATTGATTTAAGTGATACACCCTTAAAGAATCCACAAGGGGAGCTGTTTTGTGATGGCTCCTGCTTTAAACTTCCGGATGGTACATCCACTGCTGCTTGCGCAATCACCAAATTAAGCACTATTGTGGAAACCAAAAGAATTCCGTATAATTCTGCGCAGGCCGCAGAAATTATTGCGTTAACCAGAGCTTGTGAAATTTCTGAAGGGCTTAGTGTGAATATATACACAGATAGCCAATATGCCTTCGGGGTAGTTCACAACTTTGGTCGACTATGGGCTGATAGAGGTTTCTTGACCGCGCATGGAACAAAGATTCAGCATGGTACCTTAATAGTTTGGTTACTTTCAGCACTTGCAATTCCTACGCAGTTAGCAATAATGAAGTGTGCTGCACACCAGAAATTAACTGTTGAAGTAGGTAAAGGTAACACTTTTGCTGACAGAATAGCCAAACAGACTGCAACTGATTTGCATTGAAAGATGTATGTGTTAGCTCCAACAAAAGGGGTCATTGACACTTGTATGATAGATGAAGGTATTAGCTGTATAAACGAAATTCAGACTGAAGCTACTCCAGAAGAAATCAAACTGTGGGCTGCGGGTTCAGCGGGTCTAGATGGTGAGGGTTGTTGGGTGGATAATGAAAAGCAAAGATGTATGCTACCCAATGCCTATGTTACTGCTATGGTGACCAAGGCTCATGGTCCAACACACATATGTGCTAAAAAGATTTGTCAACAGTTAGATCCTGTCTGGTATAATACTAATATTCAGAAAACTGCTCAACGTTTTGCCCAAAGTTGCATGATATGCTTGCAACATAACATTGGGAAGGGAACGCCAACACCAAAAGGCAGTTTTGGTCCCCCCTCCATGCATTTTGAGGTGATCCATTTTGATTTTATTGAGATGGAATGTTGCCAAAACTACAAATATGTTTTAGTGGTCATCTGTGCTTTCAGTAAATGGGTTGAGGCTTTTCCTCTAAAAGACGCCACAGCAAGGTCGACGGCAAATACTTTCCTAGGTTTGGTTTGCCAAGAGTAGTTTGGTTTGATAAGGGTCCACATTTTATCGCTGCTGTCATCCTGCAAGTTTGTGCAGGATTACAACTTGATACATGGTTCCACTCGGCTAGCCTGCTCTGATCGACAACAAGGGTGTCTCGGAAATCCTTCCTGAGCCCATGAGGCCTGGGGAGACTGCTGTTTTTTTCTACAAAAGTCCTTCCTGCGCCCATGGGGCCTGGGGAGATTGTTGCTTCTTCTTCACCGTTGATCGATCTTGCTATTCACTGATCATTCCGTACCTGGAGTTTCGAAGTGCAATCTACAACCACAGAAATGGATTTAGATTTAGAGCTGCTGACATTACATTAACGTAAATAGAATAGGAAAGTGCAGCTCGGCTGTTCCCACAAGAAACTCACAAGAAACCACAGTTCAGCCAGTCCCTTGTCATTCCTGTGCTGCATATAACTAAGAGGCAGGGACCAGCAAAGTTACCTTCAATCAACATACGCCACGTGGTCAGGTAGCACCCACGGATGAACTAAAAAAGCCTAACAGTGAGGCTTCTTAACGGATGCTGAGAAACTGTGCCTATTTTACAGGCCACTCGTACAAAAAAGGATGCTGGTCACTGCTCTGATGACAAGTCTGCTCACCAAGGATCATGTTCCCCTAGGACCAAATGGACACTGGTCCAAATAACAGGTTGTTTTATAATTGCATTGACATTTGGGTATTGGTATTTCGAAAATGCACATCCGCTTGATGTCTTGTTACTGACTGCAAGTATCTCCTCTGTATCTCCACCTTACGTGCATTTGCACACTCTTTGTCCTCAAGACCTCCAACACAGAGGGGGTTATCAAAATAACACTCTTTTGATGATTATGAACGCAACCCCTGCCATTCTGAATAAGACAAATTGCTGCGTTTGTTCACATTTGCTGCAACATGGGGAAAGGGACTGGGCTGGTATATACATCCTCTCCCTTTAACTACTGCTTGCTACGCTTCGCTTAGGGCATTATTCTTTGGCCGATTGAATGATAGTGTTGCAGGGAATTTTGATGGGACTGATCTTAACGAATTTGAAAAGCGAGTTTTAACACCTTTAGGATGTTCTTTGTTTTCGAATAGGAGCAAGCTGGATGTTGCTTCTATTAAGCCTTCTGACAGACTCTAGACCTTTTCAGTCGTTGATTACCTTCAAAATGGCTCCCGTAGTTAATAGGGATGCCATGCCTCCTTCCTATACCATCAACTATAATCCGAACTCCATTCCATTATACATACAAAGAGAGGGTTCCCAATGAATGGGTACATTTGAGGGATGTACATATACTACCGTACTAACCAGTGAGGATAGACCTTTGTAGGTAGGAGATCCTGTTTACTTTGTTTGCGGTGATGATGCATATCCATGGTTACCCAGAGTTTGGGAGGGTACTTGTTATTGGGGCAGATTGTGCCACGAGTATATGTCGCCACCATTGCTGAAGTCTCTAAAACTCGTCCCAGGTGGGATGAGAATGGTGACACACCTTCACAGATTTTGGTTGATGTTGCCATATCCTTCGTGCCATTCTAGGGACAAATAATAAACTCCAAAGATGTTAGAAAATTGACAAGTCACAGTGCTTGCCCCCAGACATCAGGATCAGACCAGCCTGCCCCAAGTACTGGAACCTATGGGGACCTTTAAGGCCCCAAAGGATTGCCTAAAGTCTTCCTGGACTCAGTCCTGGCGCCGTTGGTGCCAGGCTCATAATGCTCTTTCAAGCAAGGCAGTTTGCAGGGGAAGAGGAATCACATTCAACCCAGTCTGAGGCATGCTGGAGGGACTACTTTATCTGGGACTACTTTGGTAGGGTGTGGTTGGAGGGACTACTTCACTTTGGGACTACTTCTTTGAGGCTATATAAACCACACCCTAAGAACAGAACACGCTTTGTGTTATTCTGCACTCCTGCAGCGTAACGCTCACTGTGTCTGCTAGCTTCAGCAAACCCGGTCTACAGCCACGCCCGTCCTGGTCTTCACGAACCATTGCCTGTGAGGAAAGAAAGGAAGAGAGAGAGAAACAACAAGAACAAGGTTCTTACCTGACGCTCCATCTCAGTTGCTCTGCAGCCGCCGCATCTGCCAAACAGAGAAGAAACATCAGGTTAGCCGCGCAGAGCAAGGACCACGTTAAAGACATTTCAAAACTGCGTAGCACTAATACTCACCAAAAGACTGCTCACTCTTGTGATCCATCGAGGCACCATCAGCAATCGCCACTCCGGAGCTACCGCACCTGCCGAACAAAAAAGAAACATCAGGTTGGCCGTGCTGAGGAAAAGGCCTCATTAAAGACATTTCAACATTACGCAGCATTAATACTCACCCGAAGGCTCCACACTCTTGCGGTCCCTCGAGACACCATCCCACGATCGCCGCTCCAGAGTCACCGCACCTGCAGAACTGAAAAGGAACAGCCGGTTAGTTGCACAGAGGTACAATACCGTATTTTAGACATTGTCACATCGTGCCTGGAATTCTGCTCACCATTTGTGGAGAGGAGACACTCTTCATCGGGTGCATCAAAAAGGAGATCTGCAAAGAAACAAGCACAGTAGTGAGCTTTTTGGCAACTTGAACTCTAAAGCAAACCATACCAAGAAATATTGGCATAAAGACTTACCCACAGAGTCACAGTTGTTCAGAACTCTACAGTAACCTGCAGGATCAGTGAAGTAACTAGACCCTTGAACTACAACGCACCCCTGGATACAGTCGCAGGATGGAGAGTCTGCCATTCATAACTCTAAGGTGAGAGATACTAGAGGGGTGCACAAGGAGGACACGGGAGGTGGGAGCCGGTCCTCCTCCTAATGGCTAGTTAATATCTCGTTTCAACATTTTAGGCAAGTCTTCATTCGTGATGGAAGGGCAAAACAGAGAGGGCATGTGCAGCCATTCACCACTCCGCGTGACGCTGGTGGAGACAGTTGCCGTCCAGCTTCATTCGGAACCCCTGTGGAGACCAGGTGAGCGTAACATGGCAAGAGTTTTAGAGAAAACCATCAATGAGATCACTGGCATCCTGTATAACATGACGCTAGAGCAAAAGGCTATTAGATTAGTGGCCCTCCAAAATAGGATGGTGCTAGACATCATCCTAGCTGAGCATGGTGGGGTATGCAAAATGGTGGGCTCTACGTATTGCATTTTTGTGCCTGATTCCTCCCCCACCATATTTAAGGTGATTAAGAAATGACATGTCTTAAGTACTGAAATACATGTTCCAGAGGGAAACTGGGATATTAGTATATGGTTCTGGGACTTGTTGCGATCTTGGCGTTGGAAAATCTTTGCATTTTTATTGGTGATCTTTGGCATTATACTGTTCTGCTGTTGTTAAATACAATGTCTGCCTGTCATGTGTTCTATGATAGGAGGAAGTTGTGCACAGGCAATAGGTAGATTGGAACCCAAGACACTTATGCCTGGAAAAATTACTAATTCCTTGGTAATGCAGGGTATTGCCATTAAGGAGTTAATGGTGATTAATGTCTTCGAAAACAGTGATTCAGGATGTTCAGACGATGATGCATGGCCTTCGGCTGATGCTAATGTTTAATGCTCTTGACTTAGGCCAAAAGGAGGGTGTGTTAAAATATATTTCACGTAATACCACCTGATAACGAACATTGGCCTAAGCGCATTTGCATTGCACTGAAAATCACATTTGAATGAACCTGAATAAGGCTGACTATGCCGGCATTTGAAAATCATCCGCCATTTTGATTAACTCCTGTTTCTGTCTCATGTTAAACTTTGTGTTTTCGGCTCCAGCAGAGAAAAATGAACTTTATGCTGTGTTCAACATAGATTAACATGTTGAGGCTGCTGAAAGAGGATTGTTTGTCCTGCACCAAGAAACCTTGGAGCTAAACTAGAGTTGAACTGAACAGTAATTTAGATGTTGTCTGTATCAATAGCGTTATCCTCATTCAAACAGCGAACAGAATGTTGAATACCTAAAACTGTGTACCTTTGCAGAAAACTTTATGATCCTTCCTTGAAACTGGGCTAACTTTGAGCTCGAGAACAAACAAAAAAACAACATGACCGAGTAAAGCAAAGATTGTTACCATTGTGTTTTATATATAGAAAAAACATGTCTAGTGTTTGAGGAAAACATTGAACAATGTATAGTTATTTGAATCTGTATTGGTTATGTGAACTGGCTACGAACCCTAAAACGAATTAATAACACAGAGAGGGGCTGGACGATATAACCGGAATTGTGGCAAAAAGTATAAAAACCTGTGTCTTTGTAATGTGCTGCACTCTCCCACCTCACGGTGTCTGCTGGTACACACTGCAAGGCGTTGAGAGCCAGATAGCTATCTGCCAAATAAACTGTACACGTACTTCTGAACTCGTGACTGGCATATTTCTTTTTGGTGGTATTAAGCCTCGATATTTCTTTAATCTTTCAAGATTACCATGGAGAGAAAAAGCAGCTCAGAGGATTTGAGGACACTATGGAAAGTGGAGGGGGGCATTTGGTGAATGCCTAGGAGGCAGGGAAGAGTTTTTCTTATTTTTGAGCGATTTCACATTATCGCTGTATCACTGGGAGATTCCCGCCGACTTTAGTTGTTCATTGCCATTATCAGGGGAATATTGTGGGAATATCAGCAGATTCCTGTGGGAATCGGAAGGGAGTGAAAGAAAGAAATGTTACACCTAGTGGGCCCACAGGAACTTATAGGTGCAACATGTAACATGGCCACAGCCATAGGCCATGGCTAGTGGACCCCAAAGAAGCCTATTAGTGCAACATGTACAGTGGCCACAGTCAACGGCCAAGGCTAGTGGGCCCCAAAGAAATGTATTGATGCAACATGTACAGTGGCCACAGCCAGAGTCCATGGCTAGTGGGCCCCAAAGAAACCTATTGGTGCAACATGTGCAGTGGCCAAGGCCAAAGGCCATGACTAGTGGGCTTGAAAGAAACATCATTTTTTAAAATATACAGTGGGTACAGCTAAAGGCTGTGCTCACTGGCCAGGGCCGAGGGCTATGGCTAGTAGGCCTAACAGAAAACTATAGTTGGAACATGTACAGTGGCTATAACTGAATTCTGTGGCTACTGGGTATGCCCAAAGATCATGGCTAGTGGGTCCTAAAGAAACCTATTGGTGCAACATGTACAGTGACCACGGCCAAAGGCCATGGCTAGTGGCCCATGAATAAACTATGGTATAATAAAACCCTTGAAAATCACTTAAAAAACTTTTAGTTCAGGTGATAAAATTTAATGCAACAAAATCCTTCCAATTCAACGATGTGAGAAGTGATGATCATCTTCACTCGGCGGCCACTCTGTTGCAAAGCCCATGAGCACATAAATAACAGATGGGATTCACAATGACATACACAATTAGAGGATGGCACGATAGCTCAATAGGTTGAGCGCTCGCTGCTTCACTCTGTGTGTGATCTAATTTCCATCCTGGCCCAGGTAAGCGTGCATGGTTGTCTTGCCCCTAGCCCACCATACCACCATTTTGTGGCTGTGAGACCCTCGCTTCCTCCCAACACCTGTGGCAGCTTCCCCCCTTTGTCCCACCCCCTGTGTCCACCTGCCGGCTCTAATTGGCCATCTACACAAACATGCCGTGGAGGGCCAAACCCGAGGCATTTTTGCATCCTGGGCCATTTCCATCCTGGCCCAGGTAAGCCTGCGTGGTTGTCTTGCCCCTACCCCCATACCACCATTTTGGGGCTGCAAGCCCCTTGCTGCTTCCCAACACCTGCTGCCTTTACCCATGTTTGTCCTGCCCCCTCTGTCCTTCCCCCAGCCCTGATTGTCCATCTACACAAACATGCAGTGGAGGGCCTAACCCAAGGCATTTTCGCTTCCTGGGCCATTTCCATCCTGGCCCAGGTCAGTGTGCGTGGTTGTCTTGCCCCTGCCCCCCATACCACCATTTTGGGGCTGCAAGCCCCTTGCTGCCTCCCAACACCCGCAGCAGCTTCCTGCCCATTTGTCCCACCCCCTATGTCCTTCTCCCTGCCCTGATTGGCCATCTACACAAACATGCCATGGAGGGCCTAACCTGATGCATTTTCGCTTCCTGGGTCATTTACATCCTAACCCAGATAAGCGTGCGTGGTTGAATTGCCCCTGCCCTCCATAGCACCATTTTGGGGCTGCAAGCCCCTCGCTACCTCCCAACACCTGCGGCAGCTTCCCCCCATTTGTCACCCCCCCTGTATCCTCCCCTATCATCTGCAGCCCCTCGACCTCCCACCCTTCTCCTGCCTCCTTGCCCGCCCCGTGAGCCTGATTGGTCGGGTGACTACTCAAACTCACCAACCCTGGACAGCCCACTGCCCGGCAGTCCCTGCGCCAAAGGGCCCCAAGGCCAAGGGCAGCTCCTTCATTGGTGGCTCTGCGACGTGTCTGCATTTGTCCGCAGGGGAAGCCAATGAAGCCAGCAGTCAACGGACACCAACAAAAACTGTAAGTGTGGTAGGGGTGGGGTTTAGAGCAATTACTCTACTCCAGAAAGCCCCCTCCACTCTACCTTACTTTTCCATAACATATACTGTCAAACACCTACACCATGCATACTTAGAAAGATTTGTGAACACCAGACTGTATCTATTCAGGACAGATTTTTAAATGTTGCCTTGCATTGCATACATACACACTTGTCAATATCAACAAGTGCCACACCCATGGAGAACTGTGGACATTGGCCGGCATCGCATATAAATAGATTGTCAATGTTAGCATGTGTCACACTTAGATGAAACTGTGCGTTGGATGAAACTGAGTGTTGTGCGACGCTGCTTTGCTGGGGAAGTACTGGAGAAGTGCTTATGACTGTGTAGCTGTGAAAGCAGGGAAGCCGTGTGCTGTTAGCACTAAAAAACGAGCCCTGCATCCAGCTGCCCTGCTGTCTATGAACCAGGCGCACTGTGTATCAGGCATTCTGCAACATTAACCCAATCTGCAGCGGGGACACGCCCACCAGGAGGCATGGCTCAAAAGCACCCCAGTGAACCCTCGCGGCATAAAGCCTGGAAGGAGCAAGGGCGGAAGTGTTGTGTGACGCTGTTTTGCTGTTCTGATGAGACGCGGGGACACAGAGCTTTCCAAATAACGGAAAAGCCCAGGCACAGACAAAGATTTGGGATAAGGACTCAGGTATGCATGACAACTTCTCAACCATCCCTATTTAAAACTAATTGAACAATTGAATCAGGACATCGGGTGTGGTGCTTCCTTGAAGTGTGTCGTAGCTGCATCGCCAAGTCCCATACTTTTGAATAACCTTGCAGCTTAAAAGTTTATTAGGTGTACAAATGGCGTCAAGACAAACAGGACTTTATCACCTTACAAACGTTCATGCCGCCGCTTATTAGACAACGCATAATGTCTGAGTCACAACTCTATCAGGATGATTCCATTAGAGAAGGCATGCTTACCAATGCCTGCTCTACAGCAATTGCGCGGACCTCTCATGTAAGGTCGAAATCTAAAAAAATAAAAGGCAATGGCAATAAATAATGGGGACATTCGTACTTACGGATTTGGGAACACTCCATCTGGAGTACCACTCTCAACAAAGGAATCCATAGCATGAACGGATGGTTCTGCAATTCAAACGTCAGCAAATACGTTAGGACGAGAGCAGCTTGAACCTGCCACTGAAGCTAAGAAACTGGATGTTATAAAACCGAATACTGCAAATCTTAATATCTCACTCACAGACACCATGGTGCTTCGCAATGCTCAGTCAGGCATGACAGCTATTGTGCTTCCTGATGCTTTAAATGTAATAGCCACAGAGGAAGCGGCTATTGAGCTTGCTTCGACAACTTCCGGTTTCTCGGCCAGAGAATATAATCACAACCTTTCATATTCTCCTGACATGTTTCAACACTCGAGCTATAACATTTCTGCTCTTGCTGTCTCTTGCATTGCTCCGACTCCTCGTAAACCAAGTACGAATTTACCCACATCACTAGGTAAATCGCCAACGGCCAAGTCAACACAAATCACGCTTGAAATAATGAATGTTGCATTGATGTCGCTTGCCAAGTTATTTGAAACATTAGATAACAAATTAAATGGCCAACGGAACAAACTCGAGAACATCACAAGTTGGCAAAAAAGCATGTCCTGAACCATAGCTCAGAACCAGACTTCGATTGCCGAGCAACCTGAACTTATATTAACTTGGCAAAAAAAGACAATTTCAATTCTGAGCCAAAATCAGAATGAACATCTAGAGTTGAGTACCCCTCCTGTCTCTGATCTCCAGAAAAGGCTCCCAGAAACTACAATTTTAGCATCTACAGTGCTGCATAAACAACCCGCGCTACCAGTCTGTGCATTGCCTTTAGTTAGCGGTATAATAACTGATGAAATTGATGCACGTGAAGTAAATTCCGTCATATCTGATACTCATACTGCTAACAAGTTGGCTGAGAAGCAAGACGATCCTGTATTTAACAAAATATTGCTAGACATTCCCCAAGCTCAGAAACCAAAAGCAAGAAAAATACAAGAAAAGAAATAAAAAAACATGAAAGTGCCTAAAACCGACGCAAATGCGTCCACAAGACGATTCTTTAAAAATCTGGCTAAACCAACTAATAGACTAACGCTGGCCTCCACTACCATAACGAAAAAATATGTTACCTTGGCTCAGGCGAGTAAATCTAAGTGACTCGATTGCCATGCACCACCAATGGTCATCCCAACCTATTCCCCACTTGACGAATTAGTCAAGTTAACAAAAGAAACCCAGACTGCTGAATAAAACCCTTCCTCTGCTGCCGCTGAGCAGCTCTCGAACTTACATGGAGAACAAGGGTGGTTCGTCCTCAGTAAAGACGTTTGATGGCAGAGCAGCGCTGAGACGAGAAATTGACATTTATATGCAACAGTTTAAGTTTGAACCACCTTGTCTATCTACCAATTATAACAAATGGGTTGGCCAAATGTACAGCGTTATTAGCTAACCCCTCTGCACTACAAATCCCTTTGGACAATACTAATGATCGTCCTAATAAGAAGGTATCCTTTGCTGAACTTGTCTTACAAACGTCCGAGTGACTAACAAGTCCCCAAAATACCAGTAATTGCCACATGGGGACTTAGATGAAATTAGAGATTCTATTGCTCAGTGATGGTAAGCTCACTTTAGAAGCAAATCCCCTGCAATAATACAAGGTGGTTCTAACAATAATGTAAAAGCAACGCTCTCAACTAACTTGCAAACACCTATGCAACATCACAAGGTGAATGCAAGCCGAATCGTGATACTGTAAGAGGATTCAATTCAGCACTACAGCCAAGTCAACGCCTAGTCTAGAATACTGAATGAAAACCCTTATTGATATATCTTTATGTCCAGTTCATGCGTTCTGGATGACTACCCCTATATGACACCCCTCTCTTGGAATCCTCCTGACCCCACTGAGCCAAGAAGTAGTTCTGTTTTGCAAGTTAAAAGGTTTAATTGATAGTTTAAACAATAGATATATATATATCACACTTTATAATAAATTAATAATTGAATATCACACTTAATCTGGTATGATAAAGATTAACATCGGAGAATCTGGCACTAGCACACTTCTTGATAATCACTAAGGAGTTGACATGAAATGGATAAGATAGCAACAATACTTTTATGGTTTCAAATGGATGCAATGTGGAATGAAATGCAGTAAAGAAAATAACTTGATAGGATTTCAGCAAAGACAATGTAATCACTTTCTTGGACAATTCACCCCCCCCCCTTTTATGCAATGCAAGGAAATGGAAGGAAGGCACACAGTTCTCAGAAATGCAATCAAATGTGATTCAGTTCACCCCAGCAGCTTAGACTACAGACGTTGAAAACACAGGCAAAATGCTTTAAGATGTGCTAGCAATGGAGTGAAAATATGTTAAAATGCTTTTAATTCCCTCTAGAGGTTCAGGGTGTGTGGTATCTAGTTAATATTAGTCCAGGCTCACTCTTGCAATGATTCAGGGATAATTAGCAGGTTAAACGAATTTCTGGCAAATGGAAGGCAAGCAGCAGCAGATTTTTACACGTGAAGAAATTTGCAAATCGCGGTAAAATGTCAAATCGCGGCTAAATTTGCAAATGCGCCGAGCACGATTACAGTGGACTATCACTATCATTCTGGGGTCCTAAGACAGCCTAGGATCTCAGCTTCCAGATGAAAGTTACTGCAAGTCTCTAGCACAAACGGTCACGGAGATATGAGCGATTAAATAAAGGTCGTTTTTCAGATTTGAAATTTTAAAGTTCAAAAAGACAAGTGCAGCTTGCAACTAGAAAATGACAGGTGACAGCTTTGCAAATGACAGGTGACAGTTAGGAGGCAGTTCTACTTAGATTAGCTTGGATTATATTATTTTAACTAAGAGATTGGTTCTGCACAGTTTTCTAGGTACTCACACTATATTTAGAAATATGCCTCGCCACGGATCTGGTCAGGTTTTGGACTGGACTCCGGTTCAGCTCTTTGGTTCTGCTAACATTGGCCTGGGTCAGCTCTGCTCTCTCTCTCTGGGTACAGCACTGCTTCTGGATTCTGGAGATTGAGGGATTTGAAGTCTGGATCTCTGGATGTTGATGGAGGTAAAGTATGGAATTTTGGCAGAGCTTCCAGCTGCAAGTGGAAAATGAATGTCCCTATCTGTCCTGTCTGTCTGCTTTTATGTGTTTTTTTAAAATGGGTGTGTGTGCAGCATCACTAGACCCTACCCTCTCCACTTATCATTGGCCAAGCTTTCATTTCTCCCCTGATTGGGGAAGGAACTGTGAGTCAGAGCGATGTCATTTTATGGCTTGCAGAGAGGACACTCCCCTGTCAAATTGCACACAATCTATATTTGATAAAAAAAAAACATATTTTCACAGGTAAACATTGGTTTAAAATTACATGCACCCATCCCATTTCACACGAGGTATACCCTGTCCAAATCTTATCTTCCTGGGGGCTTGCATTCAGAAATGGCAATATTTGCACCTTTTTAGTGGTTTTGCAACATCAGATTTTTCTCCAGATTTGTACACATGTACACGGCCTGTCCATACATATTCCAGTAAATTTTCATTTGTCTAACTTAATCACAGTGTCTGTAATATTAACAATTAGCGGGGTTTTGCCCCAGAACATCACACAAATTGGAGTTTGGGCTTGAATTGAAGTTACATTTTTTACATTAAGGCTCTCAAAGTTATACATTTCTGTCATTTGATTACAAAGAGTTATCAGTGTTTTTGTAAAATATATATTTTGCTTTCAAGTCAGTTCTCAGAGTTTTGGAGTCCGCCTCCTAGACTTGGGTGGGTCAGTCACATGTATCCTCTGGGCAGGCAGGCCTTTGTTGACAGGAAACAGTAAAAATCAACATATTCCTTTCAGAGGAGAGGGGCCATTGTGTGGTCTCTGGGAAGCTGAGATCAGGAGGCCAGGGAGCCACTTTGCATTTAATTAACAGAACGCTGTGATTTCCTGGCTTCTTGTGTTGAGTTCTGAAGTGTCAAGAGTTCTCAGGACAGGCATCCCCTTTGAACTTTTAATGGAATAAGACCCCTTTCTTTGCACTAGACAGTTTTGCAAGACAGCTCTCCTGTCAGAGTTTAGACCGCTAGCGCCACCCTCAGGATTTTGCGGTTACTGCATCCATCCTTGGGATTTTTTTTAGATTGATTCATTTCAGCAAGTGATATTACATGGAGTATATTGTCCATGTTCAGGACATGGCATTGGTGTGTTTCTGCACTAAAGTAAGTCTGTGCCCATGATTTTGCCATATTTGACATTCAAGAAAAATGAATTCCCAACAGTTATGGGTTTGCTTTTGGCAATCAGCATTGCCTCTCTGAGCTCACAATATAGGCGAAATGGGATTTTCCTGTGCATTTTCTGGGGAGCTCTGGCCATTATGATGTTTTCAATGCCAGTACTGCACAGTTTTGAGGTGGGGCTCGGATGCATGGGTAAATACATCCCACAAGCCCCCCTTCTTGCGGTGGCCATCTGATCCTTCACTGGTGGGACCCGCAAGATCTGGGATGTAGTTCTCATCTTCTTCCGGTAGATGGCACAGTTCAGCATCTTTTCCTCCATCCGGTACTGATCGATCGGTTCTCCTCGCCGGTCCTGATGGGAATATTGGGCGGTACCCCGGGCCCATTGCGTCTCTGCTCCCGGTCTCCGGATCGTCCTCCTTGGCCCGTCTCCAGGTTTTCTTTCTCCTAGGACGACAAAGGAAGAGCGGCAATACCTACTCATAGACGTTTTTCCACCACTGTTGAGATAGTGGGGCAGCATATGCATTTCATCATAACGAAACATTACATTCTTTTTTGAAAAAAAAAAAACAGTATAACTAAGAGACAGTTTCATGCAAATCACAATATTTTAGAGACTAGATGTGGTATGTTTTATGGTTGTAACTGAATTAGTCTGAGACAGTACCCGCTAGGATTCCAGAGGATTCCTCCAGTTGTTGCAGAGTGTGCCTGGGATGGCAACATTTCAACTGGTTTATGTGGACCCACTTGTCTTCCCCCGCTGCCAAAGGACCTTTGGGGATGTGGATTTTGTAGGCCACAGGGGAGATCTTGTCGATGATCTCAAAGGGTCCCTTCCATGTAGGCAAAAATTTCCGCTGTTTTGCCTGGTTTCTTTGGAAGTTGTATAGATAGACCCGGTCCCCCACCTGATATTCCTTCCTGGAAGTTTTCAGGTCATAGTGGGTCTTCATGCTATCAGCTGATCTTTCTAGATTCCGCTGACCGTAAGCAAAAGCATGTTGGAGGTGTTTCCTTAAATTCTCCACATACTCATGAGTTGTGGAGGCATTTATCAGTGTCTGCTCTTGGGTCCTGTAGAGCAAATGCTGCGGAAGCACCATCTTGCACCCAGTCATCAACTCAAATGGTGACATTTTGATTGCAGATGAAGGGGTAGATCTGATGGCCATTAGGACCAGAGGTAATCGGATATCCCAACTTGGCCCAGAATCTGCCACAAACTTTTTTAAGATGCTCACAATTGTCCAGTTATATCTCTCTACTGCCCCAGAAGAAGCTGGCCTGTAAGCAATATGCAACTTCCTTTTGACCCCCAGTATCTCCCACATCTTTGTCATTACTTCACTAGTGAAGTGGCTACCCCTGTCTGACTCAATCCTTTGAGGTAGACCAAAACGGGAAAAGATGTGGTTAATCATCAGGGCAGCTGCGGTTTCTGCCTTGCAATTTGGGGCTGGGAGACATTCCACCCACTTGGTAAACAAGCATGTCACAGTCAACATGTACTTATTCCCCCTAGACGAGCGAATCACAGGGCCTACAAAGTCGATTTGTAAATCTGACCATGGCAGTGTCATCCCCCTCTTTTGGAGAGGCGCACGGTGCGTGAGGGATGATGGCTGAAATTGTACACACACAAGACACCCCTTCAAGTATTGGTCGAGGTCCTGCCCCATGTGTGGCCAGTATGCAACCTCTCTTAAGATTTCCAATGTTGTGTGAAACCCCCTATGACCGGCGGTGGCCGCATCATGGGCGTGACTTAACATCAGGCTTCGGAATGAGGTAGGAACCACCCACTGATCGTGGCCAGCTTTTGATTTCCTTACCAGCAAACCGTCTTGGATCCGGAACATTTTTGGACATTTCATCAACACTCTTAGGTCCTCTTTCCCAATGTAATCGGTATCCGTCAGGGGAAAGTTCTCAGGGTCATCAAGGTGTTGGTAAAATTTACCAATTATTGGACCCCCCTTCTGAGCTGTAATCAAATCAGCATCAGGGGTCTCCTTACTCCATTGTGCAATTGAAAGGTCGTTGTGAGCATTTGTCTGGGACCTAGTGATAGCAGTGACCTGGATTTCCCCCAACAGATACTCAATCTCAATTAGATCCCCTTGGATGGCCCCGGTTTTGGCCAGCTGATCAGCTAAGTCATTTCCAGTTTTGTCTGGTCCCTCTACTTTGGAATGACCCTTGATCTTTTTCCAATAGATGGTCATCTCATTCGAGGTGACCAGATCATCAATGTTTTGGATCAACTTCCCATGTTTCAAGGGTTTGTTGTTAGCACATAACATGCCTCTGGTTTTCCAATTAACCAGGTGCTCCACGAACCCGTTCCGTACATAATCCAAATCTGTGATTATGACCAGTTCGTGGAGTTGATGCTGGAAAGCAGTGAGGATGGCTTGATGCACAGCCATCAATTCTGCCACCTGACTACTTCGGGGACCAATTTTGTATCCAGCGGAGGGTTCTGGGGACTCATTCACCCATGCATTCCCTACGCCGGCCACCAGTTCTTTCTCCCCGTTGTTGTCAACATGGTAAGAGCATCCATCCACATACACAGTGGGCATTCCCTCACACTTGTCCTCTTCAAAGACTTTGTGTGGGGAATTAAGGTATGCCTCCGTGTTGTCCTTGATTTTTAGACTTTCATCCTCGAGACAGTTTTCTCTGGCACAATCATGCAAGTCAGCCAGACCTTGCGCGAGGGGACTCTTCTTGTTTTGGCCATATCTGACCTCCACAGGAAAGCCTTGCATTGACAGAATCCAGGAAGTAATTCGGGAATTACTCACATTTCCGGCCCGGATTCTGTCACTTTGGAGATATTGCAGAGGCTGGTGTGGAGTCTCCACTATGATGTGTTCCCCCTGGATAAACGGGCGGTAATTCTTCAATGCCCACACCGTCGCCAGGAGTGCCTTCTCACAATCGTTGAATTTTTCCTCCACAGAGGATAAAGTTTTGCTCGCATAGGAGATTACTTTATTGACCTTGTCATGCTTTTGGTATAATACTGCCGTCAAGCACGTATTAGAGAACCCCGTCTCCAGGAAGAACTCCTTGTTTCTGACAGGGTAAGCTAGGCAAGGCGCTTGTGAGAGGCTTCTTTTGAGTTGTTTTACTGCCTCGGCTTGTTCTGGACCCCATTCCCACTTGACCCCCCCCTTCAGGAGATGAATCAGGGGTCTGGTGATCTCTGCGTAGCCCTCAATGAACTTTCTGCTGTAATTAGTCAGTCCAAGGAGGCTCCTTAGTTCCCGCAGAGTTGTGGGGTCTTTCAGTTTCTGAAGTGCTTCCACTTTCTTTTCCTGGGGACAGAGACCCTGAGGAGTAATCTCATGCCCCAAGAAATTAACATGGGTTCTACACCACTGTGCTTTCTGAAAGGAAAGTTTTGCTCCGGCGGCCCTCAACTGCGTCAGAACATAACGGATCTCCGCTATGTGTTCCTCCACAGATGAACTTTTGATGAGGACATCATCTACATAAGCCAGGTTACCCCTTGCACCCAGGTCGGGCATGGCCTTATGTAGGAAAATATTGAACTCATTACCGGAGTTAAGGTATCCGAAGGGAGTCCGGGTCCATGTGTACTGCTGGCCCCCAAAGGTAAAAGCCAGCTTGTATTGGTCCTCCCTACTGACCGGCACGGTCCAGTATCCATTGGTCAGGTCTATTGCAGTGAATACCTGTGACCCCTGGATCTGGGCCAGCCCTTGGTCAATGTAGGGAAGAGGCCATCGGGAAGTATGGACCCGTTTGTTGAGCTCCCTGAGGTCGGCGCAGAGTCTCCACTGGCCCTTTGGCTTCAATATTCCCAGCACTGGATTATTGAAGGTGCTGTGGACTGGACGGATTATTCCCCGGGACTCAAGGTTCTTAATTATTTCAGTAAGGGACTCCATTGATGCGAGAGGCAAGCGATATTGCTTCACAAACACAGGAGTCATGCCAGGGTCCGTGGGGATTGTTGTTGTGTGGATGACGGTGCAACCACAATCGTATGAGTCTACCGCAAAGAGATCTTGGAAATCCAAGAAAACTTGTTTCAACTTTTGCTTTTGTTCCAGAGTCACACAGGCATCAGCTAGGTTGACTCTCTCTTCCACCATCTGCCTGAAGCCTGGAAAGACTTCTGGCTTGGCTATCTCCGCGGCCTCCTCCAACTGGGTGGAGAAGTCCCTGGTCAGAGTACTGATTTGGACTGGAGGCTTCAGGTGGGAAAGGCAGCCCTCATGGACCTGGAAAATCACCTCATCCCTCCTGAAGTCACAAGTCACATCTTCCTTATCATAGGGGCAGGAAGTGTACACCAGGAAGTTCACCCCATGCCGGGTAAAAATCCTGTCTGGTGTTGTATTGTCATCACTGTCACTGTCAAAGCAGTCCTTGGGGATTGGCTCTAACAGTTCATTTCCAAGATCAATGGAGAAATGTCGGTCATCAACCGCCACTCCAATAATGGTGCCTGCGGCTAGAGTAATACTCTTTAAGTCGCTGTTATCCACCTCTATTGGAATGGTGTCATGTTCTATGTTGACTAATGGTGTTGGGTTTACCCCCAACCCTTGCTGTTGGAGAGAAGCATTTAGATGTATGTACGCATCAGGGTTTTGCAAATGTTGTCCTCTTTTAGCTTTCACTTCCAGGGAGAATTGTCGGGTCCTTTCTGGGATGGTGACTTCCTCTTTAACCTGAATTTCAACTGCATAAGGTAGCAATTGAGCTGACCTAAATGCTTTTTCTGGATCATCAAAGCCCATGGGATTATCCGCTAATCGGGACCAAGCTTTGAAGTTTATTAGGTCCAAACTAATGGCAAAGCGATTGAGAATGTCACTGCCTAAGTAAAAGGCGGCAGTGACGTCTCGCACGACCCAACAATTATGGACTATGCTCTTGTTGCCAATGGAGATTTTGAGCATACACCTGCTTGGCAGGAGATGTTTGGAATTAGGCACTTCCAGGTCCATTTCCCATTTGTCTATCAGTTTGAAGGTGGGAATGGCTGGATCTTTTGGGAGTTGGCGGAACATGGCTTCGCTGATGAAGCTCTTACCGTTGTTCACACACACTCGAGCGAGAACAGAGTCCGTCCCATCATTTAACTGAACAGGGATGAACAACTGCTCTCCAATGTGCTGAATATCAGCCAAGTTCTGAGCTGATTTCACATCTTTCTGGACTATAGGAGTGGGAGTTTCAGATTGTGGATTAGTATAGAATTTCAGGGTGTTTCCTTCCAGTGTGGAATACCACCTTAAACTGGAAGGAAGGTTGATTTTCAGAAATAGAGAGGACCCCCCATCACAAGTCTGTTGTCCTACTGCTATTACTGTCACGTCTGGAATTTGGTTGTTCTGGAAGTGAAACTCTACTTGGTCAGATTTTTGTTCAACCATGTGGCAGGTGCCGTTTAAACTAACATGGTTGACACTCTGTTTTAATTTTATTGGTCGGCTAGTCTGGGTCCAGAGGACCTTGTTTACGCAATCTATTAGGGGTGACAACCTTCTCAGGAGGTCATTCCCTAGTAAACAAGGGGTGCCCTCTGGGGTCACAACTATGACTGGGTGTTTCACCTTGTGTCGCCCGATCTTAATGTCCAAGTCTGCCGTCCCCTCGACGGGAATTTCCTTCCCGTCAAAGTTCTGCAGTTGTCCAGGAAGAGAGGTGAGAGGAATTTGGTAATTCTCTCCCCTTCCTGCATTCAGTTCGTCAAAGGCCCTTCTGGACAGAAGGGTAGCTTGAGATCCAGTGTCCACCAGTGCCGAGATTGTACCCTGCCCCTGTACTTGTACCGGGGCATAGTATCTTCCCTCCTTCTCCTCAAGGGGGCACAGATAATGCACATTTTTGGACAACTGGTGGGCTAACTTTCTGGTTTTGGACATTGCAAGAGAAGAAATTTGGGCAGAATTCTGTGGAGAGCCTTGGGAATCTGAAAGAAAAATTTGGCAACTGGAGATCAGAGCCATTGTGGGTTCCCCTGGTTCCGGTTCTGGGCCGCCCCCCCCTTTTTGGAGGCAGTCCCCAGGATGGGTTTGAACCAGGGGATTTTCTTGCTGTTGGTTCTGGGATGAGATGGTGGGCGGCAGTAGCTCAGTCCCCACATCTCCCCAGTCTGGATTTGCATCCCTAGGGACCCATTTTTCTTTGGGAGGAGTTCCCCCCTCTCTGAAGGAGAAGATCCTTTTCCCAGGATCCTCTGAGGATCCCTCTCCCTCAAATTGGAAGATCTGTACTTCCTCCTCAAACTGAGTCTGTTTGGGTCTTTTGTTTCTCCTACCCCCCCTCTGCTCCTTAGGAGGCAGACTTTCAGGGGCAAGAGATTTTGTTTCCGGTTCCTGGGTTTCCAGGGGCTGTTTACAAGTGAGGAAGGAAGCTTCCTCCAAGGCTTTACACCCCCCTTCCCCTTGTGCCTCCTCCCTGGGAACCGGTGAGTTATCGGGGTGCTGCCCCCGTCATTGTTCTGGAGCACCAGGTCCAGAGTTGGGTGCGTTCTGCGCTGGCACGCCCATCTGAGGGTTCTGCTGAGCACTCAGTATGTGACCCAGATCCCGCGCCATGTTTTGAACCTGGCGCTCTAACTGGGAAACCCGCTCAGGCTGATACGGGGCCCTGTTTTCTCCCCTGGGCTGATCCCGGGAAGGGTAGCTGCCCCTCCTCTGGTAATACCCCGGGTTGGGAAGATTTGGGTACCCCTCCACCCTTGGCCTCCCCTCTCCCGGATTCAGTGGTCTGGGCTCAGGGAATTGGGGAAAGAAGGATGGATGGTTTTGGGGCTGAAAGTCGGGTGGATATCTGGGGAAAAAGTTCTGCCCAGGGTTTGGTAAATTTCTGCCCTCCTGTGGGAAGTTTGGAGGGAAGTTCCCTGGGTTCGGTGCTCGGTTGGATCCCCCCCCTTGGGCTGGGGGAGTCCACACATAACCCAGGATTGGACTGTTACCTTTGTAGCGAGGACTTACATAGTCAGGAGAGCGAGGGACCCCGTTGGGGCTGCCTCCCTGGCTCCCTGTCTGTGACTGGCCCGAGGACCTTCTGGGCCTAGCATTATTAGGTGCAGGTAGGTTTTTAGGCCCCCCCATCTCCAAATCTAAAACGGGGGTGACCTTTACCTCTGCCACCTTGGCAGCAGCAGGGGTGCTGTTGTCTTTGGGGTTTTTCTGGGTATTACTTTTGCTATCTACCGGTTTCTGCACCTCATAGATCCGGGTAGCCTGTTCAATGACCCAGTCTAAAGATCTTTTCTCGTGAAAATCCCTCACTGTCTGTGCGCACCCTTCTGGTGGTCTGCGCAAAAGCACGTTTCAGTTCCTGCACAAATTCTTGTGGGGCCTGATCCTCCCCACATTGTAAATTGTAGGCTGCCTTGCGAGCCTCTTGAGGATTTCTATGAATGGAAAAATGTTTCAAGATGGCCGCCTTATAGGTGGACCATCTTAAATGATTTTGGTCCTCCAGCCCCGCAAAGAAACTGGAGTATTCCGGGGAGAAGGTCCACTTTACATATTGAATACAGCTTTGGCTGTCCTTCAAATGGAAAGTCTCCATCATTTGCTCAAACAACTCTAAGTGCTCCCAAACAGAATACTTAGCGATCTTATGGTAAGGCGTGATGACGCTCCTGATCGCCTTAATCTGCTTTAAGGGGTCCTTAAGCAAGGCCCTTTTTGCCTTATTGGCCTTTTTGGTTCGGGTAACCCTTGTCCATTCATCCTCTGACTCAGAGGCACTGCTCCCAGAGGTTCCTGTCTGCTCTTCCAGGTTTTCTCGTATTCTGCGAGCCTGGGAATGGCTGGCAGAATGTGGGGACCTGGTCTCCTGTGTCCTGCGCAGTTCAGAGGAGTCTTCAGATTCCTCCTTGCTGCCAGGATTTGATGGGTACCCCCTCCACTGACCTAACTGGGCAGAGGTTTTCAGGATGCCCTTAACGGGCCTACTCTCCTGGGGTTCCCCATTAAATTGCACTGTGCTTGGGTGCCCATACCCGGATGCCCGCCCCTCCATTCCTGGGTGGTACTGGCCTATGAGCCCCATGCTTCTGGCTGGATAGTAATCTGCCATCCCTGTGGCCCTGTGCTCACGTGCGCCAGGGGACATGGGGGTGGCAGAGTCCAGGGACTGAGAGGTATGAGGGCCTCTGGTACTAGGGCTCCTGAGGTTATGCTCCGGAGTTTCCATTTCCCAGCGAACCTCATCTCTATCCGCCCCTGCTCCCTGTTGCAATGCAAGAGCCTGCATTTGTGCCTTCAGTTCCTCAGTTAAGGCCTTACTAGACTCTATCAGTCTCTCCTGCATCGCTACCTGTTGTTGGAGCCTATCATTGTGTTGACAGAGAGCCTCATTTTCCCTCTGTGCTTCCTGGTTGGTCCTGGAGAACTGGGCCAGTCTTTGCTGCAGGAGGTTTACCTCCTGAGTCCCATCCCTACTGGCCTGCTCCTTTCTTGCCAGAGCCTCTTCCACCCTTCTGGTGTGCTCTACCAAGTTCTGGTTTTCTTTTTGGAGGTCACCCAGCCCCTGGAGGGCCAGGTGATTTTCTTCAATTTCCTTTTTTAAGTGGCAGACTTCCTGGCCTAAAGTGTCTCTTTCCTGACTGAGAGCCTGCATCTGTGCTGCCAGGTCGTCCCTCTGCCGTTGAAAGGCACCAGCTTTTTGGCGCTCCTGATCAAACTCTGCCTGGGTTTCCAGGTCTTTCAGAATTAGTTTGTTGTTCTCTGCCTTCACTCTATCTAGGTGGCCTTGCAGGGTGACTACCTGCTCAGCACATACCCTATTGAAGTCTAGCTGTTGCTCCAGCTTTTTCTGGCTCTGCAGTAGGGAGTCCAAACCTTCTTGGTACTCCTTCTGCAAGGCCAGAAATCTGGTATCCTGTTCTGCCTTTTCCTGTTGCAGGATGTCCATATCCTCTTTTATTTTAATGATATATACTGCCTACTATCATTTTCTGACTCCTGGCTCCCCTGCAGCCTCTGCTCAGAAGAGACCAGGTCAGATTGGACCTTCTCTAACGCCATCTGTTGCCTATTTGCCAGATTTTGGCTTTCAGCACATCTATCCTGCATGTCTCCCACATATAGGTACAGGTATGCCGCTATCCTAACAATCTTGTCGTGTTCATCTTTGGCCTTAGAGGCCATATAGAGTTCACTCAGGGCCACATGTAATGGACCCTGATCTCACCATAAGTCTGACCCTGTTTCAGTGACCTGTCACGTGATGGCCTGCAACCAGGCATCCTGGCCCTGCTCAGCCCATTCACCTCTCACAAATAGTTTATGTAAGAAGTGCTCTCTGGCTATTTTCATATCTACCAAGGTCGTCATTCTAGAGATTGGTCTCTGTCCTGACTTACAGAAGTTAGTATTTTATTTTTTGCAGAACAGAACTTTTCTTGGAGTGTCCCTTTTGAGGAATGCTTCACAGCGTGATGCAGCGTGGTGATCCGACTGGATGTATGTATCCCGTCAGTTAGCACACTGTATTAAGCTGCACAAGTGGTATTCTAACCCAGAATCCCGGCTACGAGCCCCCAATTTGTAAGAGGATTCAATTCAGCACTACAGCCAAGTCAACGCCTAGTCTAGAATACTGAATGAAAACCCTTATTGATATATCTTTATGTCCAGTTCATGCGTTCTGGATGACTACCCCTATATAACACCCCTCTCTTGGAATCCTCCTGACCCCACTGAGCCAAGAAGTAGTTCTGTTTTGCAAGTTAAAAGGTTTAATTGATAGTTTAAACAATAGATATATATATATATATATCACACTTTATAATAAATTAATAATTGAATATCACACTTAATCTGGTATGATAAAGATTAACAACGGAGAATCTGGCACTAGCACACTTCTTGATAATCACTAAGGAGTTGACATGAAATGGATAAGATAGCAACAATACTTTTATGGTTTCAAATGGATGCAATGTGGAATGAAATGCAATCAAGAAAATAACTTGATAGGATTTCAGCAAAGACAATGTAATCACTTTATTGGACAATTCACCCCCCCCTTTTATGCAATG
Source organism: Ambystoma mexicanum (assembly GCF_040938575.1). NCBI lineage: Eukaryota > Metazoa > Chordata > Amphibia > Caudata > Ambystomatidae > Ambystoma > Ambystoma mexicanum. The sequence goes on along the minus strand of NC_090935.1, from coordinate 1,019,122,173 downwards.
CAAGGAAATGGAAGGAAGGCACACAGTTCTCAGAAATGCAATCAAATGTGATTCAGTTCACCCCAGCAGCTTAGACTACAGACGTTGAAAACACAGGCAAAATGCTTTAAGATGTGCTAGCAATGGAGTGAAAATATGTTAAAATGCTTTTAATTCCCTCTAGAGGTTCAGGGTGAGTGGTATCTAGTTAATATTAGTCCAGGCTCACTCTTGCAATGATTCAGGGATAATTAGCAGGTTAAACGAATTTCTGGCAAATGGAAGGCAAGCAGCAGCAGATTTTTACACGTGAAGAAATTTGCAAATCGCGGTAAAATGTCAAATCGCGGCTACATTTGCGAATGCTCCGAGCGCGATTACAGAGGAATTACAAGGACTATCGTTTTGGGGTCCTAAGACAGCCTAGGATCTCAGCTTCCAGATGAAAGTTACTGCAAGTCTCTAGCACAAACGGTCACGGAGATATGAGCGATTAAATAAAGGACGTTTTTCAGATTTGAAAGTTTAAAGTTCAAAAAGACAAGTGCAGCTTGCAACTAGAAAATGACAGGTGACAGCTTTGCAAATGACAGGTGACAGTTAGGAGGCAGTTCTACTTAGATTAAAATAGCTTGGATTATATTATTTTAACTATGAGATTGGTTCTGCACAGTTTTCTAGGTACTCACACTATATTTAGAAATATGCCTCACCACGGATCTGGTAAGGTTTTGGACTGGACTCCGGTTCAGCTCTTTGGTTCTGCTAACATTGGCCTGGGTCAGCTCTGCTCTCTCTCTCTGGGTACAGCACTGCTTCTGGATTCTGGATTCTGGAGATTGAGGGATTTGAAGTCTGGATCTCTGGATGTTGATGGAGGTAAAGTATGGAATTTTGGCAGAGCTTCCAGCTGCAAGTGGAAAATGAATGTCCCTATCTGTCCTGTCTGTCTGCTTGTATGTGTTTTTTTAAAATGGGTGTGTGTGCAGCATCACTAGACCCTACCCCTCTCCACTTATCATTGGCCAAGCTTTCATTTCTCCCCTAATTGGGGAAGGAACTGTGAGTCAGAGTGATGTCATTTTATGGCTTGCAGAGAGGACACTCCCCTGTCAAATTGCACACAATCTATATTTGATAAAAAAAACCATATTTGCACAGGTAAACATTGGTTTAAAATTACATGCACCCATCCCATTTCACACGAGGTATACCCTGTCCAAATCTGCTCTTCCTGGGGGCTTGCATTCAGAAATGGCAATATTTGCACCTTTTTAGTGGTTTTGCAACATCAGATTTTTCTCCAGATTTGTACACATGTACACGGCCTGTCCATACATACTCCAGTAAATTTTCATTTGTCTAACTTAAACACAGTGTCTGTAATATTAACAATTAGCAGGGTTTTGCCCCAGAACATCACACAAATTGGAATGTGGGCTTGAATTGAAGGTACATTTTTTACATTAAGGCTCTCAAAGTTATACATTTCTGTCATTTGATTACAAAGAGTTATCAGTGTTTTTGTAAAATATATATTTTGCTTTCAAGTCAGTTCTCAGAGTGTTGGAGTCCGCCTCCTAGACTTGGGTGGGTCAGTCACATGTATCTTCTGGGCAGGCAGGCCTTTGTTGACAGGAAACAGTAAAAATCAACATATTCCTTTCAGAGGAGAGGGGCCATTGTGTGGTCTCTGGGAAGCTGAGATCAGGAGGCCAGGGAGCCACTTTGCATTTAATTAACAGAACCCTGTGATTTCCTGGCTTCTTGTGTTGAGTTCTGAAGTGTCAAGAGTTCTCAGGACAGGCAACCCCTTTGAACTTTTAATGGAATAAGACCCCTTTCTTTGCACTAGACAGTTTTGCAAGACAGCTCTCCTGTCAGAGTTTAGACCGCTAGCGCCACCCTCAGGATTTTGCGGTTACTGCATCCATCCTTGGGATTTTTTTTAGATTGATTCATTTCAGCAAGTGATATTACATGGAGTATATTGTCCATGTTCAGGACATGGCATTGGTGTGTTTCTGCAGTAAAGTAATTCTGTGCCCATGATTTTGCCATATTTGACATTCAAGAAAAATGAATTCCCAACAGTTATGGGTTTGCTTTTGGCAATCAGCATTGCCTCTCTGAGCTCACAATATAGGCGAAATGGGATTTACCTGTGCATTTTCTGGGGAGCTCTGGCCATTATGATGTTTTCAATGCCAGTACTGCACAGTTTTGAGGTAGGGCTCGGATGCATGGGTAAATACATCCCACAATACCTCTAACAAAATCTAATCTAAAAATGGAAACAAGAAATTCCTTACTAATCACATGTCGAGCAGATGCCTTTCCAAATTACATTATGAACAGGCAAAGCATTCTGATGCTGTTTGCAGACACACTAGCTTTAAAAGACATTGGGGGTCATTCTGAGTAGGGCGGTAAGGGTTAACGGTCACCGTTAACGAGACCGGTGCCGTTAAACCCTTACCGCCCTATTCTGAGTTCCCTTTGCGGGTTGGTACTTGACGCCTGTATTTTGCAGGCATTAAAAAACCAACCCGCAAAGGGACCTAGGAGCTAATTACGGCACCGTAATTTACGGTGCCGTAATTAGCACCTTCCCCATTCCCATTCGGCCCTATGGGGAAAAAATGGGATTGGGGAAGGGCCCTTGGTGAATGGGGAATTACCGACCCTGCCAACCTTGGAATGGGGCGGTAATTCCGCCATTCACCAAGGCGGAGTCAGAAAAATAACGGCATCAACCAAGGCGCTAATAGCGCCTTGGTTAACGCCAGGGTCGGAATGAGGCCCATTACATCAAATGACCTAGATCAAGTTGAATTCCCCAATGAGCGAAATTTAGGAACAGCCTTAATGTGGTTAAAATCATATATAATACGAAATATAATCTGGGCAGCCAAAACTGAATTATATGATCTAGGCTTCGTGATCACAACAAACACTGAGCCGAAAAGCCAGTTAAAATCCTGCCTCAAGAACTCTCAGGACTTCTCACATATGATGACCAAATGCAACACTTTAGAGGAAGAAAGCAAACATCGAGAATGTAGAAACATTACGAGGGTGTAACTAGAAGTACCAACACACTGGCAAACAATTTCCCTTATTAGCTGGAACACTCGTGGATTCAGACATTTGATTAATAATCCCCAAGCATCTTGGGAAAATATGATGTCATATTACTTCAGGAAACATGGCTGACGATTTCAGCCAACTGGGATAATTATGACATCCATTTGCAACCTGCTAAACGAGCCATGAAGGGGAAACCTATGTCTGGATTACTAACAGCTACACATTCTGCAGCGAATATCAAATCAAGCTCCCAAACTAGTATCAACACATTTATACAATTTACACACTTAACCATTGGATCATTAAAAGTGGAGTGTGTTAATCTTTACTGGAATCTGATGGGTATCTCAAACTTGCTGTTCTTTAAAGAACTAAATGATCTAATGGAAAAAAGTATGGTGACACTTGGTATTGTGCATATTATTGTGGTGGGAGACTTGAATTTGCATTTGTTTGATGAAAAATATCTGAAAAATAATGAACGAGTATACCTGTGGAATAAGTTAATTAAAGCATGGAATCTATCATTACTGAATGGCTCTAATAACCTTGATTCACCACCACACGCCACCTGGCATAGAGGAATCCAGAACGCCATAATCGATTATGCTTATGTGATTCTTAATTTGTTCAACTGTGCATCTGACTTTGTAATAGTACCAACAAATCTCAGTGATCACTTTCCTCTTACATTTAAGTTAAATATAGACATGACCTATGTGGAGACACAGACAACTGTAATGCCATGCATGATTGAAACAAATAACCATCTAAATAGACTGAGATGGACTGAGAAATCTCTTTCACAATATCATGAGCACTTAGAACTGAACCTTAGGAGTCTCACAGAAGTTCATTGTGCTGATAATCTGGGTTTTTATGAACAAATGCAGCTCTTTGCCACAACCCAGAACTCCAGATCACATTTGACTCATGAATATGATCACAACATTAAAAACAGGAAAACCCTATTTAGGAAACATAAAAGACAGGCCAATTTGTTACCGATGGCCCAAATTGCATCCCTCTGTGTGCCTCCTCTAGCCCCTGTCTCTTTCTCGTCTGCCAGCCATCTTGCCCTCCCCTTCCCCTACTTCACCTTTCAATTATCTTGGCACTTACTCTTATCATTGCCTGTTGACCTTTGATAAGAGCTTGTCTGCTGTCCCCCCCTTTTTCCTCCTTGTCTTTTCCTCCCTCTCCCTCCCAGCGCTACCTTGATCAGGCGTTGACCCTTAAGATAGTCACTTGTTTTGTTCCTCTCCCCTTCCCTTCCATCCCCTCCCCCACACCTTCCCTCCTCCCCCTCATCTTGTCACTCTTGCACTGCAACAATTGTCGTCAGGCATAGTAATGTTACTGCTAGTATTGTCTCCTTTTTTCCTTCCCCTCCTCTCCTTTATTGTTCCATGCACTTGTACTATCTGTTATGATATGATAGTTTTCTCACATTCTGATTTGTTTCAAGGACCTGTAAGAATGTAACTGTATTTTCCCATGTTCCCACCCTCCTTGAAGCGCTTTGAAACACATTGGGCCTCATCACGAGTTGGGCGGAACATCCGGCGCTATTAGCGCCAGCGTTAATAGCCCTACCACCAAACCCCTGGCACTAATAGTGGGCTCAATGGGGAATGTTCGCGCTCTTACCGCCGGCGGATTTCCCGCCAGCGGTAAGAGCACAAAATTTCAGCGGATTTCCCCCCAGCTCAGAGCTGGGGGGAAATCTGCCAAACCCGTGATTTGCCGGACCCTTAAATGCGGCGTTAATAGCGCTACCGCCACATTTAAAGGTTACCTCCAAAATTTTGACGAGGCCCATTGTGTATAGGCGCTAAACAAATAATCAATCAATCAATCAAAATAATTATTGTAATTCGTGCTCTTAAAACTTCCTACAAGAATTGGATTTGTGGGCACAATATTCTAACCAACCAGAAAGCTGGAGTACTGGTGTTGAAAGAGCTGCAAAATAAAAAATATAAGCCGAATCTGAAAGCTATTAAATTCTATCACCAATTTGCCACAACGAGACTCTCAAATAAATGGGGTTATTGAACAAAACTGGATTACTCATTTCTCGTCATTCTATGCAGCCCCTTTATTTTACTCTCTGTTGAGATTGACAGAACTAACTTCCAGGTTTGCTTTGGATTTTGACAAAGATGATGTTCTATTCTATATTAACAAGGCCAGTTCATCCAGAGCCTCAGGTCCGGATGGCTTATCTAATGACATCTTAAAAAAGCATCCAGACCTTTGGGCTTCAATTCTCTATACTTTATATAGGTTAATAAAACATAACCAAGAACTACCAGAGTCATGGCGACATTCGATCATAGTCCCAATCTACAAGAAGGGGGATCGACAGCATCCCTCCAGCTACAGACCAATCGCTTTACTAGACACCCCCAGGAAGGTCTATTGCCGCTTGGTTCTGCGAGATCTAAATGTGTGGTCTTTAGCCACTAATAGGAGAGACCCCTTTCAAACGGGGTTTGTGGCCGGTTAAGGCACTGCAGTCAATATATCGCTATTGAACACCCTGAAGTCAACTCACGCTACGTAGAAGCAACCTTTGTTATGGCATTTGTTGACTTCCGCATGACGTTTGATTCAATTGATAGAGAGTTACTTCCACACTTTTTAATATTTTCATACTGGATATGGCAGAGAATTTTGTTGCAATCGCAGCTGATGCACCAAAATTAGACAATCAGGCAATAGCATGGCTACTCTATGCTGACGACTTGGTGCTGCTGTCTCAGACCCCTAGTGGATTACAAAAGCTGCTTGACCAACTAGCTCAATATGCATCCAAGAATAATTTAATTATACATAACAAAACACAAATCAGTGAATTTGGGAAACCGAAATTAAGATTCTCAAATAAGTGTAACTGAACATTAGACAATCAAATGCTGAACATTATATCAAAATATAGATACTTAGGAGTGATGCTCAGCAATTCCATAATCGATAAAATTCATGAAGCAACTCTGACCTCCAAAATTACCATCCTAACATCTCAAGGGAAAATTCTTTTACATAAATACGGCAAGTTTACCTGTGTACATATAATGTCCTTTTACCAACAAAAGGTTGTACCTATTATGATCTATGGAGCTGAAGAAACTTTTCCAAAATCTCAAAAATTCTGGAATAAATTTGAATCTAAATTCTGGAAAAACGTATTGAACTTGCCGAAAGGCACACCATCCTTGTTGCTTAGGTTTGAATTGGGCTTACAATCAATGCATGTCCAAGTAACTTGGAAAATGTGTGCCTTCCTGCGAAAATGCTTACTGGGACTGACAGATCGAAATAGTCTTGCCGTTTTAGCAAATCATTTGCTAACTTCTAATCAGATTTTCCCACTGAAATGGCGAACACACATCCTATACGCATTGGACAATGCGGGCATTTACATCAATCTTCTCCTCGCGAATCCAAATAGAGCCAAGGTTAAATTATATCAAGCCGATTGGTGGCTCACGCAAGAAAAATGCCTTAGGCTGAAAGATTTTGACAGAAATCTATTTGGTCACAAGAAGTTGCACATTATGGCAGACTATCTCATTAAATACCCTTCGGCCCAGTTAAGAACAACACTTCTGAGATTTCGCCTCAATTCATGGCCAGTCAATGAAATCTTAGCCAGAAGAGGCCAAATTAAAGAAGAATTAGCTTATTGTCGCTTCTGTAAAATTGAATTATACAAAGAGACGCTTGAACATATCATTGCTGAATGTAAAACCTTTCTGTCTCAACGTTTAATGCTTATAGCTTGTATGCCGCAAAAGCACACTGAGAGAAATAGCAAAGAACTGTGGTCTGAGATATTTGCTACACGTAAGATCTCAGTCAGAATTGCGACCATGAATATTTTGGATGCTGCTCTTTTTTCTCTCGAACACCGCACTTCAGAGCTATTATAAAAATAGCAATCATTGCAATCTAGCTAATCAATTGACAGTGTTATTCTTATTCTTTTCTTCTTTAATATCAATGGAAGGAAAATTACATTTTAAAATCTGTAAATGTAACAAACATTTTGAAAAAATGTTATTTATGCAAAAAATAGCAATACATACTCATGCAACCAACTGCATTAAGTAATTATACTTTTTTTACGTGTTAACAAACTGCAAATATTAACGGGGTAATTCATAGAATTTCGCTGAAAAGTGTCGCAAGCGGCTGGCGCAGAGTGTCCGCGTGCGATTGACTGCGCCAGGCACGTGCGCTAAAACCGATTTCCGCGCACAGCGTATTCATGGATTTCATGCTCCCAAACCAGCCGTGGCGCAGAGTATCGCAGCGACCCTGCAGCAGCGCCAGTAACGCCCCAAAGAACGCCCTCGCGCAAGGAAAAGCCATCAAAATCGCTAAATCATCGCAAAGGGCTGCGCTAACCCTGGACCAGTTTACAGGGCTGCCAAACAAGGAACGCAAAGCGGGTAACGTGCATATCAGGGGTACGCGTGAAGTCATACACGCGATTAGCCAGGGTACGTGTATTACAGGGGTACGCGGGAAGTTTAACACGCGATTAGCCAGGGTAAGTGTATTACAGGGGTACGCGGGAAGTTTAACACGCGATTAGCCAGGGTACGTGTATTACAGGTGTACGCGGGAAGTTTAACACGCGATTGGCCAGGGTACGTGTATTACAGGGGTACGCGGGAAGTTATACACGCGATTAGCCAGGGTACGTGTATTACAGGGGTACGCGGGAAGTTTAACACGCGATTGGCCAGGGTACATGTATTACAGGGGTACGCGGGAAGTTTAACACGCGATTAGGCAGGGTACGTGTATTACAGGGGTACGCGGGAAGTTTAACACGCGATTGGCCAGGGTACGTGTATTACAGGGGTACGCGGGAAGTTTAACACGCGATTAGCCAGGGTAAGTGTATTACAGGGGTACGCGGGAAGTTTAACACGCGATTAGCCAGGGTACGTGTATTACAGGGGTACGCGGGAAGTTTAACACGCGATTGGCCAGGGTACGTGTATTACAGGGGTATGCGGGAAGTTTAACACGCGATTAGCCAGGGTAAGTGTATTACAGGGGTACGCGGGAAGTTTAACACGCGATTAGCCAGGGTACGTGTATTACAGGGGTACGCGGGAAGTTTAACACGCGATTGGCCAGGGTACGTGTATTACAGGGGTACGCGGGAAGTACAACACGCGATTGGCCAGGGTACGTGTATTACAGGGGTACGCGTGAAGTTATACACGCGATTAGCCAGGGTACGTGTATTACAGGGGTACGCGGGAAGCACACCTGCTCATGTCCCCCTGCACCCCCACCCCCCAGCAGTGCAGGGGCAGCCTCCACCAGGCCCCCACTCATGTCTCCCACCACCCCCACCCTCCCGCCACCAGGGGCAGCCTCCACCAGGCCCCCACCCATGTCTCTCACCACCCCCACCCCCCCGCCACCAGGGGCACTCTCCACCAAGCCCCCACCCATGTCTCCCACCACCCCCACCAGTGCAGGGGCACCCTCCACCAGGCCCCCACCCATGTCTCCCAACACCCCCACCCACCAGCACTGTGGGGCACGTGGCCAGCAGGCAGTCAGGCAGCAGCAGATGGCAGGTGGGAGCTTGCTCAGGGCTCTGGGGGGCAGTAATTTGGCCTCCTGGCCAGGAGCGTGGTCTCTCGTGTGTGAACGCGTGGACAGCCTGATAGGGAGTGAAATCCCACACGTCAGCAAAGGCCCTTAGCGCGTAAACCCGTCAACAGCATATGCGCGCCTATAGTCACCTGCACGTGCAGGAAATTGTTGCGTGACACGTCCCAGTGTCAAAGCGTGTGATTGGTGAAAATGGATGTACACGTAGAAGTGACAAAGCGTGTGATTGGTGAAAGTGGATCTACACGCAGAAGTGACAAAGCGTGTGAATGGTGAAAATGGATCTACACGCAGAAGTGACAAAGCGTGTGATTGGTGAAAATGGATCTACACGCAGGAGTGACAAAGCGTGTGATTGGTGAACGTACACGCCGCGTAAGTGACGCTGTACGTGTGGGCCTGTATATAAGGTACATGTAGAACACCATTTCCTTGTACGTGCTTTTTGTGGAGAGCGAGTGGGTGAATTCTGTACTTCTTGTCGTTTCACACGCGATTTACTTCACGGCGTTTCCAGTTCGTATTCCCTGTTACCTCTGACAGCTTTTTCTCTTTTTTCTCTTTTACTGGTTTACCTGGGCCTGTTCCCTCAAACAGTGTCCCCTTCTACTGTTGTCCTGTCTTCTCAGACAGCGTACACATCTTCTTTTGGCGGGGGTTTAGCCAGCCAAACACGCTCATTCTTCACGCTCTTTTACCTGGCAGACGGTGAGTCACGCACGTATCCAACTTCTGTGCTTGCCCCGTGTGTAGCCTACCCCTTCAGAGGTCATTCTAGGCTGTGTGTGACACGCATACGTTCATTCTTGTGTTACTGGGTGCCACAGCGTAGTGCAGGTTTTTCTTTCTGCACACGTGGTCTAGGAGGGGTTGCGTGCACGTCATCTCCCTTTTTTGGGCCTCCTGTGCGTTGCGTGACCCGTCATCTTTCCCCAGGGGTTACAATCAGCCGTGCTAGAGCACTAGGGTACAATTACCATCTGGTACCCAACCCCTTTGACCCCCAATTGCCCAGGACAATTGTCTACAGCCACTCCCATACGCACATTAATATCAGTGCCATGGCTGGGAGGCGAGGATTCCGTAAGGGTGGCAAAGGTGGAAGAGCCACAAGTGGTGACCGTGGTGGATCGGTAGGGGACGTGGTCGTAACTTGCAGGGTGAGCCTGTCCCCCCATGTGTGGAGGACCAGTCAAGGGCACCCATCATCCCCCCCTCCCCCCCTCCCCCCCTCCCGTTGAGGCTGAAGTGGCTGACACCATCCATGCTCAGCCCTTGTTGGACCAGCCCATTGTGGCACCAGACCTGGCTGACTCCATGGCTGACTTCCAGGTCAGCAGGGCTACGACACGTGCGCTGGTGCACGTTGATGCCATCATGCCACGTGGATCTGGGGCAGCAAGGTCATCTGCTGCACCAAGGAGGCAGGGCGGAGTGGCTGCAGGGGCAGCTGCGGCTCCATCCACCCCAGCCCTCACACACCCAGCCAGGACAGTGTCGGTCCTAGTCCATGCTGCTGACATTCCCCCTGACACCATCACACTAGAGCCAATGCCTGCACCAACTCCCATGCTGAGTGTGCAATCCCACACTCCTGATACAGAGTCCACCAGGGCTCCTGCCCCTAGTGTCCAGAGCGGCGCAGGACACTCAGGATCACCACCACCTTCCAAGCGGAAGAGGAAGAGTGCTCGTCCGGCACAGGCTGATGCCCCAGACACGGCTACACAGTCCGGCCCGTCCAGGAAGCCCAGCTTCACGGATGACGAACTGAATGCACTTGTCGAGTATGTGTCCGGACATGACAACGAGATGGTCATTGTTGCAGGATCCAAGACCACACCTGCACAACGCCAGGCACACTGGCAGACCGTTGCGGACATCGTAAGTGCCCTTGGAATCGTGAGGCGCACAGCCAATGATTGCTATAAGCGCTGGAATGACCTAAAGCGCAGGGCAAAGAGTAAGCTGGCCTCAAGTCATGCCGCAACTCTAGTGACTGGAGGTGGGTCTCCAGTAGTAGACATGGAACTCACTCCACATGAGTCAGTCGCTGGGACCTACGTCACGGAGGAACAGATCCAAGGCGTGGGAGATCTGGCTGATTACGAGGCATTGTCCGGTGAGTGCACATGCATGTGTGTGTCATCCATGTGCATGGTGTGTGTGTGTGAGGGCTTCTGTTTGGGTGCCAGGTGAGAGTGTGTGCGCCTCAGTCGTATGGGTCAGCCATGTGCTTCATGCAATACTTCCTGCGCAGCTGCATTTGGCCATAGCAGTATCCCTTCTGCCAACAGTAGACATCTAGCACAACTGCACGCCAGTTGCCCTTGAAGTGTCACCTTGACACAACATATTTGCTTATTTTTCACTGTTCATTCAGTCAGTTTGTTTGCATTCCACCACTTTCACTAGGCATGTCGCTGTCCACTAGTCACATGTCTGACATGGGTATGGTAAAGTGGAGTGACTTTGTTACCTGGATATCATTTGTACACACATGTCCCTGTGCAATTTGACCATTTCAGACTGGCAGCTCCAGGTGAAAAATCTGACCTGTTAGAATCAGAAAAGCCATTACATGCGGGAACTGGACTGAATGAATAGGTGCTGCCCTCCTCTCCATCTTCACTCAATAGCAATGGTACATGCCATGTGTGTTTCACCTGCCAATCACAGGCCAATGTGTGATGCCACTGCCAGGCAGCATGCAGAAAATTTGTTCATCTTCCATCTTGGTGTCATCAGTGTGTGCCATTTGCCTGCACTTCATACGCAGTGAGGGTGCATGCATGGGAGGGTTTTAGTCATGTGGGACATGTGTCAATCAAGTACTGGTTCTCTTGCTTCTCAGCCCTCAATGTGTGCCATGGTGCTAATGCCTGTTTCCATTACTTTGTTTTCATGTCTTTGCAGGGGAAGACGCACCTGATACTGCTGGGGCTGTGGAGATGGTGCAGACCCAGGAGGTGTCCCAGGGCCGACCAACCACCAGTGAGGGACGTGGTGTGGTGGTGGGGGAGAACCCACAAGTGCTGCAGGTCGTGCTCTCAAGGGGTGTCTCTGGCTGCACCTCCCCCGAGCTGTACTCAGGTGTTGATTCGGATGAGACCTACGTGCCGTCGCTGGTGAGTGTTCCAGGGAGGGATTCTGTTCTGTCTCACCCACCTGCACCAGGGTCAGTACCCTCCATGGGGATGTCAGTGTTGGCAGCTACGCCTTCGGTGGTTACGGATGCAGGGTCACACTCCGCGACATCTGATCCTGTTCCTGGGCCAGCAGATCAGAGGGGGAATGCAGTCCTGCAGCCTCAGGCAGTGCCGGCACAGCAAGGCGCAGTTCGCCTTGCCCCAGACAGGTGTGGTGCCCGCCGACGTGGTGGCCGTACGCCACCCGGCAATACCGCATGGGAGCAATCCATTTACGGTATGGCTACCCAACAGGCTGCATCATCCGAGATGATGGCTCAGGCCATGGATAGGGTGGCCACTTCCATTGTCCCCCCAGAAAGGCTGATGGAGCGACTAGAGCAGGCAACCGACTCCATCTGCCAGTCACACAGGGAGGACATGTTGGGGTCCAACAGGGACAGGCGGGCGGCACTGGCGACTCTGCAGGAGGCCATCTCCATTGAGTCCCAGGGCCACAGGGAAGCCCTGAGGCAGGAGCTCCTACACCTCAGGACGACTCTTGTTGAGCTTGAGGCTTCAACACACCAAAGGACAGAACAGCAGCTGGAGCGTCTCACCCGTACGCTCTCAGCTGAGATGCAGGCAACGAGGGCGGAGGTCCGGGCATCCCGTGAGTTGTTGCATGGGGACCTCCGCACACTCATCCTCCAGAACCAGACCTACCACACCCGCATGCTTGCAGCCATGGAGGAGCAGACTAGGGCCTTGCGTGGGCTGCCTCCCATAGTGCAACCACCTCCGGATGCAGCTGCACAGGGTGATAATAGCGACAGCAGTGATACTCCCACAATAGGGTAGCCGTGTGGGCCATGAGCCCATGGAGGTGTTTTATCTTCCCAGGATCCACGCAGGTGGGTTCTGGTGTGCATCCTGTCCTCGGACCTCCTGGGTGGCCTCCCCAACCCCCCCGGGCCCATCAATGGCCATTTTTGATTGTTTCTTTTTTATATTTTTATTTTGATTTCTTTTATTCCCAATTTTTTTGGGACGATCTGTTGGCTCCGATCTGTTGGCTCCGATCTGTTGGCTCCGATCTGTTGGCTCCGATCTGTTGGCTCCGATGTGTTGGTTTCCGTGGTTCCTGTGGGCATACGCTGCATTGTGGCTGGGCACATGCAGGCTTGTAATGTATTTGGTTCAGATGCTTGGGTTTGAGTCACACACACCCCTCCTGCTTCCCGTTTCCATGGGCTTGCAAAGGGTGTGCCCAAGTGACAGTGAATTACACAGTGACGTTGGACTCCCATGAGCTGTGTGGCCAGTCTGTAGTCAATACTGTGTATACATTCATAGTGCATATTGCTGTTGTGTTGTACACTGCATGTTGCATTGATGTGTAACTCTTCTTCTGTGTCTACCTCCCAATTTGCAGGTCCCTTCCTCAAGTCCACACAAGGACCTCTAGTCTGGCGATGGGGACCATGTTGGCAGCAGTGCACCTACAACTCTACATGGCGCCAACACTGCACAGTTGGTAGTGGTGGGAGTGCAGGCATTTCCAGGTGGTGAGACTACTAATATGTAACATTTTTGATGTCATGTTAATGGTACTACGTGCTCAAGTATGTTGTTGGTCCGGCATTGCTGTGAGCATTTCAGGTGTTGCAGGTTTCTAATAGTGCCACTGTACATAGTGAGAGTGATGTCATGTTGTGGGGATTACTTTGTTTACCTGCAATTAGCATGACATGGCACGGTGTGTCGTGTGGCAGTGCTGGGGTTGGGTTGGCTGACATGGCACTGTCCTCTTGTTGCATTTTGCAAGTGGGTATTCATTTTAGCTGCTTCAATGTGTAACTTCACAAAACTGCATTGGTGGTGTCTGTGTGGGTAGGGATGCACACATTGTGACACTTCCAGGTGAACAATCTCAGGCTGATATGGTATTCACAGTTCATTCTCCAGACATTCAGGATCAGTGTCAGGTTGAGTCATCATTGATTGTCAAATGGAATGTGCCAGGGCAGTGTGCACTCCACAGGGGTGTGATTTCTATGTGAAGTAATTAGCCACTAGCTGTGTACGGGCTGCCTCCCCCCGTGCCCTTTCCCCTCCCATGCGCAGCGGCTGTGCATGTGGTTGGGGATGTGGGGCCACCACCATGTCCACGGCCAGGCCCCGGCGTGTTGCAACGTTGTGCAGGACACATGCTGCCACTATGATCCTGCACACTACTGGGGGAGCGTATAACAGCTGCCCGCCAGAACGGTCAAGGGAGCGAAAGCGTGACTTCAGCACTCCGAATGTGCGCTCCACTATGCCCCTGGTTGTAATGTGGGCTGTGTTAAATCTTACCTGGGGTGGCGTGGTGGGGTTCCGAATTGGCGTCATCATGTGGGGGCTGAGAGGGTAGGCACTGTCCCCTGTGGAGGTGGGGATTGGTATCATTGGTGAGGTTGTGACCTTGCTCAGTATCCAACATGCATGCATGTGCAGTGGCATACATACTCACCAAGCAGCCATGTATCGCCATGCCGCCCAGCTTCTAGGTCCCGGCTTAGGGTGGACATTCGGTAAATGAAGCTGTCGTGGGTGGAGCCGGGATAGTTTGCATATACTGAGGTGATGATTCCCTTGGCATTACATGCTACCTGCACGTTGATGGAATGCCAGTGCTTGCGGTTCCTATAGATGTGCTCAGATGCCCTGGGGGGACGTAGAGCCACATGGGTGCAGTCGATGGCACCTAGCACTTTGGGGAATCGTGCCACTGCGTAAAAATCCAGGGCGGCAGCATGCCTTTCTGCAGGTGTTCTGGGCAGGTATATGTGCCTGCGGACTGATGGGCGTGCAGTCATGATGTTCAAGACCTGGTGTAGGCAGCGTGACTGGGTGGCCTGTGACACCCCACCCACTATGGCACTTGTCCGCTGAAATGATCCAGTGGCTAAGAAGTGCAGTACATTGAGGACCTTCTCCAGGGGGCTGAGTGCTTGGGAGCACAGGGTGGGTGATGTGAGGTCATCCTCCCACTCACTCACCAGGTCCAGTATGATGTGTGGTGGAAACCTGTACCTCCCATACACCTGGTCATCAGGCATCCCGAAAAGGCTGGTTCTGGGTGTGAATATTCTGGCCCTGACTATCCTCCTCCTCCTCCTTTGGTAGCCCACTGCCACTGCTGCTAGGAACGGTATGTTCATCCTGGCGTCTGAGCTTGTTATTGTTAAAGTCCGCAATTTATGCTTAGCGCGTGTTCTAGGCGAGCGTGTGACCCGCGCACCCCTGGAATCCAGTTCCCAGTCCAATAGCGTGTGGAAATTCACACGCACCACGGGATACAGCGTGTGACCCGCGCACCCCTGGAATCCAGTTCCCAGTCCAATAGCGTGTGGAAATTCACACGCACCACGGGATACAGCGTGTGACCCGCGCACCCCTGGAATCCAGTTCCCAGTCCAATAGCGTGTGGAAATTCACACGCACCACGGGATACAGCGTGTGACCCGCGCACCCCTGGAATCCAGTTCCCAGTCCAATAGCGTGCGGAAATTCACACGCACCACGTGATACAGGTTCGCTGACGTACTTGCGTGTGTAAGTGGCCGCGCACCCATTAAATACACGTACATAGGCCAATCGCGTGTACGCGCACTTTTGTCCAATTACACGCGATGACACTCTGACGTGCAGTATATCCATGTGTGCCCCGTCATCACGTGCTGAGTGGGGAACACCCGTGCGGGTCACGTCACAGACGCGCTTACGCGCTGAGGGACTCTGGTCCAATAGAATCGCGTATGCGTGCTGACGCGCTTACGCGCTAAGGGCCTTTCCTCGGATTTCACGCTGACGTGCAGGATTTTCACGTGCCAAATCACTCCGTATCAAGCTGGCCACGTGAAAACACACGGAAGCCCACGCTCCTGCCCAGAAGGCCGAGTTACTGCCCCCCAGTGCCCCGAGCAGCCTCCCACGTGCCATCTGCTGCTGCCTGCCTGCCTGCCTGCTGCCACCGTGCCCTGCCATTTGGTGCCTGCACATCAGCCATCTGCAGGGGTCCAGTTGCTGTGTCCACCCCTGCTGGAACTGAAGACTCCCGACTGGTATTACATCGCTCCACAGCCCAGCCCCAGGACCCAGTTGCCCACCCACACCTGCCTCTGGGGTTGCCATGTCGGGCACTTCCACATCTGCCAGAGGGGCAGAGGGGCACCAGCTTCACTGTCACCGAAGTTGGTGTCCTGGTGGAGCATGTCCTGGGGCAGTATGATGCCCTCTTTGGATCGTCCCGCGCCAGCAAGGAAGGACGGCAGAGGATCTGGGCCGACTGTGTGGTTGCCATCAACGCGGAGGGGGTGGCAACCCGCGACGTCCTGAAGATCAAGAAGCGCTGGGAGGACTTGAGGTCCAGGACCCTTGTGAAGGCCCGGCGCCTCGTGGAGGGGGGCCGGGGCCGCATGAGTTCCATCCAGATGAGGGTCCTGGAACGCGTACGCCCAGCGCTCCACGCCCAGATCCTTGAGAGGGAGGCCCGTCTGGAGTTGAGCGGTAAGTGTCCATGCATTACTGTGTGAGACAGGGCATGTTGCGGTGTGCTGGTTCTATGATACTTGCCTGTATGTGTGCCATAGGCCATGTATGCATGTATGTGTGCAGGGACATCATGGTAATGCATGTGCGACCAGTGATGTGTGATGCACATGGTTGTTGCATGTGTTGAAATGCCGCATGGGGAGCCCTATTCAGATTTTGAACATGAGAGCATGCCAGTCTCTGTACCTGGACATGGGTGGGGGTGAGGGATGGGTGCTGATGCCAGGTACATATATGGTAGCCATGTCTGTGTGCCTGACCTGCGTGTCTGTGACTTGTGCATGCCATGGATGCATGACACATGTGTGTGACAATGCACAGATTCAGTAAAGCAGCCAAATTACCCTTGTAACCGCTGTGTTTGGTGTGTTTGGGGCCAGATGGATGTGACTGAGGTGAAGTGTGTGCATGTGATGGGCATGAGGCATGATGCATGTGAGTTACATATCATTGAATGTTTCAAGAGTCCATTGGACATGCATGGAAATGTCCATGGCATGCACCATGCCTGTTACTGTGTGTGTTTTGCCTGGACTGACCCATGTGTTGTGGAGGGACATGATGGAAGTGTACTTTGACAGTGGTGCTCATCTGCTATTGCTTCCTGTCTAGGGGACCATTGTACAGTGCCCTGATGCTTGTGTTCTTTGTCTCTCTCTACGCAGCGGCTAGTGAAGAAGAGGGCGGAGACGGCGCTGTGGAGCAAGGCGGCGGGGATGCCCCCACGGCTGCAGCGGAAGGGGTGGGTGAGCCCCCACAGGGGCCTGCTACGGTGGGAGACGGTGAGGAGCCATCCAGGTTGGTGGTTTGCACAGAGGAGGAGGAGGCCGCCACTGGGGCACACATGGAGCCTGGTGGGGGCATCCCTGCTGGTGCAAGTGGTGCAGTCCAGGGCCAGGGGCAGGAGGCAGCACAGGTCACCGTGGAGGGGCCTGTGCATGTCGCTGTCCCTGACCCTGTGAGTGCACCACCATGCACCAGCAGGGATGCCCTGTCCCAGGCCTGTCCGCAGGTAGAGGGGATGTCCATGTCACCTGACTCCCCTCCACCTGCGGATGTGGGAACCCCTGGCCGTGCGGAGAAGGTCCTGATTGGGGTCGCGATGCGCACGGCTGTGATTCGTGATGCCGTGCGTGCTTCCCGGGAGGAGCACGCACGTCATCACGAAGTGCACCGTGCCGACGTGGCCCAATTGGGATCGGCCATGTTCGGGGGTTTCCTGAATGTGTTGGCCAATGTGGCGGCCCTCTCCTCCTCTGTGCAGGCTATCCACCAGTCGTTCTCCTTGCCGTCTTCCAGCCCAGATGCCACCAGGGCCCCCTGTGGACCTGCCCCGAACAATGCAGCCAGCTCGGTGGGGATCCCATCCCTGCCACAGTCGGGAGTCAGAGATCCAGCAGGGGTGGACACCAGACCAACTGGACCCCAGCAGATGGAGGATGTGACGGCATCATCGGGCAGGGCACGTGCACGACGGCGTCGGTGGTTTCCATCAGCCTGGATGCCGTCGTGCTGGCACAGGCAGTTGCGTCGGAGGCAGCAGCAGGCTCAACGTGGGAGGCATCATGGCTCGGGGCCATCAACATCAGGGGTGCAGGCATCGGCCGGAGGGCAGGAGAACCCTGGAATGGGAGTGGCTTCCGTGTGGGAGAGGTTGTGCCAGCGGATAGGTGCGGAGCGGCAGCGGGCAGAGGAACGGCTCACGATGGTCAGGGCGGAGGACTCCATGCGGAGGGCGCTGAGGCGGGCTGAGTGCCTCGAGGGTCTTCGCAGGGAGTTTGAGCTGGACACTGCGTTATCCCTGCGGGACCTCGGGGCCAGGGAACATGCCCGCCTCCAAGCCATTGACCAGGAGTTCGATGATGCCCTGGCCCATGACAACAACCAGTGAGCCGTCCGAATAGCCCGCTGCCTTTGTATATAGTTGTATAGTTAGGGTTAGGTTTCCTTTGTTTTTTCGATTTTTTTTTGGTTGCGATTGGACAATGCACCACTTTTTTGTATATAGTTCACTTTTTAGTTAGTAGTCAGTTAGGTTTAATTTGGTAGGGCTCATGGACCCAGGATGATCTTCTTAATTGGCTTATTTTAATTTTTCAGAATTTTTTCTTGGACATTCATCTTGTTTTGTTTGATTTGCTTTGTGTTTTTTCTTATTTGCTGTTCAATACATATTATTTTTTTAATCTTCAATGTGTCGTATCATCTCATTGCTTTCAGGCATGTCATGTTGGGTGTTTTGTCATTCACTTGCAGCCATTGTGTGTGACAGACATGTGTTAAATTGCATTATTTACATTGGGGGTGTAACATGTAATTGCCTTTGATATGTGGGTGGGTGTGATAGTTGGTTGGGCCTTTTGGCAGGGGAGGATGGGCATTACGGACATGATTGGGGAATGTTGGGACCCAGGTGCAGGGGGGCATGGATTGGACATGGGTGGGGGCCTGCTGGCAGGTCCCACACAGTGCTGGGGGGTGGGGGTGGTGGGAGACATGAGTGGGGGCCTGGTGGAGGGTGACCCTGCACTGCTGGGGGGTGGGGGTGGTGGGTGACATGAGTGGGGGCCTGGTGGAGGGTGCCCCTGGTGGCTGGGGGGTGGGGGTGGTGGTAGACATGAGTGGGGGCCTGGTGGAGGGTGACCCTGCACTGCTGGGGGGTGGGGGTGGTGGGTGGCATGAGTGGGGGCCTGGTGGAGGGTGACCCTGCACTGCTGGGGTGTGGGGGTGGTGGGTGACATGAGTGGGGGCCTGGTGGAGGGTGACCCTGCACTGCTGGGGTGTGGGGGTGGTGGGTGACATGAGTGGGGGCCTGGTGGAGGGTGACCCTGCACTGCTGGGGTGTGGGGGTGGTGGGTGACATGAGTGGGGGCCTGGTGGAGGGTGACCCTGCACTGCTGGGGTGTGGGGGTGGTGGGTGACATGAGTGGGGGCCTGGTGGAGGGTGACCCTGGTGGCTGGGGGGTGGGGGTGGTGGGAGACATGAGTGGGGGCCTGGTGGAGGGTGACCCTGGTGGCTGGGGGGTGGGGGTGGTGGGAGACATGAGTTGGACATGGGTGGGGGCCTGCTGGCAGGTGCCCCACAGTGCTGGGGGGTGGGGGTGGTGGGGGACATGAGTTGGACATGGGTGGGGGCCTGCTGGCAGGTGCCCCACAGTGCTGGGGGGTGGGGGTGGTGGGGGACATGAGTTGGACATGGGTGGGGGCCTGCTGGCAGGTGCCCCACAGTGCTGGGGGGTGGGGGTGGTGGGGGACATGAGTTGGACATGGGTGGGGGCCTGCTGGCAGGTGCCCCACAGTGCTGGGGGGTGGGGGTGGTGGGGGACATGAGTTGGACATGGGTGGGGGCCTGCTGGCAGGTGCCCCACAGTGCTGGGGGGTGGGGGACATGAGTTGGACATGGGTGGGGGCCTGCTGGCAGGTGCCCCACAGTGCTGGGGTGTGGGGGTGGTGGGTGACATGAGTGGGGGCCTGGTGGAGGGTGACCCTGGTGGCTGGGGGGTGGGGGTGGTGGGAGACATGAGTTGGACATGGGTGGGGGCCTGCTGGCAGGTGCCCCACAGTGCTGGGGGGTGGGGGGGGGGGGGTGGGGGACATGAGTTGGACATGGGTGGGGGCCTGCTGGCAGGTGCCCCACAGTGCTGGGGGGTGGGGGTGCAAGGGGACATGAGTTGGTGTTCATTAGTTCAAGGAGACATGTGCCTTTGCTGGGGGGCATGCCCATGGTGGGTGGGCTGCCTGCGGGACATGACCAGGGATGCAGGGTAGTCCCCTGTGGTGTGGGCTGCCTGCAGGGGCCGTGGAGGGTGTACAGGGTACACCTGGGAAATACACGCGCCCAGGCTGTTCCCGCGCACCCCTGAAATACACGCGCCCAGGCTGTTCGCGTGTGGAACTTCCCGCGCACCCCTGAAATACACGCGCCCAGGCTGTTCGCGTGTGGAACTTCCCGCGCACCCCTGGAATACACGCGCCCAGGCTGTTCGCGTGTGGAACTTCCCGCGCACCCCTGAAATACACGCGCCCAGGCTGTTCGCGTGTGGAACTTCCCGCGCACCCCTGAAATACACGCGCCCAGGCTGTTCGCGTGTGGAACTTCCCGCGCACCCCTGAAATACACGCGCCCAGGCTATTCGCGTGTGGAACTTCCCGCGCACCCCTGAAATACACGCGCCCAGGCTATTCGCGTGTGGAACTTCCCGCGCACCCCTGGAATACACGCGCCCAGGCTATTCGCGTGTGGAACTTCCCGCGCACCCCTGAAATACACGCGCCCAGGCTATTCGCGTGTGGAACTTCCCGCGCACCCCTGAAATACACGCGCCCAGGCTATTCGCGTGTGGAACTTCCCGCGCACCCCTGAAATACACGCGCCCAGGCTATTCGCGTGTGGAACTTCCCGCGCACCCCTGGAATACACGCGCCCAGGCTATTCGCGTGTGGAACTTCCCGCGCACCCCTGAAATACACGCGCCCAGGCTATTCGCGTGTGGAACTTCCCGCGCACCCCTGGAATACACGCGCCCAGGCTATTCGCGTGTGGAACTTCCCGCGCACCCCTGAAATACACGTAGCCCGCTCCCCCAGACCCGATCGCGTGTGAAACTTCACGCGAACCCCTGTGATGCACGTACCCTGCTGAAATCGCGTGTTAGACTTCCCGCGCACCCCGGTATACACGCACACGTATTTTTTGTCAGCGGGTGTCCGTGTTTGTGGGTACCCCTTTGCACGTCTTTTTTCCTGGAGGGCCACAGTATGGGACATTCATCATGGCAGTATATAGGTGCGATTTGTTGGCGCACCTTTTGGCGCACATTTCTTACAGCCGCAGAGACGCTACCGCCTGCTTTCTTGTGGCGGTCGTGTTTGTGCCTGTGCGCTGGTTTGAGCGTGCGCTTTTTTCCCCTATTCTATTCCATGAATACGTGTTGTAGGCGAGCGTGTGGGCGTTCCGCGCACTTGTGCCCTGTACTTCCCCCGTGACGCCCACGTTTTGGCAAGTTGTTCCCCATTCCGAGTGTTACGCCCGTGTTCCGCCTACTTTTGTTGCGTGCGCCGCGCTATGTGCGATTTTCGCTGTGGCCTGTGCGATTTTCGCAGTGACCTGGCGCACGCTGTTAGATGGCCTGTGCGCCAACGTGCGCCGCGCACTTTTTATCGCACATCCGCTGGTTTTCTCGCGCACGGCCTTCCATGAATCGACGTGCGCTGCTTTTCGTGCGATTTTCGCAATTGCACTGCGATTTTCGCTATTCCACTGCGATTCGCACGTTTTTGCCCACTTGCGCCGCGCTAATTATTCCATGAATCGGCCTCTAAATTGTGATGAAAAATATTTGTAAAGTTGTTTATCAACTAATCAAATAATAATTAAAAAAAAAGATGAAACTGTGAATGTTAGCAATGACATCTTCAGATGGAATTCTGAACTTTAGCCTGCGTCGCACCTAGATAGGTCTATGAATGTTGGTATATGCCACACTTGGATGAAACTGGGAATGTTAGCAATGACACACTCAGATGGAATTCTGAGCTTCAGCCTGTGTCGCATCTGGATAGGATTGTGAAGGTTGACATGTGCCACACTTGGATGAAACTGGGTGTTGGCGATGACACACTCGGATGGGATTCTGGACTTTGGCCTTCGCCGCACCTCGATAGGTCTATGAATGTTAGCATGTGCCACACTTAGATGAAACTGTGAATGTTAGCAATGACACACTCAGATGGAATTCTGAACTTTAGCCTGCATCGCACCTACATAGGTCTATGAATGTTAGCATGTGCTGTACTTAGATGAAACTGTGAATGTTGGCAATGACACACTTGGAGGGAATTCTTAACTTTGGCCTGCGTCACACAAAGATAAGTCTATGAATGTTAGCATGTGCCACACTTAGATGGCATTATGAAGTTTAGCCAGTGCCACGGCTATAATCGTGAACATTGGCCTACGTCGCATCTAGATGGGATTATGAAGGTTAGCAAGTACCACAGTTATAATCTTGAAATTAGCCTCCGTCGCATCTAGATAGGATTATGAAGGATAGCAGGTGCCACACATAGATGGAATTGCGAAGATTACCAAGTGCAACACTTAAATGGATTTGGGAATGTTAGCATATGCCACACTTGGATGGAATCCTGAACGTCGGGCTGAGTCGCTTCTTGATGGGATTGTGAATGTTAGCATGTTAAATATCATATAACCCACAAACCAAAAAAGCTCAACATTTCTGCATATTTATCGCACTCAAAAAAACTCACACAACCATCTCTCGCACAACAAACCGCACGCAATTCACAACACCGCAACAACACATAAGCTGCATCAACAACACACGAGGACTGACATTGACCCGATACTCGCACCAAAACTCAGCACCCTGTGTATACCGATTTGAAGCTGCACACAGGGCACCACTCCTCTCACTATCCTACTCTCTCTTCACCTTACTAACCCATCCCACCTTCTCACCTGCATATCCGCCAGAGCGCCTGGGGACCAACTCTGTTGGTGACAGTGTGCAGTACAAATACCTTTAACATTTAACATTTAAAATAACATCTGCAGGTCACAGGTTTAAATCCGGGGAAGGCCAACTCAGTCTTTCATCCTTACGCACTAAATAAACGAGTACCAACTCTGGTTAGGTTATATTGTATGTTTATGTGTTATATGTTAAGCACTTAGGCATAAGCACTATATAAATAACACATCGTTAGATCCTAGGGGTCATCAATGGGGGACCCTGAGTTAAGATGATCATCAATTCCCACATCTGCTGAGTTTCAAGGGTTTTGTTGCGTTATGATATAAGGCATTTGTAACGTGCCTATACACAAATGGTTCAAGGCGTTTCATTAAATCTGATCACCTTAACGGTCCCTTAACTAAAGTTTGTTTCAGTGAATATTATACGGATGACATAGAAATGATGATGGTTTCATAGATTCAATTTGTTTTTTCAGCAGCACCTTACATTGTTGATCAACGCAGTCAGCTATCCCAGCTGCCCAAATACACGTCTGATACAAAGCACTACAGTGGGTTTCATCTTTTTTTTTTCAACAAAGTGCAGCAAGATCCTATCCACTCTATAGTTATGAGGTTAAAATGACCACCTATGTGTTTTCAGAAGTCTAGGCCAGGTCATCAGAATTATTCAGTGTATACCCCTCGCATCTGATAGAACAACTGTACTTGCGTGGGAACTACACGGCTGACAAACAGCTTCTAGTTAGACTGTATTCAAGCTCTAACATGCACAGGATACACTTTACATCCCATCTTCTAGCTAAAAATGGTTTACAGAAACATTTGTATTTTACCATATTATGGTAGCAGGTACTTCAAAAAACCTTGGCATTTCATGATCTATCCACAAACTAGGGGTGGTAGGAGAAAAACAACCAGGGAGGTTGATTGGTGCAGATGTATTAATTATTCTGCAGATCACAGCAGATCACAGCAGATCACACAAGTCACTGTGTCCGGTTAATCTCATTGCTGCCCATCCAACACAAGCCACTCTAGGCTTGGCAACATCAATAATTGACAACACAATTAGGAAATAATTTGGTCTCAGAGCATTTAAAGGCTTTAGAACGGTGCTGCAAGACCAAAGTATGCAGTGCATTTTGCACTTGCTTTACACCGCAGTAGAAGTGTATATAACCATGTATGATTCATCCAGCCTTTTACTGCCTTGGTCCTTAATCCCTAAGGAATGCATTGCTTCATTATGCCCATGTTCATACTCTGCCCCTGTTCATACTCTTCCCTCATCATCAACTCCCCTGCTCAAGCTATGCAAGCTTAAGAAACAGAAGCAATGGGCCTCATTACAACGCAGGTGGCCGCGGAATGAACGGTGCCGGTAAGGGACCGGCACCATTCATTCTGGGCCGCCACATTACGAGAACTGCAGCGGGTCCCGCTCTGGACGCCTGGCCAGACCAGACCTCCATTGCGGGACCCGCTAGCAGTTCAGGATGCTAACAACGTCATTAATGGACCCGTTGTTAGCATCCTCCCCATTCCCATTGAGCCCTATGGGGATGTACCAGGTCTGGGTCCCGCGAAAAGGAATTACCAGGCCCTCCAAGGTCAGAATTCCCTATTTTCGGGACCGGGACCCGGTACCCGGAACCCGGTTTGGGGGTAGAAATGCCTCCAAACTCGTAATGAGGCCCAATATCTCTCTCTCTCTCTCTGCACACTGGAGGCTCATTTAGTCTTCAGAAAAGCGTTCATGTCCCTGTTATCAACATTTGTCATCAATCTTGCCAGAGTGCCTTAATTCAATGGTGGCCAACCTACTGCCCACCTTATGTTTTGGCCTACAACTCTCATATCAATTTAGCCAGTATACTCAATGGCGATGGATCATGTAGCCAAAAACATCTTGGGGGCACAGGCTGCCCAACACTGCCTTAGTATTTTAGGCCCAGGGGTTGGTTTTTATGATATCTGTCGCACTGCAGTAATAAATATGTTGAATGATTTTAGCAAGTAGGTTTATATAAATGAAACTTCATCGATCAGCCTAACACAATGGATGATAAGAGCAACTTATAATATTAGCAACTTTCCTAATGGCGAGTTTTCTTTGATACAGCCCCCATTATCCAGCCATTGAGCAGTTTGTCAAAGGTATATGAACTGAGAGACCAAGTGCACAGCAGTATGGTAGCTGTGAGGATACTCAGCACAAAAGACTGCAATTATCAGGGCTTAGTGATAATATTATTACTTTTTTTGTTTAAATAACTTTCAGCATAATTTCTAATCACATCAAGACTCAAGAACTTGCATGAGTGCTGCTGCACCAGCTACAAGTCTCCTCCCACAGGCCCGACAGAACACACATAAAAAGCCTTGCAGTCTTTTCCACTCCAAGATAAACAAAACAAGCCTCACAAATGTGTCCCCCCAAAACTGAGGCACAGGTGTTCATGTCTAGTCTACATGCAACATAACACATGTATCAAACTTGAAGGCACTATAGACCTATGCAAAACAGACACTGAGACTAATCACAGGCGACCCTGCTGCGCAAATCAGACACAACAAAACGATTCCCAAATCATCAACCAGCAGACTAACTGCTGAAGCGTCACCTCCACAAATAACTTGAGCAACATAGACTACAGCTGCCCTGAGTAAAGTAAAAATCAGCCTAATCAATAAAGCCTCCAATACATACTTAAGATTAAAATGTTGCTCGAGAAGAAATGTTGACACATCCTTTGTATGAATGAGACCTGGATCACTAACAACGCCTTAACCTTCTTTTTAGTTAGGTTTATAGTTTGATTTAAAACATTTACCCAAACTTAGAGACACAGTTCAATTACATCTTAAAAAATCACACAACTCACAATTTATGCAAAAGTTGTAAAAAAGAAAAAAGAAAGCATTAAAACGTTTTTTTGACAATACATCAAGCAGAAATTCATAGAAGCAGGAAGTAGAGGTTTATCACAACCTAACTAAGATTTAAAAGAAAAACGTAATTCACAGCAGCAATTGTTAATGACTCACATCGACCACTTAGTAAATTATGAAGCAATTTTTCACTAGTTAATAAATATTGAGATTGTAAAGTATCAAAAAACTATGCCCTTTGGACTTTCAGTGAAACTGATTGAATCTAATTCTCAAGAAGGTATTTCAAAACTTCCCACCGTGGGAATTTCCCCAAGTAATTCGGCAAAACATTGAAGGATGTAGGTTCCTCTGGAAGATTCTTCAAGATGTTGTACTTTTTACAATCAGCATGAGTAAAAAGGCTATCAGCTACCCATAACCTAGCCTTTGCTTTGTCTGGATTAGTCATTAATACATCCAAACAGATCAGCATCATTCATAAGCTGTGGACAATCGTTTTCCCAAGCTTCAATCAAGTCGGTTGTATTTTCCATAGTGTTTTTAAGTCTATAAATCCGAGAAGCAGGGGTAGCTAACCCACATTTCCCAAAGAAAGAGAGCCATTTCCATCCAATTATACCAGTCAAGGAGAAAAGGCTTAATTCATAATGAATTACGGGCATTGGAGTGCTCTTGGGACAGGCATAAAAGGCGTTTCCAGAAAATGCCCTCTAGATATTGCTACTTGACAATCTTGGAATTGTTCAATGCTTCCTCTCTGTATGTGTTGTTGGGAAGGGGTCAGCCGTGTCCAACCCCCCTATGCGTTTTAAAGTGAGGGGAGATGCATTCGATGCACTATGATGGGGCACAGGGACGGAGGGATAGTGTGAGGGATGCCAGCCCATCTAACAGGACCTCATTTTAATGTAACCATCTATAATCTAACTACATAATATAGCCCAATGGGTGTGCCTTCAGTAATAATAGGGACTACTTTTTGTTTCATAAAATAAATGAAGACGACTTAATGAGTAAGTCCCATATTTCTTATGTGTAATTGAGGCTTGGTAGCTCAAGATGATATTTTGGAAAACAGCTCCTAAATGCACAGGGAGTTTACCAACTTAGGGGGTAATTCATAGAATTCAGCGCACAAGTGGCGCACGCGGCTGGCGCACAGTGTGCGCGTGCGAATCCCTGCGCCAGCCGCGTGCGCTAAAATCCATTTCCGCGCACAGCGTATTCATGGATTCCAGCCACCAAAACCAGCCATGGCGCACAGTGGCGCAGCGAACCTGCAGCAGCGCCAGTTACGCCCCCAAGAACGCCTCTCGTGCAGGGAAAAGCCATCAATATACCCAATCCAGCGCTAACCCTGTACCAGCACGGCAAGCGGGCTACGTGTATCAATGGTGTGCGCGGGAAGTACCTCACGCGAATGGCCCCGTGCGAGCAGGGTACGCGTATTTCAGGGGTGCGCGGGAAGTTCCACACACGATATCAGCAGGGTACGTGTATTTCAGGGTGCAGGGGAAGTTACACACGTGATTTCAGCAGGGTACGTGTATTTCAGGGGTGCGCGGGAATTTCCACACGCGATTGGGCCCATACGAGCAGGGTACGCGTATCTCAGGGGTGCGCGAGAAGTTCCACACGCGAAATCAGCAGGGTACGTGTATTCCAGGGCTGCGCGGGAAGTTCCACACGCGATTCCATCAGGGTACGTGTATTTCAGGGTGCGGGGGAAGTTTCACACGCGAAATCAGCAGGGTACGTATATTCCAGGGGTGCGCGGGAAGTTCCACACGTGATTCCATCAGGGTACGTGTATTTTGGGGTGCGGGGGAAGTTTCACACGCAAAATCAGCAGGGTACGTGTATTCCAGGGGTGCGCCGGAAGTTCCACACGCGATTCCATCAGGGTACGTGTATTTCAGGGTCCGGGGGAAGTTTCACATGTGAAATCAGCAGGGTACGTGTATTCCAGGGGTGCGCGGGAAGTTCCACACGCGATTCCATCAGGGTACGTGTATTCCAGGGTGCGGGGGAAGTTTCACACACGAAATCAGCAGGGTACGTGTATTCCAGGGGTGTGCGGGAAGTTCCACACGCGATTCCATCAGGGTACGTGTATTTCAGGGTGCGGGGGAAGTTTCACACGTGAAATCAGCAGGGTACGTGTATTCCAGGGGTGCATGGGAATTTCCACACGCGATTTGTCTGGGTACGTGGATCTCAGGGGTGTGCGGGAAGTTTCACACGCGATTCCATCAGGGTATGTGTATTTCAGGGTGCGGGGGAAGTTTCACATGCAAAATCAGCAGGGTACGTGTATTCCAGGGATGCGCAGGAATTTCCACAAGCGATTTGTCTGGGTACGTGGATCTCAGGGGTGCGCGGGAATTTCCACACATGATTTGTCTGGGTACGTGGATCTCAGGGGTGCGCGGGAAGTCTCACACGCGATTTGGCAGGGTACGTGTATTCCAGGGGTGCGCGGGAAGTTCCACACGTGATTCCATCAGGGTACGTGTATTTCGGGGTGCGGGGGAAGTTTCACACGCGAAATCAGCAGGGTACGTGTATTCCAGGGGTGCGCGGGAATTTCCACACGCGATTTGTCTGGGTACGTGGATCTCACGGGTGCGCGGGAATTTCCACACGCGATTTGTCTGGGTACGTGGATCTCAGGGGTGCGCGGGAAGTCTCACATGGGATTTGGCAGGGTACGTGTATTCCAGGGGTGCGCGGGAAGTTCCACACGCAATTCCATCAGGGTACGTGTATTTCGGGGTGCGGGGGAAGTTTCACACGCGATTTGTCTGGGTACGTGGATCTCAGGGGTGCGCGGGTAGTCTCACACGCGATTTGGCAGGGTACGTGTATGACAGGGGTACGCGGGAAATTCTACACGCGATTTGGCTGTGTGCTCCCAGGTATTCCCTGTACACCCTCCACGGCCCCTGCAGGCAGCCGACACCACAGGGGACTACCCTGCACACCTGCTCATGTCACCCAGCACCCCCACCCCCCAGCCACCATGGGCAGCCCCCACCAGGCCCCCACTCATGTCTCCCACCACCCCCACCCCCCAGCATCCAGGGGCACCCTCCACCAGGCCCCCACTCATGTCTCCCACCACCCCCACCCCCCAGCATCCAGGGGCACACTCCACCAGGCACCCACTCATGTCCCCCTGCACCCCCACCCCCCAGCCACCAGGGGCAGCCTCCACCAAGCCCCCGCACATGTCCAACTCATGTCTCCCACCACCCTCACCCCCCAGCATCCAGGGGCAGCCTCCACCAGGCCCCCACTCATGTCTCCCACCACCCCCACCCCCAGCATCCAGGGGCAGCCTCCACCAGGCCCCCAGTCATGTCTCCCACCACCCCCACCCCCCAGCATCCAGGGGCAGCCTCCACCAGGCCCCCACTCATGTCTCCCACCACCCCCACCCCCCAGCAGTGCAGGGGCACCCTCCACCAGGCCCCCACTCATGTCCCCCTGCACCCCCACCCCCCAGCATCCAGGGGCACCCTCCTACAGGCCCCCACTTATGTCTCCCACCGCCCCCACCCCCCAGCATCCAGGGGCACCCTCCACGAGGCCCCCACTCATGTCTCCCACCACCCACACCCCCCAGCATCCAGGGGCAGCCTCCACCAGGCCCCCACTCATGTCTCCCACCACCCCCAGCATCCAGGGGCAGCCTCCACCAGGCCCCCACCCATGTCCCCCTGCACCCAGGTCCTCACAATCCCCAATCATGTGCGTTATGGTCAGCCTCCACAGCCAAAAGGCCCTAGCAAGTAACCCATTCACCCACATGGAAATGGAAATTACATGTTACACCCCCAATGTTCATAAAGCAAATGAACCCATGTCCGTCACACACAATGGTTGCAAATGAATGGGAAAACACCCAACATGACATGCATGAAACCAATGAGATGATACCACACAGTGAAGTATGAAAACAAAATTGTATTAAAAAGAATTGAATGCAAATGAAATGAAACAAACTACAATGGCAATGAAAAAAAGATATGCTGCATGTCCGTCCAAAAAAATCAAAACTACAAATCCAAATCCAAAAAATGTTGTTCAAAGTCACATTAAAAATAAAATCAATCTGAGAGATTAAAATAAATGCAAAGACCATTGCCCCATGGAGAATAAATCAAAAATAAAAAAATAATACAATCCAATGAAGAACTATGTACAAAACATCCAAGGGTCCATGAGCCCAACTGAACAAAGGAAACCTACAAAAAACCCTAACTAAAATGCAACTATATACAAAAAGTGGAGCTGTGTCCGTCGACTCCAAATCACAAGATGAAACAAATGAAACCTAAAACTAAAGAACTATATACAAAGGCGGCGGGCAAGTCCAGCGGCTCACTCCGTGGTGTTCCAGGCCAGGGCATCATCAAACTCCTCGTCTATGTCCCGGAGGCGGTCCTGTTCCATGGCCCCGAGGGTCCGCAGGGACGACGCCATCTGCTCCTCCAACCCCCTGCGGATTGCCTCGAGGCACTCGACCCGCCTCAGGGCCCTCCGCATGGAGTTCTCCGCCCTGACCATCGTGAGCCGCGCCTCTTCCGCCCACCGCCGCTCCGCACCTATCTGTTGGCCCAACCGCAGCCACACGGAAGACACTTACTGTCCTGGGTCCTCCTGCCCTCCGGCCGATGCCTGCCCCTCCGATGTTGATGGCCCCGAGCCATGATTCCTCCCACGTTGACTCTGCTGCTGCCTCCGACGCAACTGCCTCTGCCAGCACGACGGCATCCAGGCTGATGGAATACACCGACGCCGTCGTGCACGTGCCCTGCCTGATGATGCCGGCACATCGTCCATCTGCTGGGGTACAGTTGCTGTGGTGTCCACCCCTGCTGGACCTCCGACTCCCGACTGTGGCAGGGAAGGGATCTGCACCGAGCTGGCTGCATTGGTCAGGGCAGGTCCACAGGGGGCCCTGGTGGCATCTGGGCCAGAAGACGGCAAGGAGAACGACTGGCGTATAGTCTCCACAGAGGAGGACAGGGCCGCCAGATTGGCCGACACATGCAGGAAACCCCCGAACATGGACGATCCCAATTGGGCCACATCGGCACGGTGCTCTTCGTGATGACGTGTGTGCTCCTCCTGGGAAGCACGCACGGCATCACGAATCACAGCCGTGCGCATCGCGACCCCAATCAGGACCTTCTCCATACGGCCAGGGGTCCCCTCGTCCGCAGGTGGAGGGGAGTCAGATGACATGGACATCCCCTCTACCTGCGGACGGGCCTGGGACGGGGCATCCCTGCTGGTGCATGGTGGTGCACCCACAGGGTCAGGGACAGCGACATGCACAGGCCCCTCCACGGTGACCTGTGCTGCCTCCTGCCCCTGTCCCTGGACTGCACCACTTGCACCAGCAGGGATGCCCCCACCAGGCCCCATGTGCGCCTCAGTGGCGGCCTCCTCCTCCTCTGTGGAAATCACCAACCTGGATGGCTCCTCACCGTCTACCGCTGTAGCAGGCCCCTGTGGGGGCTCACCCGCCCCTTCCGCTGCAGCCGTGGGGGCATCCCCGCCGCCTTGCTCCACAGCGCCGTCTCCGCCCTCTTCTTCACTAGCCGCTGCATAGAGGGAGACATAGAACACAAGCATCAGGGTACTGTACAATGGTCCCCTAGACAGGAAGCAATAGCAGATGAGTGCCACTGTCAAAGTACACTTCCATCATGTCCCTCCACAACAGATGTGTCAGTCCAGGCAAAACACACACAGTGACAGTCATGGTGCATGCCATGGACATTTCCATACATGTCCAATGGACTCTCGAAACATACAATGTAATGGAACTCACATGCATCATGGGTCATGCCTATCACATGCACACACTTCACCTCAGTCACATCCATCTGGCCCCGTACACCCCAATCACAGTGGATACAAGGATGACTAGGCTGCATCAGTGAATCTGTACATTGTCACAGACATGTGTCATGCATCCATGGCATTCACAAGTCACAGACACGCAGGTCAGGCACACAGACATGCATACCATATATGTACCTGGCATCAGCACCCATCCCTCACCCCCACCCATGTCCAGGAACAGAGACTGCCATGCTCTCATGTGTACAATCTGCATAGGGCTCCCCATGTCACATTTAAACACATGCAACAACCACGCGGTTCACACATTACTGGTCGCACATGCATTACCATGATGTCCCTGCACACATACATGCGTACATGGCCTATGTCACACATACAGGCAAGTATCAGACAACCAGCACACTGCAACATGCCCTGTCTCACACAGCAATGCTTGGCCACTTACCGCTCAACTCCAGACGGGTCTCCCTCTCAAGGACCTGGGCGTGGAGCGCTGGGTGTACGCGTTCCAGGACCCTCATCTGGATGGAACTCATGCAGCCCCGGCCCCCCTCCACGAGGCGCCGGGCCTTTATGAGGGTCCTGGACCTCAAGTCTTCCCAGCGCTTCTTGACCTTCTGGATGGTGCGGGTTGCCACCCCCTCCGCGTTGATGGCAACCACAAAGTCGGCCCAGATCCTCTCCCGTCCTTCCTTGTTGGCGCGGGACGATCTGAAGAGGGCATCATACTGCCCCAGGACTTGCTCCACCAGGACACCAACTTCGGTGGCAGTGAAGCTGGTGCCCCTCTGCCCCTCTGGCCGGGGGTTGCCACTGGTGCCAGATGTGGATGTGCCCGACATGGCAACCCCAGGGGCAGGAGTGGGTGGGCAACTGGGTCCTGGGGCTGGGCTGTGGAGTGATGTTATCTGAGTCAGGAGTCTTCTGTTCCAGCAGGGGTGGACACAGCAACTGGACCCCTGCAGATGGCTGATGTGCAGGCACCAAATGGCAGGCCAAGGTGGCAGCAGGCAGGCAGGCAGGCAGCAGCAGATGGTACGTGGGAGGCTGCTCGGGGCACTGGGGGGCAGTAATTCGGCCTTCTGTCAGGAGCGTGGTCTTCCGTGTGTTTTCGCGTGGCCAGCTTGATACGGAGTGATTTGGCACGTGAAAATCCTGCACGTCAGCGTGAAAATCGAGGAAAGGCCCTTAGCGCGTAAGCGCGTCAGCACGCGTACGCAATTTCATTGGACCAAAGGCCCTTACAGCGTAAGCGCGTCTGTGACGTTTTGCGCATGGGCGTTGCCCTGGCAGGGCTTGGAGATCCCGCGTACCTTTACATTGTTCTGTACGTGCTTTTCGTGCGGTGCGTGTGTTTTCTATCCATTGGGGTTCACACGCTATTACTTCACAGCAGGTGTTGGCTACGCGTTCTTCTACACGCAAGGCAGACGGTGAGTGGTACCCCGCTCCCCCCCAGGCCCTGATCGCGTGAGAAACTTCACGCGAACCCCTGATATGCACGTAGCCAGCTCCCCCACTGAAATACACGTAACCCGCTCCCCCAGGCCCGATCGCGTGTAAAAGTTCACGCGAACCCCTGAAATACACGTAGCCCGCTCCCCCAGGCCCGATCGCGTGAGAAACTTCACGCAAAACCCTGATATACACGTAGCCCGCTCCCCCAGGCCCGATCGCGTGAAAAAGTTCACGCGAACCCCTGAAATACACGTAGCCCGCTCCCCCAGGCCCGATCGCATGAGAAACTTCACGCGAACACCTGATATACACGTAGCCCGCTCCCCCAGGCCCGATCGCGTGAAAAACTTCACGCGAACCCCTGAAATACACGTAGCCCGCTCCCCCAGGCCCGATCACGTGAAAAAGTTCACGCGAACCCCTGAAATACACGTAGCCCGCTCCCCCAGGCCCGATCGCATGAGAAACTTCACGCGAACCCCTGATATACACGTAGCCCGCTCCCCCAGGCCCGATCGCGTGTAAAAGTTCACGCGAACCCCTGAAATACACGTAGCCCGCTCCCCCGGCCCGATCGCGTGTAAAAGTTCACAGGAACCCCTGAAATACACATAGCCCGCTCCCCCAGGCCCGATCGCGTGAGAAACTTCACGTGAACCCCTGATATACACGTAGCCCGCTCCCCCAGGCCCGATCGCGTGAAGAACTTCACGCGAACCCCTGAAATACACGTAGCCCGCTCGCACAGGCCCAATTGCTGTATGTTGCCACTTTTGTAATGCGCAGGGACGCTACCGCCTGCCTTCGTGTGGCGGACGTGTTTCGGCTTGTGCGTGTCTTTGGCTGTGCGTGGCTTTGCCCTATTCGATTCCATGAATACGTGTGGTTCGAGTGCGTGTGGGCGTTCCGTCTGCTTCCCTGCAGTACATCCCCAGTTACGCCCTTATTTTCGCGCGTTGTTCCCCATTCCGCGCGTTACGCCCCGTGTCCCGCCCACTTTCTGGTGTATGCGCCGAGGTTGTGCGCTTTCACTGTGCGCGTCGTGCACGCCTTTTGGGATGTTGCAGTGAC
Organism: Ambystoma mexicanum; assembly: GCF_040938575.1. NCBI lineage: Eukaryota > Metazoa > Chordata > Amphibia > Caudata > Ambystomatidae > Ambystoma > Ambystoma mexicanum. Next base: position 1,019,087,922 of record NC_090935.1, on the reverse strand, counting down.
TTGTGCGCCATGCACGGGTTTGGCGCACATCCCGGGGTGTACACGCGCAGGGACTTCCATGAATCGCACGCACTGTTTTTTTCCGCTTGCACCTGCTTGCGCCTGCTTGCGCGTAGATTTTCGGCGCACGTTTGTTCCATGAATCGGCCCCTTATTGTTATAGCAAATACCCAGGCAACAATAGTTTTGTACCTCTAAGCTATTAGCTCTAAATTTCAGAACATTTTACTAAGCGATGTTCATAGTTAGGCATTTAATTTGGGCATATAAAGAGAGAACAAAAACTGTCTCTGGACTGGTCCCAAAAAAAGACACGTTCCGAGGGGTTTAACGGGAGCCATTTTAAGAGAAGTCCTCTCTGCTCTTTGAAGCAGGGCCCAACTCTGAGGAAAGTATAAGTCTGTGTTGGAACCCTGTGACGGAGGATTTCTGATGAGCACGCACATGTGAGTAGACTCTTGTAAGAGATAACAAGTAGGGGACAGATGCTTGGGGAAGTGTGAAAGTTATGAGCACGTGGAGAGTGAGGTCGTCAATGGGACGTGGATGAGGTCATGGTTATTTGTTGTTAAAATTCGTACTATGAATGGAGTGTTTCGGTAAAGTATTATACGGTTAGGCAAAAGTAAGGCAGGGAGCCCCTCCTTGGAAGGAATGGAAGGTGGTAACCCAAGGCATTATAGTATTTAAAGGAGGTTTATGGGGATAAAAAGAAGTGGTCTTGTATACCTAGTCAACCTGGAACAAGTAGTAGTTGTTAGTTTAGCCTGTTGTTTTAATCCATTGTCGTTGTGCATTTTGGGTGAAGAACAGGCCTTTGAAGTTGCAGTAATTGTAAGCGTCGCGGTGTGGTGTTGGACGATTTTGTGGAGTGGTGTGTGTGTGCAAGGAAGCGTGATGGAGAAGAGTGGGCATTGATTTTCTTTTTTTTTGTTGTCACAAGCAAGCTGCAGCATGTGCGGCACATTAGCGGGTCTTTGCAGGGTCAGTAAACATAACATAACAAATCCTCCTTTTTTGCTAAAGATTTTATATCGGGTCGCCTACTGCCACATCTCGCAGCATCTGAACCAGCACCCTATACTGAACCATTACCAGTCAGGATTCTGACTTGTGTTCGGTACTGAGACCTCCTTATTGGAGCTGAAGTCCAGACACCTTGGACATATGGACAAAGGGCTAACTTCCCTCCTAGTTTCCCTGGACCTGTTGGCCGTGTTTGATTTGGTTGACCATTCCATCCTGGTGGCCAGAATGGCAGAGTTGGCTAAATTCTCCCCTACCGCAGTTTTATGGATTAGCTCTTTTCAGAAAAATAGGCAAAGTAGGGTTTGTCTTGAGTAGGCAGAGGCCGTACCTATTTCTGTGGTTTTCGGGGTCCCCCAGGGGGCAATCACTTCCCCCTGTCTCTATAACACCTTCATGGCCCCATTCTTCACCTTGCTGGAGCAGGAAGGGGTCCTGTTTTCGAATTACGTTGATGACACCTTGTGTGTCCTCCCGATAACAGGCATGCATGCACAGGAAGAACAGGAGGTCAACAGAATTTTTACCCTAATCGAGAACTGGATGATGTGTAATAACCTTACCTTGAACAGAGGAAAAACCAAGCTGAAGATTGTGGGCAATCCTGCGACGTTAGCCAAGTTGGATATTGCCTACAATTCCTTCATTTTAGGGGAGGTGAAAATCATCACTTAATTGAAATTAAAAATCCTGAGCGTGGTTTTGGACCACTTGTTGAACATGAGGGCCCATGTGGGCAGCACGGTATCACCAGCTGTCTATTATGTGAAACTATTGTCGCATTTTAGACCATTTATTTCCCAGGCAAACACAGAATCTGTAGCCAGAGCTATTATCGGGGCAAGAATCGACTACTGCCACAGCCTTTTGGTCGGTCTTTGTAAGGTCGACTCCAACAGACTCCAAGTTGTACAGAATGGAGCAGTTAGAGTGGTCGTCAGCCTATCTCTCTGCGATCATGTCTCAGATGCCCTATGCTCCCTGCACTGGCTCCCAGTGGAGGCACGAGCAAGGTTCAGATTACTGGTTATCACCTTCAAATGTAGACTTGGCTTAATCTTAATGCCATTTTACCTGCAACACCAAATTATCGAGAAGATTAATGGCAGGTCTCTAAGGTCCAGTAATCAAAATTACTTGTTTCTCCCACATTGTAGAACGAAGAAGGTTTAGAACGGAGAAGTCGTGGAACCTATTACTGCCGGCTCTAAGAGGCCTGTCCTCTCTGATGGCCTTTAACAAAGGGCTGAAGACCTTGCTGTTCTACTGAATTATTCTCATGGACATGGTTAATGTCTCCTTGCTTGCCCAGCAGATGACATGTACTTCTCTGTTTTATGTTTTTGTTCGCCTTTGTCGGCGCATGTCTGTGCATTACAAATAATTAAAGTGAAGTAAAAAATAAGCAGAAGGGTATACTAATCCAAGCTATGTTATGTACCGACTGCAATAGGTGCCCCGTCTGCTTGGGCAGGGTTCCTCGCAGCACTAGTAACCTTAAAGGCTACCGCTCTCCCACCTCTATATACTCACCCGCCTGAAGTACCAGCATCGGTGGGTTATAGGTCAAGGGAGCTTGAGGATAGGTTGACAGGATTACTAACAGAACTGAGAAGGATACAGATGTCCCCAAGATCAGTAAGGGGTATAGGGGCATCGAGAGAAGGGTCAGGAGAATGGAAATCAGGAGAAGTGCTGCTTAGGATGGATACTGAAGGAATAAGACATGTAGGTGTTGAGAAAGAAAGAAGCCCAGGTGGGTGGATCATCCTGGTAGAGGAGAAAACAGTGCTGGGAGAGAATGTGGAGGAAGAAGATGCTGACACGTTTACTGAGGGTCAGAGTGAAGGAGAAGGGAGGGGTTAAGAGGGGCCTGAGAAAACGCCCAAATAAAAGGTTTATGGGCGGGGGCAGGTTGAGGAACAGGACCGGCTGGATGGCATTGGTAAAGAGAAAAGGAGTTATGAAGAAGGGTGTGGGAGACAGGCTGAAGATACAGAGGCCCCTAATACATAAGGGGCAGGGAGGACACAGCATGGATAAAAATAATTTAATAAAGGCACTACCACAGCTCACAGCAGGAGAGAGTAAGTGGCTATATAAATTTGAAAAGCAAACAGCAGGGGTGCCCTTGGCAATAGGGGAAATTTAGAGTTTGTGGGTTGCTGCAATTGGGCACCAGGCTGGGGATGTGTGGGTTAAGGCTGGATACCAGGAAATAACCCTGGGGGACGATGCACATGATAGATCTTAATTTAATGAAATTAGGGCACTGGTATGGGATGCACTACGAAGGGCCTTCCCATATACCCCTGATTTACAGTCTTTGATGTAGTATTCTATGGGTGATGATGAGGACCGAGCTAGATTTATTTTGAAATTGCAAGAAAAGTGAAGAGCTGAGAGGGGAGGGCCGTGGGACCAATCAATACCATTTTCTATTTTATTGTGAGGAGGGGTTTGCAGATGCAAGTACAGAAGGTGTTGGATAAGATCGCAGGTATTGAGGTGAAAGGGTGTCCCAAATACAGATTATAATAGTACATCATTGTAAAAGGATCAAGGAGCGGGGAAAAGGAAACAGCCCAAATACACAAGGGAGAAGAAGCAAAATTGGTGGAGAGAAAATATGCAAAATGTGCTGTCCAGGTGCCAGTATCGACACCAGTACAGGTGGATGGAACGAACGGTACCCAACAGGTTGTTAGTGCCTCCATTGCGGTGCTATGGGCTGAAGGAGGAAAAGGGCAGTGGGGCAGGGGCATCAGTACCCGGCCTACAGTGGCAACAAGGAGGGCCACAGAGAGGAAGAGGTGGATTTCGATGGAGCAAGAGGATGAGGGTTAGGGCTAAGGGAGGTGGGTTAAAACCGTCTCAATGTTGGAATTGTTTAAGGTGGGGACATTTCGCAAGGGAATGCAGGAGCAGGTCTGCAGTGGGGTATAATTAGGGGCCGCAGGAACAGGGTCAAGGGCCCCAAGTGCCCCAAGGACGAGGATAGCCGCACCACGTTCAAGGGTGTCAGAATCAAGAGTATTCACAGGAGCAATACCAAACCGATAATCATCATCCCCAAGCACCAGATACACAAGTGCGGTACCTGCCACAACAACAGCAAGGTGGTGATGTCCCGGTGAACAGGGTACCAGTTGAGGCTGCTGCTCCCTCTGGGGGAGCATCAGTGGTAGGAGGTAGCTCCTTCTTGTTCCCTTAAACGAACACATATCCTGATTAGGACAGCCCGCAGAGAGCAGATGTTGATAATACACACAATGACAAGGGAGGTGGCAGTCTGCGGGATTCCCGTATACCCGAATATGTTCATTTATAGTATTACGGTGCTTGTGGAGGTGGTGTCCCAGATTGCCAAACAGTGTTGGTGGGTGCCAATTCATTTTTATCTTTCGTCCAGTGGTGTGACCTGGGGTGGTGGCGGGAACAATATTATCACTTGATTTACAGGGATTGGTGGTTTCGGACAACAGGGTTGTCCTATTGGGAATGGACAGTGACGGGTGTGAGTAGATCCAGTAGTGCAGCTAAAGGAGATGATGGATGACGAATTGTTGGAAGATAACAACAAAGAGGGGGAAATAATCCTAGAGATCTGTATCCCATGTGACATAATGATACAGTACCATAGAGTGCATTATTCCTTAATGGCGGCATTCATTCCATTTCAATTTTCTAATGAAGATTTACAACACGTGCCTTCACAGTTGTGGACTACAAAAAACCAAAGAACGTAACCCCTGTGGGTATAACACTGAAGCCAGGTGCAGTGCTGGCCACTGGACATGGGGATTATCATGCCATCTAAGTCCCTGTGTAATACGGCAATATACCCGGTCAAGAAATCAACAGGGCGAAATTGGAGAATGATTCAGAACTTGCGCCCCCTAAATGACGTGGTACAGAAAGAGTTTCCAGTACTAGACAGTAGTGCATTTAAAAACACATTTTTATCGATTCCACTCCATCTGATGTTGAGGTACCTCACAGCAGTTACACAGGGCCAGATTCAGTATAAACACATTAGATTACCTCAGAGGTATTGTGAGAGTCTGAGCATATTTAACAGAACACTGCATGCTGATCTTGGGAATATTTAGGTGTCTGGCACGATTATCCAGTACGTGGATGATCTGCTAGTGTGTAGTGACAGTGAACAGCACTGCCAAAGGGAATCCATTGCACTCCTACAGTTGTTGGCCTGTAAGGGGTACACGGTTTAGATGACCAACAGGAGGAAATCTATTTGGTGCAGTTCATATCGGCAAATGGTAAGAGAATACTACCAGACAGGGCAGCATCGGTACGTGCAACCCCCAGACCCGCCTCAGTTAAAGAAATGCAGAAGTTCCTGGGCCTGTGTAATTACTGTAGGGCCTGGATTCTAGATTGTGCAGCATACACAAGGCCTCCTTTACAGGCCCTTAGTGAAGTACAAAAGAAAAAAGACTATAAGTTCTTCTGGACTGCAGATATGATGAAACAGTTTGATGATTTAAAAGAAGTCATTAGTTTGGCACCCGTACTGGCCACCTCATATTATACACAGGAATTCTATTTGTTTTTATAGTCGGATGGCCATCTTATGACAGCAGTGTTGATGCAGAAAAGCACTATGAGCCATAAACCATGTGACCTCCTATAGTGGTACTTTGGATGCAGTGATGCAAGGGTACTTTGCATGTGAACAAGCTATAGCAGCAGCTACCTTTACAATAGAGAAAAGTTCTACACTTGTAATTGGGTGTTGAGTAATGTTGAATGTGGAACATGCTTTGTTTGCCGTTCTAGAAATGTCAAAGTCTAGCCTGACTATGCAAAGGTCGTCGGCATATGAGATCATTATTTCTAAACCCCACATTTATGGGGTTCGGTGTAAAACAGTGAACTCTGCCACCTTTTTGACGAACATGCCTACTACAGAGAATTTGATGGCACACGACTGTGCCACCTACGAGGGGGATGAGGATGACACTCCCAAAGCAAGGAATGTGCCTTGACGGAGGGTGAGATACATTTTTCTTCTTCTACAATTGATCAGGAGGATGGGAAGAGATGGACAAGGACATCTGTAGTATGACTTGAGGAAGGAGATTACAAAACGGTGGTTATGAAAAGGTTGCCTACACATTATTCTGCACAGATGGAAGAACTTGTGGCGCTCATCGAAGCACTGAAAGCGTCTCAAGGGTGCCATGTCACAATATATTTGGACTCAGCATAGGTTACAACAAAGGTACATGCCGGTCTATCCCGCTGGAAGAGGAGGGGGTTTCGGAGGGCAGATGGATCCTCAGTGCAGCATTCAGTACTGTTTGAAATGCTGATAGAAGGATTATCACAGCCATTTGTTGTGGCAGTCCTTAAGTACGCCGCCTACGCTAATGGAACAGATGAAATATCAATGGGGAACACTGAAGCCGACGCAGCAGCCAAAATGGCAGCATACCTGCAAAACAAAATACCCGCTGAGTATGTTGTGACGACCCTAGCTGCAAGCATGCGTTCAAAACCTTACACAGCATTGCCTATCTCCCAGATTATTGAACTACAAGGAAGGGCACCTGCAGGGTAGAAAGAGTTGTGGTTATGGAGAGGATGTAAGCGATCTCCGATGGATCTCTTATGGAGACAAGGGAGCTCTGGGATGACAGTGTTGGCCCAGGAACTGCTAGCAGTAGCATTCCAATAGTTACATTAACCATCTCATAGCTTGAAGTAGCACATAGCAGCAAATATACAGGAGGACTGGTTTATAACAACCATCCAGGAAAGCATTACAGAAATGGGCATACATTGTACCACATGTCAAAGTTCAGCACAGGGATGACACTATAGACGTTACGGGCACCTTGTCCCACCCTACTGGGCCGTTCCGTGAATTACACATAGATTACACTGATATGGGTGAGCATTGGAATGGATCTAGGTACCTCATTGCGGTGGTCTGTCCTTTTTTAAGGTGGCTCGAAGCAGGGCTGTGTGTGCACCCATATGCCAAGTGTGCTACAAGGTTTTTAGTGTGGGAAGTCTTTCTGTGATGGGGTGTGTGCAAGGTTTTAAGGTCAGACAACGGCACACATTTCTTCAATGTGTTATTTCAACATTTTACATCACTTCTTGACATCAAGCATCAGATGTGTTCAGTGTATCACCCACAGGCCAATGGTATTGTGGAGAGAATAAATGGGCTCCTTGAAAGTAAGTTATCCAAACTGTGTACCACGTTGAAGAAAAACTAGGTGCACTGTTTGCCCCTGGCCCTCTTCAAGTTTACGCACGCAGCCAAGCAATGACCAACATGTGCCACCTCAAGAAGTGTTCACTGGCCGGCTTATACATACTCCCATATCCCCTGTAAGAAGGGCTTCAGACACACATAGGGCTGCAGCAGTGCTAGGCGAGGAGTTCAGAGAGTATTTGACTACACTAACTAGGGCCATTAAATATTTCTCCCGACAGATTGCACCTACCAAGATTGTGAGGACAGAGGCACCAGATGTAAAGACTACTACGGTGATGGACCCCGAACATGTGACCACACAACCACTGCTGCCTGGGTCTTTATTTATGTCCACAATTGTGTACGCAGATGGAATAACCCTTGTTTCCAAGGGCCCTAAGAGGTGGTGTTTTTTACTCTGCTTGCTGTAAAGGTCAAGGAATTGTGCTATTGGGTCCACCTCTCTGACGTTCGTAGGGCACCTCCAGTGAACATACTGGTATGTCAATTATCTTAAAATGGGGTAGCAGTACTTGTACCCCAACTACTTCACCGGCTGTCGAGGGTATCTACATGTGTGGAAAGCACGCTCCAGTGGCAGGCCGAAGACTAGCTGCTAGCTCTGTATCCTTCCTTTTTTGGGAGTGCTTTCTTCTCTCTCTCTCTCTTTCCCTTTCTATCTCTCTCTCTCTCTCTCTCTCTCTCTTGTTCCTTCTTCTTTTGTGTACAAAGTATGTTGTGTATGTTTCTTCATTTTTATTGTCTTGTGTGTCTGACCTTATATTTCAGGAAAGAAGAAGATGGTCGTGATTAATGTAAATAATTTGTTATGTAGGCACCCGAGGCGCAGATGCACGAATGAGAGAATGTGGACCTATATTTTGTATTGTGGATCAGCCATTGCTGGAGGTCTTTGTGTGATGTTAGTACTGTTGGGAGTGTATTGGGGGAGGGTATTATAGGGTGAGGCTCTATAAAAAAGGGAATGGGGAAATAGGATTGTATATTATTCAAATGTTAACAATACGAGTGGGTTTACATATATTAGCACTAACGTGAACACTAACATTACCAATGGAGATTTTTTTAATAAATCTAATAGGCATGATATGTCAGTGATGGAAGTAGCAAGTAGGAGATTGGTTACCACTATGAAACAATATAATGTTATTTCCAATAGTACTACTAAAATGGCCATGCCGGAGAATATGTATAGAAGAATAAAAAGAGAACTACTACAAAAGTATGACATGTATCAAGGGCTGGGATTTGATGTGATTGAAGATATTCATCATCCCGAGTTCACTAACTCATGGTACTCTGATATGAGTTTTGTGGGGAGAAACACTGTAAATGGGAGCTGTTATGTGTGTTCATTCATTCCACATGTGCCAGGGGCTCCCAAGGTGTTAGTACCGCAAGCAGTCCCAATTATAGAGGCACAATGCCTAGTTCATCTCTCACTATGCAGAATAAAAGGAACATTCCAGGCACATAGTGTGCAAATGCAAATGATGGGTCCAGGTTTTGTAAAGTGCAGTGACGACCCGAAAAATATGAAGTGTGTGGAGCCTTCCTACCTGATGGTGAAAGGGCGGAAATATATCAATAATAACTGCTAGGACATCACATTACCTTGCTTGCCAGAGGTACTGGTAACATATAGCAAGGAAAGGATAGCATGAGTGGATACTTTCTATGCACAAATCTGGACAGAGCATATCACAAAGCTAACGTGTATTGCAACAATGGAAAAGCTGGTGCGAGAGCACAAGGAAAAGGAATATAGACTCTGTATTTGCAGCAAAGGCAAAGTCCGGGTTGACTCAAATGAACATTGCAATAAAACCCTCTTGGTCACAGACATGAAGAAAGGAACAGCAGCGCTGATGGATTACTATTGGGTCTGTGAGCAGCAAGCTTACTTGCACCTCTCACCATAATGGACGGGCTGTTGTTCACTGGCTATATTGCACTCAGCGCTATTAGTAATCCCAGAAGAACACTTGAAGGGGAGCACTGCCTGCAGAGGGACCAACAAATTGCCCCACAGTCGAAAATGAAGATAAGAGTTTGGTGCTCACACAAGAGCCCCATATCCAGCCAAGAAAAGGACAGTTCCAACAACTGCAGAGGATGAAAAGGTCAAATTACGTATCCACAGACTCTTCCACATTGCTTGCCAAAATACCAAAACAATGCATGCTTTTCAGCTCAGAAGAATCCTTTTTTGCATCTTTACTCTTGCCAGAAGTGTAGGCCGCAACAAATGGCAAATGATTGCAAATAGTGAGATGGGAATTGGTCGTTCTCGTGAACGACGCAGAGAATGGGTTAAATTTGATCAAGATTGTGTTGCCGGCATTTAGACTCCTGACAATACAAAATCATTATGTGCCGGACATTTTAACAGCAATGGAAGGATGGGTGTGCATAACATCTGGCGATTCCTGCTGTACATTCATTCCTCCAGAGGATGCGGAGAACGCATCATTATCCCACATCATTGCAGCTGTCCATGGCCTGAGTGTTCATTTGCGGAAGGAGGGAGGAATGCAGGACAGTGATTGGCTGACTATGGCATTTAACTGGGCCCCGTCGTGGCTCTGAGCGATTGTGAAGATGTTAATGCCCATCATTGTGTCCATACGGGTCATTTTCTGCACTTTTCAGCTGGTCCTTCGATGCTGTGCCACTGTGGCACCTGATAACGCAAGAATGATGGTATCAATTGGGGTTCCAAAAGCACCTTGCAAAACAAAAAATATTTAAGTACAAACTGATATTGCACAGGATGGCCCGAAGTATGAAATGTACCCCATTCCGTATGGAGATTAAGTTGATTCTCTATATCACACTATTATTTCCCCACCCCTGACCCAGAACATTTCACACAAGTTTGGGTGGACCTGGCAGGGGAGGGGGATCTATTTATATGACTTTATCACGGGAAGAGTACACCCGTGGGGGGAGAGTTTGCGATCAGTATGTAGGGACTGGGTGACAATAAAGGGGACTCAGCCATATGTGGATGAAGAAATGGGGGAGCGGGAGTGCAGAAGCCTTCCAGAGTTTGTTACTGTATAAGTAATGAAAGGGGGGAATGTTGGGAAGGAGACAGCCCCATCCCACCCCACTAGGCATTTTAAAGTGACACGATATGCATTTGAGGCACTATGATGTTCCAGGGGAAAAGGGGGACAGTGAGAGGGACACCTTCCGGTCTAACAGGACCTCATTTTAATATAACTAAATATAGTCTAACTACATAATATAGGCCATGGCTTGAGGAACATTGCTATTTTGCATAGATATTAGTAATCATAGGGTGAAGGGAAGGCCTGCGCGGTAACTGCAGCCTTGCATGCACTAGGCCCAAATTTGCAAGACTACCGAAATCCAAGCTCCCGTGAGGACAGCTCAAACCCCCAACTGCCACATTGCCTATTCATTATTCTAACAGTGCTGCAAAGATGTGTTTTTTTACCCAAGAGGTATGTGCCCTACAAGGCCGCGATCATAAACTGGCGCCTGGTGTGCATGTTATCTCACACTGGCCAAAGCATGACCCGGCCCATTCTCGGGTGACCACGAGTTATATCCCATATAACTGACTAAACCCTAAAATCCTCACATTCCATGGCACCAGGTGCACTTTGACCACCAACCCCTAAGTAACAAGTCCTGAAATGTTCAAAGAGAACAGACAGGGCTTATCGTTGAAGCAACAATCATGTGATTTGTATTGCGAGGTGCTCAGAGGTTTACGTAATAGTACAAAAATAGGGTGGAGACCTTGGAAACGGATGGCGTGGACGGGAGTGAGTGAAATGTGTGTGTAAAGCTTACAGTGCCCCAGAACATCCTTTGTGTCCATCTTAAGGCCTGCAAGTGCACAGCTTGAGTGATAAAATAATTTGAATGGTAGGAGTATCATTAATTTGTTATCTGCCTTCGACAGAACAAGACAATGAACCCCACTGCACCCACGTGATGGAAGACAGACGGACTGGGCTGGGACCAATAGACTGGCACCCCTTATGGGTAAAGGGGGAACATGTATAAGGTCCATCCAATCAGCCATGTAGCTTTTTACTGTATGTTGTTGCGTTATTATGATACTGTGTATCTTTAAAAGTTTCTGCTTGTACCTCTTTCTGGCAGATCGCTCTTAGCAGCATAGTTCTTTGCTGTTGCTCTCATCTGCGTGTGAGTTAAAACGTGTTATCCTTTGAAGATTTACTTGGGCCTTTCTTCCATAGTGGGTTCTATTGTCTCTGGTCTGAGCATTTAGGGGCGTGCCTTCAGTAATATTTGGGACCACTTTTTGTTTATAAAATAAATGAAGATGACTTAATGAGTAAGCCCCATATCTCTTATGTTTAATCGAGGCTTGGGCAGCTGAGGTTGTTATTTGGGAAAACAGCTTCTCAATATACTTGGAGTCTCTCAACTTATTGTTATAGCAAACACCCAGGCAACAATAGTTTTGTACCTCTAAAAATGTTTTGGTGCTCAGAGACCAGCTGGAGGTTGTCAAATTGCCCCTATTATTAGTTCTATTTTTCATAAGATTTGTCTTGGCAATGTTAATTGTTAGACATTTAATTTGGGCATATAAAGAGAGAACATCCAACTGTCTCTGGAGGCTAACAGAGGTTCGGTCTATAAGCACCAAATTGTTTGCTTAAAGTAACCATTGCACCCTAGTACCAATCATCGGGGGGGAATGCTCGAGTATTCTCTAGGTGTACATTAAGATCAGTTATAAAAAGGTTAAAAAAGTGCAGGGGCCAACGGAAAATCTTGCTTTAGCCCCCTAAAAGTAACAATTGGGGGTGATAGATCACCCTGCTGATTGTGAAGAATGGCAACCATAGTGTTCATAAACAGGGCCTGTAGCAGTTTCAACAACGCGTCTGGGCAAGCCTTGGTTTTCATTTCTTTCCAAAGAACACCTCTCGAGATGCTATCAAACGCCAGTTTAAAATCAATAAAAGCCAGATCAAAAGGGGATTTGGATTTATAAGTGAGAGCTTTAAAAATAGCTAATAAAAAACAATTCAGTGATGTACCTACCCCCTTCACAAATCCTTACTGGTTAAGATCATACAGTTATTAGGCTAAAATCCATTCATTTAATTTAATTAAAAGCAGGGAAGCAAACATTTTCCCAGACGGGTCTAAAAGTGCTAAAGGGTAATAATTATCTGGTAAAAGATGTCACCCCTTTTAAAAATAGGAATAATGATCGCTGCAGACCACGAAACTCGGATGTGTTTTGAAATTGTAATCTGGTTAAAGATTATAGGTAAAATATTAGCCCATAGTTCTTAGTGGGCTTTGACAATGCTGATTGGAAGGCCATCCATACCGGGGACTCTAGAGGAACTGCTACGGTTAATTAACATTAAAATATCTTCTTACTCTTTTCCCATGGTCCACACAGATGAAGGGGATTGTCAGAGGCATTTTGACAGTATTTTTGGTGAGCTTGTTTGGATATTTTGTTGTATAGTGGTAAGTCTAAATATAAGGAACTGCCCGATGATTGTTCCTGTACTAGTGCCACTAACGGTGAGCCAAGACTGGATTAGTACACTCTAGATCATAATTTCATTTCCCTGCAGTATTTTATTTACAATACCACATTATGCCCTTTTGGTGGTATCTCAGAATACATTTACCATGTGACCAAATACTTTCATTCATACAAAGCCCACGAGAAGAACCCAATTACCAGTGATCAACTTTGCTTTGCATTTTACCACATGTGTTAAAGTGAATTATTGCCTGTGGTAAAATGAGTTTACATTTGTTTTTCACAGTTGCCTGTGTTATTACAAAAGATTAGGACACATAATAAGCACTCTGACATAAATTCACTTTCTCACTTCTGTTCTTTATTGAAGGTTAGAATTATGCAAAATATCAAAAACAAAGCAAATAAAATATAGTGTTCTTTCATAGCATTTTACATCTATGACTTAAAAAACAAAAATGACACATTCAGAAATACCACTCACCTGGAGCTGCTTCTCCGCAATAAATGTGCTAAGGATTTCTTGGTGAAAAATTCCTCACAGTAAATAGCTGTTGCCATATCCAGCTACACAGTCTATTTTTGTGATAAATGTGAATAGTTCTGCAAAAATCTGACCTTGAAATTATAACTAATCTTGGCAAGGCAACATTTAAAATGCAATGTCACCCTTCCATGCTGTGACTGTTTAAAATGCACTCACTCAGAGCCCTCGAATGACACACACACTTATGAATTTAATGACAGCATTCTTCCATTTACACACCCCTCAAATTGTACTTAACTCAACAAGAATACTGTTTGACTGTAAGCGCCCCTGGAGTGCACGCAACACTTGTCTATCTGGCCCTTTCTGCTTCACTCTCCACTGAGCCTGGAAGGAGTCCACAAAGTCTTTTCTCCAGCCTGCCTGCAACTGCTGCAAACTTCCCACAGAGGTGGTGAGTGCTTGAAATCTCCAAGCAGCCTTGTGAGACAATGCACCAGTCAGAGAGAGAGAGAGCCCAGCCAGCATCCTGGATGCCCTTTTAAACCCTCTACCTGAGACTACCAATGGATATAGATTTTACTTACCTAAAATATAAAAGTGCCTGCCGTTCTCTGTAATGTTATTCTCCACCAGAACCACCTACCTTTTAATCAACCACCCTCCAGAAATGTCCAGAGCACATGCTTAGCACGAGCTGCTTGGAATGGCGGCAAAACGGATGTGAAGTGTTACATTGTCTTGCGCTGCATTCCAGTCCTGCAAAGTGAACAATGGACCTACTTAGAGCAGCTCTCCTCTCATCATGTGTAATACAGTAAATTAAATTCTTCCACAAATGCCTGGACATTCAGTTATCAATCTGCACCAACGTTTGTACACAGAAGTTATGGACTGATTTTCCCTGCATATTAGTATGGGATGTTAGGGGTTAGAGGATTGGGATTAGTAAATGTTAGTTGTTATGTTTCATAGATATTCAGTCCATAACTGTGATTTGGAGCAAAATGCTAACATCATGTGCAGTATCAAATCCAAATTAATCTTTTAGCTGACATGTGCTTTATTCATCCACTATGCTGACATATACTAGATTCAGCCTGAGTCTCACACATGAGTCTCACACTCTTGTTTACAAATGGGAACAGCTTTGTTGAAATGTGGAGTCACAGTTAAATTTCAGAGACCTTTATTCCTACACTCCCTCCTTTGTTTTTGTGGGGACCTAACCAAAGAGACACCACAGAAATACACAGTAATAACGTTCATGTGTGAACTTGGGCACAACAACAAAAAATAACCTTGATTGTACCTTGATCTCAAACAGTTAAATCAATCAAATGAAGCTATAAAAGTTAAACAACATGCAATTGATAATGAACATTGTTCCATATCTCCGAATGTATATATATACATTTTAAAGTTTTTTTGTGAATTTGGTTGTTTTTGTTAGATTTTTTTCTTTGATCTTTATATATTTATTTTCTTGATCAGCTTTTTTATTTATTTTTAGTGATCTCTGAATGTATTTATTTTTTAGATTTTCTTTTCTTTGAAAACTTTTTTTTGTATCTTTTGATTTTTTTTAAAATAATGAAATCATAAAAAATAACAATAAATTCAAAACCACCAGGAGTCCATGTAGTTGCATCAGTGGCATCAGTCCAATCCTGGAAATGGTTGTAAAAATAATAAAAATAAAATAAGATGTTTAAACTATCTCAAGTCCAAAGCGAGAGTTCAATCTTCACGCCAATGAACTGAAAAGAGAAAAGGACCAGGGGATGTACAGTTGTGTGCTGCCATACATGGAACGCAACCAGTTCATCTTCCCTCTGCAAAACAGACTTCTTTCTGAGGTCACCATCTTCTCCTCCTTCTTCGGTCCAGGTTTTTACCCAGTGAACTCTACTCAGGTGGTCTCCGAGCGTCAGGCTTCCTCCAACTCGTGGGATGCTGGCAAGGCAATTATTTAATTTTTAGAGCAAAGAAAAACAAAGCACATTAAGAACCAACTATTCAACACTTATTCATAGTGTGTGCTTGAGCCTTGCTGCATTAGTATTATGATTCGCAGTCCCTGCTCTGGCAGTGGCACAGAGCAGATTCAGATGCTACAGGTGCCCTCTTGACAGCTGCAATGACACCCAAGTCTCTGCAGACTTGCACCCCTGTTCCAGAAAATCCATAACCCTGAATATGTTGTCCTGGTGGCACATGCAGCTGTATATATAAGACATACCTAAGTAGGGTATGGTAGCCAGCATCTTTCAGAGTTATCCCAGCCACATGAAATTGATTTTGCACATGTGTCAGCCCTGTGGGCCCAGTTCAGCCGTGGAAGGATTATGTGTTTCCCTCCTAAACAAGGCTCACTCCTGTCCACTTACATACTAGAATTGCGCGATTGCTGCTCTTTGATCCTTTGCAAGATTAGGTAACACCCTTCTCCCCAGGAAAGCCACTCCAAAGGACGCTGACCTGGGAGCCGAAACCAAGAGACACAAACATTCACAGAAAGCCAGGCCTCACACCAAGGTGCTGCATTTATAAAAATCCCTTTGATCTTATTGAGCAAGCGAGGGGGCAGAGCTAGTATAGCTAGGAAGGGATACATACAGTCTTTGGAAGATTCTGACATATTGATTCGCTCTGTGACTCTTTCTATTTCCTGTCCCCTCGACTTCCTCTGGAGCAAAGCACTTTGGGTGGGACATCGTAAGGGCAAGATCTACTTATTTAAAGAACATAGATAGGGCCCCTAAAGTAGGCTAGCTTTATTCCATTCACCTGGAGACTAGTGTCCATCTGGACTTATCTTGGACCATCCTGAAGATTTCATTGGACCCTGCTGAGACAGCAGCCCTTTCAAAAGTCTTCCAGTTGTGGGGTGAAGGAAGGGGTTCCAAAGGCAGAGGCAAGACGTACTGCGTAACCATTCCCAGGGACCATTGGGGGTGAACACTGCTTCTGGACCAGAAGTCTGCCTATCTGCCAGCCCCTCTGTGCCTAGGTCTTCACCATGCTGATGGTCCCTCAAAGGTGTGTGCCAGCCTCCCCTGTGTTCATGTGCCTGAGAACGGACTGGCATTGGCCCTAGAGTCTTGGGAGTGGGACTCACAGCACCTGGAAGACAGAACAGCTGAGATTCCTGTTGTTGACAACGTCGTGCTCTGAACCTTGATTCGAGCGCATATTGCAGATGACTGGTACAGCAGGATGTATTGATGCTGCCCTTTGGCATCCATTGTTCTCCAAACCGCCATCCGCGGTTTGACCTCTTTAGCCATCATGCCATCAAAGCGTGTCATTGCCTCAACTTGAACTTTAAAGTACTGCTGCCTTGCCTTGCCTGAGTTGCCTTCTGAAATGACAGCTTCTTCATAGCCACTTCTGTGCGATGACCAACGCAACGCTCGTGTTCCCTGAACTGCACCTCAGAGCTTTCCCATCAATCCGTCTCGCCTGCACATCTTGGTACCAGCCCAACTGATGCAGATCTTCGACAGCTGAACCAGACCTGGTAACCACCCGATCCACACAGCTTGAGTAGATGCTTGGAGAACTGTGTCTCCCCATCCATTCAACCCCACTTCAATGCCAACTTCCCGCTGGACTATAACGACCTGCACACCTGCGACCCCAGCTGACCCTGTGGTTGATGCTGAGAAGCCTGGTTCGACCCTGTCAAACCTCCATGAAATTTGAAGAAAGTATAACACTTATATATGACCCAGTGGTCCCTCTTTGGGCTCTAAAGACTGGCTGGATAATTTCTTTCCATTTTTGCAACCTAACAAAATGTCCCTTTGAACACTGTATGCCTTTTCTCCCTTTGTCTCATTACCCAGAGTGCTGCATCTATTCTATATGTTCCTATTCTGTGTTTCTTCAACAGGAGTTGGCTTTTACAGTATTTTCTAGTTAGTTAGTAGTGTACATGGTGTGGTGTGTACATGGTGTGCCAAATTAAAGCAGCATATATATTTTATAGAAACTTGATTGGACATTCCTTAATTTTGGACTGTTATACTTCTATGTTTGGGTTGCTAATGAACCACATTCACACCCCTCTTAAGAGTATAGCCTCCCCTCAGTTCTCGTTACCACAAAAGGCGATTGAGGTATATCTCTTGACTGTGCTTGTGTTACCTTTATTATTGTGTTGGATCTTGGTTTATAGAAGTTTGAGGGCTGAGTGGGCATTGTAGCCTCTAATCACCCTTGTACACCTGCAGAGTAAAAATCAGTTTGTCATAGAGGGGTGATCAAATAGCTGTAGATTTGAAACAAAGATCTAATCAACTCAATATTAGAACAAAATTAAGCAGCAAGATCATTAGCAGCATGAGACGAAAGAGGGATGGATACACTGCATGGGTACAAGTGGTGTCTTCAATGCAGAATGAAGAGTCTTGGGGAAGAACTTAGAGCAAAGATCAAGGATTGAAAATAATTCGTTTTAAAGTGCCAAGGACGAGTATGCTCATCCTTTTTACATAGACTTGCATAATGGCAATTAAGGGGTTAAGAAGAAGGGAAAAGGAGTGCAGAGGTTCAGAGTAGGTAGAGAAATAAGCAGATCTAGATTTCAGCCATTTACATTCAGCTCTATGCAGTCAGTAATCATTTGAGAGAATCAGAAAGCAAAGGGCGGGGGTATTACTTTTCAGTTTAAACTCAGACAAAGCACAGAACGCATCAGAATTAGGAATAGTATTGTGAAATGTGACCAATGCAGAAATTACATTAAAATAATTCAGAACAGAAGAAGTATGGAGATGAGAAGCAATATAATCAACAAGAGCAGAATGTCTGAGATTACGTAAAATCCAAAAGAAATAAGGAAGAAGAGTGGAAGGGGGAAACAAGAGGAAAAACAAAAGTAAAAAGTGATCACTCAACGGAATGATACATGCGTTAATGGAGTCAATAAGAGAACAATCAGCCAAAACAAATATGAAATCAAGAATCCCACCCTTAATTTGGGTTGTAGGAGAAGGGAGTAAGTGGAGATTATATAGCAGTGAAGAAAACAGCAGGGGGCAGGATCAGCTCAGGGCACATAAAGATTACATTCACCAAAAACAATGAGAGATGTAGCTAGAGGGCAGAGAATATAAAGAAGTGAATCAAAATCATCATAGTAAGAACCCAAGGAGCCTGAGGGATGATTCATAATCATTACAGTTAGAGATCAAGGGGCAGAGAAGGAAAGAACATGTATTTCAAAAGAGGAAAAGACTGGAAGAGAAAAAGCAAAGGGAGTAATAGTCCAATGCAGATGAAATAATAATCCCATCCCACCACCAGGATGTGAGAGACATGGGAATATGAGAAAATCAGGAAGCCAAAGAAGTTAAAGACACTTAAGTGACACAATCAAGTGGCAGATTCCAGTTTCAGTGGTACATATAAAATCTTACTTATGAGAGAACAGCAAATCAAGAGCAACATTGGTTTTAGAGACAACAGAGCGAGCATTCCGAAGACCAGAATTAATAAAAGGGTTAAAAAGTTGATTAACATGAGGGTAGATGTGATTGGAATGTCTCTACTGGAGTATGCAAACAGGAATATTCATAAATTAATTTAGAGAGAAAAGAACAGAGACAAATAAACCTGCATACCAAATCATTGTGATGGGAACTGTATAAATTAGTGATCTGATTCATGGGTCACTTTTACCATAAGATACATTCTGTTTGGTTTGGTTGGCCCTCATCTAATGGTCGACCTTGTCCTAATTGCTAGTGCTGTGACTCAGATTCACAAGTGATTTCGTTCTCAGGTTTTCTGCCCCCTGTGGTAAAGGTGAGTGCTTGTACTGTGTATCTCTCCCTCTCTCTGCTATTGACATGTTTTTGGGATCTCTGGTCAGCACTTTACATCCATGCTCACACACTTAGCATACACTGAGCTTTGACGCCTGCTCCCAGAATGATACTGCACTAGAGATATAACTGTTTGGAAAGCCCTGTTTGGTGCATAGCTGTAAAACAGGGGCTCCTGGGGGTAATTTCCTCAGGATTTACCCTTGTTGGACTCGTGTTGGACCCTGATCCCAAGGGTTTCACTATATTTTCCTCTCCTTTGAGGCAAATTGTCCCATAACTGATACAATGGGGCTATACTTTGTTTGAGGAGGATGGCACTTTGGGACCACCGAAGGAAGGTCCCGGGTATCCCCTTTATGCATCAATCAAGGGTGCATAACATTATGTGTGGGTCCCTCTGTCCTCCAAGGCTATCCAACCTTCCTTTATAGGTCAAAAACAGCTGCCCTTGTCACGTCCTTTTTCAGGAATGGCGCAAAGAGCTTAGCATGGGTGTCCCCTGAGGTGCTCCACAGCTTGACATTTCCGTTCTTCTATGACTTTCAAGATTATCCACTTTTGTTATATATGTAATCTCATCTACTTGACCAAATTACCAGGGAGAAATATTAGTTGCCAACCTCAATTCTGTTACCAGTTCCAATACTACCACATTTCCAATTTGAATATTGTGGGGGTGTCGAGAGACAGATGAACGTGTCACCTGTAATGACGGCACCTCCCCCAACTTCATATTAATGGAACGACGGAAGAGCATCATTTATGGAGCGCTTCCCTTTCCTGCTCTGCCATTACATATGGTAGCAGCTGAATGGTTGGCCGGGACCGCCAGAATTGTCGTATGCTCCTGTTGCGAGCCCGAAGACTGTGGAGGTGACCCGTGGAGACCAGAAAAATCACACATGAATAAAAGACAGTCATCAGGAACCCCTTGGAGAAAACCTGCCCGATCCCCACAGGGCAGAAGGCAAGTGGCCGGTTGGGGGAAAAAGGATAGCGTTCTTCCAGGAACCTCAGCTGATCCACAGATGTAAGTATAGAGCATTGACCTGACAAAGGATGGTTTTTTTTTGCTGCTATATGTATGAGATGAATTGAAGAAGTGGATAGCCTAGGAAAAGTGTTCTGGAAGATCTCGTAGTAAACCCTGGTACCGGGTATTGAGTATTGATTACCGGTTATCCTCTGGTAAGACTACTGGATAAACCCCAGCAGTGGGGTGGGGAAAATACAGGAGGTTACCTTGCTAGGAAAGCAGGAAGATGGCCGTATATTTGGGGGAGTGTAGATTGCTGCGTTGTTTTGTGGGGGGCAGCCATATGTGTAAAGATTGCTGGCAACAGTGCAGAAGGTCAAACAGTGGGTTTAGTGGAAAAACAAGATTTTGTGTATAGGTGGTCTATATTACAGAGTATGAAATTGTGGTTTGGACTCAAGGAGAGAAGTCCTGAGCAGTAGCAGCATTTGAAGGCTACACCTGAATGGGTTGTATTGAAACTAAAAGGTGTCAGGAAAGGAGCATAAAGTGGTTGCAATTGAGGATAATAGTGGTGGTGAGGCAGAGGGAGATGTAAGAATTTAAGAAGGGTTTTTTACTATATCGGCAGTCAAGAGTGTGATGTGCCATTATGGGAGGAGCCACTCCTCTTGTATATTTGTGCGAATCGCTTCCACAGTAAAAAAGATAAAATCCAAAAGTACCACGCTCAGTGGGTCAGGGTGACAGCAGATAAGATGTTCTTGCCCTGGACCCAACGAGGGCAGTCTTTCAAAAGTAGTGTTGCAACACATGACCACATACTTCCATGCTTCACATAAGGTGAAATAATTGCAGAAGAGATTGGCCATTTTAGGGTTGTGGAAAATGTTCTGGGACGAGGTGGAAGAGCAACTCCAAAAGGAGAGGATGCTTAACTATCGGGAAGGAAAGGGCACAGTCCCCTTGGCTCCTCCTCTTCCTCCCCAGAGCTTCGATCTGCTAAATGAAGGACAGGGATTCTACCCACTCAAAGAGGTAAAAGTACACAAACCCCACATATGCACCACCTGCTACTACTTAAATTGGATGGAGGAAATTTCGAAGACCCTGAAGGATGAAGATGGGTAAAGTAAGAAACGAAGGGAAAAAGATGGGTCAGAAGAACAGGAAAGAAGGGAGTTTGAAGAAGAAGAGAGGGAATAGGAGAGAATAAGGGTGGAAGGGAAAGAAAGGGAGAGACAGCGTAAGGCAAACCAAGAAAGAGAGAGGAAGCGACGGGAAGGAATAGGTGAGGGAAATAGAAGAAAAGAGAATGGAGAGGGAGAGAAAATAAAGAGAGAGGCTGAGAAAGCAACGAGAAACAGACAAAAAGAAAGCCTATGAGATCGAAGAAGAAAGAAAAAGGCAGACAGGGTGAAGTAGAGAAAGACAGTGGAAAGAAGTGCAAACACTTGTCAAAGAGTGCATACTTCAAGGGAATGTGAAAAGAGTGGGACAGGAATGGGTGGAAGAGAGATGTTTAGAAAGACTCAGGAGATGGCGAACATAATGAGGAATCATATTCTTACAGATGAAGATGAGGGAGCAGAACTACGCGGGAGAATAGGCAACTTATATAGGAGCAGAAGGGACACTCATAGGGTGAGAAGGTATGTAATAAGATCTCCATCAAGAGAGCCGAGTTTACTGCAACAGGCACTGAAAGGAATGAATGGGGTTAACCATCTGAAATTATTAGACTTCGAGAATAGTAAGGACAAAGAAAATGTTGACTATTGTGGGACAGTATGTTCAGACAAAGTGAGGTATGGAAGCGATCATGAGGAAAGGGAGGTAGCAGGGCAAGGCCCATCAGCTGGAGTGAATTCAGAAAGAGGAATAGAGTGGTTAGATTTAGAAGAAGAGCGAAACCCTGGCAAACCCTAAGCAACCGAAGGAACGATCACATAGTGCAAATACATTAAGGACATTACAAGGATGTAGGAAAGTGAGCATGACAGGCACATTTACCAACACCAAGAGTTTTACTGAACCCAGAGACAAAGTAGTAGTGACACAGTTCCCAATATTAGAGAAGGGAGGAGGACAGCCACAATAAATACTGTGGTAACAAATGGACAAAGATAACTCAAGATTTAAGTTACTGATGCTGACATTGGGGGTGGAAAAGTGGATTTACGAACTAGAAAAGATGACAGCAGGGATGACACTTGCAGTGGGTGACATCAAAAGCCTACTCGCAGCCACCATTGCGGTGAGGGCTGATGATATTTGGAGATGAGCAGGGTCCCTGAGAATGACCATGCAAAACACGGCTCATGATGGGGCCCCATTTAACAATGGCAGGGTAGCTGTATGGAAAGCACTCAGAAAACAATACACATCAGACATGAGGCAATTTTGACATGCAAGATGTGTGATGCCGAGGGCCCCGTCGTGTATATTCAAGAGATTCAACACCATAGCTATTTTGTATCGCATCCTATGTCAAGGACTACTCAAGCAAGTGCAGAGACAATTGAAAAAAAACTGATAGGGATGGAGGCAAAACCATGGCCAGAGATTCAGCTGACAATAGATCACCACTGTCAATTATTACAAAGAAAGTCGATAAAGAAGCTTGAGGAAAGGAGAATAGAAGAAGCAAAGTTAGTTCAGAAAAAGGTATCAAAATGCGGGGTGAACCTTTTGCTAGCATGGCTTCCAGGTATAAATGGCAAGGTGTTGCACTTAACTGCAACATTTGTATTTAGACCAGAAATCCCCATGGATAAGAACATAGGACATGTGTACCCCCTGAGATTAGAGACAGCAATAGTGAGAGATGAAAGGATTACCCTTCATTTGACAGATGAGGAGGGGATAGCATGGCGAGCAGTGATTGCCTTGGCGGCCCCAATAAACCCATTCCGCAATATTACAAGGTTCCCTCGCGGGACCCAATGTGGACGTCTGGTTTTACCAGACGTCCAGAGCCGGTCCTGCGAGGGGACCAGGGAGCTAACAACAGGCCGGTCGTAATCGGCCCGTTGTTAGCTACCGCATCCATTCCCATTGAGCCCTATGGGGGCTCAAATGGGAATGGGGATGGTCTGGGCCCGGGTTCCCTGAAGGAGGAATTACGGGACCCTCCAAACTCGGAATGACATGGTAATTCCCCATTCAGGGAACCCGGACCCGATTTTGGAGGCAGCCATGCCCTTATTAAGGGCATGGCTGCCTCCAAAGTCGTAATGAGGCCCAAAGAACTATTCAGAGATAAGGATTCAGACAACAAAGTGACATTTGGCATAACTCTCATGTACTGGGTGAGAATAGAGAATAGGGAAGTGGTACAGAAGATTGCATTGATAAAAAAAGATGCCACCCTTTTTCCACAAAGATTTGACACAGGTACCGAACATACTGTGCAGCAGTAGTCCTTATGATATCGGTCTACTGAAAGGAGTAGGCGTGGTTAAAATTAAACAGAAGCCATAGGTGATCTTATCCAGAGTAAAACAGTACCCAATATCAAAAGAAGGAGACAGAGGGATATATGAAACAATTTCAGCACTAGTAAAACAGGGAATACTGGTACCATCGGAATCCCCATGTAACATGGCAGTGTACACAGTTAAAAAATTGACTGGGGTTCCATGGAGATTTATCCAGGATTTATGCCCCTGCACAACATTGTTGAAGCCTAGTTTCCATTGGTCCCAAACCCAGGCCACTTTACTTTGTAACATCCCATCTAACGCAAAGTCTTTCACAGTCACAGACATAAACAACGCATTATTCTCAATTCTCCTGCATGAGGAGTCACAAGATCTGATCTAATTTATGTTTTGCAAAATAAAAGTGGAAACACACTCGTTTACCACATGGGTACTGTGAGTCCCCCTTGATTTTCAATCAGGTCCTCCAGATGGATTTAGGGAACGTAAACGTCGAAAGCGCAATAATACAGTATGTAGATGACATTCCGGAGCATGGGTCTACGACTACAGCACACATGTTAGGCCCCTGTTGAGTGGACTCAAGGAAGCCCAGAAGGAGAACCGACATATAGTGTGGACAGAAGAGATGATGTAAGCCTTTGAGGAATTGACGAGGTCAATATGCTCTGCACCAGTCCTGGGGATCCCAGATTACAATGCAGAATTCTCCTTGTTCTCTCACTTAAATGGTGTGGTAATGACAGCAGTACTCCAGGACACAAACCACTGGCCAATTACAGCATACTTTTGGACCCAGTAATGAGAGTCCATTACCCCAGCAAACAATCGCTGGCTGCCGCAGGCTTCGCAATTGAGAAATCAGCAACTATCAAAATGGGGTGTGAAGTAATATTGTATGTGGAACACACCCTGTTTGCCATTCTTGAAAAAGCAAAAAGCACACTAACCGCTCAAAAACATCTGGGTATGAAGTGAATTTATTGCATGCAGTGATCAATATTATCAGGTGTAGGCTGGTAAACCCAGTGACGTTCATAGCAGAACCAGTGGACGAAGGAGGTTATGTACATGACTGCACTAAATACACACATTATGATGACATACCGCACATTAGAGAAAATGCCCTCGCGGGGGTACTTTTTATTAATGGCTCCTCAACTATTGATCAAGGTTGAGGGGAAATCCATAAAGGGACTTCACTGATAAAATTGCAACAAGATGGAGTTTTCAAAGTAGCAGCAAGTGTGAGGATGCCTTTACATTTTTCAACACAATCAGTGGAATTAGGACCACTTCTTGCAGCCCTCAAAATGCATGAGGA
Organism: Ambystoma mexicanum; assembly: GCF_040938575.1. NCBI lineage: Eukaryota > Metazoa > Chordata > Amphibia > Caudata > Ambystomatidae > Ambystoma > Ambystoma mexicanum. The sequence goes on along the minus strand of NC_090935.1, from coordinate 1,019,063,052 downwards.
TGAGGAAATAACAGTGTACTCTGAGCCCACCATGAACAGTACATGCTGGTCTATCACGGTGGAAGAGGGGGGGTGTTCTATGGGCAGATGGCTCACCAGTGAAGCATGCTTCATTACTTGCCAGAACTACATTACCTTGTAAGATTGCCGGTACCGTAGTTCCCGGACCAGCAAACTATGTGTTGTGCTCACTGGTGCCTTCCTGCCCGCCAGGTCTGATCTGGCGGGGCAGAGCGGCACCTGCGAGCACAGCATGTCAGATGTATCAGCACCATTCTGAATGGTGCCGGTGCATCCGACCTCCCCATTCCCATTGAGTCCTATATGACTCAAATGGAATGGGCAGCATTGAATTCCGGCGCCCCCGTGAATGGGCAATTACCGGGTCCGGCAGGGTGATAATGACCCGGTAATTGCCCATTCGCGGTTGCTGGAATTTTTCAGAGATTTGGCGACAGCCTGTCGGTTTTACCGGCAAGGCTACCGCTAAACTTATAATGAGACCCAATTTTCCCACACTTGTTTTGCTTAGCTCCAGATCAGGTGACATATTACTTGAGAAAGAGAAACACCTAGAAATTAGCAAATTACGCCAGATGAGGAGACCGTGTTAAGGCACAGCCATCTTCTTCAACGTGTGTATATCCATACCCATAGGCCCATCTTTTATCTGTGTTGATTTTTCAAAAATTGATGATGTTGCTGGTTGTTTTGTGCCACAAACATGCTTAATAAAGACTGTATTCACTCTGCAGTGTGTGAGAGTGAAATGGTAGGATCGTAGTAACATGCATTCAGTGTGAACTGGGAATAAACATAACCGCTATACACTTTTAGAAAAAATCCAGGGACATTTTCATGACTTTCCACCTTTTAGGTCTATAACAGGCCGCATCAGATCTCTAACATAAAATATCTCACAATAAATTGACTCTCACCTCAACCCACTGGCCTTTGCAAAGAAATGAAACCAGGAACAGTATGGTTGTCCTTAAACTGCTCAGGACCCTGAAAGGGAGAAACACTGACATCTTATTGATGCTTGGTGTAGCAACACTATGGGCCTCATTACGAGAAGCGCGGTAAAAACAGGGTCATTACCGGCATACTAGCGGGTCTGTGCTCGAATGACGCCGCTAATAGCGGGTGATTACAAGTGCGCGAGCACGCGCGAACCCCCATGCCGGTAATGGCCATACCGCCATGGCCCTAAAGGCCCTCCAACCTCCCGATAGCGCCATCACGGGACCCGCTGATACCACCTCCGCCTAGGAGGCACCCCTTTTTACCGACTGGCTAATAACATTATGCTTAAACAGGGCTCGTAATACCGGACCCGGAAGTAATATCATTGCGTCCTGAACGCAATCCATTGCAATCCTCCCAAACCACCACTGCTACAGAGGAAAGACCAGGTCCTATCTATAGAAAATGTCCAAGGCTACCAGAAAATCGAACCCCCGCCTGCGTAAAAAGCATTTTTTCGGACAAAGAACTCAACATGCTGGCGGACACCCTTGCTGCACATGCCGAGGAGATCAACCAGCACAACCTGAAAAGGTAGGTGAAGCTATGAAAAAAGGAGATTGGGAGGAGGTAGCCCGCAAGGTCTCAGCAGTTGGCACCACCCCACGGACAGTCAAGGACTGTAAAAAATGGTGGGATGACCTCCACCTCAGGGTACGGAACATCCTGGCCAGCAATAGGAGGGAGGCCATGGCCACATGCAGGGGTCCCCACTGATCCACAAAAAGTTCACGCTGGGAGGAGACGTGTAGTACTTTCATACAGATGGAGTCCATCGAGGGCTTTGGGGAGATGGAGACGGGTGCCGCAACATCTGCAGATGGAGGTGAGTGAGCCTGCAGAAACCAGTAGGGGAAACCATGATGTAGCACAAGTGATGTGGAAGAGAATCTAGTCAAGGCAATGCATGTCCCAACACACACATCAACATATCCTTGTCCAGATGGAGGCCCAAACCCTGCCACACTGAAATGCATGCTGAGTGCTAATCCCATTACCAACACACCGCCAACACACACAGACCGTGCTCATCTAATACATCACACAAACCCCAATACAACGACATGCCACCCGCCATGCAGCATCCCTGCACTGAGATGTCACGGCACATGCCAAAATGCCCTCTTCATACTACCCTGTGTGACACCCCTGTAAGATATGAATGCATGATAAATGAAATTCTCCTTAGCACCATATAATGCATCTTGCATGTAACACCATCACTGATGCCCTGCATCTCTTCTACTCCCCCAGGCACCGATGGAGAGGATGCCAGTGAGGAAACACCTACAAGGGCATCCACGTCCAGGCACAAGACTACTCCCACAGGCAAGACCACCTCCGGGGCAGCTTCGCAGGCCACACCGAACCCCAGGGCGAGTGCCCAGGCCATGGCTGCACATGAGGGCCCCACATCAAGGACTGACACCGGGACCACAAAGCTGGCAATACCAGTGGAAGGTGAGGCCAGTGGCACACTGTCGGCAGTAACACGTTTGGTGGGCGAGGCAGCAGCCACTGCCCCACTGAGCAACATAGAAATTGCAGTGGTGGAGTATGTGGATGGGGATGGACTAACCCATGTGGTATGTCCACACTCCCCAAGCCCTGTGTCCACCCCCTACCCCACACTCAGGATACACCCATCAGCAGCATTGTGGATCCTTTGCTCCATGATTCGGTCCTCAGCTTCCCCCCCAGAACAGCACTGCCAATCAAACAACACGCCAGGTCGCAGCACCCTCAACCACTGCTGCTCCCACCACCAACCTTGAGGCACGGCTAGCAAGGGTGGAGGGTAGACAGGACTCAATGTTAGACCTCGTCCAACAATATGTTGCAGAGGGGGAGGATATGAGGCGTGAGATAGCACAGGCCATAGCGGCGAATACAGCTGCCATCAATACCTCTGCGCTGATGATGCGAGACAGTCTGGGGGCCGTCACGCAGGACCTCACCTCTAACCTGCAGCATATGCAGCAGGTACAACCCGCACCAGCCGTGCAAATCACCACAGCTTCCACCACATCCAATACACCCCCATCCTCCACACCAGCTTCCTATGCACCCTCCAGCCCTGTGCGTCCAACAAGACGGAGTGCGAGGTACTCGGAAACGCTTCCCTCGGACAACAAGAAATCAAGAAAATAGTGTGGGAGAACAATGGGGGTGGGTCAGATGGTGTCAGTGGTGAATGGGTGTATTAGGGGGATTTCATTGGGGGTTTTGGGACTTCATTGGGGGATTTTGGGACTTCATTGGGGGTTTTGGGATTTCATTTGGGGGTTGGGTAGTTTTGGTGTTGTGGGGGGTAGCACATTTCTGTAGTTGATATTAATACACCCGTTGTGTGAAAAATCATTCAAAGCCTGGACATTCTTCATTTTGTGTCTATACATTTAATACATGACAGTGCACAGTGCCCAACACCCCACATTCCCTGTGTGCATGTCCACATGGGCCCAGTGTACAATGTGTTGCTGACACATATCTATCGAGGTCCCTGGGGTCAGAAGTATTTGTCAATCAGTGATTGGTGTACTGCACGGCCATCTTGTGAATCACGTACTGGCAGGGGTACTGCTTCTCCTCCATCTTCATCCTCATCATCCTCACCCGGTGCATGCATGGCAATGTCAGGTGGCAGTGGTACATTTCTCCGGGCGCACATGTTGTGCAGCATGACACAGGCCATGGTGACCTTTGCCACCTTCTCAGGCCTATAAAGGAGTTCTCCACCAGACCTGCTTAGGCAGTGGAATAGCACCTTCAACAGGCCAAAGCTCTGCTCAATAACAACACGGGTACGGGTATGAACCAGATTGTACTCCTCTTCATGGCTGTTCCGCAAGTTCCACACAGGGGTAAATTGCCACGGCTTCAAGGGATATCCTCCATCACCTGCAAGCGAATACAAATAGGTCTATGTGAGCCACTCTGAGCTGCCACCTTCGGGATTCACAGCCATGGGCGCAGCTATTTGCTGTTGACATGCACATGTCCCTGTACGTATGCACACATTTTATTTAGATGCATTGTATACTGCAATGTGGTGTGGTAGTCTGGCTGGTGTTGTACAGATGATGCAGGGTGAATTCTTGCATGCTGATGCGGATGTACTGTGGCTGCAGGACAATATTTAACCTCCCATTTTTGCTGTGTATACTGCACTGTGCATGGTCACACTAGCCACACTAGCCACAATGGCACAGTTGCAATCATGTTAGTCATGCATTGCTTGACATACCCATGGTGGCCAGGTCGTGCGTCTTACATGTTGTCATTGATATACGGCATTGATGTATGCCAGTGATGTGTCATGTTCAGGTTGGGAGGTTCAGGTCAGGAGTGTTTAGCTCTCTGTGCATTCTCCACTCATCGCCCATTCCCACCCTGGTGGAGTATCCCCCCCACCTCACAACCCCGATGCACTGCCATGGGCCAGTCAGGCAACTCACCAAGCAGCCAGGCACACCGTCCAGCATGTCGCTCCATGTGACGGGGTAGCGTGGAGTTACGCAGCACCATGGCATCATGTGTCGGTCCGGGATATCGGGCACAACAATGTGTGATGATCTTGCTGGAGTCACAGACCATCTACACATTGATGGAGTGGTATTGCTTGCAATTGCAGTACACCTCTTCTAGGGCATGGGGGACTACCAATTCTCCGTGGGTGCAGTCGAGGGAACCAACACAATTGGGCATGCCTGCCAGTGCATGGAAGCCTACTTTGGTGTCGGCTATCTCCTGGGCAGTCCGTGGTAGGGATATGTGGATGCTAGCGTGCTGCAGGAGGGCACCCAGCACTTGGGTCAGCATGCGTGAAAATAGTGGTTGTGAAATGCCATGGAGCTGGCCCACTGTGTGCTGGTAAGTGCCTGGGCCAGGAAGTGGAGCACAGACACTACCTTTAGTAGTGGGGGGATGGCAGTGCGCATTTCTATGAGGCTGACAATGTCGTTGTGTACCATGTCCACTATGGTGGTGATGGTATCCCGGTCCAACCGGTACAGGGTGTGGATCTGCTCAGGGCTTAGATTGAATGGAATGGGTCTGATGCAAGGGATTGGTGGCTGCCTGCGAGGTACTACTGGCTGCATTGGTGGTAATTGCTGGCCCTGTCTCAACCTCCTTCTCGTCCTGCGTCTCCTCTGTGCTGCCTGCTGCTGTGGCTGTAGTTGTTGTTGTAGTTGCTGTTGTTGCTGTAGTTCTAGCAGTATAGGCATGTCCTCCATTCCCATGATTGCAACAGCTAGTGGTATCATTTTGGTGTAGGAAGGGGTGTGGTGTGTGGGTGTACTCCTTTTATACTAGGACAGGCTCCATTGACTCCACCTGTGGTGATTGTGTGCACCTGTGGCAGTTGCCTTGACTGCATATTGCTGTTTACGGGTGGTCTGCGATGCCTTTATGGCCGCCATCGTGCAGGCCCTAATTACCACCCTCGGGATGCCGGTAATTGCATGCCCGGATGAGTTGTGATGTCCTCCTATTACCGGCATCCCGGTATTTACTCTGTGAACGGGCGTGTGTACACGCGCATGCTGGTATGAAGGGGTATGGTACGGGCGGTGGCGGTATTAGCGGGTTGTCGGGTCATAATGCCACGGACCCGTTAACGATGCGGTATTATCATTCCGCCTTCCTTTTTTCATTACCTCCATTCTCGTAATGAGGCCCTATACATGTCCACACAACATGACTTAACACCCAAAGCTGTTAAGAATGTTCTGTCTTCACATTCTGCCAGCTACTCTGCTCAGCCATTATTTTCACAAGCATGCTTATGTTTACATTGGAAAATAAAACACCTTGTTCAATAACAACTTCTATAACAAAGGAGTTGCTATAGGAGCTAAATATGCCCCACCCTAGCCAGCCCTTCATGTCCTTCAATTAACTCGAGGATATCTGATGACCCACCTAATGTGACTAAATTTCACACATTTTATAATGACAAAGGGACTTTGGAAAGCAGATTGTACAGAAAAACGACATGAACTAACTCAGTGTGGCATGCCTATTGTGGATACTGAAAGAACTCAATAACTGACATCTGCAAACGCAAATCTTTGAGAGAAAGCGGAAACTGCAGCTGTGAAACATAAAACCCAGAAACAGGAGAAATGAAGGAATATTGCCTCGAAAGGGACTCCAAAACAAGAGATACTCAGCCAATCACTACTGTTTTCCAATATAAAAGAAAGATCAGCACAGTTTACACAAAAAGGGGTATAGAGAAACAAGGTACATGCCAAAGTACGTTCCATCACTCAAGAATCGGAACACAGTCGTAAAATTAGTGTCAAACTAGCCACCATTAACACATTCCTCAAATGGAGAAAGATCTCCATATATACATTAATGAAACACCATAAATGATTCTTATATGTTCTAAATCCATCAAACACATTGTAAGCCTTTGCTACCTGATACCCCTGCAGATAATACCAATGCCAGTTTACCAGAGAGGGTTATGATGTAATTTTCAAATTATTTACTATCAACACTGGTCTGAACAAGACCATGAACTTGTGCACTTTTTGTTAGGCAGAATCACATGCAGTACCCTTTGGGAATACTTCATGCAATTAAGACTACAAGTTTAAGCACAATTTCACCTTTGGTACAAAGCTGTATTACACAGTAAAGTGGTAGCGATGGCTGTGCAGCCAGACTTATCTCAAGAGTTTAAGTGAGCAGTAGAACAAGTTACACAAAGGACCAACAATTACAGTGATTCAAACAAACACATACTCAAGGTTTCGTGGTAAAAGAATATACATTTATTTACATAGTCACTTTGAAAACATTACACTAGCAAGAGCAGCTCAATATCACACCCTAATAAACTACAAATACACAACCGGTAAGTAAATGAACATGTTTAGCTCTCCTGAAGTGGGAGCAAAATTGAACTTCATATACTTTTGAAAGGGATAAAAAGACAAAGTTATAAGAATCAACAGCACAAATGCATTCATAAGCAGGGCAAAGGGTTTCAACAAACTACAACCAGTAATTCATCTCATATGCCTGGGCCAAAGTCAATCATTCAGAGTCTTTGTATTGGATAGCACAGTTCTGGTAGTAACAGTATGTCTTTGCCACGGTTTTTAGAAGAATTTGGCTAGGCGAAAAGTTTGACAAATGTTTAGGGAAGGACAAGCCTTCGAAGTCGGGAAAGTTTCATGCACTTTCTCTTTCCAGACCACGTTTGCACAGTACCTTTTTTTGTGTGAAGAAGAGCTGTAGCTGAGGCAGTTGTTCCTCGCAGTTCGAGCAGATCTCGCTATTCCTGAGCTTCAGTCATGGGGACAAGAAGGAGGATGTCTGGAGGTTCCTGCACTGCCCAGGGATGAGGCCAAAAGCTTAGCAAGACATTGGCTTAAGGTGTGAGTGTCTTAAAGTCCACAAGGTGGTTTCCTTCCCTCTGGCTATCTGGTTTTCAATAGCCCTCTGATGAAAATTCGACCAGATGGGGACGATGTCCAGTAGGCTTGCAAGTTGGTTGTTCCCACCAAACTTAAGGGAAGACGTTAACCTTGAAGGGTTTCTCTGTCAATGGAGTTTCAGGCAATTCGGACCTGCAGCAGGGCTTCCCCGGTCGTCCAGGAGTTGCAGTAGTCCTCTTCCTTCAGCTCGTCTTCGGTTCTTTCATTCCAGTGGTCGACTCTGCTTTCCAAGTCACAGAGACCTGCTTTTAAACAGTTTTCCCCCATTCATTCCAGCCTGGCTGTCACTCACACAGCAGGGTGGCTGTCCTTGCTGGACAGTCAGCCGGCCAATCACGCCAGAGTTCATTCAGGTCTCCTAGGAGACTAAGCACAGGGAGTTTCACATCCTCCCTCACATCCTGTCCATCCTAGACACTCAGGCACCAGAGGAGGTCTTCAGCACTGAAGCACGCCAAAGGCTAGCGAATAAAGGGACCAAACCTGGTTTGGCGTGCAGAAACAAACACAAGAAGGACTTTTTCTAAAAGAAATGGTGAAAAAACATGACCGGAGTCTGTTTTTACAGATAGGTCTGGGGCACCATATTGAAAAAAATCTCTGACCCGATTTTGAAAAATCACAGTAGTTTGATCTAAGCCACTGCCACCAGCCATTTAAAGTAGGAAAGGGTAACACTTGACTGTTAAATTAGCTAGGCAACCCCTCCAGCACTCTATAGGAAGATAGTGTGTGCTGGGCCAGTACATTTAAAAAGACTAGTAAAGCCAATTTAACTTTACATACTCTGGGAGACAGTAGTCAGTCCCAGAGAAAATATTTACACCTTGGGAAGTCAGAAAGACACCCCTGTGCCACTGCACTCAAGGTGCTGTGTGACACACAGAAATAGATGATGCCTATGGAGTTGTTTTAAAACTCCATAACCAAAGAACACAAAAGTAAAACACACACAAAATACATGGAAGAGTGGGAAAAAACGGCTTACACTCTTCCCAGGTAAAAATCAAATCTAGAAATCAAGCAAAGTTGCTGGGGGTCTCAAAAGGTAAAGGAAATTAGCATATTTTGTGAATTCTCCTTAACACTCGTCCCCCCCAGACTAAGGAACAGGAGGATTTAATTGTACTATTGCAATTTTTGTTGCCAGTTTAGGACATGAAAAAATACACTGCCATGTATCAATTGGCAGACCGAAATTTTTTTCTTCAAACAGATTTTTAAAGAAGCACTTTCGAGGAGAATTCATTTGAGGGCAGTGGACAAAGCAGTGTTCCAAGGTCTCTTTTTGGTTTACATTTTTGCAAAAGCGACACAGGTTTTGATCCTTTGAAATGTGGTTCCTTCTGGCCAGCACATCCAATGTTGGCCAAAGATTCAGGCAAATTCGAAGATATTAGTTCCGCAAATTTGATGAGGGAAATTTGACTAAATAGTCGGCCGTTGCTCTGTATGGTTTATGACCGATGAGTTTACGGTCGAAATCTTTATACACCAAACATTTGGTTTGATTACTGCACCAGTCATGTTGATGAATATTCATTTTTGCTCGTCCTGGATTGATTAGCAGAAGTTATAAGTCAATCGAGGCGTCTGCCAGCGCATTTAAGGTAAATTTGCACCAAGATTGTGAGAACAGCTGATTCCTGGCCAACAAATGATTAGCCATTATTCCCAGAATATTTGAATGATTTAAAGACAGCAGACACTTTCGCAGCAGTGCACAATATTTCCAGATGACAAAAGAGTGCATTGATAAAGAACCCAGTTCAAAGCGAATTAATGGCAACGGGGTGCACTCCGGGAGATGTAGTACTTGCTTCCAGAAAAATGACTCCAATTTATCCCACCACATGGCGTCTCTTGGTTTTGTGGCTTCCATTCCATAAGTCAATATCGGAATCACTTTTTGGTGATAAAAGGTCAAAACATGTTTTATTGAGAATTCGCCATACTTTCCCATTAGGATTTTCACTTGAGCGGCCAGGGAAAGGTCCTTGCCTCTTACGTCTGGCTCGTAAAATGGACTTTTCAAGGTATCAGAAATTGTTGTACCCAGGTACCTATATTGGAAAATTTGTTTAAGGTCAACATTCTGTAACTTCCATTTATGTGATTTTACCTTTGTGCAAGGGTTCCATTTACATACCATTGTTTGTGTTTTGGCTATGTTAATTATTAAATGATTATTAGTTACGTATGTTTCCAAGCCATTCAATAGGTTCTGCAGTCCTACATGGGTTTTAGACACCAATACTTGGTCATCTGCGTAAAGTAAATAGGCGATTTTATGATGACCCTGGCTCAGAGGATCATTCCTTGTTTGACTTACCGCCACTCCCAAGTCATAAATGAACAGGTTAAATATTGTAGAGGCAAGAATGCACCCTTGTTTTAGTCCTCTATACGTGTTGAATCTCGATGACAACTGTTTCCCCAATGAAAGTCTGACCTGCATTGTTGTGTTTGTATGTAAAAGTACAATTAGAGGCACTAAGGATCGCGAACAATTATATTTTACTAATTTCTTATACAGTAGAGTCCGATCAATGGAGTTGAACGCCACCCGGAAGTCGACAAAAGCCAGATATAAAGTTTGCTTCCGGGAAGCGTAGTCTGATAACAGCATGTTCAAAGTAATTATGTTTGCTATGGTGCCCAGACTGGCAACAAAGCCTGACTGAAAGGGATATTTATATCATGCTTGATCAGTCAATTTGTTCAGCTCTCTCAGGATTAAACGAGAAAATATTTTCCCTGCTGCGTTTACGAGCGCAATAGGTCTATAACTTGCAGGCTCTTTTCTGACTCCCTTTTTATAAATGAGGACTATAATGGAGTGCTTCCAGGTAGGTGGCAAGATTCGGGTCTTATTGTTTATTTTAAATATATCAAATAAGATCTGAGCCCAAAGTTTCGGGAATTCTTTTAACATTTTATTAGACAGCTCACCAGGACCACAAGCTCCTGAGTGACTTGCTTTTCTGATGAGTCGTCTAATGTCATCCAAGTCACAGTTTAGAAAGAACTGGGTTGATATTATTGAGGCTTCTAGTTTATTCTCCCCAGTTGGTACCTTGTACAGGTGTGTAAAGTGTTCAATCCAGGCAAGTTTAGGGACTTCATTAGCTTGCTTGGACATTTGACAACCCACACTAACCTGGTTAAGTAAAGCCCAGATTTTTCCTATGTTCTTGTTTTGAACAACTTGAAGTAGAATCTGACCATCTATGTGGAATAGTTTGGCATGCCTGAATTTCAGCCAGTTCTTATATCTGGTTCTGATATTTGTCAGGGCTCTAATCCTATTTTCAATCGGTAGATTCATTGCCTCTCGTTTCTGTGATCTATACATGCTTTTTCGTAGTTTTACTTCATGATCAAACACATGCATTTTTGGTGTGCTAACACCTTGTTTTTTTGCGGTGCTATTCAATTTTAATTGAAAGGCTTACATCATGTCAGAATAGACCACATTATTGTTCTCATTACTTGTACAGACTCTTACTGCTTCGTTGTTCAAACATGTATAAAAATAACCTAGCGACTTCTCCGACAATCATAGTTCATTACCAGCATTGTTTAGTATAAAATGACCTTGGCGTGATTTTCTCTTTCCGAGTAAGACGTACCTTGGACCTGACATTTTGCTGTTAATTGTTTATGATCGCTAGCTGTGGTTTGCACAATTTTGAAATCAGTAAAATCACAAAAATAGTCATCGTTAGTATAGATGTAGTCAATTATGGATGTGGAAGCACCTCTACTCCAGGTCGAACATGGGGGGATATCAGACCTAAAAGCTCTGTTTAGTCTTAACAAATTATGATGGTTCACTAATTGGTTCCACTTCATTGACCTGCTTGTGTTAGATCTTATTCTGTCATTCAAGCAGTCAAGGTTCAGATCACCTGCAATCAGCAATTTTGAAACTAAGACATCCAATAAGATTAAATTTAGCACCTCGCCCAAATCCTTTAAGAAGCACTCATCTGTTATCCCCACCGGGTTCCAAAATACGTTTATAATAGCATACATTGTAGCATACAATTTCAAACTAACCATTTGGATATATGGATTGGGGGAGGCCCATTGAGTAATGCTAGCGTCTGGACTTGCCTGTATGGCTATTAAAAGGCCTGCCGTTGGTCTGCCTCGAAGGCCTTTTTCAGCAGGAATCAAAAGAACATCATGGTTATCCCATATTGGCACAGTTGTTAACCATGTCTCCTGCAGCATTTTCAAATTGCACTTACATAAGGAGCTATAGTTATTATTTAGCAAGTGAGAGAAACCCTTTGTGTTCCAGCTAATTAAGGTGAATTCACTCAGAACATGATCTTGGACTAGTTACTTTTGGGCGCCCAGGCAGTTGGGGATCCTGTTCACTTTCTGGCCATTAGAAAAGCTTTCATATGTTACATTTTGAGTCACCTTGGGCCTATTCCGGAAAGTCAAATCCTGATCATCGACTTCAGCTTCTACTGTTAGTACAAAACCTAAATCAAACAACTGTTTTTTTGTGGACCAAGGAGTATTTTGGATAACTCTGGATTGCATCCAAATTCTAACAGCGTGACGATTTGATTTATTTGGAAATTCAACCAAAGCAATATCATTTGTACTGATATCCTCTAATTGCGGGACGTCAGAAAAAATGGTCAAAATTGCTATCCGGTTTAGTTCATATTGTGTGTTTGATTTGGGTTTACACTCCAGCTTCAAGGAGTCATTTGCTGGGTGTTTTTGCTTAGAGATAATGGCCGTTTTCCCTTTAGAAGTTATTCTAAAATACGATACATTTTTAGAAAAACCATCCGATAGTAATTGTTGTGAAAAAATTGATTTGCTCGTATTTAAATCAATAATCGCAATATCAGTACAAATACGAGACTTCACACTGGTGACGTTCTTCAGGGGCGCCGATGCCGGCAAATTATTCAGTAGCACACTATCTGATAATGATATATGAGAAATAGAGCCAGAATGACACCGCTTAACTGCATTGGTGATTCGACCACTTTCAATCACATTTTCCACCACCACATTCAAGTTCATAGGCATATCAATCACTGTTTCAGATACAACAGAAGTGACTTGCGGGTTCGTCAAAGGGTGTCCACTTTTAGGGACAACTTTGTCCTGAATTAAAGTCAAATTGGTTTTGCGTCGGTTTTTGCAAAACTGGCGGATGTCCGCCATGGGTGAACCTTTGAACCCAACCCTCTGCCCTTTGCATGCTTTCTCCCTTACCGGCGTAGAACTGGAGACCATGGAAGGATTTTTCCAGCTAATTGCCGTAATGGAGCCTACGGCGGCTTTAAGCCGAACAGGGAAAACATTCGCCGGCATACCTGTTTTTAGCGAGGGAAGGCGGGATTGCATAGTTGATCACCAGTTATAATTGACATTGACAAAATTAGCAGTTTTGAAAACGCGTACTAGTGACCACAGTGAGGTGCCTCGCTGCTTGCTAGAGAGCTAGACAGCGAGACAGCACCACTCAGCAGACCACTCCTCAGAACGTGCACACTGAACGTGCACGCGTAGTGATTTTAAAGTGAGAGTCAGTTTCTGGTAGGAGAGGCTGATATTGTGACTGACAGGCTAAAACAAACAAAAGGAAACAAACAAGGTTTACTATCTTGGCTTAACGCCAGTAGTCCACAGCATATGTTTTCCTGGTACACGAAGCAAGCGTACCCAGCCAAGTCCACAAAGAGCACAAAATCTGCAGTGTCCCAGCGAGACAGCACCACTCAGCAGACCACTCCTCAGAACGCGCGCGCTGATCGTGCACACATAGTGGTTTTAAGGGGAGAGCCAGTTTCTAGCAGGATGGGCTGAATTTGTGACTAATAGGCCAGCCAAGCCCATAAAGAGCACAAAATCCACAGCGTCCTAGAGAGACAGCACCACTCAGCAGACCACTCCTCGGAACGCCAGAATGTATCTACATCAGACCCCAATTTAGGCCAGTAGAAATTTAAAGAGAGCCTTTCCTTGCTCTTCTTAAAACTTAAGTGACCAGCCAAAGGTATCTCAGGGGCTAACTGTAGGAACTGGAGTCTGCTTTCAAGAGGCACTACCAGTCTTCTGTAGTCCCCTGGGATAGACTCAGTTGGTTCACTGTAGAAGAGGCCATCTTCCCAGTATAACCTATGCTTCCCTGGTCCTTGCCCATCCAGCTGGGAAGCTGCCTGTAGGCGAAGACCTTGAAGAGTAGGACACTCTCTTTGACCTCTGCTGAAGTCTTCCCTACAGGGTCCACCTTCTGCCAGTAAAGACTGCATCTCAGGATGGTCTGCAGCATCCAGATCTCCAACAGGAGCAAGGTCTTCTTCCAGCTCTGATTCCTCAGCAGCAGATTCAACCACACAGGCTGTTCCACACACTCAGCCTCAGCTGGTGGAGGAGTTACAGGTGTGACTTTGGACAGTCCTCTTGGGGATGTCCTTGTTGGTAGCACAGGAGTGCTGGCTGGTTTCTTCTTGGAGGTTTTAGGTTTCTGCTTTTCCTCCTTCTTCTTTGAAATTGCAGTCAGTAAGTCCTGTGGACTGGGAGTTATACTTTCTTCTATAATCTCCTCTTGAGAGCCCTTTAAGGTACTCTCTCTGGCCCTCCCTGCCTGCTCCTGCTTCATTTTGCAGGGAGGCATGGGGGTGCTTGATACAACTCCAAGAGTTTTTAAGTCATTCCCCAACAGGACTCTCCCAGGTACTTCACTCTGCACACTTACAGGTATCTTGACAGTCATGTCATTGCACTGGATGAGAGCTGGTAACTGTGGAAGCATTTGGACAGGGCCTCCAGCAAGCTTAGTTAGGTATTTAGGTGCCTTAGCAACATCCTCTACCTTGAAAAATGATTCCTCGACAGTTATGCTAGCTCCGGGGGCTCTGATGGCAGGGGTCTCCTGACCATTCACAAGAACACTGTCTTTGTAATACTCTTTAGTATTGTCTGGAATAGAATTATAAACATCTAAGTTCTGTTGTTCCCACAGACCCAGGGATACTAAAGAAACACTGGCTGAGACTTTCATGGGTTCCTCAGCCAGTAAGTGAAAGTTTCCACTTGCCATTGGTACTTCATCCTCTGGGGATAAGGCTAAGGAGACAGTGTGGATCCCTGAAGGTTTAACCTTACATCTGGGATCCCCTTTCACATGGTTAGTTGACCCACAAGCATAACATTTTCTAAATGTCTTTATGAATGGGGGCTTGTTCTGACCTCCTTCTGGTTTGGCACCAGGAGGTACAGGCTTACCCTTATGTATGGGGCTCTCTTTTGGAATGGAGGTATTAGAATTCTCTTTGGTATCTTTCTTCTGCGGCTTCCCCTCATCCTTCTTCTGAGTTGTCCCAGAATCCTTCTGAGTAGCCCTGTTGGCAACCCACAAGTCAGCAGCCCATGCTAACTTGTTTGGATCAATTTCCTTAGAGTCAGCAAAGTGCTGTCTCAGCTCAGGAGAGCACGCATCATAAATACATTCCAACATAACCACATTTCTCATACCTTCATAAGTGTTCACTCTGTAACCCTTAACCCATACATCTAGGTTTTTCAAACATTCAGTCACCCAGGTAGCCCAAGGGGTACCATCATGCTTTTTGAGGGTTCAAAACCTCTTAAAATACTGAGAAGGGGTCTTCCCAAATCTAGCAATCAAAGCTAGCTTCACAATTTCATACTCCTTTCTGTCTATATATCCCCCACCTCCATTACCACATCATTTCAACAGGGGGTAGCCTAGAAAAAAGATAAAGAATAAGCTGATTCCCTATGATATGGTATGATATGATATGATATGATATAGCAATTATAACGTGCCTATACACAAGTGTTTCAAGGCGCGACGAGGCAAGGAAGAGGAAACAGAGGGAAGACAAAACAACAATCCTACTTGTCCAGGTGTCATTCAGATCGCGCAAGTGCATGGGAAGGGGTTAGGGGGAAAGTGCGGGTAGAGGGAGGGGACAGTGCAGTACATGGGATAAATAGAATAAATAACAATAAGTAAAAGTACGGCCAGCTGGTGGCAAGTGCAAGGGTAAGTGCAGACATCAGGTGTCAAGTGCTAGTAGTGGGACTGTAGTGATACAGAAAACAGTCCCCAAGTGTGCGGGTTGCCAGGAAGGCAGTGCATGTGTGCAACTGGGGGGGAGGGGACCTGGGCCCGAGATCAGAGGGTGGCCAGGTGTTAGGCAGAATTATATGCAGTACCCTTTGGGAACACTGCACACAATTAAGACTACAAGTGACAGTACAATTTCACCTTTGGTACAAGCCTGTACTACACAGTTATAGTGGTAGCAGGAGCGGGACAGCCAGACTTATCTCAAGAGTAAGTGAGCAGTAAAAATAGTTACACAAAGGACAGCAATTACTATGGTTCAGGCAAACTCTGACTCAAGGTTTCTAAGTAAAAGAATATATATTTATTTACTCAACAGTTGTATAACATTTCATTATTATAAGCAAGGTAAGAAATCACAATCATAAATACACCACACCACTTCCCTTAAATTCCAGACAAGTTAAGCTCACAAAATGAAGTGGGAGCAAAATGGCACTCCAGCAATTTAAAAGGGAGGGAAAGACAAAGTTATTAGAAATTAGACAAAACCAACAGGTAAGTAATCAGAGCAAGGGAACATGAGGGACTACAAGGTTAAAATCAGATAGAAAAGGCTTAGGGCCAAAGTCAATGGTTCAAAAGTCTTTTTCTCAAGATAATAGGTTCAATGTAGTTTGCGGTAAAGTTTGTGGCACAGATTCCGGACGAGGTTGGTTGGTACAAACGTTAGTTCAAAGAGAAGGGAAGGACAAGCCCTCGGATTGGAGAAAGATTTCAAACACTTTCACCATGGCTGAGCCAAACGCACAACCGGATTTGCACAGGACCTTAAAACAGAGAGGGAACTGTAGCTGAGGCGGATGTTCCTGGTGGTCCCTGCAGGCTCACGGTTTTTTGAAGCGACTGTCGGACTGACACGAAGTAGGAAGACTGGAGGGTCCTGCACCAACCAGGGAAGAAACCAGCAGCAGAGCAAAACAACAAATAAAAGGTGCACTCCTTACCAAGTAGGGTCCAAGCTTCCTGGCTATCCGGCCCACTGTGGCTCTGTACAGCGAATTTGACCAGAGGAGGGGTCCTGGCTTGTAGTTTGGGTGAACTGGTTGGTCCCACCAGCTCAAGGGAAGAAGTTTCCTGGAGGATCTTCTCTGTTGTCGGATTTGGAGATTCGGACCTGCAGCAGGGCTTCACCGGGCAGTTCAGTCAAGGTAGGGTCCTCTTCTTCCAGTTCCTCGTTGGTTCTTTTGTTCCAATGGTGATTCTGCTCTTCCAGTCCCAGAGACCTGCTTTTTATGCAGTTTTCCCCCATTCATACAGCCTGGCTGTCAATCACACAGCAGGGTGGCTGGCCTGGCAAGGCCAGTCCCCTTAGCCAATCAGACAAGAGTGCGACTTGTGTTACTAAGGCAACCCCTGGCAGGGGTCCGAAGATCCCTCCCTCACATCCTGCCCCTCCAGTCTATCAAGAGCCTTAAGGAGGGCTTCTCTGCAGAAGCCCGCGAAAAGACAGCGAACAAAGGAATCATCCCTGGTTTGGCACGCAGAGAAAAACCTGAGAAAGACTTTAACAAAAAGAATGGCAAATAATCCCATCTGGAACCAAAATAAAATGTATTTGGTCAATTGGGTTTATGTTTGAGGCTACTATAATAGCCTGGAACAATTCCACGTTTATATAATATAATCGCGGTAGGAAAGTTAGGGCAGATACCACTGCCACCAGCCGAGTCTTAAAGTTAAGGGAGCCAAACAAGGCTCCAAGAGGCACAGACAAAAATGGATAAGAGTTCACCCTTTCCAGTACTCCATGTAAGATGGTGTGTACTGGGTCTGCAGTTTAGAGTGACTATATAAAGTTAATGGCAACTTTACCTGTTCATGGTGGATAGTAGTCAGTCCCAGAAAAATTGAGTCATTGGGAAGTCTCAAAGAAAACCCTGTGTCACTGCATTGAACGTGCTGTGTAACACACACAAAAAAGTGGTGTTCCAGAGTAGGTGAGGCTCTAGTGCCCAGGATCACACAAAAAGTGAAAACACACACAGCAAACACATGTAAGAGTGGGAAAAGGCTCATACTCTTACCAGGTGAAAACATACACCCTAGAAATCCAGCAAAGCTGCTGAGGGACTCATTAGGTAAGGGGAATCAGCCATTTATTGAGAATTCTCCCTAACACCAGGTAACCAGTGCAGTTTCAGTTTCAGCCAGGAAAATCAGCAGGGGAGAGGAGAGAAAGCAGAAGCAAAGAGAAATGTTTTGAGGATCTTCCAGAACCGGAGATGGTTCTCCTCAAGTTTAAGGGAGGCAGGGAGTATGTTGCAGAGGGAGGCACCAGCTAAAGAAAGAGATCTACCACCAACTCGTTGCTTGGAGAAGCGACTGACCCTGAGGGAGTTGGAGGCGGATGAGCAAAGAACTCGAGAAGGCAGATATTTACGAAGAGAGAGTTGAAGGTATTGAAGCCCCAGGCCCCCGAAGTCCTTGTGGACGATGCAGATGGTTTTGAACTTAATCCTTGCAGCCACTGGTAGCCCGTGCAGAGATTTCAGTCCTGGAGAGATACGATCCGTGGGCCTGAGGCCAAGGACAAGTCTTGCAGTCCTGTTCTGGATGAGTTGTAAAGGGCGGAGAGTAGAGGCAGGAAGATTTAGAAAGAGGCTGTTGGAATCATCCAGCCTGAGAGAACCAGAGCTCTCGAGACGGTGAGCTTCTGGGGGAAGGAGAGGAAAGGAAGAATACCTCTGAGGAGGTGCAGCTGGTAGTTTGACTACTTAGAGACGTCAGAGATATGAGGAGAGAAGGAGAGTGTGGAGTCGAAAATGACCCCAAGATTTTTAGCCTTGCAGGTGGGAGCAGGAAGAGGGCCAAGAGAGGCTGGCCAGAGAGCTGCAGGGAAGGATGCTGGATTGGATGGCTGCTTTTTAGTATAACCATGGGATTCAAGGGAGCGGGTGTGCCAATGAGGAGAATCTCAGTCTTACTGGCATTAAGGCAGAGGTCATTGGCGGCACACCACTTCTGGATAGCAGACAGACAGTTAGAGGTGAGGGAAGGAGAGGAGGAGGCCGAGAGTAGCCTGAAAATTAGGTGTATGTCATCCACATAGCACTGAAATTTGGGGCAGAGAGCGGCGATGCAGTGGGCAAGGAGTGCCAGGTTTTGGTTGAACAGCCAGGGAGAAAGGTTAGATCCCTGGGGAACACCATGGGTAGAGAAAAAGATAGCGGAGAGGAAGGACCCAAGTTGGACCTGGGAGGGTCGGTCAGAGAGGAAAGAAGTCAGTCATGCCAGAGCCTGACCAGTGATACCCAGGTTATAACGAAGAAGGTTGGGCAGGATGGCATGGTTGACAGTGTCAAAGGCAAAAGAGCGATCAAGCAAGATGAGGACACAGGGGGTGTTAGAATCAAGGTTGGAGAGCAGGTCTTCACGGATGTTCCTGAGAGTAGTGTCCATGTCTTGAATCCCATGGTTATACTCAAAAGCAGCCAACCAATCCAAAATATCAAGCTTAACGTCATAGATACTTACTGCATCTTTGGGCATGCGAGGCCTCTTAGGACTGGAAGACCTAGAAGACTCTGGGAGAGAACCAGTTTCAAGAGACAACTTTTTCATTTCAAGAGCATGATTCAACTCCATTTTTCTCAGTTTAAGTTCTTGGTGTTTACTTTCAGATTGGGCTTGGATTCTTTTAAATTCTAACTCAAGTCTCATTCTTTCTATAGAGACAAATTCAGGACTTAGTGTTGGACCTGGTGGGGTCCCTGTGGTCCAAGGTTGAGGCCCATGAGCAGGTAGAGGTAAAACAGGGCCTACATTGTGAGACTCTTCTGCCCCATCTAACTCATCCATAACATTTGAGCTGGGCTCGGAAACATCATCATCCTCATCAACATTTTCCACATTTGCTGCAGGGGTGGGGGTTTCAGACCCACTCCTCAGACTTTGGTATTCTAACAACATTTCTATCAATTCAACCTTTTTGCCTTTTACAATGAAATTCCTAGCTTTACATATATCTCTCAATAGATCAACTGTTAAAGTGACTAGGGTCTCCTGTCTGTAGCTTTCCATATTAGTCATGATAAAACAATTGCTTCACTAGTGTTGATTGGCCTTGAAAGGATTATTTGAACAAAGGTAAAAGTAGCACTCCTCGAAATGTAACAAGTATACTTTATCCTCACCGCTGTACACCAATGTTAGGCAGAATCACATGCAGTACCCTTTGGGAACACTACATGCAATTAAGACTACAAGTGCAAGCACAACACAATTTCACCTTTGGTCAAAGCCTGTACTACACAGTAAAGTGGTAGTGATGGCTGAGTAGCCAGACCTATCTCAAGAGTTTAAGTGAGCAGTAGAACAAGTTACACAAAGGACCAACAATTACAGTGATTGAAATAAACACTTACTCAAGGTTTCTTGGTAAAAGAATATACATTTATTTACACAGTTAGTTTGAAAACATTACACTAGCAAGAGCAGCTCAATATCACACCCTAGTAAACCAAAAATACACAACGGTAAGTACATGAACAGGTTTAGGTCTTTTGAGAAAAATGGTACTTCATATACTTAATATATAAGGGGTAAAAAGGCAAGGTTGTAAGAATCAACAGCACAAATGCATTCATAGGCAGGGCAAAGAGTTCAGTAAACTACAACCAGCAATTCATCTCATAGGCCTGGGCCAAAGTCAATGGTTCATAGTCTTTGCATTGAATAGCAGTTGTGGTAGTAACGGTAAAGTCTTTGCCACGGTTTTTAGAAGAATTTGTCTAGGCGAAAATTTTGAATAATGTTTAAGGGAGGACAAGTCTTCGAATTTGGGAAAGTTTCACGCACTTTCTCCGTGGCCAAAAAGATTTCCAGACCGCGTTTGCACAGTGGCTTTTTTTTGTGAAGAAGAGCTGTAGCTGAGGCAGTTGTTCCTGGCAGTTCAAGCAGATCTCGCTGTTCCTGAGCTTCAGTCATGGGGGCAAGAAGGAGGATGTCGGGGGGTTCCTGCACTGCCCAGGGATAAGGCCAAAAGCTTAGCAAGATGTCGGTTTAAGGTGTGAGTGCCGTAAAGTCCACAAGCTGGTTTCCTTCCCGCTGGCTATCCATTTTTCAACAGCCCTTTGATGATAATTCGATCAGATGGGGACGGTGTCCAGGTGGCTTACGAGTTAGTTGTTCCCATCAAACTCAACGAAAGAAGTTAACCTTGAAAGACTTCTCTGTCGATGGAGTTTCAGGCAATTCGGACCAGCAGCAGGGCTTCACCAGTCGTCAAGGAGTTGCAGCAGGCCTCTTCCTTCAGCTCATCTTCGGTTCTTTTGTTCCAGTGGTCGACTCTGCTTTCCAAGTCCCAGAGACCTGCTTTTAAACAGTTTTCTCCCATTCATTCCAGCCTGGCTGTCACTCACACAGCAGGGTGGCTGTCCTTGCCGGAAAGTCAGCCGGCCAATAACGCCAGAGTTCATTCAGGTTTCCTAGGGGACTAAGCACAGGGAGTTTCGGGCACCTCCCTCACATCCTGTCCAGCCCAGACACTCAGGCGCCAGAGGAGGTCTACAGCACTGAAGGCCACCAAAGGCCAACGAACAAAGGGACCAAACCTGGTTTGGTGTGCAGAGACAAACACAAGAAGCACCTTTCCTAAAAGAAATGGTGAAAAAAGATGACCAGAGTCTGTTTTTACAGATAGGTCTGGGGTGTCATATTGAAAAACACGGCTGACCCGATTTTTAGCTACCGTTGTTAGCAGTCGTGAAAAATCACAGTAATTTGATCTAAACCACTGCCACCAGCCATTTAAAGCAGGAAAGGGTAACATTTGACTGTTACATGAGTGTTTTGACTCAGGGGAAGCTAGGCAACCCCTCCAGCACTCTATAGGAAGTACATTTAAAAAGACTAGTAAAGCCAATTTAACTTTACATGCTCTGGGAGACAGTAGTCAGTCCCAGATAAGGTATTTAAACTTTGGAGAGTCACAAAGACACCCCTGTGCCACTGCACTGAAGGTGCAATGTGTCACACAGAAAAAGATGATGCCTATGGAGTGGTTTTAATACTCCATAACCAAAGAACACAAAAGTAAAACACACACAAAATACATGGAATAGTGGGGAAAAAAGAACCTCAGTCTTCCCAGGTAAAAATCAAATCCTACAAATCCAGCAAAGTTGCTGGATGTCTCCAAAGGTAAGGGAAATAAGCACATTTTGAGAATCCTTCCTAACACTTTTTACAATGTATCTAAAACAACTGTTAACAACTTAATGGGCCTCATTACAATGTTGCCGGTCCGGAAACAAGGGTACCCTTGTTTCCGGACCGGCCAACTACGAGTCTGCCTTCCGGAGCCGATGTGCTCGGCATGTCTGACCCTGCCGGGCGCAGCTGCCACGGTAGGCAGACTCTTCACAGGAGCACCGGCACCGTTGGTAACGGTGCCAGTGCTACTGTGTCCCCACTCCTATAGAGTCCCATAAAACTCTATGGGAATGGGGATTAACAAATATATCGTCCATGACTTCCCGGCCACCGGACTCGTAATGAGCTGGTGGCAGCGGGAGGTCAGGTGCCAGTAAATTATTACCGATCCGGTAGGAACCTGCTGGTAGCACCAGCAGGGTTACCGCAGAACCCATAAAGAGGCCCATTGTATCCTGGCCTTCTTTTGGGATCCCATTCCACACTTCATTAGGTAAATTTCCCACATTCATGTTTCACCCTGTTCTCCTCACTCCACATGACAACAATCTCAGACACAAACCAGTAGTCACTCTACCTACCCCACCCAGAATCATTAATTTTGGGACATAAACCCAGAGCAACATGGCTATCCTTTTCCCCCACTATTCCAATACTGTCCATTACTATTCCTTAATTCCACTCTGTGGCTTACCGTTTTAGAATGTGACTGACATAAAAACCTGAGCTAACCATCGTATTGATTAACCTTACCAGGAGTGACTTCTTATTTAAATTACCTGCATCAAGGTAAGACTATGCACTTATCTCTTTCCTTTGTGCTGCCCATCTCACTGATTTACCCATAGCAGGAGTGACTGCTTATTTAAATCAACTGAGCAAGGTAAGACTATGCACTCACTACTCTTCCTGATGTGCTTTCCTGTCAACTAAGCCTCTCAGCTACTGAACTGCTTTCTGATAAGCTTGGTAACTTTATTTCTAGGCCACTTTGGTTAATGTAACTCAATAGTCACAGGAAGCCCTGCCCTGGGGCTTTAATATGTGTCACATGCATGCACTCTTAACTTTAGCACTCGACCCCATGTATAAATACAACAGACTACAATGCACTGATACCTTAATACATAGCCCAAATACATTTTAAAGTGCGGCTTTACAAGCTTGCCATTACTGTTCATGTTTAATCTCAACCTTATTGTAATAATAACTGACTGCCTCATTCATTGAATTTCTGAGATAATACAGAACTGTCTAGAGAAATTAGTTCCATGATTCACCAAAATTAACCACTGTGTTATTAAAGCGGGTCTATCTTTACCTCAAAGTATTAACTTGGTACTTATGTGCTTTTGATCTTATGCCCCTTTGATTTTTCTTAACTTCTCATGTTGTGTTACCTGTTTACTTCCATTTTTTTTCTTATTTCTGTATGCCACTAAACCCTTACCCTTCACTTTACTACACTGCACAGCAAATCAAGCCTTGATTGATCACACTTGAAGCACCAATCACATGTCAGCATGATATGTTTTTGCAACAAGGCAGCACAAATAAAATATGTACCCATGGCTATGAGTACAAAGGTGCTTATGAAGACTAAAATATCTTACTACTGAATGCTCCACTTCCGCCCAAATGCTGGGTGTTCCTTTTATCAAGTTTCTCCATGTGAGGTACCAGGGACGTCATTTAGGGGTCGCCAGAGGTCGCAACTGCGACCTCTGAGGTCTCCCTTGCGACCTCTGTGGTCACCCTTGCGACCTCTAGAAAAAAAAGAAAAAAAGTTTGTCTTTTTTTTTTTTTTTGTAATGCAAGCAAATGGGCTGTGGCCAGCACCATGTGGCTGTTTACTCCTGGAGTGGCTGGCTTTCTTATTAAAGCCCCTTAAAGAAAATAAGAAAAATAAGAAAAGGAGTGCCACAAGTCTAACACTTTCAGCACCGACCCTAAGTAAGAAAGATTAGGAATTCCAAATAATGTGTCTTTCTGGAATTCTATGCAATAATTGCTAGACTCATTAAAGTTTTATTTCCGGCACACTTCAGGGGGTGAGTCACTAATTTAGTCGGTTCTTAAACACCTCAACTCAGCCTTTCATTCTTCTGAGGTCGATAAATGAGTACCAGCACAGGTTGAGTGATATTGGGTATATATTTTTTCTATATAAAGCGCTTAAGCGTAAGTGCTATATAATAACACATCATTTTCATTTGGTTATGACCGTCTGCTTGCATTCACAGTAATTTGGTAATATGGACCTATACACATTGATCTTAACGATACATATGGTGATCCATTCTTGTATGAAATGTACATCACATTATAGTGATATCGTAACCATATTTTTTGTAGTGTACAATGCTATGTGATAGCACTTCCTGTTTTGTCAACGGGTGAAAGGTCGCGTTCCATCGCATCCCGCGATATCACTTTGGGGTGGGGTCAAATGACAACACTTCCTGTGATGTCACAAGGGGTCAAGGGTCGTGTGATGTCACTTCCGCTATCCCTGACATTTTTGTGAAATGACGTCCCTGCAGGAGGTGAGTGAGTCGGGTCATCTATAGGACACACACCGTGAGGTGATTCGCCGCCGGGCTTTGCACGTGCTGCTGCCACCCAAAGGCACACATAGGGAACATGGTCCAAGATGATTGAAAAAGGAGGAGGCCAAAACAATGCACACTTCATTATTTCTTTAACACCCACTTTTAGATCAAAGTAAGTACCGCAACCTACCTTGTGAAGAGGCAAGAAGTGCTGCCAAGCCGGGTGACAAGGCGACTACATGTCCCTGGAAGAGCACACTTCCAGTCCTGGGCCTTCACTGAACAAACTAATGCATTCTGGCAGCTCTCATCTCAGTTTCCTTCCATTCAGGGTCGGACTGGGCCATAAAATTGTCTCGGGCACCAATGAAAAAGTGGCCCACAGTTGCAAATGGCTCTTCATTCCTTTTGTGACACTGTTTGAATAGTACCCAAGAGGGAGTTTTTGGATAAACTGTGATGCAAATTGTGTATTTTAAAGAATATTTATTCAGCAACACTGGTCAAAACTATTAGCCGCAAAGTGACTAACTCATCAAACTGGTCCACATTAGGCAAAAAAAGTGGCCCACTTTGACCAATAAAACAGGGCCACACCAGCAGTTTGTGTTTTTAGGGTTCGGCCATGGGCCTAGTACCCTATAGGCCACTCTGAGCCTGCTTCCATTGGACCAATTGAACTGAAGCAGCCAATGCTGATGATTTGTAAAAGGGGTAGCACTAGATGAGAAAGGTGGTATTCTGACGACCGAGAGTCGTCTTTTCACCTTAGGCAGAATCTGTGGGGAGAAAGCATGTGATCCGGAATCCTGGGAGCTGAGGATTGCACACAACGGGTGAGCACGAGGGTACGAATATGAGGGGAAACGATTCACAACCACCTAAATCGATAAGCACTAGGAGAAGCTGACATGTTTCAACTGGAACCAGGTTCTGAAATCGCGTTCTGGTGAAAGTTAGGTGAGTAAAGTCATGACGGATAAATGATAAAAAGAACCCAATGGCAGAGAGTGGGGAAAGGATGCATTTGAGGAAGTACCCGCTGTCCCTTTAAGGTTCCGATTGCACAGGACAAGGACATACTGGATGACTTTGATGCTTCCTTCCATCCCTGCATCTGCTCAGTATATACACCCTGCTGCTGAGAGCTAGGCAATCAGGAAGCTTTAGGAAAGGGCACTACCTGCTGCTAAAAGACTGGGTGCTTTGCACGGGCTCACATGATGCTTATCAGCCCCCTACATATATATTTATTTTAATTTGGGCAGTGTTTGCCACCCCATAGTTAAGGTAAAACCTATTTCCATTGACTTTTTCCAAAATTCTGTTGATAATAACATTTGATTCACTATATGGATTTGGATGAAATTTAAAAAATAAAATGGCTGCCACAGGCTCCCTCCATTGTGGAAAATGTGGAGACAATGTGTTAAACAGTTTAAAAGTTATTATGAAAACTACAACAGCTGTTTTCAGCCTAGTCCCATTCACTTTTCTATAGAGATAAAGGTGCTTCCATTGAATAGACATAGCACAAAAAACACTGCATGGATTTGCACGAAAGCACTATAGATGTGCCTGTTGTTGGTTTGCGGTACATCTGTTATAACCTTGGACTCTGAACACTAGCAAATTATTGTACCAAGAACATGGACTGACAAGTCAATTTTTGATAAGACACATACAATGCAACAAATTGGTCAATGTAAAACGGTGTTGAATTTCAGAATCTACAACATAACAGGTTACAAAGACTTCAATTGGTTTAATTTCTGAAAACAATGAAAACAGTGACACACCGCTTGTAACACAATCTCTATACAAACTCAGAATCATGGAACCGGTCAATGTTGAATGTTTGATTTGATATCCATAAATAACATCTAACTTTGGCCCTGTGGCTTTTGTCAAGATTCAATATTTAGGCAATATAACCCGAGGAGGGGGGCATTACTGTTAGGGTAATGCTTCCGGGCCCATAGTTAGAAGCCCGTGCAAACTAAGAGCTTTAGGCTCAGAGCAATTTTTCTTGAGTTGAGAAACTGCGCTTCGACCATTTTTAGACTTGAGAAAAAATAGCAAAACGAAATGGCTGCCAGGGATCGGGCAGAAGGGACTACACGTAGTCCCTTCTCCCTTTCCATGCGGGCCATTAAAATGAATGGAAAAAAAGTAAACAAACAAAATGGCTGCCACGTAAAGGGCAAAGGGACTACACGTAGTACGTTCTGCCTTTCCATGTCAGCCACTCCCAGGAAAGAACTCTGAGACGCTGAAGCGTCAGAGCCTTGTCGGGCTGGTCAGGCCCGGGCCAGGCCCAATGAGTTTGCTTTTAACAAGCTCATTGACCCACTCCGGGTACTAATATGCCAAATGCCAAACAAGCTGCATTTCAGAAAAATTCTTTGCATTATGCAAGAAATACCATATGTCAACTTTTAAAATCCCTGTCCATCTCTTTTGGGGGTTGCAATTACTTTGGGACAGCAACTGTCCGCTCTGCCGCCGCCCCATGAAGCAAATGCACTGGAGGGTCACTTACAGATAATGCCGATGCATCGGAGATGAGGGGAGTGGGGCGGGGTGAGAAGATGTGCATCTTATCACTATCACTCTTGTTAAGGGCTTTTGGGGCAGGTAGTTGCACACCCACCTTTTGTATGGCGGTAAAAATATACCATATTTCATTGAAGAATGTGTCCTGGCAGTTACCCTTTGGTATATTGCTGGAATAGTTCATGTACCTATGTCTAAACAGGCAGTCAGTAAAAACAAGCAGTGTTACGAATAGCACGTGTTTGCATTACTGCAAAACTCGGTTTGTTTCAGGTGAACCTATCCTTTCACTGACAAATCATTGACTTCAACAAGGATCCCGCCTCCAGTCTCGAACACAAGACCACAGACAAATGTAGCCTCAAAGCATCATGAAAAACGACCAATCCAAGGCTTGCATGCGGTAATATAGTCTTAGAGACCGAGGTAGGGGTCATAGTCATGGGATAATGTCTGACCACCAAGTTATGCTCTGAAGCGAAACCAAGGGCCGTAAATTGGGGAAGGGACATTATCTCAAGCGATAAGGACCTCTACCATAGTCTATAATTCTATCAACACGTAGTGATAGTAGTAATTCATGCTTTTGTGTTTTGTTGTTGAAATAAAAGGTTTCTTTAATAGTGAGTAAAGTAGAGAAAACCAGTATTTTAAATGTGGTTTTATTTTATAGTGTTTAAATAACAAGGTTGTCTTCATAAATTTAGTATTTTGATTGCAAACTTAGCTAAACTGGAATGGGATTAAATACATCAGGCTTAATGTAAAAGTAAATAATTTATCTTTAAGTAAGTGAAATCATATTCCCATGGTTTAGCTACTTCTCTGGTGTGGTAAAGAGGGCCTTGCCATGAAAAATAAATCCACCCACAAAGGAAGGTTCTTCTTGAAAGACACCTTGCGTGGAAATTGCATTGTGGTTTCCTTGTCTGCTTTTGAAGTCAGATGTCAGAATGCAGTTAATGCTAGTAGTTATTGACTGCAGTCTGAACATTCTGATTGGTTGAGTGGAGGTCGATATTGATCTTCATGTGGTAATAGCATTTGTAGATATGCCTTTGTTAGACTAACCAAATGTGGTTGCTTTTCATTGGTTCGTTTTCTAAATCTCATTCCTCATTATAGATTGAGTGGTGTCCCCAATACCCTTCTTTCCCCCACTTAACCATTTCTGTCTCTGTATAGTGGTTTTTGCCCATTAATCTGTTCATGTCTGCATCCTGCGTTTTTTAGCTCAACCTTATTCAGGTCAATCTTTTTGTAAAAAATGCTTTTAAAATGCTGCTACCCCATGCAACTATTGCAAAACCACCTACCTAGGCCTCCATCAGAAAACACACACAAAATGAATACTTTAGAAAATGGCAGTCACACAATCTAACACCGAGCTAATCGGCCACGAAAGTCGAGCCGTTTATTTATTCCATTGACCCCCCAAAACACAAAGAAGCACCTTCAAACAGTTTTGTCTAGTTCGAAAGTCAAACAAGCAGAGGCGTTTCTAGTGTGGGCTAAAGGGCCTATAACCCCTGGTCTTTTAGTTGTATCTCAGGAGTTACAACCAAAAGACTACCTAACCCCCAGTCCCAACAGTTCCGACATTAGCGTAGCCCCAGGTCTTTTCCAGACCTAGCAACACCCCTGCAAACGAGGCATCAAACCCAACACACTTCTGCAATCTGTTGATTCACACACCTCCAAAAGCAACAACCAGATCCGTGATCGCACTCACAATGTTCATTTACAGATGTACACATTCTTGGATAGGAAGGCAGATCCTACAGTGTAAGAACTGAAAGTCCTGCGACACTATCCATGCAGCAATCCCACCACAAGGGTGTCTCCACAAGTGCAATAAGGACAGCAACACCCTGTCCTTCCTCGTGAGTCACTGCCGCCCACCGAATCCCTTTAACAGAGCGATCTGCCAATTTGATGCTTTGGGCTACATCTCACACAATTCCTCACAAATGACTAGGCTGGCCAGGGCTAATGAGCGAAACAACATAGCCCGCTGTAAAGTAAATGTACCATGGATGTAGCATCCATCGGTTGCCAGGTTTGTGCCCATCTGTACCACACGGACAACTGCTACATTGCCCACTGTTCACATATATCTGGACAACATTTGTTCTGCATTGGCACAACAGCATGGCAGCATGTTGTATCCCTGAAAACCGAACAGAATAAAGAAAATAACACTGAAATGAATATATTCCATTGTGAAAAGGACACTAATCTTAATTGATTGCAGGTTACTATCGTAGAATTGGAGTATGCTTATAAAGCTTCGGAGAAGTGCTTACATCGCCCATACAGATTTGTTTTTTTTTAAATTGAATTGTAATAAGAAGCCTTTGCAGGACTCATCAGGTTTCACCGTCCAGATAGGCAAGCTGTGGCAGGGCACTCTACTCAGGAATTGTCCCTTTCCTTTTCCTAATATCAAGGTGTGATTGGACTCCTGAAGCATCTTTTTTTTTAACATATCTGTTAAGCACCTATGCAAATGCAGACACATTTGCTTTGTATTCTGGCAGTCATTCTTAGTAATATATGGAATAAAAACACAAAACTATACAGAACACTGCAGCGTGGGACCCCTAACAATGTTGGCCATATTGGTAGACCATTTCTTCTTTAAATGAAGGCAGGTGGTTGCCTAGGTATTTTCGTTGAACAGTTTACATTGTTTCCTTGTGTTACAGTTTTATATAGTGCCAACATGGCATGTTTCGTCTACTTCAGAGCACTTGGGGGCAATGACAGCATTTGGAAAAGTAAAACACACTATAGCGTAATTCAGAAAGTACAGTCTTTGCATACGACGAACGTCATGCGTTATGGATCAACATCTATTTCCCCGGATGTAATTGAATTTGGACAATTGCAATTACAATTTGGGATGAATTAGCTCTGCTCCTAACGTGACTGAAAATGTCCATGTGCCAATGGGATGTCTTAAGTGTAAATGCACCACATTGCCTCCTCCCATAGTTTTACTCAATAAAGATACTGCGGTCCGGCCGTGGTCGAGGTGGCCTTTACCGACACTGGTTTGCCTTTGTGGAGATAGTATAGTATATAGCTGTGCCATTGAGTTAAGTGCAGCCGCATCCTGCTATTTACAGCATTTACGAACAACACAACTGTGACAGCAAGCACTGAAGTGTAGTTTAGTTTATTATGTATTTATTATTTGTAGAGCGCACCAAACCCTTTGGTATGTGGACGATTGAGTGTAGGTAAATGTTACAAGTGCATATGCAAAGAGACAGTTCGCAAGAGGCTTGTTAACCTGGGTTACAAGGCCTGGATTACAGGTGCTTTGCACCGGTGCAAGTGCAATTTTGTGTCGCATTTGCGCAAGAGCAAAAAGGGCCCTAATGCAAAAAATAAGTACTTTCAATGCATGTTTGCATCAGGCCAAACGTAGCTCTGGTGCAAGCATGTATTGGAAGAGTCGTTTATGTTGCCCAAGAGTAACTAGTGCTAATACCATTCGACATGAAATTGCGCTTGTTATGCTGCAAATGTTTCCCAATATGACCCCAATGCAGCCTTTGCACTTGTGTTGATACTGTGCAACTTTGCACTTGAACCAGTGCAAGGCTTTTGTAATCTGGCCCCAAGTGTGGCAGCTAGGTTGGTGAGTTGAGGATACACATCTCAATGAAATCTGAGACAATTCAGGGGGCATAGACATAGAGAAAGGAAACGCACACACAAAACACCCCCAAGCACCCTCCAGTTGCTGCTATCGCCAGACAAGTGATAGTAAGCCACGGAACTTGAGGCGACACCCCGCAACCCCCATCATTTTTTTAATGGAGCGGGGGACACCCTGGCAATCCCCGGTCCCGATAACCCCATAAATTATCCCCACTAATAATATAGCCTATGGCCTTACCCCACAACCATATATATGGCGATATTATTGGTGGGGATAAAGGGCATTTAATAACACATTGCTTTTACTTTAATAGCTTGTGATTTCGTATACTCCAAAACGTCCTCCCTTTGCTACACGTTTCCCAAATCCCAGCAGCTCGCCTGTCCATTCCCAGGGTAGAATTATATGACATTTCCACATGAACAAATGAAACTTGTGCATGTGCAATCACACAGGAAACAGTACTACTGGCCTGGCAGCAGCACCAACTGGATTGCATTTATGCAAACCTATCGTGATTACACCCACCGTTTGCAACAGTTAAAAGCTGAAATAAATCGAGCAAATACATTTAGCAACGTTCTTGTATTTGGTGCATTAGGAATTGTGTAACTTTTAAAAAAAGGGCAGGTGCCCCTTTTTGCATCTTGCATGATATGAAATGGGGTCAGAGGAATGTGCTCCAAATCCAGCCTGTAACATCAGGAAAAAGAAATAGAGTAACGTGTGTTATTATCATCATTATTATTATGATTATTGTTGTTGTTATTATGATTATTATTAGTATTCTTGTTATCATTATTAATCTAAATGTACATTTGAAGGAACACATAAAATCACTAGGGCATCATTTTTGGAATTCAGAGGTGAGACATAGGGGCAACATCAGCTGTCGCCACACATGGCTCGGTAAGTAGCGAGTGCACAGTTAGTTTGCTAACTTTGCTAGATTCTTTCCCTAGTGCACAATCCTTCATGTACTTTGGATTGTCACATAACCAGTTTGCTCCATTTCTTGGAACACCGTCTGCAAACATAGTGCCAGATGACTTTCTCTGCATTTTTTTCTACTGGCAGAACCCGTTTGTGCATGTTTGCAACTGACTTGCCCAATCAGAGTGCACAAATAGTATCTGTCCAGGGATATTGCTGAGTTACTTTGGCCTCTGCCATTATGATTCCTGCTTAGTGTTGTATTATGCTGTTGAATTGCATGTTTTGACATACGTTGCTCTACCACATACCTATTAGTCTGCAGCAATGCACCTCGCACATCACAGAGCATGGTGCAACATCAATCTCCATACACAGCCATGTTGATCCCTTCCCTACTTTCTGATGCTATTCCCATTCATTCAGCTGTGATGATGTGCAAAAATGACCAGACAACTGCAAACACGAGGACAAGGAAGTCCTCTTCTCTGTCGGTCTTTCACTGAATTCTCCTTGTCTTCAGCCTGATCTCTCCGACCAGTTGTGCAACCTGGCCTCCATCCAAATTGCACCTCAGTTGGACCCGAGATGGTGGTCAATGCCTTTTTCAATCCAGTTTATTGCGGTCACTTTAATAATTGAAGCGAAAGTCAGAGCCTCCCATTTGCATCCCATTTAATGGCCATTTGACAAGAATGCTACCACGGACTTACTATGCATCTCTATAGTGCCGGAACATCCAACTCCTCATCGCAATCACAGCACCTACCCTCGACAGTTGTAATATCCGCCAATGCATGATGCACCCTTTGCTCATATGTTAAGTGACCTTAGGTTTTTTATTTTATTTTCATATGGCTAACGCGAAAGAAAAGGTAAATGCCCCGCTGCTGTCTCTCCAAGGTGTGGTTCTAGACTTAAACCGCTCTAATCATACGCAAGGTTTGTCAGCGAGTGCCTGGGGATGTATGTCCATCTGTTACTGCTCATCTACACTTCTGCAGGCTTAACTAGCGCAGCGTCCAATTGACAAGGAATGTCATTTGGTGGTCGACAAGAGTCACAACGGTGACCCCTGAGGTCTCCCTTGCTACCCCTAAAATATATTTTTTTCAAAAACAGTTTGGCCAGCACCATGTGACTCTGCTTCTGGAGTGGCACACTTTGTTTCCGGAGTGGCTGGCTTTCTTGTTCTGGGGGTTCCACAAGTGTAACACTTTGAGCACTGACCATAAATCAGAAAAAAATAGGAATAACTAATAAGGTGTCTTTCTGGAATTGTATACAATCATTTCTAGACTAAACGTTTATTTTCGGTACACTTCAGGCGTTGAGTCACTGATTTAGGCTGAATTAGTCTGTTCTTAAATATCTCAAATTCACAATGGAGACAAAAACTATGTGCATTTTGCTACTTGTAAGTTGCAGTTATAGCATGTTTTATTTCTGCCGTTTCCTCTGTTAAAATCATCACAAAACCCTCCCAATGGTATGTATTTTGCCAACCTCTGAAGCCCGAAAGGTAGATCACACAAGCATGACAAGTGGCCAGCTTTGCACCAGACCTGCAGTTAGATCTCCGTTACCAGGTTATTGGTATCCTCTACAGAGTTTGATTTGCTTTCTGACTTTGAGAACATTCAGATATGAAATTGCTAATTTTACTATAGCCGGTAAAATAGCTATAGCTGGTAAAATAGCTCATTGGGTTGAGTGCTCGCTGCTGTGATGTGTATGTGATCTGCAGATTGCAGGTTAGGTGATTAGGTGATAGTGTATGTATATTTGTGCTATATAAAGCGTTTAAGCGTAAGTGCTATATAATAACACATCACTATCATTTGGCCTTGGACGTCTGCTTGCATTCACAGTAATTTGCTAATATGGGCCTATACACACCGATATTAATGATACATATGGTGATCCATTCTAGTATGAACTGTATATCACATTACAGTGGTTTTGTAACCATATTTATCGTAGTGCACTTAGGAACAATGCTATTTGTTGCCACTTCCTGTTTTGTCAAGTGGTGAAAGGTTGTGGTCCGTCGCTTCCGATGATGTCTTTTCAGGGGTGGGTCAAATGGCATCACTTCCTGTGATGTCATCAGCGGTCAAGGGTGTGTGATGTCACTTCAGCTACCCCTGGCATTTTGCTGAAATGACGTCCCTGTGAGGTACTGACTTAGATCCTCATTATGCCCAACACAAACCACTGCCTTGAAGCCCACAAGTTCTGAGG
Organism: Ambystoma mexicanum; assembly: GCF_040938575.1. Taxonomy (NCBI): domain Eukaryota; kingdom Metazoa; phylum Chordata; class Amphibia; order Caudata; family Ambystomatidae; genus Ambystoma; species Ambystoma mexicanum. Next base: position 1,019,029,317 of record NC_090935.1, on the reverse strand, counting down.
AGGGCAGTGTAGTCTATTGGTGTTACTGTCCTCTTATTCCTGTACATATGAATGGTCTTCTAGATTATCCTTCTTGTAAGATTTGTACTCATGGATGTGTCTGGGAATCTATTAAAATTGTGATTAATATCGGTTGAAAGAAGCCCCAGTGATGTCAGCTCCTGTCAGTCACTCAATAGCTGTAACTATTTGCACATTACATAATACATCCTTGTTTTGGTGAAGCAATGTCTCTGGCCCCTCAAATATGTGTCAGCTTTTAGTGTCTTTATGTGCCAAAGTGTCATTTGAAATAGTAATGTTTTTCTTTATTTATTGGGTGTTGACCACTCCATGATTTTGAAGAAATCCGTCGGGAAGAATTTAGGAGTTCAGTAGAATCAAGGTATACCCAAGGTTCTATTTACCTTCTCAAGTTACAATCCCTTAAGGGTTTGGTTCCCTACTTCGGATGAAGGGCCTTGAACTCTGCTGACGCATCATTGTTCTTTGTCTCTCAGTGCTATGGTTTGTTCCAACACCGCCTCACATGTTATGTTTTCAGAGAACTGAGTTGGCAGAAAATGTTGTGGCAAAATTCCAGGCAAAGTTTATAGGTAGCTATTATAGAGCTCAAAGCAACCAGAGAGGGCTGTGTATGCCATTAAGACTAACACTAGATAAGGAAAGTTGGTCGTTTGTCACAAAGTGGGAGAGGATATTGAACACACATTCTCTAGATTTGGTTTTACTAACAATACCAGCACTTCTAAGAATTTAGTGTGCTGTCGGGGGGAAATTCTGCCGGGGTCGGCCGGGCCGTCCGCAGACCGCAGACCTCCGGGCAGGGAGGCCCCAACTCCTCCCGTATATCCCAAAAGAGATAGAGTATGAGACACGCACAAGAAGCAAGGTGACTCTGCTGTTTATTAAACACAAACGGCAGGGATGGGTCAAGGATCATACGCGTCTGACCTGACACACACACAATCATGTGGCTCGCAGGCCCTTTTTACTGTAGTATGACGTGCTACTTGCGTCACTTTCGAAAGTTGACAAAAAACCTATCGCCACTCTTAATTGGTTGCTCGAGTGGTAGAGTTAGTATAGCATACGTATAGAGAATAATATGAGTGGACGAGGGTTAGTCAGGTGATATATCTGGGATGTCCCTACAATTAGATACATGAGAATTGGTACATGAAGACTCCTAATGATTGGTTAATATTAATGGCGTCAGTGATACGAGCCCCATGTTCTGATTGGTGCGCCCGTGAGCTTCCCAGCCTGGGACCATCGCTGTTCCCAGCTCTCGGTGTACCTGCAAGTTGCAACAATGTTTCACTATGGGTACATGCAGACAATGTGAAGATTTATTCATGAGCTGGACGGCCGACTACTCCCACTGTCGCAGATGTCCATTGATCCTTTCAAGTGTATCTGCCAGTGTCTTGTAACGAGGGATCCAGACGCCTCCTTCCTCCTGGGCTTGGCATCTTGTCAGGTTCGGCTTGGTCACGTGAGGTGGGACCGTGTTTGAGGGTTGCCAGACATTTCGTCGAAAAAAATTGGTCGAAAACCAAATGGTCGAAATTTTTTTTTTTTTTTTTTTTTGGGGGGGGGTCCCCCCCAACCCCCTTTTTTTCTCTAAAACTCCCTTTTTTAACTAAACGAAAAATAAATATATAAATAAATAAAAAAATTCGACCATTTGGTTTTCGACCAAATTGCGTCGACCAAATTGCAGTCGACCAGTTTTTTTTCGACGAGTTGACTGGACACCGTGTTTGAGGCAGAATTCTGCACAATTAATATTGTTTTTCCACTGTGTGCCTAGTTTAATTTACAGGTGCGACTTTGATGTTGGTGCACGGCGTGCGAGGTTGCAACATCGTGCCCTTGATGGTCTGCTTTTGGAATGTGGGTTTGAAACATTACGACCTTGGCTGTCTGCTTTCGCCAGGCTCATTCTGCAGGATCAGCAACCTGACTCTTGTTCTGTTAATGTCCACGGGAGCTCTTGCTTGCGGCCTACTTAGGCCTGGTGTATAGGTGGAACCGTTTGGTGCACAGGCGCTTTAGGTTATAGTCTCATATTATCTCATGACCAGTCTCGTGTCTTCGTTATAATTCTCATTATGGCACCTAGGTTTAGAAGAAGCGTAAGCAAGCTCTTTAGATGAGTTCATGGTGCGTCTTGCGTTTCTGCATTTTGAGAGCCTATGTGGAAAATAATAAAGATGCACGTCCGTGAGTATGTCTGTCGCCTACGTCATAGCACTGAGTATATGCTTCGTGTAAATTGGTGCGGGAGTGTCCAGTGTGTATATTGGCACAGGTGTGCTATCCGTTGGCTAGGTCGTCATGGCATCTCCAATGACTTATAGGTTTTAGTCTAGTTGATCCATGCCGTAGGCATCGGCATGGGCAGGGCGGGCTGCTGGGCAGGCAGATGGACACATCCGTATGTTCCTGTACCAGGGTATTTGGTCGTCTGGTAGGTGGGCAAACTCTTCTCGTGGCGGGTGCTTGGGCAGTGAACCTTTAGGCCAGGCGCGAGAGGGGGATGATGGGAGCCTGTTTTTCCATTTTCCCACTTCAGTCCCCCCTCTGGTCGACTTGTCGACCACAAACATATCCTTTTCGTTATCTCCTCTTACTCTCCATATTTTAGTTATTCCTCCTAAATGTCCATAATGGTTAACATGATCTTCAAATGACCAATACATATATTCACAGGTTCCTCCAGGAGTACAGTATACCCATTTCCCTATGTAACTCCTGGGGTTTCTTGGGTTCTCGACCTTCACCGATGGTGGGTCCAGGTGGTTGGTAATGATCTGATTGCGCAATTTCTCTCTCTCTTTTATGATTATGCCTGTGTGTTGGCCGTCATCTGCTGGCATCAGTGGATGCATACCGACCATTTCAAGCAACTCGTCAGTGGTGCGTGCCTTCCGGGCTTTCCAAAATCTTATTATGATCAGTGTTGCTCCAGCAAAAATAATACAACCAACTATAATTTTCAGTCCATCTGACAGCCAAGATGGCATCCATGACCATAATAGCAAAAGCCAGCTCTCATCCTTTTTCACACCTTTACTTTCATCCACCATTTTGGAGTGCAACTGGGCCAATTGTGAAACTGCTTCTGTCAGTGTACCGTTGTCAGCATCGTTGGCAGGAATGAATGTGCAGCATGATTGTCCTATCTTTGCGCAAACTCCTCCTTCCATGGCAGTGAGGAGGTCCAATACATATCTGTTCTGCAGTGCTACCATCCTTATTGCTCGCAGCTCCTCTTTTATCGCGTTGAATCCGTTTACTGTAGAATTGATGGTCATCATAAGTTCCCATCTAGTTATCTGGAGCCATTTTGCGTTTGCGTAAGCCTGTAGTCCCGGATGTATTATTGAGGAGAAGAAAATTGCTGCTCTGCTGAATAGTCTGTGTTCTGGCAGGATTGAAGTGAGTGCCGTTTCCGATCTTCCCCATTGGTAATTTCCTGTCAGAGGTTCTCCTTGTCTTTTCCGTCTATTTAGTACAGTATCATTGCCGCTGGTCCTGTTCCCTGGCTCCTCCTGAGGTGGTGCAGATCTCTTATTTCTCTTATCCCCTTCATCCATCTTGGGAAAGTTCGCCACATTCACATGCTTCTGGGGTACCACTAGTGATGGTACATTGACGTGCACCATCGTGCATACACCATTCCACAGAGGGGGCAGTGTGTGATATGCCTTTTCTCCACAGGCCCAGTAATGGTCCATTATCACTGTTGTTCCTGCTCCCCCCTCAGGTAACTCCATCACGCTTCCACAATTGGTGTTGTATCCTACGTCCACCTCTCCTTTATGTTGGTAGCATACTTTAGGCGCAGTCAGCGGCAGAATTGTTATCGGGTCTTCATCCGTTTCTATCCATGTGAGCATAGGCACGTATTTGATCCAAGTCGTCCAACATCTGTGGTTGTGTGCATCGATAGTTGAAATAGTTTCTTTTGTTACCATGTTGCTGCCAACCACTCCTATCTCCCATTTGTTGTCCAAGTACACTTTCCCCGTTATCGTCACCAGTGGCCTCTCCCAGCATCCTAGTTTACCAGGAACTTCAGTGGCGTACCAATCACATGATAAATACTGCAGTGTTACTTTCTTTGTTTCTCCTTTTGCAGGACCACTTGTTATGTATCTGAATGCTTCAGCATGTAAACTGCTCTTGTGGTAACTCAAATAAGTCTTGAGGAAGTTGTTTTCGTATGGGTATGAGTCTCGTGTTTTCCACGTCATATGCACCACTGTCCCTTGAAATCTTCCTTTCATTTTGGAACAGTGCCAAGTATATTATGCATCGTGCTGTTTTCTCGTCTATCTCTCTGGCAACAAATGTTCGAGAAGCACTCATGGCGTATGGTATTAATGAGCAAACGTAGCAGCTGTCTTCTGTTGTCTGCTTACCAATGCGGGTCATGTGTTGATACCATATGTTGTTTGAGACGTGTGCTGAATCTTGTATGTAATTGTCAATACCTTTATTATCTGAGTATGTGCTGCGTTGAACTCTATTTTGCTTGTGCGCAATTTTACTAATATCACCTGACGTAACACCTGTTGCAGCTGGGGATGGGGATGTGTTAGGTTTGGGTACAGCAATAATATTGATAGCACAGCTGTACTGCCATACAGAGACAGCTACGAACCCGGTGATTACCAAAATCCCTATTACTTTTATTACATACGCTAATTTCACCGGCATTTTGCTCTTACCTTGCTGCAGTCCGGCAGCGTATTCTTGCGACGTTAGAGTTGCCCGCCTGAAAATTCTCAATATGCTGGTTATTAAATGTTAGTTGTTGTTTTTTAAGCTCTCCCTATCAAATAATCATTCAGTGCCCAGGCGAAGAGCTGTTCCCACGCTACTCTAAGCGATCTATCTCTTAGGGCAGGTAAGTATGGGTGGAGGTGGGGCATCGAATATTCTATGGCCAAAAGGAACGCTGTGTAGTAGACACGTACCCTTTTCCTTTTCAGGTACGTTGGCCTTTTCATTTCATATACAAATTGGTGTGACAATTCTTCTGGGTAGTTATCGTCTGAGGGTACCATCTACTCCTGGGCAGTGAATTTGTTAGTTATCTACTTTCTTAGCAATACAATAATACGCGATTCCTGCATGTGCGAGAGAAAAGAAAAGAGAGCATTCACGTGTTTACATGTGTAGTTGTGCAAGACAATGGGCCTCATTACGACCCAGGCGGTAAGTTACCGCCTGGGCCGTGACTTTACCACCATGGCGTAAACTACGTTTACGCCATGGTGGTTGGCGGACTTACCGCCCCATTCCGACCTTGGCGGGGCGGTAAGTCCCCAATCCCCATTTACCCTTCCCCATTCCCATTTTTCCCCCATAGGGCATAATGGGAGTGGGGAAGGCGTTAATTACGCCACCGTAAATTACGGTGGCGTAATTAACTCCATGGTCCCTTAGCGCCATGGATTTTAACACCTGCTAAAAGCAGGTGTTAAATCCGCCATGGCGCTAAGGGACCTCGTACTCAGGCGGTAAGGGTCGGCGCTGTTTACGCCGGTGTAAACCCCTTACCACCTGAGTCGTAATGAGGCCCAATGTCCTTCAGTTCAGTTACTACTGTAATGGGGACAGGGGTCAGTGGATGATGGGCAGGGGGTTTTTGGGTTCAACTGGTGGGCGTGGCTTTTACTCTTTGAGCGTGTGATCATGGGGTGGGCTGTATGGGGATCACCCCTTCCTTCTTCAGTTATTGTCTCTGGGGAGTCTGGGGAGTGACAAGGTATGGGAATACTTGGGCCGCCGGCTGTGGTAGGACTTTCTTCTTCCGTTGTCGATGTTGTCGCTGTTCTCTCAATGGACCTGTCGGTGGCGCTGGGGCGGGTCTGTTGTCTGTAGATCTTTATGTCGTGTAGGTGGTTCCAGGCACGCTTGTCTTGTAGCTTTACTGCTCTTGTTGATACCTCCTCTACCAAATGGGGACCAGTAAAACGTGGGCTATTCCATTTCCTATTGAAGTTGCGAAGTAGTACGTGGTCACCTTTAGCAATCTTACACAGTCCTTCCTTTTCCAGTTCTTTATCCACGTCTTCTTGTTGGCTTCTATTAGACCCGCCCCGTGTGCGCTCGAGCTGTTGAGACACAAACACTACACTAGTAATCAAAGAAGACACATATTGGTACATTTCATCACCCAGAACACTTGCAGTACTTTCGTGGTCGGTAAATGCTCTTGACGTTGGCGTTAGGGGAAGGCGCATTTGACGTCCGGTAACCACCTCATGGGGAGTGAGGTGGTGGTCGGACCCTGGCCTATTCCTTAGCTCAAATAAAGCTAATGGAAGACAATATAACCAACTCCTCTTTGTTGTTTGTTGTATCTTTGCAATTGCCTCCTTTAATAGGCCATTCAGTCGTTCACATACACCGTTGGCCTGTGGGTGGTATGCACATGCAAATTTATGTTGAATGTTCAGCAGTGATGTAATGTGCTGAAACATCTCGTTTGCGAAATGTGGGCCATTGTCTGACCTTAACACCTCGCACACTCCCCACCTGGGGAAGACCTCCCTCACTATGAATTTGGCTGCTCTAAATGCATCTGGGTGTGAACAGGGCCCTGCCTCAATCCACCTAGAAAATGGGCATACTACTACAATCATATACCTATTTCCTTGATATATATTGATCATATCAACATAGTCAATATGGAGATGCCGGAAAGGACCATCTGGCCGGGGTATAGTACCTCTTATCACCTTTAGAGTGTGGTCGACCGTAAACTGTTGACATGTGAGACAATTACTGATAAAATTTGACACATGCGAATTTAACTCGGGGGAGAACCAGTCTTCCCTAATTCATGCTGCAATTACTTCCTTGCCTGTGTGGGCTGGATGATGTAGTTGGTTCAGGGCGGTGTTCAAAAGTGCCAATGGCATTACAACCTTTCCAGTGCCACCCTGGCGCCATAGTGCGTCGGTTGGTGACATTGTACACCCTCTTTTTACCCATATTTCTTTTTCGGCCATTGGTGCAGCCGCTTGTAACTCCATAATCTGTGTGGCTGGGAGATGGGTGTACCCTTCTCTTATCAACATCTCCTTAGCCATTCCCCTTCCTCTCCCTCTCTGTGACTCTGGGGGGTTCCATATCTCACCAAAGTATGCAGCATACTTCGCATGTGCGTCCGCTGCTGCGTTCCCCTTCGAGACGTGGTCTTCACCATTGGTGTGTGCGGTGCATTTCACTAAAGCTAATTTTTGGGGGTCATTAATTACTTCAATTAGTTCAGCCAACAAGAGGGCATGTTGCACTGGAGTGCCATCAGCTCTCCTAAACCCTCTTCTTCTCCATTTCGACAGCCCCGATTGGACAGTGGATGTAACATATGCGCTGTCGTAATATATGGCCACCCGTTTGTCAAAGCTTTCCTTCAACGCCAAGATCAGTGCGACCAGTTCAGCTGCTTGAGCGGAGTAATGCTGTGGTAATTGTACACATTTCATTGCCACACACACTGGTACCTCCATCATTTTTACCACCGCAGCCCCAGTTCTCCTCACACCATCCCTCTGATCGATAGTTGATGACCCATCAATAAATAAGAGCTCACCCCCCTCTAGTGCGTTTTCCTCAACTTTTCTAGTACATGAGTACATTTCAGTCGTTTGTGTACGGTCATGGGCATAATCTCCCTCCTCAATTACTTCTGCTAGGAACCTTGCAGGGTTGACCGTGCTGCATCTAACAATTGATAGTTCGGCTCTGGATAGAATGATCTCATAACCTGATGCTCTTTGCGTGGTTAGGGTGGATTTAGGTTTATTTAATTCCACAAATAGTGTAGTTGGGCACCCCATGGTGATTGCTGATGCTTTTTCTACCGCAAAAGCAGCTGCGGCGAGACCTTGTTCGCAGGGGAAGTGGCCTAACATTACCGGATCTAAGTGGCCACTGTAAAATGCTACTGGTTTGTAGCCCATGCTTGTTTTCTGAGCCAACACTGCTTTCATTACTGCTGAGTCGCAATGTGAAAATATAAAAAATTGCCGCTCATAGTCTGGGGATGCCAGTACTGGAGCAGTTGATATCGCATCTTTTAATTCATCAAAAGCTTCTTTCATTTCCCTCGTCCACCCCAGTTTTTTCTCCCCTTTATTAGCTTCCCGTAACGCCTCAAGCAGAGGTACTATGTACGAACTGTAATCAAATACCCAAGCTCTACAGTAGTTGCAGAGCCCCAGGAACTGCTGCAGTTCCCTTACAGTTTGTGGCATTGGAGTGGTCGATATAGCTTGTGCTCTTTGTGGTGCGATCTTTCTTCCATGTTGGGATATAAGCTGACCAATGTAAAGTACCTGTTCTTGACAGTACTGTATTTTCTCCATGTCTACCTTGTAACCTTTGTCAGCCAATATTGTCAGCATCTTTAATGAGTCCTCTCTGCATGTTTTTTCATTTTTACTGCAAATTATTATATCATCCACATACTGCAACACCGTGCTTTCTACTTCAATGTTACCCAAATCCATCTGTATTACTCTATTGAAAATTGAAGGTGATTCACAATACCCTTGTGGCAATCTGGTGTGTTTCCACTTAGCGTTTCTGTAAGTGAAGCTCGTCAGATCTTGTGAGTCTGGGTGTAATGGTATTGAGAAAAAAGCATTTTTAAGGTCGATCACTGTAAATCGTGATGCTTCTGCTGGAATGCCACACAATATTGTGGCCGGGTTTGCAGCTACGGGATATTCCGCTTCTACTATGTTGTTCAAGGGCCTGAGATCCTGTATAAAGCGCCAAGATCCCCCTTTAGCCTTGCGCACTGGGTACACAGCCGTATTACATGGTGATTCTGAGGGGACCAATATACCATTATTTATAAGGGCCGTTATGGTTTCATATATGCCCTCATCTGCCTCTTTTGATAGTGGGTACTGTTTTAATCTGGGGAGTATTGCACCTTTTTTCAATTTTATTTTTACTCCCCCTATACTTTTTATGCAGCCCACGTCATAGGGGCCAGTAGTCCACAATGATTTGGGTACTTTTGACATATCGTCCTTAAAGAAAGGGACCGGTGTGTATGCGGGTGCCTCAAGTGCCATTGCAATTTTCTGTGCTACTTGTTTGTAGGCCACTCTTAGCCATATTTCCACACTCATCATAAACACCATTTCACCTTCCTCCTTTTCATCTGAAAACAGCTCATCATCTGACACCTGGGTGAGCCTACATCCTTCTGCTAATGCTATCACTGCCCTCCATGCTCTTCCTTCTCTGTCTTGGGCATGTACAGCAATATAATCAGCTGTTGCAATAATGCTTTCAATATCCATTGAAACCACCTTCCCTTCTTGCTCATTAACAGGTGTTTCTGGTCTGAACAGATAGGCTGCTGGCCTTCTCCATATTTTCCCTTCTATCCCTGGCATCCATACAATTGCCATGTCCCTTCCATACTGGAAGAGCTCACCATCTACTGGCTCCGCCCTAATCGCTGTCTGTCCACAGTATGCTTGCATAATCTGTCGTGCCGTGAGCATGTTAATCCCCGGAGTAGAGCAAATTATGCCGTCCTCGGTGAAGGAGATCGTCATATTCAACCTATTCATTATATCTCTCCCCAGTATATTTACTGGTGAGGCACTATAATATAAAAGTGGAACTGACAGATCGTAATCTCCAATAGATAAGGGAATGTTATCAGTAAAGGGAACCAACCCTCTAGCCCCAGAGAATCCTTGGGTGTTCATGGTCTCGCCTGACATCTTAAATTTACCTTCCTTTATGCAAGACCGGGTCGCCCCGGTGTCAACAAGGAATGATAATTTTTTGTCACCTATCGTTACCTCTATGCGTGGTTCCTCCGCACTATTAGGTGTTACTGACAGGATGGGACACACCAAGGCCGTCTGTGGGCTGTCCTATTGGGGGTACAACGACTGGCCATTTCCGGTATAAGGGTTATGTCCCAAAACCGTCACCCTACCCAGTTGTGTTTGTGGTATTTGTGGTTGTTGTGTCATCGCTACCTGTTGTTGTGGCAGTGTTTGGGGCTGTTGTTGTGTTAATTGTTGTTGTTGTTCATTTCCTTGTTGCAACATTTGCTGTTGTGGTATGCCCTGCTGTACCTGTGAGGGCCTTGATTGTCCCTGATCACTCCATGATGGTGTTCCTGGTCTAACTCTACACGTGCGTGACATGTGCCCCAATAGTCCACAGCTCCAACACACTGGAGGTTCCCTATTCTGCCATGGAAAGCTCCCTGTGTTGTCCTGGTATACTGGTTGCCCTAAGGGGTAGGAATTTCTAAATCCTCCCACCTGCGGTTGGGTGCCATATCCGTACCCTCTCCCTCTCATAATTCCTCCTCTCCCCCTGTTATAATTATAATACCCAGCTCCTTGCATTGGGTATCCTCCTCCCATGTTGGGCGTTTATGGTTGGAGTGGCGGCACCTGTTGTGATGTAGTCTGTGAAGGTGGTATTTGGGAGGAATCTTGTGCAGCCACTACTTGTCTGGGGCTTTGGGTCATTGTTGTAGGTGTAGTTATTAGTGCCCCTTCCATTGTGTATTTAGTAAGCTTTTTCTGTACTAATTTAGCCTCTTCCGTTTTCCTGTCCTCTTCCTTTTGTTTCATTTTTCCTTGCCATGTCCTACAATGATGCACTATAGTCAGTTGTATTTCGGGCCATGGTTTTGCTTCCATTCCCACTACTTTCTTTAGTTGTTTCTGAACTCCTTCTGGGAGCCCTTGTACCAGTATATGGTAAAATATTGCTGGTGTTTTATCCCATTGTTCTCTAGTTTCCATGCGCCACTTCTCTTGGATTTCCTGGATATAATCAACAGGATCTTCGTTCTCATGCATCTTGCGGGATGTGATTGCTCCTATATCTGATGTGTCTGGGTACTGTACCCTCAGTGCCTGCCATAGTGCATGTCTGCAGTTTGCGAATGGTGCCCCATCGTGTGATGTATTTGTTATTGTTACCCCATGAAATCCCGCTCTCTTCCAGATGTCATCCGCTCTATCCCCTAATATTGATATTAAAAGGCCCTTTACATCTCCTACTGCCAGCTTCTGTCCTGCGGTGTGTGTTTCCATTTCATATATCCATTTACCCGCACCTCCACTTAATGATGGGAGCCTACATTTTATATTTTCTTTATCGGTATGCTTCCAAGGAACATACTGTGGTCTAACCCCACCTCTCTCCAAAAGTGGCATTAAATTATGTCTTGTTTCACCCTTTGTATTCCATAATATTGAGTCCTCACACCCTTCCTCCTCTTCCCTTTCTTCCACATTTTCACTTTCGTTTGTATTTCCCCTGCTCATACCTCTTTCTTCTCCATCTTTTCCCCTTCTTCCATCTTCCTCTGTATTTAATGTGGGCATGTGTATACCTCTTTCCTGCCTGCGACTAGGGAGGTCTCTAAGCCGCCATGTATAGGGTGTCAGTTCGTCGGTGAAGGGCGCTAGTTTTATTTTGCGTAACGAACGTGAGGTGGTTGAGCATGTAGGGTGCGATAGGGGAGGGCGTGATGGGGATGATGGGGATGGGGATGTTGCGTCCTCATGTGCCTGTCTTTCCTCTATTCCTTTCTTTCCCTCCTCACTTCTCTCCATCTCACCCTTTCTCCTACTGATCCATGGTGAGTCTAGGTTGGTCCGGGTGATGTATAGTTTATCAAAGCTTTCCCTTTCGCTGTTTCTTCCTTCATTTTCCGCTCCCTCTTCCTCACTACAAAAGCTAGTCATAAACGGCACCCCCCACTCAGTCTTTTTCCCCTTGATCGTTACTGTATGTAAATCTATTAGGTCCAGTTCTCCTCTTTCTCCTTTATCAACCGCTCCCCTTTGTGCTGATGTTTTTGCTACTTCTGTGTCATTATATACATCCCTCCATGCTCCACTCTCCTTTCCCCTATCTCCTCTTTCTCCTTCATACCTTTCCTCCATCTCCTTACTAGTTTCCTCCCTTTTCCTTTTCAATTCCTCCATCACTTCACTTCTCATCTGTTCTAATATTCTTTCATCCTCTTTCTTCCTTTCCCATTTCGCCCTTTCTTTTTCTACTATATTCTCCATCACCCTCCCTTCTTCGTATTTCTTAGTTGATTCTGATAGTAACCTCCTCCTCCATATTGCCATTTCTTTTTCTTTTTCTTCTTCTTCCCTTTTCTTTTCCTGCAGTACTACTCTTGATACCCTTTCTGCTGCTGCTTTTACCCTGTCAGCTTCTCTCCTTTGCTCCTCAGTTCGTTCCCTTATTTTTTCCAATTTGTTCTTACCTTCTCTCCTTTTCCTCACTCTCTCTCTCTCCTCCCTCTCAAGCTGCTTGATCAATTCATTCTGTTCATCCCTTAATTTTGCTAATCGTTCCTCCAAAACCTCTTCTTTTTGTCTTAACAGCTCTTCCCCCCTCAATTCACTCTCTCTGGCATTATCCTCGTCTGTTTTCTTTACTACCTCCTTCTCTTCTCCTGTTAATGAACCTCGTAATTTTAATAATATCTGTGCAGCTACCCATTCATCATTTCCTGTTTCCACAGTCTGGTCTTCTCCAGTCCTCCCCTCCCCTGCTGGCATTTTCCTGTGAGCCACATATGGTGGAGGGCTGTATGCCGGATTCGAGTATCCCTCAGCCGCCCTTAACTGTCCTCTTTCTATTTCTCCCAATTCTCTTAAAGGGTACAACCCCCCTCCCTCTGTTTTTACTCCCGTTGCTATGGGTATATCATTGCTCGGTTCCTTTTTTATTTCATCTGCTTTATTATTCTTTCCTCCTCCCTCACCTCTGTTTCCCGTGTTCTTTGGGTCCTCATTCCCCTGTGTCCCATCCTCTCCTTCCTCCTTAATCTCTGTTTCTTCTGGTATTTCCCCCATAGTGAAAATTCCATTTGGTCCTGGTCGGGACCCCTGGAACATCCTCCATAAGTTAAACACCTCCACGTGGTTTGCCAACTTCTTCCCTTTATACGTATTGTGCAGATGATTTAATAGTGAATGTTGGACATATGGGTCGAAGCTGCCGTTAGGCGGCCACGGTGTTAACATTTTGTTATCCGTCCCCTGGGTCCATTCTATGCTATACTTAATCAGTTTCTCCCTATGGGGTGGCAGTGTTGTGCATATGTATTGTAGTGGCGTGGTGAGGGTGTTCCCCCACCCTCCCGATCCTGTTCCGTATGACATAGTAACGCTCCACTTGCTACCCTCCCCTAATCTGGTATCAGTTTATCCCACTAGTAGTTTACAATATACAGCCTTATATCATTACCTGGCCCCGTAAGTTTGGGGGCTTGCGATAGTCCGCTTAAGGAAAATTATAAAAATATAGTATGTTACATCTGTAGATTTTCCTCTACCTTTTCTTCCATTATACAACACCCTTACGGCCCCCTGCGGCCAAGGCGTACGTAGCCCCCTGCGGCTGCGTACCCTTTATTGCGTTCTTATACAATCGTCCTGTTTCCACGTGCTCCTCCCCCTTCTACACCTGTCGTGGCCAGCGTTCTCCGTGCGCAGCCACGTTCCCCGTTTCGCCTTTCCTTGATCAACTCGTTTACCGTTTATCTCCGTTTCCACTCCCTTACCACAGTTCTCTTCCCGACCACTCTCAAAACGAAGATGCCTCGTGCTTGTGATATCCTATGAAAACCCTACTGGTGACGTCACCGATCTCGTAGAGCTACTGGTAAGTTCTTCGTATATTCTTTAAATCCAAAATACACCTGCAATCTACCCCCGTTAACCCCACAGCTGTCTTCCCGTCACTCCCGGAACAAGGTAATCAAATCAACAATATAATCGGACTGCGCACACTGCGTCGCCTCGCGTGTGATACGCCCCTCGACAGGAGGGCTTAACCAGCCAATTATCTTCCGTATTGGGCAACTAACTAGCTACCGCCTACAGGGAAACGTCATCTACCTATCGAGTGTCTTGCTCGAACAATAGGGATCCTCATCTACTCATTGATCAATAAATGCCAAATCGTAGGAAACCACACACACACACCCTTACACGTAGTCGCGACCTAGGCCAATCAGGTTCTACGAGCGGCCGCACGTGATGTTTTCGTGCTCCGCCCCCTTCTCTCGCGTTACGTAGCCAACTGCTCTCGCGCTTGTTCAACTACCATTCATTCTATTTCTAACACTAAATTCTCGAACCTTCGCCGTTCACCTGTGCAACACCTCCCGCCTCCCGTTTTTAATTCCTCCCCCCTGCCTCACAATTTCACATTGTTTGTTGTGCGTGGCATGCTCACCAAGTTCTCTTGATGCGGGGCCGCTCGACTGCGTGCACCCCTCCGAGCGGCTCGCCACCTCCCCTCGTCTGGACCACGTCTGGACACTCGCCAACCGCGGGCGGGATACTTATCAACCGGCTCCCGAGGGCCAATATCCGGATTGCGCTGTTCGGTCTTCTCGCAGTTCCGCGATGGTCCTGTAGTCCTAAGAAGGGGGCGACGGCAGAGGGGGCCGCGCCGCCGGGCCTCCTCGCAACTGGAGTGCTTGGAAAAAGTAAAAAAAATAAAAATGCCGATCTTAAACAAATCTCAGCAGTGCCTCCAACTTGTCGGGGGGAAATTCTGCCGGGGTCGGCCGGGCCGTCCGCAGACCTCCGGGCAGGGAGGCCCCAACTCCTCCCGTATATCCCAAAAGAGATAGAGTATGAGACACGCACAAGAAGCAAGGTGACTCTGCTGTTTATTAAACACAGACGGCAGGGATGGGTCAAGGATCATACGCGTCTGACCTGACACACACACAATCGTGGGGCTCGAAAGCCCTTTTTACTGTAGTATGACGCGCTACTTGCGTCACTTTCGAAAGTTGACAAAAAACCTATCGCCACTCTTAATTGGTTGCTCGAGTGTTAGAGTTAGTATAGCATACGTATAGAGAATAATATGAGTGGACGAGGGTTAGTCAGGTGATATATCTGGGATGTCCCTACAATTAGAAACATGAGAATTGTTACATGAAGACTCCTAATGATTGGTTAATATTAATGGCGTCAGTGATAAGAGCCCCATGTTCTGATTGGTGCGCCCGTGAGCTTCCCAGCCTGGGACCATCGCTGTTCCCAGCTCTCGGTGTACCTGCAAGTTGCAACAATGTTTCACTATGGGTACATGCAGACAATGTGAAGATTTATTCATGAGCTGGACGGCCGACTACTCCCACTGTCGCAGATGTCCATTGATCCTTTCAAGTGTATCTGCCAGTGTCTTGTAACGAGGGATCCAGATGCCTCCTTCCTCCTGGGCTTGGCATCTTGTCAGGTTCGGCTTGGTCACGTGAGGTGGGACCGTGTTTGAGGCAGAATTCTGCACAATTAATATTGTTTTTCCACTGTGTGCCTGGTTTAATTTACAGGTGCGACTTTGATGTTGGTGCACGGCGTGCGAGGTTGCAACATCGTGCCCTTGATGGTCTGCTTTTGGAATGTGGGTTTGCAACATTACGACCTTGGCTGTCTGCTTTCGCCAGGCTCATTCTGCCGGATCAGCAACCTGACTCTTGTTCTGTTAATGTCCACGGGAGCTCTTGCTTGCGGCCTACTTAGGCCTGGTGTATAGGTGGAACCGTTTGGTGCACAGGCGCTTTAGGTTATAGTCTCATATTATCTTATGACCAGTATCGTGTCTTCGTTATAATTCTCATTATGGCACCTAGGTTTAGAAGAAGCGTAAGCAAGCTCTTTAGATGAGTTCATGGTGCGTCTTGCGTTTCTGCATTTTGAGAGCCTATGTGGAAAATAATAAAGATGCACGTCTGTGAGTATGTCTGTCGCCTACGTCATAGCACTGAGTATATGCTTCGTGTAAATTGGTGGGGGAGTGTCCAGTGTGTATATTGGCACAGGTGTGCTATCCGTTGGCTAGGTCGTCATGGCATCTCTAACGACTTATAGGTTTTAGTCTAGTTGATCCAGGGCGGGCTGCTGGGCAGGCAGATGGACACATCCGTATATTCCTGTACCAGGGTATTTGGTCGTCTGGTAGGTGGGCAAACTCTTCTCGTGGCGGGTGCTTGGGCCGTGAACCTTTAGGCCAGGCGTGAGAGGGGGAAGATGGGAGCCTGTTTTTCCATTTTCCCACTTCAGTGCATTGACCAAGAAATGAAGGGAATGGAAATGGATCTCGAGAGTTCGATGAGTTGGGAGGAACTGGATATACTCCTAACTTCCATTAATGAGAAATTAGAGACATATAAGGCTGAATTAGATCAGGAAAAAATCAGGAAATTCAAAAGAGATACTTTTGACCATTTAAACAATTAAGTGTATACATGCATGGATGCATACATAAATGCAGAGGTAATCATCTAGGACAAAAACAGGCACACAACAGTTCATCTAATTTGTCAAGCACCAAGTCATAAGATGCTAGTGATCAAGGAGACTCGTATGTCTGTTAGCCCTAGAGTTGCTATATAAGAGTTTTTTTGTTGTTGGTGAAAGCAGAAAGGGAAAATAACTCGAAGGGGGAGAAGGGAGAAGAGGGAGGCGGAAACAAAGAAGACAGCTGGTTCAAGACCAGAAAACAGAATGGGAAAACCTAGTTATCAATTTGTCAAGCAGACAGCTCACTGTAACTGAATGGTCTGTTTTAACAAAAGGTTTGAACTTCATTCCAACAGTTGGCACTAATCTATTTTAAACTAAAGTTGATATCTTTAAGTTTATTTACACGTAAACTTAAACTTTGTGTATTTATTTCTGAATTTGAAAAACAATATACATGTCCCACACAAATGATTTTGAAAATGAATATGTGGAATTCAAACCTAACAGTAGGTTCATGCCACCCCATAGTTGTTACCACAATTGAAATCTTAAAAAAACACTTCTTAAGTATTTTAATAATACTTCTTTTAAAAGACCTAACATGCAGAACTAAACATAGAATAAGCTTGGGGTAATCAGGTCCCTTAAAGAGATTAATCTATCACTATCATACCAGCAGATAAAAGGAGCACCCTGGTTATACAGAATACTACGGATTATAACTTAGAATGTTTAAGGTAACTATCTGATTCCACGACATATATAACACTTGACAATCATTCTACCAATTACATTTTTCACAACTTGAAAGAACTATTGACTACTTCTGACAATTTAAATTTGATCAATGACAACACCAGGCGCTTCCTCACCAACCCTCATTCAAAAATTCAAATTTTCTATCTTCTTCCAAAATGTCATAAAAGATTAGTTGATCCTCCAGGAAGACCCATTGTGACAACCACTGATAGTGTGCTTCAACCACTGGAGTGTATATTGATTTCCTTTTGCAACCACTGATACAAAACCTGCAACATACATTAAGAACACCTTTTTTTTTTAAAGATTCTTAATAATTGTGAAATTTACATAATCAATCTGAAGAGTCTGTATATGTTAAATCCACATGATCCCAGATCAGTAGAATGGATTCTTCTTAAAGAAGACCAACTTGGGGCTTCAAAAGAAATCATTATGGTAATACCTATGTTTATTTTACGGAACACTTACTTTAGATATGGGAAACTTATTTACAAACAGCAGGAACATCAATGGGCACCGCGTTGCCCCCCCCTATGCAACCTGTTTTAAGTTGAAGTTCGAAACTGAGCATGTACTTACCCACCCAATATGGCAGATGTATCTGTCATACTGGGGCAGGTATATTGATGAAATGTTTTGGGATATGGCAAGGACCAAAGCATGATTTAGAGAACTTGTTTGTATAGCTGAATTCCATTTCAGCCATATACCGTTTACAGCAGAGATAGGCAGTCCCACAATTCACTTTTTGGATGTTGAGATCCTTCAGAATTCACAACACATATTAACTACTCTCTGTAAATCTACAGATAGATATTATCTACTTCACCATTTGAGTTTACATCCTCCCAGTTTAATTAACCATCACCCCCATAGTCAGCTTCTTTAATAAAACATCTCCCCATAGTCAACTTTTCAGGATCAAATGCATTGTTAGCAACAATGAGGAATGTCAAAAGGAAATGCAAAAGATGGCCCAGAAGTTCAGTGAAAGAGGTTATCATAAGGAAGAAATAGATATAGCCTCCAATAAAGCAGTGGCAGCACAAACAACATATCGACTAGATACACTACACACACAAAAAGAAACAAAATCCATTGGTTAATGCTTATATGTTCTCTACACAGAGTTATAGAATTAAAAAATGCATTCTAAAACATTGGTAAATCTTGAGTTGTGATGATAGGGTTAAAGATCTCTTCAAAGATACTTCTCTTTGTTCATACATCAGAGGACCTAACCTTAGGAAACAGTTAGGAAAGATTGACACCGAATGAAGTAAGGTGGCTGGTCACAAACAAACAGGTACTTTTCTTCACTTAAACTGTACAAACCACAACTTTGCAACTAAGGCAACTAAGGGAAATGTTATATATCACCCTATGACTGGGGAAAAGATTAAACTGTTGAATTTCAGTGCATGCAATACTGCTGATTTGTTGTATACAATCAAGTGCCCTTGCGGGATATATTATGCAGGGCAATGCAGCAGACCAGTCAAATTGATATGGAACGAATATCGATCCAACATCTGCACGAAGGACATGAACTCAGCAATGCACAACACTTTCATCAACAGCACCATCAGATTGCGCAAATACGGCTCCATGCTTTGGAAGTTTTATCTACCAGACCACATGGCAACTTGAAGAACAATCTTAATCATAGAGAGACATTTTGGATTGACAAATTGGATGCACTGGTCCTAGGGGGGTTGAATGAGGACTGTAACTTTGCCGGCTATTCATAAGGCCTTTCCCTGATATTGTATTTTCGCTTCCCTATCAACTCCATTACTGTGGGCGGTTTTGTTACCATGGCATACTACTTTCTGATCAGCTTTTTTTTTAACTTTAATAATATATCGGTTCACATTACATACAGCACCCTTCCTGCATATACAGCAATAATAAAATACAAGTCATATACCAGCAACAAGCAGTGGTTTCATGCCTGGAGTAGCACCAACCATCATTCCTCCCACCCCTGCCACCTGAAAGGTTCCCGAGAGAATGTCCAAGGCTCAGTGTCCAACACGAAGAGGCATGGGAAAACAGCAGCATTCCCCACATTGGTAATTGTGTCATATATAAATAGCATAAACATGGTGAATTGTGTGGCTCCCACATTTACTCCAGCAGTGAAGACGCAGAACCCACCCTCCCCACCCCCACTCCACCATTATTACTAGCCTCTCTCGTCAACAAGAACATGTGCTCCAGGCCCCACACATCCCCAGGTCTAGACCTCCCTGGCAACATATTACAATAATCATATTCCCCATCGCGACACCATGCCAAAACTCAATGCCACACCATGCCAAAACTCAATGCCACTTTTCCACTGAAGGTGCCACAGGGCTAAACCAAAGCCTCACGATGCATCTTGTAACCATGATCATACAAAATGACAGCAGTTTCCCTCCTCACCCTAGACAGCCCCGGGAGCCATCCAAACAGGCAACAAAGAATCTCCAAAGGCACTTCATGCCCCTCAGTTCCTCTACCTGATTCCAAAAGGACAACAAAGAGGGGCACCCCCACAAGACGTGAATGATCCAGCATTGTCACTTTTGCATCTGACACCTGCCTTCAAGCCTGCTCAGCTCCTCGTCTTTCTTCTCATGGCCTCTCTCCTGCCCCTCCACCGCAGCCGCTCTGTTACCTTGCTGGCCACTGGTAACAGTCTCTGTCTCCGTTCTCTCTGACCACTGTGAGGAGCAAATCATATGGCTGTCTTGGTACCAGTACTGGGAGATCCTTCTCTGCTCCCACAGATCTGATATGATATGATATGATATGATATTTGTAACGCGCCTATACACAGGTGTTTCAAGGCGCGACGAGGCAGGGAGGGGAGGGACAAGGGGAGACAGACAACGATCTTACTAGGCCAGGTGTCATTCAGATCGCGCAAGTGCAGGGGTGGGGGAGGGGGAAAAGTGCAAGGGGAAGGGGAGGGGGGGAAGTGCAGTACAAGGAAAGTGGCGTAAAGTAATAAATAAATAAATAGGGCCAGCTGGTGGCAAGTGCGAGGTGAGTGCAGAACAAGTGCTGGGGAAGGGGGGGGGGGCTGTAGGGATATAGAGACAGTCCCGCAGTGCAAAGGGGTTCCAGGGCATCAGTGCAAGTGGAGAGTGGCTGGGCCAAGGACCGAGGCCGTTTAGAGTGGTCCAGTTGCAGGATCAGTGCAGTTTCAGTGAAGAATTAATTAGCTGTTCAGCAGGGGAGAGGGAGAAAGAAAGCAGAAGCAAAGAGGAAGGTTTTGAGGTGCTTCCGGAACCGGAGATGGTTCTCCTCAAGTTTCAGGGAGGCAGGAAGGCTGTTCCAGAGGGAGGCCCATGCCGCGGAGAGAGATCTACCCCCAGCTCGTTGCTTCGAGAAGCGGCTAACCCTGAGGGAATTGGAGGCGGATGAGCGAAGGGCTCGGGAAGGAAGATATTTGGGAAGAGAGAGTTGTTGGTCTGTTACGATCACACCTTCTCCAGTTCACCCTCTCACTGTGCTGCAATTCCCGCGGCCACCAGAGTAGCTAGATATTCCACTCCTGATCCCAGGACCCGGCTCTTTTTAGCCACCACAATGTTCTGCTTATTACCTGCAGACCCTCAGTGTGTTTGTGTTGGTCTGCTACCACCCAGGCCAGCGCTGCGAGTGCTCAGGTCAGGTTTTCCCCGCTCCTTCACCACTAGCAGTCATCCATCAAGGCTCTTATGGGCACCTGTTCATCAACTTGTAGAACCGGCCAACACCTCACCATCTTCCCCAAGTGTACACTGATGACCCTGATCTGTTGGTCCATTGCGTTTGTACCTTCTCCGGTCTGCCCTCTCACTGTGTTGCAATTCCAACGGCCACCAGCAGGGATGGATTCTCTGCTCCAGATCCCAGGACCAGGCTCTTTTTCGCTGCCACAATTTTCTGCTCACCTCCTGCAGACCCTCAGTGTGTTTGCTTTGGTCTGCTACCACCTGGGCCGGGCTGCGAGTACTGAGATCTCTGTAAGGTCACCATTTTACCTGATGCTCTGCTGCTAGCAGTGTTCCATCCAGGCACGTATGGGTGCCTATTTGTCCACTTAAAGAGCCGGCCAACACCTCACCACCTTTCACAACCATACACTGATGATATTCAAGCCTTCAGTGTCAATATCGGGAGTCTCTGTGTATTGAGAAAGCAATCGGGTCAGGAGCCTCTGCATGTCGCTACTGTATACCCATTGTGCTATGCCTGATTAACCTTTATGATTGGGATCAATGCAGGTTTGATAGTATTGTGGGGCAGAGCATTAGTTACTTAGTCAGAATATTCACAACTTCTTTGCATCCGCCAGCCATGTGGGGGGCTTTCGCAGGCCTTCTTATTGAGACATCTCTGACTGAGAAATATAGGAGGGGAATGATTTGATTGGCTCACTCAATTATTAAATGGGTGCCATTAACATAATATCTTGGAATGTGCAGGGTATTGCAAACTGAATGAAACATACAAAAAGTATATTTGTAGATAAAGAGAGAAAGATTGTGTTCATTCGAGAGATGCACCATAATGGTGCTCATGCTTTTAAACTACAAAAGGATTGGCTAGCCCGGTCTGATCATGCTCTAGCTACAGATTGATGAGAGGACTACCTTTTCTGTTTCAAAGGTTGCTTGATACCCAAATCCTTCAAAACAACATGGATCAAGAGGGACATGTGATTGTACATTTCAGGACATTAGCACAAGAAGTTACCTTAATGTATATATAAGGCCTCACAAACACTCCCTTTGGGGAAATGTACTGTGATGAATCTGGCAAGGTCATCACTACATCGCCTGGGAAACTCTCTTCCCATATGGCCGGGGAAAAGCAGCTGCTATCTTATCCTGACCCTGGGGGGGTTATCTGATGGAAGACAATATAGGGGTAGATAACCATCATGGGAGGGTGGTGGACTCACTAGCTGGAACATGGTATCCCCCTTTACACCAACCCCTTGAATTCACAATCCCATATGGCTTATTGCATTAAAGAACTAGAAAATCCAAACCACACTTGCAACCAAGCCTTGTTATACTCTTGTAGTAAAAGGAATGAGATGAGAAAGAGCAATAGAGCAATGCAGACAGAGCACTGAAGCTGCAAAACCAGAGACACGCACTAGTTGTTGAAGGGATCCGATAGCTTCTGGAACATTTATAAACATCAAGTGGCAAGAAACTTGGAGAACCTCTACTCCTGACGCGGTTCGGGAAACCGAGTGGAAGCCAGTACAAGTGAGCAAATTGGAAAAGCCCTGGCAAGAAAGAACACCAGGTGAATTGATTGCAAGTCTGGGGCCTGCTTCCAAATGTATTAAAATACATGTTTGGAATCAAAGGAGGAGTTTGTGCCAGACCGACAGAGTAGGGTCTGAGACTCACTCTCATACTTGTCAATAATCTACATATAAACTGAGAAAATCAAGAGAAAAAAGTCGACCTCTTTAGTGTGTGAAATCTAGGGGAATGAAAATAGTATATTGGGACAAAGGGAAGGCAAACAATCCCCTAGTGATTGCAAAATTGTGAACTGTGAACATTTCAACCAGGGGAAGGACGACATTCGCTCTGGCAACTTTGAAAAACACCAAGGGTCCAAGAAAAGTGGAATAACTTCATGGCATTGTGAATTGTAAAGAGCCTGAGCAACTCATGGGAAGGGAAACATCTCCTGAAGATTTTGGAAATTTGATTATTTCATGTTGCACCTTTTGTAACTTTGTGGTAGAACTCATGAAGAGAGCTATTGACTTTAGTGTGTAAGGGTCAGGATAGGGTTTGGACACATGAAGGGGAACTTTACTTTGGGCATTCTGACACATACATCTGATAGTTTCATTGAGGCAGGGAAACTCCTCTTAAGGATAGGGTGAGATAGGATTTCCTCCAACCCTCTTTTTACTTTAATAAAAGTCTTTAGCAACCACCACAATGCCCTTGTGTCTGTGCCTTACTCTTGGTTCCTTAAAGTACATATTCAGTACAAAGCTTCTACTATAAACTAAGCCTGGCTGGGGGTTTTAAACTCTGTTGTCAGCCACATGTAGATATCAAATCTTTGGTGTGTTTTGCCAAAACAAAATGTCACAACACAATTGTGTCTGCAATTAAATCATGAAACATAATCCTCCAGCACAGGAATTCACTTTTTCTTGAAACCTGTGTTGCTCCCACCCTCACAAAGATGATATCCTAATTAAAATGAGACATGGTAATACACATTGAAGATGTTGCCCAGCTTCATCTAATCTGATATTGGAACCACTGTCTGAACATGAACCCTTTACGTATGTGTTTGACTGGGAAACTGCCTGCACAAAACACACAGGTTGGGAGATAAGACAAGCTTTGCTTGAAGAAGGTAAAAATATATATTGCTCAATTCTCTGACGTTCTTGAACATAAATCCTCAGCTGATATCAATCCCCAAAATATCTCAATAATACCCTGCTCAGAAGAATGGTCATTTCAAAGTACATCCTCAAAGGAAATTAGATTACAAGGAAATTAAGAAATGTGAACAATTATCAGCTATTGAGAACAGGTTGGGCAATGCTATAACTGCTGACAGTGGCATTGCCGCTGCTTTTATCACCTTTTATCAACCCATTTTTGTTTCTGAAATTGCACCATATACCCAGGCAATGTCTACATTTCTTCACAATATCCCTCCACCAGACAACGCATTCAAATATTTATAATACCCACTCTCAGAGGAAGAAAATTATATTTCCGTTATAGCCCACTACAAAAGGAAAAACCCTAGTCCAGGCGGGATCCCTTTTAAATTTGATCACACAATTTCTGACATGCTAATACCTACACATCTTAAGGGTTGATTTTGAGTTGGCCGATCTCAAAAGAACTGGCAGTATTTGGCAGATACTGCAGATTTTACCATCTGCCCAATTCAGTATTTAGTCAAGTACCACCAGTGGTATTGCCACAGAGTACAACTGACTGTATTTTCAGAAAAACTTTCTCAAAAGAGGTAAAACTTCATAATTGGCACCAATTTCTTTAAAAACGTTTTACTGTAGAGAAGGTAATCCCAGCTTCTTCAAACTGTTACAGTTCAAAAGTGTAAAATGTGGCATTTGAAAAAAAACCTCTCTTGGCACTAATATAGATCCACGAAAGAAAGGCACATTATTGGTTAAGTTTTGTGTTGAATTGAGTAGATTATACCGTAAATATTAACTTTCTTGCTATAATTCATACCCTTTATTGGACCTGTTGTTATTAATGCTATTTTAATACTTAATAGATGCTCTGGTCCCTTCCCCATTTTCTACCCACTCCCCTCTTACAGTTATCCCTATTTAGACTAGTAATTCAAGATATTCAGAGGTCATG
This sequence comes from Ambystoma mexicanum, assembly GCF_040938575.1. NCBI lineage: Eukaryota > Metazoa > Chordata > Amphibia > Caudata > Ambystomatidae > Ambystoma > Ambystoma mexicanum. The sequence continues at coordinate 1,019,004,860 of NC_090935.1, read as the reverse complement.
TGATCCATAATGGTATACTTAAGAATCATGGAATCCCATAGCCAATGTTATGTACCTGAGATGATGTTTGCCTGTTGTTTCTATGTACTGCAATAATTTATATCAAATGTCCTGTTTTCCTTAATATAACAGTGGATGAACTCTCTTGTTATTGTACCCAAACTTTTTCCTTAATAAATCGAATCCTGTTTGAAAAAAGCAAGATTATTATCACTCCCACTAACCTGAGATCAAGATTACTAACAGTGGCTGTTGTTTTCGAGTTGGTTGGGAGTTTGTACATGGCAGGGAGTCTAGAGAAAAGTGAAGGACTGATGAAGCCGGAAGAAAGGGGTGAGAGAAGAGAGGAAGGAAGTTGTTTCTGGAGAGGAAGATACAAAGAAAGGAGGAATTAGAAACCAGTCGGAAGGAAGGAAGAAGGAAACCATCAGAGGGAAAGAGAAAGGAAAGATGAAAATAAAGGCTCTCAGAGAAAGAAGAAACTAGGATGAAGAAGGTTGAAAGCAAAAAGAGGGGGGTGAAGATTTGTGGAGGGAAGGAAATAAAGTGGAATTACGAGATGGGGAAAATAGAGGTACTTGAGAGTTGGGGCAAAAAAACGTAACCCAGAATTGACTAAGCCAAATGTCCCAAAAGAGGGGGATATATTAAACAGGTCACACTGTTAAGAAGGATTTCTGAACTCTGACCCGGAGGGGCAGAGGTTCAGAAGGCCAACCTAGTTTCTTGGAACAGGGTAACCTCTGGACAAGCCAGGCCAATCAGGATAGCTATGGCAGGTGGTCAAGACTAAGTCTCAAGAGGGGTGAGGGTGACTGAAAGACCTCAATGAGCACACAAAGCAAGGACACTTACAAATTACTCCAGACAGGTGTTATATTAAAAATATAGACACATTTATTACAAGGCCTTTGTAACATAGACCATAGCAAAGAATCACAGTAATACTAAAGTAAACCAATACATCACCACCAACACAATATATATACAAGACCATAGGGGTCTAAGGAATTATAAGCACGAAATATGTAGACCACCTAGATGGGGAGGAAAACAGGCAGTGCAGGTAATCTTTAGACCCAGTTCGACATCAGAAATACACCTAAATAAGAGGCAGTACAAGCCCTACCAAGAGAGGAGCCTTATGCTCAATAGTACATGCACGCGCTTGTGCCAATGGACAAAAATAGGGTCTCTTCAAGGTTCGCTAGCAGCTCAGGAAGGTGGATGAGGCGATGAAGAACAAGTTTTCCACTATTCAAATAGGACATCCACTTGAGGGCAGAGTCAGTTTAAGAGTGCGGGATGGAGTCGCTATTTCGCAATAGCTGTGGAAAGGAAAGGGGCCCTCGGGGGCCACTTTGTGCGTAAAAATGGGCTACAGCGCTAGGGCCCACTGGTTGGGGTAAGGATTACTCACTGGAACCCCGATGCAGGCAGACCCAAACTTTGCCAGTACAGTCCACTTCGCTGGCAGGTTCGAATGCGACAATCAGGACGTCTCGACACCGTGTAGACCCAGAGATACAGCGATGATTCTCAAACGGGACAGTGGCGATTTCTCCACTCTGGGAAGAGGAATTGGCCCAGTTTCACTGCAGCAGGCTTCAGGGGCAAGGGGGTCACCAATGCAGCGAACTTGCACAGGTCGTTGCCACAGAAACGCGTTTACTCAGGTCCGGGGGCACTCGTCTAACGTCAGACCTGGGAATATCAAGTGTACGAAATTCGGTCTGAGGGTGCCGTGGACACAGAGCAAGCAGTATACAAAGTCTCGAAGGCCTCCTCGAAACGATGGTGGTATCAGAGCAAACATCCTGTGTAAGCTGGTCAGCCCACTGGTTGGCCCAGGGACACTTCCGAAGAAGCTTACTTGCAAGGTTTGTTGAAGGTGGCCAGAATAGTTGATCCGACTATTCCAATGGGTCGAGGCATCTTCGCAGACCTTCTAGGATGATCAGATGCAGAGGGGTCCCACGGGACAACAGCGGGCTCAGGGTGCCAAACCTTCCAGCGGGTCTCCAGCGGTTCCTCGACTCAGCTTCTTGTTGCAGGATACTTGGCTCCTTATCCTTTGTTCGTGTGAACTCAGGAGATCGACATGGTAGTGGTGTTTCCAGCCTCCTCTTATCCAAAGTTCCCTTCGCTCCAAAACGGAGAGGACCCAATGGGAGATCTGCTCACAAACACGCACACCATACATGGACCAATCACGGACCACAGTGGTCCCAGGCATTCAGGACACTTCAGACTCTCTGGCACCCAGGATGTATATTGGGACCAGACATCGCAGCCCACATCCTGGAGGCACACACACAAGGCATGCAGAAGCCCGTGAAAGCTTTGGGTTTCGTGGGAAAGGGCATGACCAAATAAGGACTTACCCAGATCGGTTCGACCTGGGGAAGGTGAAGGGGCAAGATGGCCAAAGGACAGGACAAAGAACCTTGTGGCATGGCCATATTGGGAGCCAGGCCACCTATTCGTGCCAATCGCGGTAAGCACGGTTGACATGGCAAGAAAGGGTTAAAAATACATGAAAACAATAGCTGCCACCAGTCCTGCCTATGACACATCTGCACAGTTCATAAAAAGTCCAGCGAGAGTTTCTAGGGCCTTAGGAAAAAGACTAGAGACCCAAGAGTGCTGTAAAGTAAGTTACATTGCACTCTTGTTACATGTTGTACAAAAGCTGCAACATGAGAAAAGGACTAAGGGAAACAAAGTCTCCCAGTACTGACTGTCTTAAAGGCATGTCAGTTCCCCATAAAAGTGAGCGAAAGCCCAGAGGAGTGCAGCTGAGGCTGTGCTTCTCTGGCAAAGTCTAAATCAGGGTGTAAAACAGCAGCAAAAAGTTTGGGGGTTGACACATGGAGGGTAAATTACATACAATTATGAAATCTTGAAATCTTTCCTAACACTCGCCACTTTCCAATTATGAAATCTTTCCTAACACTCGCGCTTCCCAGACTAAGGACAGGGGGAACTAATCCACCCCTGGATGAGTTTCTTGTTCAGGTCGGTTAAACTTTCTGGACAACCCTTCAGCATTGCTATGTTGGACACCTGGCCTATGCTCAATAGAGAAGTCAAAGCCTTGCAGACTTATGGACCACCTGAGCAACTTTGAATTCTCTCCCTTCATGTTCATTAGCCACTTTAAGGATTTATGGTCGGTTTGCACAGTGAAGTGGGTCCCATAGAGGTAGGGCCTCAGCTTCCGTAGGGCCCACACAACAGAGAAACATTTTTTCTCTACTGTGGACCATCTGAGCTCTCTGTCCTTAAACTGGCGACTAATGAAGCCAATAGGGTGTTCTTTACCCTTCTCATCTACTTGTGATTGTACAGCTCCTATCCCAGTGTCAGAGGCATCTGTCTGCAGAATAAAAGCTATTTGGTAATCAGGGGCCCTGAGAACAGGGGCCTGGCACAAGGAGTATTTTAAGCCATTGAAGGCCTTCTCACACTCTTCAGTCCAAGTTACCTTCTTGGGTTTCTTTGGAGTCGTGAGAGCAGTCAGAGGGGCATGTCATGAAATTTCTGTAGTACCCAGTGAGTCCTAAGAAGGCTCTCACTTGCATCTGTGTAGTGGGGGTAGGCCAGTCTTGTACTGCTTGTACTTTACTGGGTAGAGGCTGTATCCTCCCTCCACCTACTTCATGTCCAAGGTAAATCACCGAGCCTTGTCCAATCTGGCACTTACTGGCCTTTATGGTCAAGTGGGCCTTCTGAAGAGCCTGTAACACAATCCCAAGTTGTTTCACAAATGTCCTCCCAGGTGGCACTGAAAACTGCTATATCATCCAGATATGCAAGACAGAATTCATCCAACCCATTCAACACATGATTCACAAGCCTCTGGAAAGTGGCAGGTGCATTCTTCAACCCAAAAGGCATTACCCTGAACTGGTAAAGGCCCTCTGGAGTTGAGAAAGCTGTCTTCTCCTTGGCATGTTCTGCAAGGGTTATTTGCCAATAGCCTGCAGTGAGGTCAAACATGCTGAGGTACTTGGAGGCACCCAAGGTATCCACCAGCTCATCTGTTCTTGGCAAGGGGTGGGCATCTGTCTCAGTGACAGCATTCAGAGCCCTGCAATCCACACAGAACCTCAATTCAGAAGTACCTGTGTTTGGTTCCAAAGCCACAGGGCTGGATCAAGGACTACTAGAGGGTTCAATCACCCCAAGATCCAACATTTTGTTGACCTCTGTCTTAATGTAAGACCTTACTTTGTCTGACATTCTGTATCTCCTACTTTTGGTAGGTACACTGTCTCCTGTGTCTATCTTATGTTTGCACCAAGGTGTCAAACCAGGGGACTGTGAAAACAGGGGGGAAAATTGCCTCAGCAAACTTCTCACCTCAGCCTGTTGAACAGAAGTCAGGTGAGGGGCCACTTGGAGAACCTCAATGGAGCTATCTGAAGGACGGCCTTGGAACAGGTCAGGAAGAGGTTCAGACTCCTCTTCCTCCACATCTGAAGCCAATAGCAATGCTGTGATTTCAACTCTTGGGATGAAAGCCTTCAGCCTATTTACATGGAACACTTTTGGAGCCTGTCCAGGCCTTCCAAGGTCCACTAAATAGTTGACCTCATCCAGTGACTCCACCACTGAGGCCTTACGGGATTCATGATCAGGACTTTCTGACCAGGTGTAAAGTTGATGAGGGAAGCCTTCTGGTCATACCAATGTTTCATCAGAGCTTGTCCGGCCTTCAACTTGTCACTAGGCAGACCATCAGGAGTACCATTCTTTTTCTGAGCCCAAGCACATAATCTACTATGTTAGTAGTGATGGGCGTATTGGGCATCTCCCATCCCCCCTTGACTATGGCTAAGCGTCCCGTTACAGGGTGACCAAACAGAAGTTCAAAGGGGCTGAAGCCAAGACCCTCTTGTGGTACCTCTCTGTAGGCAAACAGTAAGCATGGTAAGAGAAGATCCCATTTTCTTCTCTGAGGTTCTTCCAGAGCCCCAATCATACTTTTCAAGGTTCTGTTAAACCTTTCCACCAGACCATTGGTCTGGGGGTGGTAGGCAGAAGAAAACTTGTAGGTGACCCCACATTTTTTCCACATAGCCTGCATATACCTGGACATAAAGTTGCTGTCTTGTCAGACACAACTTCTTTAGGGAAGACAACCCTAGTAAAGATGCCATGTAACACTTTTGCAACTGACTTGGCAGTCACAGTTTTCAATGGGATGGCCTCAGGATGCCTGGTTGCATGGTCGACCAGCACCAGGATAAACCTATTGCTTGAGGATGTCTGAGGATCAAGGGGACCAACTATATCGATCCCTACCCTCTCAAATGGTACCCCACAACTGGGAGTGGTACCAATGGAGCTTGGATTCTTGAGTAACTCTTACCAGATAACTGGCAGGAGGCACAACTCCTGCAGTGACTTTCTACTTGCACCCCCATCTTGGGCCAGTAGAAGTGCATGGATAACCTTTGCTTGGTCCTCTTAATTCCAAGGTGACCAGCAAGGGGCACTTCATGCTCCAGCTGCAGGAGGAAGGGTCTTACAGCAAGGGGAACCACTAACCTCCTATGGTCTCCTTCTGTAGACTCTGTGGGCTCACTATACAGGAGTCCACCTTCCCAATAAATCTGATGCTTCCCAGGAGGTTCACCGTCGAGCTGGCAGCAGGCCTGTCTCCTTAGGCCTTCCAGAGATGGGCACTCACGTTGGCCTTTACTGAATTCTTCCCCGTCAGAACCGCCTTCTACTAATAAATAATTTAGTTCAGGATGGTCATTGGGGTCCAATACTTCAGGCATCACCACCTCCTCGTCAGGTTCTGGTGATTGACCAACTACCTCCACCTCAGTGTTAGGTGAGTTAGGGGGAATATTTTCTTTCCCTCTTTTTGATTTTCTGACTCCTTTAGCCTTGGGTTTCCCCTTTGGCTGGGCAGTGGTCTTGGCCCGGGCTGCCCTTGTTTGAGACCTTGTGCAGGGTCTGTCAGCAGTTTCTCCCACAAGCCCTAAAGCTCTGAGATCATTTCCCAACAAGACTTTTCCTGGGACACTTCTCTGAATGCTCACTGGAATTTTGACTGCTGTACCATTGATAGTAAGATTTACAGGCATTATTGGGAACATGAGAGGTGGGCCATCAGCCAACTTAGTGGGCATCAGAGTAGCTCTGGCTACTTCCTCTTGGTCTACCAAGGAAGAATCCCCTACAGTTTGACTTCACCCATTATCCCTAAGAGCTGGAGTATCTACTCCATTGATCAGCACACTGTCTTTAAAGTAGTGCTTGGTGTTATCTGGAATCCTAGCATAAGCCTCGGAGAGTTTAGGCTCCCAGGAACCCAGGGAAACTAAAACTACCTCAGCTTCTATCCCACTGGGGAAGGAGTCTGAGGAGACGGATGCCCCTGTAATCTCTTCTTCCTCATAGGAGGAGAAGGCGAGATTACATCTGGGATCCCCCTTCACGTGGTCAGTTGCTCCACAAGCAAAACAATATCCATTGGGTCTGTTTACATAGGGAGGCTTATTATAACCACAGTTCTGTTTTGGAGGCTGACCTCCACTACCCTGTGAGTTCTCTTGTGTCTTACCCTTATTTTTCTATTTGTGGCCCTTATGGGAGGAAGTTTTATAAGTGTCCCCACCCTCTTTATCTTTGGACTTTTTCGCCCCTCCTGCTTGCCAGGATGAGTCTTGTCCTTATGGGACACTCTGTGTGACACCCACAAATCTGCTGCAATGGCGAGTTTCTTGGGATCTATCTCCTTTGAATCTGCCAAGTGCTGCTTAAGCTGAGGGGAAGAAGATGCACAAATATGGTCCAGCACGACAAGACATATCATACCTTCAAAGGTAGAGACCTTATAACCTTCAACCCAGCCAGTCAAGTTCTCTAAGGATTCAGTTACATAAGATACCCAAGTACCACCTTCTTTCTTTTTGTACTCTCTGAATCTCTTTAAGTATTGGGCAGGAGTCTTTCCAAACTTTAAAATGAGAGTCTGCTTCAACATTGCAAAATCTCTCTCAGCTTTTGACATTTCAATAATGACACTATGGCTAGAATGGGGTAGTCTGCTAAGCAACCAGGAAATTTTATCAGCATTGTCAACTTGTTGAACTTCACATGCATACTCAAATGTATTCAGCCAGTCCATAATGTCATTCTTTTCCTCATACACACTGAGCAGATCTTTTGGAAACCTTGGATGAGGGGAGGCCCCAGACCCATGTCCAGGGCCCTTGGATCCATTGGCAACTTGAATCTTGGCAAGTTCCAATTGATGATTCTTGTCTTTCTGTTTTTCTGCCTGCTCTATTTTCAGTTTGGCCATATTTAACTCAAGCTCCTTCTGCCTAAACAGCAGTTCTTGCTTCTTGAATTCAAGCATGGCCTCCCCATCAGCACTGACAGAGGAAACACTAGACATTTCATCCTCTATGTCCTCATGGTTGCTGTGGATCAGTGCACCCAGTGAGAGCAGCCCCATCTCCTTCTGCACTGTCCTCCGAAGCTACAGCTCTAAGCTGTGCTTCTTGCCAATCTATAATTCTCTGGATCATTTCTCCTTTGGTGCCTTGAGAGGGGACACCTCTCTCTGCACACATCTTTCTCAATGTTTCAGTTTTAGAAGCATTTATAGTTAACAAGGTACTTGTTTCCATACTGTTAGATAGGACTATGGCCTTTTAAAAGTTATACCACAACAATTCACTATGTGTCCTGGTTGAAATATCTTGAAATGCCTTCACTCGTGCGCAACACTGGATACCTTCAGTCCTATCCCACCGCTGCCACCAATTTGTTAAGAAGGATTTCTGAACTCTGACCCGGAGGGGCAGAGGTTCAGAAAGCCAACCTAGTTTCTTGGAACAGGGTAACCTCTGGACAAGCCAGACCAATCAGGGTAGCTATGGCAGGCGGTCAAGACTAAGTCTCAAGAGGGGTGAGGGTGACTGAAAGACCTCAATGAGCACACAAAGCAAGGACACTTACAAATTACTCCAGACAGGTCTTATATTAAAAATACAGACACATTTATTACAAAGCCTTTGTAACATAGACTATAGCAAAGAATCACAGTAATACTAAAGTAAACCAATACATCACCACCAACACAATATATATACGAGAGCATAGGGGTCTAAGGGATTATAAGCACTAAATATGTAGACCACCTAAATGGGGAGGAAAACAGGCAGTGCAGGTAATCTTTAGACCCAGTTCGACATCAGAAATACACCTAACTAAGAGGCAGTCCAAGCCCTACGAAGAGAGGAGCCTTATGCTCAATAGTACATGCACGCGCTTGTGCCAATGGACAAAATAGGGTCTCTTCAAGGGTCGCTAGCAGCTCAGGATGGTGGATGAGGCGATGAAGAACAAGTTCACACTATTCAAATAGGACATCCACTTGAGGGCAGAGGCAGTTTAAGAGTGCGGGATGGAGTCACTATTTTGCAATAGCTGTGGAAAGGAAAGGGGACCTTGGGGGCCACTTTGTGCATAAAAATGGGCTTCTGCACTAGGGGTAACCGGTTGGGGTAAGGATTACTCACCGGTCGCCGACACAGGCAGACCCAAACTTCGCCAGTACAGTCCACTTCGCTGGCAGGTTCGAATGCGACAATCAGGACGTCTCGACACCATGTAGACTCAGAGATACAGTGATGATTCCCAAACGGGACAGTGGCGATTCCCAAACGGGACAGGAATCGGCCCCATTTCACTGCAGCAGGCTTAAGAGGCAAAGGGGTCACAAATGTAGCAAACTTCCACTGGTCGTTGCCACAGCAGGGCAACACGGTAACTGCGTTTACTCCGGTCCGGGCGTACTCGTCTCAATTCAGACCTGGGAATGCCAAGTGTACGTAATTTGGTGTAAGTGTGCCATGGACAAAGAGCAAGCAGTATACCAAGTCTCGAGGGCCTCCTCAAAACGGCGGTGGTATCAGAGCAAACATCCCGTGTAAGCTGGTCAGCCCACTGGTTGGCCCAGGGACACTTTCGAAGAGGCTTACTTGCAGGGTTTGTTGAAGGTGCCGAGATTAGTTGATCCCACTATTCCAATGGGTCGAAGCGTCTTCGCAGACCTTCTAGGACGATCAGATGCAGAGGGGTCCCACGGGATGACAGCGGGCTCAGGGTGCCAAACCTTCCAGCGGGTCACCAGCGGTTCCTCGACTCAGCTTCTTGTTGCAAGATACTTGGCTCCTTATCCTTTGTTTGTGTGAATTCAGGAGATCGACATTGTAGTGGTGTTTCCAGCCTCCTCTTATCCAAAGTTCCCTTCGCGCCAAAACAGAGAGGACCGAATGGGAGATCTGCTCACAAACACGCACACCATACATGGACCAATCACGGACCACGGTGGTCCCAGGCATTCAGGACACTCCAGACTCTCTGGCACCCAGGATGTGTATTGGGACCAGACATCCCTGCCCACATCCTGGAGGCACACACCAAGGCATGCAGAAGCCTGCGAAAGCTTTTGGTTTCGTGGGAAAGTGCATGACCAAATAAGGCTTTACCTGGGTCGGCCCGACCTGGGGAAGGTGAAGGGGCAAGATGGCCAAAGGACAGGACAAAGAACCTCGTGGCATGGCCATATTGGGAGCCAGGCCACCAATTTGTGCCAATCGCGGTAAGTGCAGTTAGCATGGCAATAAAGGGTTAAAAATACATGAAAACGATAGCTGCCACCAGTCCTGCCTATGACACATCTGCACAGTTCATAAAAAGTCCATCAAGTGTTTCTAGGGCCTTAGGAAAGACTAGAGACCCAAGAGTGCTGTAAAGTAAGTTACATTACACTCTTGTTACATGTTGCACAAAAGCTGCAACATGAGAAAAGGACTAAGGGAAACAAAGTCTCCCAGTACTGACTGTCTTAAGGGCATGTCAGTTTCCCCATACAAGTGAGCGAAAGCCCAGAGGAGTGCAGCTGAGGGCTGTGCTTCTCTGGCAAAGTCTAGATCAGGGTGTAAAACAGCAGCAAATAATTTGGGGGTTGACACATGGAGGGAAAATTACATACAATTATGAAATCTTTCCTAACACACACCCACTAATTTTTCGCGGGGTCTATGGTGTACGAGGGCACTTATATTGTAAGAAACAGAGGGGGATCAAAGAGGTGAGATTTTGAGCCAGTGGGGCATATACTGGAGAAACGTTAATTTAGCAGGGTTGAGACAGAAGCATTGTAGATTTGGGAAGAAGAATGATGGGTTCCAAATCAACTGTCCCCTAAGTAAGCAAACAGATAATAAAAGAGTGATGCTCAATGTGAGCCAAACTCTGGGAATGGTGGGAATATAAAGCTCAATGGGCACACAAAAGAAGACTTACCAAGTGGTATGGACCCAATGGCGGTCAACTCAGACACTTCCTGGACACATGAAATCAGTAGTTATCATAGATGTGTAGGCCTGGGTAGTAAAGCCTAAGAAGCCAGGACTGTGAGAAAGCACACAGAAGGGAGAACTGTGATAGAAGCCCCATGAAAGGGAGCATCTCCTGGATAGTTGGATCTTGGTGGAGGGCTAGAATGATGACTGCCTGAAAATGAAAGGTTACCACGTTTATTTTACCCAAATAATGAGCAGCAGAGAGTCATTGGCAACTACAACATCTCAATAGTTTAAAAACACAGTAATGGCACAGGGTATAAACACAGAAATTAAACATTTAGAGAATATAGTAAAATCAGATTTGCATTGCTCTGGGACCAAGGCTGTTTTCACGGTGCATGTGCGAAATGTAATTATACTTGTGTGATGATGAGGTGTAAAAATAATTATTCGTCTCTAAGTAGCTCCGACTCTCAGACAATTCTACTAGCTCAGTTCAAAAAAGCTGGATCAACATTGGAATGAAATGGGATTAACTTGAAATACAGCAGCTTGTTCTGAGCTGCGAAAATAAATGATTTTAGAGGCAATGAATTTAAATGACTGATCACTGTCATAAATAATGTGCACATAAAGTATGGCCTCGTTCTATTTCTGTGCAACCAATCATTTGTATGTGTGACGTCTCCTTGACCTTCCATTATGCCCCCTTAAATTATTGAAGAAATGTGCACATATGGGATGATAACAAATTGATTTATGTGTGTATGTGGAAGCTAGACATTATAATTTTTAGAGGAGACACCTTATGCCAACATATAAAGATGCCGTTTAGCATAGACTTGTAGACAACAAATTAACTAAGAGGAACATTGTATTCTTGGAAAGCCATTGATGATGTCCCCATCTGAGGTTTCACTGCAAGTGTTATGTTGTGTTCACATGAATGGCTTAGTGACCGCCTCACAGATATTTACGTATCCCCTATACATGGACTGGTGATTAGTCCATGCAGTGATTGGCACACATTTATATTCCCCTACACATATCTGCCTCTAAACTCCCTAATGTGCTTATTTATTACCTTGGCTAACTTGTTTGTTAAGGAGCACTTGTTGCAGGTAGTCATAGAGCACCAGCAGCAGGTATGATGCAGTAAAGTACGAGTCACTTGGAACTTAAAAGGAATAGACCCCTTAAAGCAGTCCTGCTTTTAACCAGTCCCTGGGGCCTTGTTGCCTTTATAATAAGGGGGCCTCCCTTCCTTTTTTCTGTTTGGACCTACAAGACAAGACAGCATTAATCTGAACCACTGGTGGAGAAAGACGTGCCTTACTGCTTCCCACACTGGTAGCCAGGATTGTCACTGTAAGTGAAATACCCCTGCAGGTGTTAGCCAGCCTCCTGCATGTTGGAAGAATGACAACAATGGCTCATCTTCCCTTGAACAGATGGATTGAGACTCACAGCAACTGGAGAAGCAAAGCAACTGGTCTCCTACATTTCTGTCATGACAAACTCCATTGAACCATTGTTGACTGCCAATGGGACCTAGAGTACTGCCTTTGGCAATTCTTTTAGAATGTCTTCAAATAGTTGCTGCTCTTCAACACAGTTTGCAGTGTTCTCGTCATCCTATTTCAAACAGCATCTCAAACCACCAGCATCTTTGTAACTGACCAAAGCACAAATGCCAAACTGACCCTGTTATCGCCTTTGAACCGCACCCTTGGAATGTCACATCAAACGGCAATGAGCTCCAGTTCAAACACGGCTCAACACCTGCGCCCCATCTGGATCACTTCTACTCACGTATCAGAACCCAGTTCGAGCCACTGAGACAACAATAAGAAACTTGGCTACAAGCTGTTAAACCGCAAAGAACCGTTTAAGGTACTTTTGGAAGTGCCAGCCCCCATGGTCCATTTGGTTGAATCCTAGCGACTGGATAAGCCCCTGTGCACCTTTTCTCAAAGATTTTTCCCTCTTACCAACATTGAAGTAATTTAATGCCTTTCATCACAGCTAGGTTTTCAGAGTGTTTGCATCATTAAATTCTCCATATCTCTCTCATCCTTTTCTTTTGTCGGTTTCACTACTGTTTTTAGTACAGTATTAATTACATATTAGTACCCGGCGAGGGCGCAATCAGAATAAAAGAGCTCGGGTAAGTCTGTTTTTTTTAATTCCCTTCCCTCCCTCCCACCCACCCCCCCAACTTACCTTCTTCTTGTTCCTGCGTCCCCGGCAGGGGGACGAGGGAAGCCACCAGCTGTGTGGAGACTCGGAGTTCCACACGGCTGGAGGCTTCCCTCGTCCCCCGCCGGGGACGCAGGTACGTTTTTTGTTTTTTTTCTTCCCTCATCCCACTCCCGCCCTCCCAACCCCACTTACCTTATTTTTGATCCTTTTTCGGGAGCGGACGCGCTGGGAACAAGTGTTCCCAGCGCATCCGCTCCCGTTGGCCACCGCCATGGAAAGGGAAAACAGACTCCATTTTCCCTTTCCATGGTGGCAGCCATTTTCTTGGTCGTTTTTTTTTTCTGTCCCAAAACACCAAAGCGTTTCGGGACAGAAAAAAATGCTTTTAGTGCCCCGGTCACGCATATAATGCGAGCCGGGGTACTAATAGCAAAATGCCCCTCATGTCGGGGGCATTACCGACTCAGGTAATGCCTCGGGGCCTTCGGTAAGGCCCTTGCTTCGCTCGGGGCCTTACCTATGGGCCCCGGGGCATTACCTGAGTCGGTAATGCCAACCAACACTCGGGGCATATTGCTTAATTGGTGAGTTTAAGTAAGTTACATATTTTATTACAGAAGCTTGATTTGACATACTTTATTTTGGACTGTTACACTAATTCTGTGTGGGTTATTACCGCCTCACATTCATACCCTCTTAAGAGTATAGCCTGCCCTCAGCCCACATTACCACAAAAAGTTAAGGAAGTATATCTCTTATCTGTGCCTGCTTCATCTGTATGATTGGGATCATTGTTGTTTTATAAAAGTGTGAGGCTGTGTAGGTGGTTTACATGCTACTCATCCTTGTACTCCTGCGGGACAACAGTCATTTTGTCACACAACACTGTAATTCAATGGTCTTCCCAAGAGATAAGAAGGGGAAGGTCTTCCACTGCTTATGGCTGCTAACTTTCTTTTAGTTTTGTCTATTAGGTGTTGTTTGTGACACCTATAAACCTAAACTATTGCATTAATGATAATGATGTGTTATTTATATAGCGCTGTAATACAAAGCGCTTTACAGAGCACATATTTACATGCAATATCACCCAACCGAAATAGTACTCATTTATCGACCTCAGAAGGATGAAAGGCTGAGTTGGCCTTGCCGGGATTCAAACCTGCGACCTGCAGATTACACTCAGATCGCAGCAGCAAGCGCTCAGCCCGCTGAGCTATCTTACCGGCTAAGATTAGCAAGAGCACAGAAAGGAAGGAATGGCATATGAGGAGTGCACACAGGCTGTAGTTGTTGTTTGGTTATTTTCCCTCTCGTTGACTTCCCATGGCCATGCTAATCCCTATGGTTGCCGATCCAGTTCCTGCCCCTGCCCGCCCAACACTCCACCTCATGGAAACTCTTTGAGTTCACCTTAATCAAACTTTACCATCAAACATTGCACTCAAAGTGCCTGCCATTGTTCTTTGAAAGCAGTCTTCTGAGAGTTAATGACTTAATTGGATTTGTAAACTTGCTACTGGTGTAATACAAATGTCTTAACTAGGTCTGTCTTCAGCCACTAGATTTATAAGCACTATGCATGTGCCTGGACTCTATTCCCCTCGTGGAGCCGCTGCTCCGTAATCATATTGCCTGCCCCACTTCGGCTCCAAAATGGCAGCTGCAACATCTGTTGTCTATTGTTTACTGCTGGTTGTTAGGCAACTACTGCAGGCCTGCTCATAGGCCAACAGGGGCTGCCGGAAGGCGACAGCCGGACCCCCCACTTAAAAAGGCCCACACAAGCAGAACGCCAGACTTTGCCTCCCCCTCAACTGCGGCTGCCCCTGCTTATTCCAACATGTTTTACGGCAACATAGGGTAAGATTACTACACTCGATTATCCCCTGATTGTTTATCCCCTTATCTAACCTAAGCGCCCTTCGCTGACACTTGCTGCTATGAGTGACTTTACGACTACATTAAACTCTGCATCTAGCGCTGTACACACACTCTGCGGTACAATTACTAATTAGTCCTCACAGCCGTAACCCTAACTTTCTCCATCCCTGCGCCTGCTGACCTACGTCTACATCATAATGTCATTATCATTTTAGCATTTGCGCATGTATGTAACTATGAATGCTGTAATATAACCTACTTGCCTTCATTTCCTTATCCTGACTTGCCATGTTAGACAGTGTTGCCCTGCGTTACTTATTTTGACACGAAACTCGACAACCCTCTTTCTGTCCTGTTTAACTGTCCTCAGGAGCCATCATTCATGTTTACTGTTTACTGCACCTTATATCCTTGAGGGCTACAGGTAGTAATTGTTAAGATATTATTTTGATGTATGCTTAAGATGTGATTTTGTTTCGATAATATTTTGATATATGCTCTCAAACAACCTATTAGACTGCCATGTTCCTCGTTAGATGCTTTTTTTTAACTGGCTAGGGCATGGATGCATTAGCTACCAGTAACGAATAGACACTATCAGATTAATTTATTTCTACTTACCTGTTGTACCTACAACTGTTGCATAACGTGAGGGCTTCTAGTGTGTTCCATTACAGTCAATATCTGGGGACAGCCGTAGTTCACTGCCCTGTTAGCAATTATGGATGCCACTAACTTTGACCCTAGTGTTAGATTGCTGTTTATCTGCCTGAACCTCATCAAACTGACACTAGTTGACTCTTCTTGGCAACCCAAGACTAGGATACCATGCATTAGGTCACAAACCCAAGCAATCCTAGGACTATCCACCATGTTAACTTTAGCCAACAATATGAGTGGGATTAAGCCTACTAAATTCCTGCCCCCCCAAATATACTGACTAGGATTAAGCCTACTTTTTTCCTGACTCCCTTGATGCCTTTGACCATGACAACACCCTTCAGAGACATCTACATATCACAAATACCCAACACCCCAACTAAATACATAAACCTAATCATTAATCCATCAAGAAAAATTACAAGTACACTATCTACTATCCCAGTGACCCTGAAACATACTACTATACCAGTTGCCAACAGCCCCTGTCCCACCTCAGTTAGAAACATTAGACTTGGCTCAAGACTAGGCAAAATCTTTATAATACCGACTAGCCAACCTAGTACTAATATCCTGCTGTACGATCTGAAGAAAGTCGCTCCAAAAGTCTCTCCAAAAACCCATAAAAATATCAGAGCAGGTAAGAAGTCTAATATACCCGACCCTAACCTTCCAAATAACACTCTGATACCAAATAAAGGGGCATTGATCAATGCTAGATCATTGGTAGCTCATGCAACAGATATTGCAGAACTGTTTACTGACAAAAAAATGGATTTCCTAGTAATAACAGAGACCTGGCTACATGCAGCTGCAGGGCCAGCCCTCTCGATTGCTACTCCGGCTAGCTATACGGTCCTCAGATCTGACAGAGAATCCTCCAGAGGTGGGGGGATTGCCTTTATCGCCAAATCCACTCTGAGACTTAAAATCTCTGCCCACTCTCCAGTCACCTCTTGCGAACTGTTGACAGTTAAAATTCCCCTTACCAACTCACATACTATAACAGCTCATCTTATTTATAGACCACCTGGACCAATTGGTGCTTTTGAGGAAGAAATGATCACTCTAGTATCCACCAATACCCAGTTATCCTCACAAATCTTAATCCTAGGAGACTTTAATCTTGGCCTTAATTACCCTATGGACCTACATGCATCATCCCTATCAAACTCTATGACGGAATTAGGCCTGACGCAAAGATCTCTTCAACCTACGCATGATAAAGGAAGAACCCTAGACTGGGCAGCTGACCTCAATTGTCAGACCACCATAACATCTATCGAACCATACCAGTGGACCAACGATCGGTTTATTACTTTCTCTATCCAAGACTGTGCTTTGCCTAATAAAAATGACCTTATAGCCCCATCTAGAACCACAGAAACAAGCAGAACATTACTTCAGACAGGATCAGGCTTTCCTCCAACCTTTAGTAAACCCCATGCCTGCTTCCGCTGATCCATCTGTGTTGGTCGAACTTATTAACACTACCATCTCCCAAGCCTCAGACAACATTGCACCTTTAAAACTGCACAAAAGTAAACCTAAAGCTCACCTGAATACATGGTACACACCTAACCTTAAAGACCTAAAAAAAGAAAAAAGGAAATGGGAAGCCTTGTGGAAAAATAACCCCACACCAGCCAACAAAGAGAATTTACTTAAAATCTCAGCTAATTACAAATGTGAAATAATTGAAACCAAACGTGACACCTATAACGAGAGGATCAGCAAAGCAAGCTCTAGCACGAGAGAACTCTTTGCGATACTAAGAGAATTGTAATCCCCTATCACTCCTTCTGACAATTGTAATAAGGATAAAACGTGGTGCACCAAGACCCAAAATGCCTTAGATTACAAGATATCCCTTCTCCAAAATAAGATAGCTACAAAAAATGTCAACCTCCCTATTCAAGCAAACACCTTGAATGCCTGCCCCAACCTAGCCAAACCTCTACAATCATTTAAATTTCGTCAAGTGTCTACCCCAGTAAATATCATAGTCTCGCTTACGCCCTCCAGATGTCAGGGAGATACCAACCATAATAAAAGAAGCCTCTTGTGACCTTGTCCCTTTCATCACCTCTGTAATTAAGTCATCATTCCCTACATGCACTGTCCCCACCAACTTGAAGAAATCATGGGTATGTCCACTGCTTAAGAAACCTTCTTTGGACCCAAGTATGCCCACCAATTATAGACCGATCACAACTGCCCCCTTTCAAATAAAGATCATCGATAAAGCAGCATATACCCAGATTCAATCATACTTAGAGACTAATAACTTACTAGGACTCTGACAATCTGGCTTCAGACCTTAACATGGCACAGAAACAGCCTTGATTGATCTGAAGAACCCGATTGACAACCTTAAAGACAAAGGGAAACCCGCCCTTTTACTCCTTTTAGATCTATCAGTCACTTTTGATCTGGTTGACCATGGAGTGCTGTGCAACCCAATTCCTATAACATGTGGAGTACCGCAAGGATCTTGTGTATCACCCACGATGTACAGTGTGTTTACCAAACCCCTGTTTGATGACTTGGACCTTCTGTGTGCCACCTACACTAATTATGCAGATGACACCCAGATAGTCATACCCCTAACAGATGACTATGACTTGGACCTGGCGCTGGTCAATAACATTTACCTCATCATTCAGGCTTGGATGGCAAAACATGGCCTGTGCCTGAATGATGCGAAGACAGAATTGCTGCTTCTAGGTTCTCCTACTAATCTGAAGAAACTTAGCAATCACTACCTCTCACTTAACATTTACGGCATTGGCATCAAGGTAGCCAAGGAGGTAAAAACCTTTGGCTTTTACCTAGACTCTGCCTTAAGTCTGCGTAAACGAGTAAACGCCACAGCATCAGCGACAGCATACACCTGTAAGCTGATCCATGCCTGTAAACCTTTCTTATCAACTGAAAGCTTCATCACGCTGGCTAGGGCCCTAATATTGTACAAACTCGATTATTGTAATGTATTTTACTTAGATGCTAGCAAATTCATCATCACCAAACTCCATCTTCTTCAGAACAATGCACTTAGAGCAGCCTTAGGCATCCCTAGAAGACAGCATATCTCAGAAGTCAGACGGAATAACAACTGGCTGTCCATCAAGGACAGAATTCAGCTCAAAACAGTCTCCCTGACACATAAATGTCTTACCAACTCGGCCCCCCTATATTTGACGGAAACATCCACCAAAAATGCATGCACACAACCAATGAGAACTACGAACTCCCTCTGCCTAAGAGTCTCAAGATTCGGACTGTAAACAGCAGGCGGTAGTAGCTTTCCTGTTAAGGCTGCCCACCTCTGGAACTCGCTACCCATAACCCTAAGAGTGGACCAATCCTTCATCTTTAGGAAAAATGTCAAACATTGGCTCACTTCTAAAGACTTGACAATTCCCTAACACTTGGACCTTACATATAGAACTGGACTCTTTCACTGTAAATATCTGTATGTATTTTGCCTACTGTATGTATTTTGATCTGTATATACTCAAAGTTATTATTATGTTCTTGTACCTACTGATTTTATTGTAAGTAAGCATGTAAAAATGCTTGTAATGCGCCCAGATACTTGAGGGTTTGGAGCACTTTGTAGATAAATAAACAAACAAACAAACAAACAATCATGTCCTTCACTGAAGTCCTGTTTAAAAAATACATTGGCAAAGCCAACAGTTTTGGCTTGTGTATAATTATTAGGCATTTGCCAGGCACTGCTATTGGAAACCCAGGTATTCGCACCACTTTGCACCTGTTGCCATCAATGGCCAGTTAATACCAATACGGCTGTGCCTTGAAGGTGCCTTTCCTATGCCTACACCAAAGCCAAAACTGTTGGCATTGCCAAAGCTTGTTATGTACGAATCAGTATTTATACATGGTGTCACAGCCTCAGCAAAACAGAAGAGATGCAGGGAAGGTTTTGAATTAATGATAACCTCTGTCATTGCTCTGAGCAATACTCCGGCTCATCGTATTTCAAACTACGTACCCTTTCAGAAGAAGAAATAACATTTGAAAATCATGCCTTTTCCAAATCAATAGGGGCAGCCTGCTCAGGCTGCTGGGTCACATCCCTTCTGCACAAGACCACAATCAACCCATAGCATGTTTTGTCCATGTTTGGTATTATCAGATGTGCAGCTTGTGCCTACAGGAACAGCAATCCTGGTATCTGTGCCTCGACATACCTGTGATTTTATACAAAAAAAATGAGTCATAGCTGAACAGCTTTCAGTGCATTTTAACCTTTTGCATTGCTCTGGGCAACCCTCCAGAAAATCATTTGTAAGTGTGCCATGACATTACAAAAGGGGAGACCATCCCCAAATTAAGCTTGGTCTCTCCCCAAAATGAGCCGTCCAGTGAAGACTGCTACGTCGCAATCCTCCTGCGCAAGACCACAAGCAACCCCAGACATCGGGCAGCCAAATTGGGCATCATCAGGTTTCTTGACACACCACGCCCAACACTCACACATAGGCATCCTAATACCACTCAGGACGATATTCAAAATGAGCGAAGGCTGGAATGTCCTGGATGAATCATATCCTATGGCATCATTCTGTGCAACGCTACAGACGATGGTTAAACCTCCATGCTATTAACATTACATAACTGGGAAAGACCAAATACAAATTAGGATTGGCCCCACTCCAGATCCGCAGTTCATCCCAAACCGCTGGATCCCATCATCAGCATTCAACTGCGAGGTTACCACAGCAGTCAACGTTTCCTGGATGATTACTCACAGCTAGTTCTTGACCCCCCTGGGAATGTGTTTTGCAAATTTAGAAACAATGATGTTGGAATTCAGTCTCATAACCCTATAGAAACTAACAACAAGTTCTTGCCTGGTCTAACTTTTCTGAGGTTACATTCATTTATTTATTGAATGTTTCCAGGCAGTACAGAGGTAAGGGGAAAGTACTATGCATCCCCACGCCATGTTCTTTCACTTTACACTTTTAATATAATTTACAGTGAGCCAATTTCACCATCAAAACGTTATTTCACTTACTTGTTTGAGTTTCTAGCACATAGCGTAAGCTAAGCAGTCCCAGCAGGTAGATAGGGGTTTCAACTAAGATTCTCTAATTATTTAATGTTTTTATGCACTTACCATACACCCTCCTTTAAGAAATACCAATCTATGGCACACATTAATGGGTCCATACGCTCCAAAGCTATCATGAAACATTCCTGTTTCGTTTCTATGTCGGTGGGAATTCACCCACTTTCCCATCCTCTTTAATTCTCCCTGCTCCTTTTCGTTTACAGAATAAGGTCGGATACCCTGGGCATGACCACAACATACCAACGTCCAGACAAGTCACATGCTCTGAGATCATTATTTTGGTGATTAGGCACAGTATAAGAAACTGGTACAAAAACCTTGTACGAGAACATACCATAAGAGGATTCATAGAGGGGCAACTTAAGTGGGGGATATGCACCTTACAAATGACCAATGCATACATTGAATCTGATCTTTAAAGTAATATACATTTGGAAAATAAGGGAATGTTGATGTGAATGTAATTGTTATCTCTTGAAAAGAAGTGAGGGAATAAATATCCTATTATCTTCCAAATTGAAATTTCAAAAACAATGAATTAACACATTGCATAAACAATTGACTAGCATGATCAGATATTGGGCAAGTAAATGTGTGCAAAACAACAGAAACCATGTTACAAGTTAGTGATTGCATGTATAAAGTGACCAACATATAGAGCATACATTCATATCTTGCCGATAATCTATAGTGCAATACAGCACTGCACAAAAGCAAAAAAATAAAAGATGTGATGGTCATATATATATATATATATTCAGTGAAAAAACTTTGTTAAAGGGACGTTATGGTTAAGTTGCGCTACTAAAAACCTATGAAATTCAGTAAAAAAACTTTGTTAAAGGGACGTTATGGTTAAGTTGCGCTACTAAAAACCTATGAAATTCAGTGAAAAAACTTTGTTAAAGGGACGTTATGGTTCAAAGTAAAACCGAAAAACCCCTGAAATTCGGCAGTTATGGTAACATAAGAAACCATCACTCGCGCCACCGTGCACTGCTAACACTAACACCCAGGACATCAAAGATGACATCACAAATGTCATTGATGACATCACTGATGACATCACATGTGCATTTACTTTTCATAAAAACTCTGTACAAGGGATTCTTATAATGCTGACCAAAAACTGTCAAGGATCATTGGGATAAATATCATGAGCTAATTAGTGCATTAAGCAATGCATTGATATAAATAGCATTCTATTATGAAGTTCTATCCAGTATACTAAGCTACTCATGCAGAAACATAGGCAGTGTGTGCAGCATACATGATGAAGGTGCCATATTCATAATCTTGCCATGTTGAATACTGAAATGATGACTGCTTTCTTATTAGAGTTTTGCGTACTGTGAAACATGTAATAAGTAGATAATAAAACCCACTTAATACATAATTATTACAGACAAAACACAAAGAGACAACAACACATACAAATATGAGTATATACAGGGACAGTGAAGTAAACAAAAAAGCAGAAGTAGTAGCAGAAAGGGTTTATAACCTAACTGATTGTCTTTATGCAGAGAAACTATTGCTCTGTTTCAAAGCTGCTACTTACCATATGTATGTGTATCACATGATGTGACTGCACCCAAAGGAAAGGAGAGTGAGTATAATGTATACAAATATGAGCATATACAGGGAAGGTAGAGTAATAAAAATAAAACTATGAGAAAGTGCTGATAACCCTAATGATTGTCTTCATGCACAGAAAGGATTGCTCTCTTTCAAGCCTGTGTCTTCCGCTATGTATATGTTTCATATGATGTGACTTGACCCTAAGTCTACAATTATAGTACCTTTTCAATTTTTACTTCCTGACTGTTACTGAAGAAAACTATGTGGCTTCGATATGTCAGTAAAGGATAAAAAGGGAGAGCCAGCCATGTGATGTCATCAGTGATGTCATCAATGACATTAGTGATGTCATCTTTGATGTCTTGGGTGTTAGTGTTAGCAGTGCACGGTGGCGCGAGTTATGGTTGCTTATGTTACCATAACTGCCGAATTTCAGGGTTTTTTCGGTTTTACTTTGAACCATAACGTCCCTTTAACAAAGTTTTTTCACTGAATTTCATAGGTTTTTAGTAGCGCAACTTAACCATAACGTCCCTTTAACAAAGTTTTTTCACTGAATTTCATAGGTTTTTAGTAGCACAACTTAACCATAATATCCCTGACTTCATATACATGTAACATAGAACATACTAACCCCCTCGTAGTGATTTTCATGTCCGCGGACTACTGCCATGTCCGCGGACATATCGAAAATCTGAGCGTGGTGAATGTAAATTTAAATAGTGTGCCCCATTTCCCCTTTGAAGTTGTCTCTGAAAAGAGACATTTTTTTTTGTTTTTTTTACAGATGCGTGACAGACACCTGTTATTTTGTATTTTTGTTCTTGTTTTTTTTTCTTACTTTACTCCTAAAATCTTCACATAACCTTCTCCAAAGCAACCCTTACATTCCAAAATAGAAAGCATTACTGGCATCAATATTCTCATTATTACAGAAGACCATACCAGCTCTAAGCATGAAGGCACACATGCCTCGGTTGATGACACACCTAGCAATGTTTTGCTGAGGACAAAAAACTGAACTATTGTCCCATATTGCCCTAGGTAGTAATCCAGAAAAAATTACTTTCGCATTTGGAAGGATCTTCATTACGGCTTGAACCAAGCGTTCCAAATCAGCCAACAAAGTAGGGGCACTGACGTTGCCCAAATGGAAAGCACCATAGTGCAAAACTACCACATGCGGACTGTTCATCGTGGACATATCCTCACAAACTTGTACAATTCCCTGTACATTGCAATCAGGCACAGTGCTCCACACCACCTCCACTCCTTTCACATCAAAGTTCTCTGCATCATGCCTGCATTGAGCGTACTGTTGTAAACCATACACAAACATATCTCCAAGCACCAACACCCTGACTTTCTCTAATTCTGCCATCTTCACCACACACAGTATCTATCAACACAAATCCACAACCTCGACATCTGATTGGCTGATCCGTACAGTCTTCTTTCCATGTTGGATTTCCTGGAAAAACCCGGATGTAGCACGCCCTGTCCACGAACAGAGGCGATGTCCGCGGACGGCGTCCACTTTACTCTCTGTGCCATTCCCTCATTGCATACAGCTAAGCAATCACACAATACGAATAACGTCCTCAGAACACCCCCAGTTTGTGAATTTTCGAACATTTCAGGACAATTATCATTTCATTATTCAACATATTAACATTACAAATATTATACTTTCATCTTGTACTCTGCACACAATGCTATGTTTCTCCATTAGTAGCTCAGTATACTAGATAGAATCCCATAATACAATGCTATTTATATCAATGCATCGTTCAAAGCACTAATAACGGTATGATATTTATTGCAATATCCTTGACACTTTTTTCGCAACATTATAATAAAAATCCCTAGTACACAAATTCCATGAAAAGTACATACACATGTGATGTCATCAGTGATTTCATCAATGACATTTGCGATGTCATCATTGATGTCCTGGGTGTTAGTCTTAGCAGTGCACGGTGGTGGCCCGAGTTATTTTTCATAGCTTACCATAACTTGCGATTTTCAGGGGTCTTTCGGCTGTACTTAGAACCATAACATCCCTTAAACAAACTTTTTTTAATATCATGCAAACAATATACAAACATGGTGTGCAAAAACCAACTTCTCACAGATGGCTTTACACAGAATGTTACAAAGTAAGAATTTATGCTCGTTCACAGTGAAGGTCAGCTGCTTCCATTTTTTTCTCGGGCCCCGGAGAGGCTCACGAAGCGGACTATAAGGTTGTATTGTGTTTTGACCTTGACAGACAGAGATTGTGATGAAAGACTTCTCTTGAAGGAGTGTTGCTAAAACGTAAGAGAAGATAAGGATGAAATTTCTGAAACGAAACCACTTTTATATATTATATCACTTTGCGAAAGATCGTTTGCACACGCAGAGTCGTATTTTGGGACTGCACTACTCGTAGGCAATGGAAATTGCAATTGTACTGTAATTAACCCTTTAGATTATTTTATACCAAATATAATTACAATAGCGTAACATTAAAGACCGCTCAAGTTGAACTTGTTCGTTGAAAGTGGCATAATGTTTTCTACCGCGCACTATCACCACCAAATTGATCCCCTGTCATTTAGAAGCCTCTGAAAAAGGCAGACGACACAGGGTGGGTTATAAGAAATAATTTAACCGGTCTATAGGCGGTCAAGCGCTCTACTCGCTGTTCCACTTCACTGTAGCCTGTCAAGTGGCACAGCGAGTACAACGCTCGCTTTGACATCCGTGTACAGCTTGCTAACGCAAGTTCGAATCCCAGCAAGGCCAAACTCAGCCTTTCATCCTTCCGTGGTCGATAAATGAGCACCACACACCATGGTTAATAATAAGCACCGCTTAGATACCTCACGTTTCTTAGCGCTATATGAATGGGAAAATATTATTTTATTATTAACATACTCCGTTGCACTATCTTCGATAGCAAATAGTTTCATGCCCTAATAAATAAAATGATGATGTTTAATGAAGATCGGCTGGTGAGACTAATTTATGTTTTTTAAAACAGGTATGTGGCCCCATTTTGCCTATGTCACAATTTACAGACTCCAGCGGATGGGGTCTTCAACTGCCAGGTGCAGGTCCAAATACGCAACTTCATGACCCTCACCATTTTATGGGACAATCGCCAAGGACCAATATGCCCTTACGCAGTACTAGCGGCTACGAACAACATACCAACCAATAGGGTGGTCTAATGGCTTATTGTTGGAGCAACCTTCCGATAATCAGAGCGACCATTTACTGCTTTTATCATAAACCAACAGCCTATCTACCGCAAAGGAACAACGCGTGGCTCAAAATAAACTTTTGATGATCGACAGCAGAGACAATAGCAAATCGCTGAATATTCACTAAACATTTCATGTGATATAAATGTACTTTACCAAATGTACAATCCTGCTGTTTACTTTTAAACCACAGTTTCATGTTCCGAATTGTGGCACACTGAGTTGTAAGCTGATCTAACACCCTCTGTACCGCAAAGGAACATCGCGTGCCTTAACATGAACTTTTGCGGATCGACAACAAAGACAAATGCAAATTGCTGAATATTCTCTAAACATTTGATGTCAAATAAATGTACTTTACAAAATTTACAATTTTGTTGTTTGCTTTTAAATCACTGTTTCATATTCTGAATTGTGGCGCGCTGTGTTGTGACATAATATGTGTTGTCTTCCGGGTTCTGTGTAAAGTCACTTAGGACTGCAGAGCACTGGGCGCGTTTGATGACGCACCCTGTAACGTCACGGAGAGAGGCGGGGAATATGAATGCTTTGATAATATCAGGCTTAGCGGCGGGAGATATGATTTAGTGTCGCAAAAGCAAGTCAGCCAGGTCAATAGCGCCAGTGATAAGATTATCACATAATGTCGGCGCACACCAGCCGGATTTATCGTTTCTTTAGTGGACAAAAAGTCGGTTGACGCCCATAGGAAATTGTACTATTAGCGGACAAAAGGAGTGGTCTTAAAGCACTTTCACCCTGACAACGAACAATACAAACAACGTTCGCACCCCCATTTTGTGTAATTGCAACCATTTCGGGACACCGCGAGTGTTCTTAGAACACATTCAACTAGACAGATTACAATACGGACAGCGTCCTGAGGACACCCCCAGTTTGTGTATTTACGAACAATTAAGTACACCGCGAGTGTTCATAGCTCATTTTTACCTTCCTTGCGAACAAAAATGACACATACTCCGTCCTCTAAACACCCCACCATTTAGTTTATTTACAAAATGTCAGAACAGCCGTGTTCTCCGCAGACAAATCGAATGCAACAAAACGTCTATCACATAAAAAAACAAAACATTGAACCTATCTCATACTCCCCCACCCTCCCCAAACACTCTTACACACCACACACGGCACTAAATACAATTTTTTATCCACGTTTCACCGCGCTTTACGCGGTCGACGACGAATATAAGATGGCGGGCGCCACAGAAAATCTGACACGCTCCACGCCCCTCGCTGTCCAATCAGCGAACACGTCGCATGTCCGCAGACATGACGCAAGGCCATGGGCCAATCGGGGTGCTGTCCGTGGAGCGAACAGGGAAGTCTGTCCGCAAAGCGAACACACTAATTTTTTGCCTTACATTTTGGTCATTTTATAAAAAACTACTGGACGGATTTACACCAAATTTGCAAAAGCACGCTTTCGGGACCAAGCCCCCGCTCCTGCCGCAAATTTGGTGTAAATCCGTCCAGCGATTTGGCCTGTGGCCGTGCACAAAGTTTTTTCCCATTATGTCTATAGGAAAAAACACAAGTTTTGGGAACCCCTCTATAACTTTCCCCCCCCTGGACGAATCCTCACCAAACTTTCAGAGTGGGCCATATAATTTTTCTGCAAAGTTTGGTGAGGATTCGTCCAGAGGGAGCGAAGTTATAAGCCACCCAAAAAATGCTCTTCCTATGGAAACACCAACTTAACCATTACTACATGGTCGCTACTGCGTCCATGTAATTCACAAAAAAAACCTTGTTAAGGGGACGTAATGGTTAAGTTGCCCAACCATAAACCTGTGCTCTTCACTAAAAAAATCTATTCAAACGTGCCATTATGGTTCAAAGTAAAACCGAAAAACCCCTGAAATTCGCCAGTTATGGTAGGCTAAGCAACCATAACTGGTCGCACCATTGTGCACTGCTACCACTAACACCCAGTACATCAAAGATGACATCACTGATGACATCACATGTGTAGCCCCTTCGGTTTTGCTCACTGCCACATGATATGATGTCATCTTTGATGTCCAGGGTGTAAGTGGTAGCAGTGCACAATGGTGCGGCCAGTTATGACTCCTTAGCCTACCATAACTGGCGAATTTCAGGTTTTTTTCGGTTTTACTTTGAACCATAATGGCACGTTTGAATAGGTTTTTTAGTGAAGAGCACAGGTTTTTGGTTGGGCAACATAACCATAACGTCCCCTTAACAAAGTTTTTTTTTTAGTGAATTGTACAGGTTTTTAGTAGGGCAACTTAACCACAACGTCCCTCTAACACAATTTTTATTGTAACTGAATTTCATAGATTTTCTGAAGGGGAACCTAATCATAACATTAGGCCTCATTACGAGTCCGTCGGTAACCGCAGCGGTAAAACTGCCTGGTTACCGCCGGACTCGTATTACCATTCCGCCTCATTGACTCCCGGAAATACCAGGGCATTACGACCCTGGTGTCCTGGAAATCCCGGAGGCGGAATGGTGTAAATCCCCATTCCCATTGAATCCCATAGGACTCAATGGGAATGGGGAAGTGGAAACACCGGCACCATCTCGTGATGGTGCTGGTGTTTCCACGTCTGCCACCAGGTGGGAGGTGTTCAACCCGCCAGGTCAGACCTGGCGGGAAGATCACCTCCCGCCTGCAGGACTCAGGATCGGGCGTTCCGGAATTAACAGTGGCGGCGGGTTCCAATTCCGGACCGCCCGACCTGTAATGAGGCCCATTGTGTTAATAAAGTTTTTATGCTGAATATACACTATCATCATGTGATCTTAGGAGATATGTAGTTTAATTTGATTACTTTACAAACATATAACGTAGACCATACAGAACCTCCTCGCTATCGATATTGTGAAGGCACGGACTGAGCGCCTGTCTGCGGAAGGATGCGGACGAGGTCATCACTACCGAAACAGTCAGGGGCCATCTGAAATTGTACTATTGTTTTACACAAAAAATGCTCAACTTAGAGAAAAGACGCATAAAGACAATATAATTTTTAGTAAATAAATAGGGAAACCTAAACATTTGAAACAAAAACCACGCATTTAATGACCATGTAGAATGAAATGGATTGTACCGTAAAAAAAGAAAGTATGACTCCAACCCAAGTACTTCACACAAACTCTGCAGCCAGGACCGACAGTAGACGCACACACTTCAACGAAGACAAATTACAGCAAAAAAGTAAGTTAACTTCATTTTTCTTATATAAGTGTGTACTTTTTTTGGTATAAGGGGCTGAAAAAATAATTTCTTTCTGTTCTTTTCATACAGAAATGTGCATTACTTTGGAGTGGCTCGAGGAGAATTTTCCGATTGGGGAAATGTCCAAAGATAGCGACAGTAATGGTACACAGTGCTCTGCATAAGCAAAATAATGTTCAGTGTTTTATGGCCATTTAAAATGTATATATTTATTTGTAGGAGACCAGGAAAAAAAAAGAAGAAATGCCAACAAATGACACAGAGGAAGACAGGCTAAAAAGAATAGAACTTAAAATGGACACACTGAATGTCAATTTTAATAGTTTAAGGGAATTTGTGGAAGAATTTGTTAGAGGAAAAATACTGTATCACTGTCCCACCTGTACATGCCCCCCTTCTCCATTCCCTAGTGAACCGTCCCCAAACCTTGAACAAGAAAATAGACGTTTTGATGAAACATCCATCCCTTCTTCCCCACACAAATCATCTCCTCACAATCAGCCCGTGTTGAACCCTAATTCCCCTATATTCGTGTCAGTGTCTGCATACCCCTGTGTTTCTGTTGATTAAAGTGCGTGTAGTTTTTTTAGAAAGTGTTTGTATATTTGTTATAGAGTAAGGGGTTGAGATTTTTTTTTTTAAAAGACTTAAAATGTTTGCAAACAGCGAGCCTGTTCGAGCTAGCCGTAAGCAATTAAATGTGGTTGTTCTAACGGCAATACACCTACCCGTACCAATGCCAACCAAGATGGAACGGATCTTAGAATGCACCATCTATGCAAGTTCTGCGTAAATGAAGAGAATGGGGAATGCTAAGGACATTATTGCTCTCCGTACGGCTCACAAACGAGATAAAACATGTTGCTAGAACATACTAGGTGGGCGAGATGTATATAATTGAACTAAAATGGAGGTGCCCTAAGGACACTGGACCTATCGCTGCAATCATCAGATGAGGTACGCACATGCGCAGTACACCTATAAGTACTGCGAACATCCCGCCTGTCCCTAACTGTCCATCTCACTTGTGTCGCACTTTTAATTAGTTGCAGGACCCGAACGCTGTCCGTAGAACACTGGTGCGCATGCACACGTTTGTTAGTCTGCATTTGCTGTCATGCAGGCATGCTTTTCCCTCGCGGATGTGTTCAGGACATCATCATGTGACCGCACCCACGCTGAGCGTGTGGACTAATTTGCACACTTTGTCTGCTTCTGCAACATTGCAAAATAACTTACCCATACCTGTGAAATTATTTTTAAGTATAAAATCACCATTTAACATTTCCCATACAATAGCTCCATCTGTGAATGTGTCGTCTGCAATTTTTGCAGCGCTTTTCAGCGAGCAATATGGTCACGAGCTGCATCCTTGGACCCCTATAAATGGCCACACCCCCGAGCTCATCTTCATTGTGCTTCTGGCTATAGCAGTTAGAGGTGTGTTGCCTTTACTACTGTAGCAACCATTAGGTAAATAATCCTTATGGCATCCATGGCTGCTGTTGCTGCATTAGCCTCAGCACCACCCCCAAACCCTCCACCGCCACCTCCCCAAGGGCCTGCAGAGGAATATACGGGTGAGGATGTAGAGATCGAGGAAGAAGAGGAAGAAGAGGAAGTAGTGTTAGCACTACTAACACTCGGCAAGAGTCGTGGGTGTGGTGGTTGTTTTACGTTTTAGGGAACGGAACGTACCGAGAGCAAGTGCAAACTTTGTCAAGTGTAATCGCTGCCTGTTGGTGCTCAGTCGCGGGAGACCTGGTGCGTACAGCTTTGGTACGACAACCATGAAGCGCCACCTAACTTCGCTCCACAGTGCGGACATTCGCAACGTGGTGCCATGCGAAGAACATAGTAGATTGAGTTCCTCCACAGCATCCTCTGTGTCCGATCCTCTCACCACAAGAGACACTCCTGTGGGGGAGCGCATCCCTCCAGCTGCCTCACAAGCCATTCGCAATGCTGTTGACCCTAACCTTTCGAGGGTCACAATATTGTGTGTGTATTGTGACACAGTACCCTGCAGGGGGGAGAGTCTTCGAAGTGCTTCTGAGGCTACGGTCACGGAGCACCAGAAAAACTTCTCGCTACCTAAGTAAAGGCCACCCTATATCTTTCTCCATCTGCCCCTTCTTATCCCTGTGGTTGGTGTACCTTCCTTGCCTTCCTTTGACTTCCTCTCCTAGTGTGTCGTGTCGTCAAAAGTAGTAAACTGGAAAACTACAAAAAATAATTAAAAGGCTCTTTTCAGAGCTGCCTTTCTCAGTTAAACAGAAGAACTGTCAAGTGACCGTTGTATACCCCCGCGCATTTTTTTAAAAGTCTGTGGACAGTCGTAGGACACACAGGGTAAGCATCACAAAACTAATGGACTTTTTGCTGGGAGTATGGGGTGGCTCTGAAAAGAGCCTTTTGGTGGTGGTGTGTATCCCTCAAGAAATTTAGGTTAGAAAAAACTGATTGTGAAATAGGTGATTATGATGTCAAAAAAATTGCAAAGCATTTTGTACATTGCGAAGAAAGATCTGATTGCCAGCATATGTGAGATGGACTCCATCTGTACAAAAAGGTAAAGAAATACGAAACAAAATGTTTTCATTGTGGAATGAGGACATGCCAACATCTCTTAGAAAGGCACAAACAGCCTTATTCACATTGCGCCTTGCTTTCTCCATTTGTGGACCAAATGCAGAGGAACGCAACCATATCTGTCTTTGTGCTATACTGGAAAAAACAATTTGGCAATTTGGAAACATGTCCATGACCTTCGCAAGTCCTTCCTTCATTGCAAATTGCAAAAAAATTCCAGACACATGGCCTAAACTGTTTCCACTGCAATGAATAATAAGTATGTCCAGATGGTGCTCTGTCTGTAAAGTTGCAAAGAGAGGTACCAAGTCCAGCCACCTCATTCCACGCACGGCATGCCATTGCACTTCTACGTTAGGAAATCCAAGATCTTCACATAGACCAGAACTTTCAGCATGCACCTTCAACCAATGTATCCATGAGTCTCCCAAAATCCAGATAATCTGTTTTCGAGCACACAGAGCCATGGCTGTCAGGTCTCCTGTCAGGGAAAAAACGTTCTCACTAAATGTCTCTGTACAAAACACACCCACTGAACTTTACTGACCAATCCCTAGCTTCGCACATTCTCATTTGCATGCGTCTCCACCCCACAATCGGAGGCGCCTGCAAACTACCGCCATGTTCGCGGACACGTACAGGATGAGAGCATGAGGACTGTACATTTAAATATTATTCCCCTTTTCCCCTTTAAGGTGGGCTCTGAAAAGCAGCGTTTTTTAAGAAATTTTGGGCAGATGCCTTACAGACATCTGTTATTTTGTATTTTTAAAATATTTTTTCTTCTTACTATACTCGTTCAACCATTACAGAACCTTCTCCAAAGCAAGCCTCAAATTCCAAAAGAACATGGCATTTCCCAAAGAAGATAACGCAACACCATCTGTTTCAAAATAAGCCGCATTACTGGCAACAATGTTCTCGTGGCTGCAGAAAAACATACCAGTGCGTAACATAAAAGCATGCATGCCGCCATTGATGATACACCTCCCAATACCTTGATCAGGACAGAACACAGAACTGTTGTCCCATTATCCTCTAGGGAGTAACCCAGAAAAAAATTAATTTCGCAGTTGGAAATATGTTCATGACGGCTTGCACTAACTGCTCCAAATCGTCCAACAAAGTACGTGCACTGACGTAGCCCAAATGACAAGCACCGTAGTGCAAAATCACCACATGAGGAGTAGTCATCGCACGCATCTCGGCGCTCCACACCACCTCTCCTCCTCTCACATCCATGCGTTCCGTAGCGCAGAACGCATGTATGATACCAACAGGCATTAGATGATTGGCATTACCACAGATGAAAACTGCAGGACTAAACTTGAATTCATACAGCTATCCATCCTTCTTCCTCTTCTAAAATAATTTTTTCGCTGAGGCTCCACCTACATAGAGGTGCTATCCGGTTCCGGCTCCTGGCATACAAAAAAACGGTTCCAGAAGCCCCCACTCCATGGTCTTCAATCACCATTGTCGACCACAGATGTGACACTCCACATGCTGAAGGGGCAAGAAACTAAGTTTCTCAATAAGCAAGACCGTCCTGAAGATGGCCGCATAATTACTTCATTGACCAGCGCTCACCACGTTGGTATTCCAAAAAGGCCGAAACATATGTCGACTATATGTGTTTTTTCTGGTGTCTCGCATATTGAAATTGACAACTATGCCTTAAATATATGTTAATTAGAGCACCCTGTACTCATACAATATATGGATTGATATGTAACTGTTGATGAATGCATGTTGTAATTTGTAACTGTCTGTTTTTACCAACAACTTTTTTTAAAAAGAAAATATTAAAAGAAACTTCTACTTTTGTAACTAAGTATCCAGTCTAAAACAATTTGTCGCCCAACAGGTGTTGTTTCTGCTCTATTATTAAGCAGGTTTTAGTGTACCCTTTCCCCGTGTTCTTTGACAGACCGAAGAGAGAGGGGTAGTTAGTCTGGGCTCTTTTCTTCCTCTTTAGAATCTCCCTTCCTCCAGCTCTGACCCCCCGACAACAAAAAAGTTTGGGAGTACCCATCTTTATAATTATCCCGCATAACCTATACATATGTTACAACCTTCCCTCTGTAGTGCGAAACTCGATTTCCATTAGAAAATGGCACAATATTTTACTGTATACCGCCTACATCAATGCTACTTCCAATACGATCGTATGAGAAAAATAAACGCTCCCGATTGCTGTGGTGACATGGCCCTCTGAGGGTCTCCCGATTTATCAAAATCGTACTTATAATAACAAACTACCAATATTTTTCCCAGCAATTATAATGAGCTATCACTTACAAACTTCTCTGCTATACATAACACAGCTTAAAAGAAACAAGGCATTTTCATAATCCTAAAATTGTACTCATTTCTAAAGCACTTGCAACTAACATACTGCAAGTAACATACAAAGACAGCACATAGTGAAGTGAAATGCACACATGCACTGTGTTAAATATCAAAGGAGAATACTCCTACGACAGATGCAAAATTAACATGTACAGTAACATCACTGCTATAAACACACAAAGTTACTAACTTCTTCTTTTTACAATCGCAGTGAAGACTACTGTCCCGAAAATCAACAGCATCTACATTGCAAACGACATATCCGAAGAAACCTGGTCATTCTGCAAAAAAAAATAAGTACAACACGACCTTTAGATTCTAACTATTCCTGAAACAGAGTTTGTGGGTTATGTATTTAATTTGCGCACCAAACCAAACAGTGATTTCTGAACCATTCTACCCACAAATTCCCATTTATTGAACACAGATAAACAGGCAGAATGGCTCACAAATCCCTGTCTGTTTGGAACACAAATAACATACAAACGCCTTACAATGTTAGTACTAGAAAAGAAATAGCTGTTTCAATTTAATGCCATTACGTTTACTATTAATGCATTAATGCGCGCACCCAAGGAAGTACTGAAAGTACTGTTGGCTTTGAGGATGCTACGAGGAAACTTTACGAGTCACGCTCGAAAATCGACCTGGAGGAGCACTTTCAATGCAGCACCGCTTTTGGATTTAAAGACTGCTGGACCTTTGAGACAAATCCTGATCACGATCATGTGTTTTTCTAAACCCACCCATCAGGAATAGTTAAATACCCAGCTTCCTGCGCACCCTGCGCGCGCACCCAAGGAAGTACTGAAAGTACTGTTGGCTGTGAGGAGGCTGCGAGGAAACGTTACGAGTCACACACGAAAATCGATCAGGAGGAGCACTTTCAATGCAGCACCGCTTTTGGATTTAACGACTGCTGGACCTTTAAGACAGTAAATACCCACGAACATTGCTGTGCTAGTTTAAGCGCTGTGTTTGAATGCTTGGCTACATACTGTGTAGTTTGTGCACTCTGTAGTTTGTGCACTCTGTAGTTTGTGCACTCTGTAGTTTGTGTAGTCTGTAGAACCGCCCCTTTGGCAGTGACTAACAAAGCCCCTTCTTTGTTTTCACTCTAGAATCCTGATCACGATCACGTGTTGTTCTAAACCCACCCATCAGGAATAGTTAAATACCCAGCTTCCTGCGCATCCTGCGCGCGCACCCAAGGAAGTACTGAAAGTACTGTTGGCTGTTTGCTGCTTTGTGCTGTGTGCAGCTAGTTTCTTACGGTACGGCCTTATATATCGAATTTGCATATGCACCGAATGCCATCTATGGGAATAAGTCTGCTTGTGTGAGCCTCTAAGAAGCCGTGTTAAAATGTGCAGAGGGTTCGGTTGGGCTTACTCTATACACAAAGGTCTTGGAATCGGTCAGTTTGCACCGAGTAAACAGCAGTGTGGGACTAGTGGTGCTATGAACAGGAAGCTTGCGGGGTTGAAACATGATTGTAATATGGCATCCAATAACATGAAAACACGCAGAATGAGTATGGCTCATGCTATAGCGTTACCACTACCTGCTTCCTCTGATTCAGATGAGGACTTATTGGAGTGTGCTCAAAATGTATCTGAAAAAATGAATGTGTAAAGGGTCGAAGATGACATTCCTACTTCCTCCCATTCCTTGTTTAACAAGGAAAGGAGTCCTGGTAGAGGGGATGGATCCGATATAGGAGTGATTGACTGTAACAAACCCAAAGACTTGGAAACAGGTTTGACATGCATGGACACCCCACCAATATTTGCACCAGGTGAAATATCACTGATGGGGCTATCTGAGCATTTTGTTGCCTCAACGCAGAGATCATTTCACACCAGCGGCTTTGGTAACTCACCAATAGCAATAGGTGATAATAGAAGGAATACCTGCCCAAACGTAACTGAGGAAACAAGCCTGGGGGAGGGAAAACTCTTAATGGAAGTGAAATCATACACTAGAATATTAAAGGACATTCTGTTAGCCTTAACTGCCTGGCCTGAAATGCTAGTAGAAAATATGGCAAAACTACATTTACCAGGTATTGGGATTAGCACAAACAGACACATCACTACCCCCTTTAAGGAAGTACAATCTGCCTCTGATTCACATGACCCCGTGCCGAGGACAGATTTGTTGGAGAGGGAACATAGTGTTATTGTATTACCTGATACTCAGAATCCTAATACTATTACTACGGACTTACAACTACCGACTGTTGCTAATGCACCTATTAAGGTTGCGTAAATATTCAACATTGAGATCTCAAAAAAAAAAAGAAAAAAAATAGGCAAAAACAGGCGCGCACTCAAAAGGCTTTGAATTTATCTTCCCGTAAGTTCCTAAGAGATTGTAATTTACGAGATCAGGAACTTGTGAACTTGGCAAGAGACGATGCATTACAGATAAAGGATGGGTCAGCTGAGTCCTCACACGGGAATAATGTGGTGAAAGGAGGTAAATCAGTGGCAGACACTATAGAAAATCAATTTACAAGTACACTACTGAATGCAATTCCAAGCTCAAAGATAGTTATTGATCGAGTTAGTGAACAGAGCGCACCTTGTTACTCTGAGGCTCTAACTAAACTATCGGATGTTCTGAAAAATAAAACAATAACCGATAGGATTGATACCAATCTAAAAAATCTAGATCTTGGCATGCTTGGTATATTTGATTTATTTAAGAACCCTGATGCCCCATGAGAATAGAGATACCTCCAAGGGATATGAGTGCAGATGATGGATGCCCTGCTGTGGTTGAGACGTTGTATAAGGACAAAAACAAATGTGAAGATGCAATGAGTCATGTTCGGGAAGGGTGGGATGAGATGAAGCACCTTGATGGGGTAAACATAGGAGGTATGGCTAGAGCTCAGGTGCGCACAGACAGAGGGGCATCCTTGAGTTCAGGGACTCTTCTGAGCACTGCGGAAGTTCTGAAGGCTCATACGATTTCTCAACCTGTGATAAATAGTAATTTTACCTCACCCGAAAAGTACTGACTCACATATAACAAGACCCCCATTGACTGAAGATTATGTACGAAATCTCATAAAGGACATACTTATGCAGAAAGAGGGAAAGAGGTCTGTTATAGAAAACATAACGTTTGGAAACCATATTCCTATAGAGTCTAGGGTACCAGAATTAGAGAAAAGATCATGCCAAGGTGCAAATCATGAATCTAGTGGGAAGTTGGGTGTGAATGTCTCCCTTGATAATGCAGCTAGGGAATGGTCTAATCACCAGCATGGTACTAAGGAGAACAGAATACATGATAATACACAAGAATGGAAGGATACAGGAAAAAACCAGAATCTTAACTTTACTGAAAATCTTCTCCGGCCACATTGGCCTAATGAACCAAGCTTAATTCTATATTATGTATTTGATGATGGTTATTCTCCCACTCTTAATAGACCATACATACTTACAGGGTAATTCATAGAAATTCGCACAAAAAAGGCGCACGCGGCTGGCGCACAGTGTCCCCGTGCGATACACTGCGCCAGCCACGTGCGAAAAAATCCTTTTCATCGCACAGCGTATTCATGGATTTTAGCCTCCGAAACCAGCCGTGGCGCAGAGTGGCGCAGCGACCCTGCAGCAGCGCCAGTTACGTCCCCAAGAACGCCCTCGCGCAAGGAAAAGCCTTCAAAATCCCCAAATCATCGCAAAGGGCTGCGCTAACCCTGGACCAGTTCACAGGGCTGGCAAACAGCAAACGCCAAGCGGGGAACGTGTATTTCAGTGGTTCGCGGGAAGTTCCACATGCGATTGTCCTGTGTACGTGTACATCAGGGGTGCGTGGGAAGTAACACACGCAAAAACAGCAGGGTACGTGTATTCCAGGGCTGCGTGGGAAGTATCACATGCAAAAGCAGCAGGGTACGTGTATTTCAGGGGTGCGTGGGAAGTATCACACGCAAAAGCAGCAGGGTACGTGTATCTCAGGGGTGCACGGGAAGTATCACACGCGATTCCATCAGGGTACGTGTATTCCAGGGGTGCGCGGGAAGTATCACACGCAAAAGCAGCAGGGTACATGTATTTCAGGGGTGCGCGGGAAGTATCACATGCAAAATCAGCAGGGTACGTGTATTTCAGAGGTGTGCGGGAAGTATCACACGCGATTCCATCAGGGTACGTGTATTCCAGGGGTGCGCGGGAAGTATCACATGCAAAAGCAGCAGGGTACGTGTATTTCAGGGGTGCGCAGGAAGTATCACATGTGATTCCATCAGGGTACGTGTATTCCAGGGGTGCACAGGAGTATCACACGCAAAAGCAGCAGGGTACGTGTATTTCAGGGGTGCACAGGAAGTATCACACGCGATTCCATCAGGGTACGTGTATTACAGGGGTGTGCAGGGAGCACCACACGTGAATTGCACGTGTGGGTCCTCCCAGGTGTTCCCTCTACACCCTCCACGGCCCCTGCAGGTGGCCCACACCACAGGGGCCTACCCTGCACATGTCCTGCAGGCACCCCATCCACCATGGTCATGCCCCCCAGCCAACCCACATGTCACCTTGCACTACTGCCCACCAACGCATGTCCCCCTGCACCCCCAGCCACCAGGGGCAGCCTCCACCAGGCCCCAACCCATGTCTCCCATCACCCCCACCCCCCAGCAGTGCAGGGGCAGCCTCCACCAGGCCCCCACTCATGTCCCCTATCACCCCGACCCTGCAGCAGTGAAGGGGCAGCCTCCACCAGGCCCCCACTCATGTCTCCCACCACCCCCACCCCCCAGCCACCAGGGGCAGCCTCCACCAGGCCCCCACTCATGTCTCCCATCACCCCCACCCCCCAGCAGTGCAGGGACAGCCTCCGCCAGGCACCCACTCATGTCTGCCATCACCCCCACCCCCCAGCAGTGCAGGGGCAGCCTCCACCAGGCCCCCACTCATGTCCCCTATCACCCCCACCCCCCAGCCACCAGGGGCAGCCTCCACCAGGCCCCCACTAATGTCTCCCACCACCCCCACCACCCAGCAGTGCAGGGGCACCCTCCACCAGGACCCCACACATGTCCCCCTGCACCCCCACCCCCCAGCAGTGCAGGGGCAGCCTCCACCAGGCCCCCACTCATGTCTCCCACCACCCCCACACCCCAGCAGTGCAGGGCAGCCTCCACCAGGCCCCCACTCACGTCTCCCACCACCCCCACTCCCCAGCCACCAGGGGCAGCCTCCACCAGGCCCCCACTCATGTCTCCCATCACCCCCACCCCCCAGCAGTGCAGGGGCAGCCTCCACCAGGCCCCCACTCATGTCTCCCATCACCCCCACCCCCACCCGCAGTGCAGGGGCAGCCTCCACCAGGCCCCCACTCATGTCCCCTATCACCCCCACCCCCCAGCCACCAGGGGCAGCCTCCACCAGGTCCCCCTCATGTCCCCTATCACCACCACCCCGCAGCCACCAGGGGCAGCCTCCACCAGGCCCCCACTCATGTCTCACACCACCCCACCCCGCAGCAGTGCAGGGGCACCCTCCACCAGGACCCCACACATGTCCCCCTGCACCCCCACCCCCAGCAGTGCAGGGGCAGCCTCCACCAGGCCCCCACTCATGTCTCCCACCACCCCCAACCCCCAGCCACCAGGGGCAGCCTCCACCAGGCCCCCACTCATGTCCCCCATCACCCCCACCCCCAGCAGTGCAGGGGCACCCTCAACCAGGACCCCACACATGTCCCCCTGCAGCCCCACCCCCCAGCAGTGCAGGGGCAGCCTCCACCAGGCCCCCACTCATGTATCCCACCACCCCCACCCCCCAGCAGTGCAGGGGCAGCCTCCACCAGGCCTCCACTCATGTCCCCCTGCACCCCCACCCCCCAGCATTGCAGGAGCAGCCTCCACCAGGCCCCCACTCATGTCCCCCTGCACCCCCACCCCACAGCAGTGCAGGGGCAGCCTCCACCAGGCCCCCACTCATGTCTCCCACCACCCCACCCCCCAGCCACCAGGGGCAGCCTCCGCCAGGCCCCCACTCATGTCTCCCATCACCCCCACCCCCCAGCAGTGCAGGGGCAGCCTCCACCAGGCCCCCACTCATGTCTCCCATCACCCCCACCCCCCAGCAGTGCAGGGGCAGCCTCCACCAGGCCTCCACTCATGTCCCCTATCACCCCCAACCCCCAGCCACCAGGGGCAGCCTCCACCAGCCCCCCACTCATGTCTCCCACCCCCCCCACCCCCCAGCAGTGCAGGGGCACCCTCCACCAGGACCCCACTCATGTCCAACTCATGTCTCCCTGCACCCCCACCCCCCAGCAGTGCAGGGCCGCCCCCCACCAGGACCCCACACATGTCCCCCTGCACCCCCACCCCCCAGCAGTGCAGGGGCAGCCTCCACCAGGCCCCCACTCATGTCTCCCACCACCCCCACCCCGCAGCAGTGCAGGGGCAGCCTCCACCAGGCCCCCACTCATGTCTCCCATCACCCCCACCCCCCCGCAGTGCAGGGGCAGCCTCCACCAGGCCCCCACTCATGTCCCCTATCACCCCCACCCCCCAGCCACCAGGGGCAGCCTCCACCAGGTCCCCCTCATGTCCCCTATCACCACCACCCCCCAGCCACCAGGGGCAGCCTCCACCAGGCCCCCACTCATGTCTCACACCACCCCACCCCGCAGCAGTGCAGGGGCACCCTCCACCAGGACCCCACACATGTCCCCCTGCACCCCCACCCCCCAGCAG
Organism: Ambystoma mexicanum; assembly: GCF_040938575.1. Lineage (NCBI taxonomy): Eukaryota > Metazoa > Chordata > Amphibia > Caudata > Ambystomatidae > Ambystoma > Ambystoma mexicanum. The sequence goes on along the minus strand of NC_090935.1, from coordinate 1,018,964,929 downwards.
TGCAGGGGCAGCCTCCACCATGCCCCCACTCATGTCTCCCACCACCCCCAACCCCTGCCACCAGGGGCAGCCTCCACCAGGCACCCACTCATGTCCCCCATCACCCCCACCCCCAGCAGTGCAGGGGCACCCTCAACCAGGACCCCACACATGTCCCCCTGCAGCCCCACCCCCCAGCAGTGAAGGGGCAGCCTCCACCAGGCCCCCACTCATGTATCCCACCACCCCCACCCCCCAGCAGTGCAGGGGCAGCCTCCACCAGGCCTCCACTCATGTCCCCCTGCACCCCCACCCCCCAGCATTGCAGGAGCAGCCTCCACCAGGCCCCCACTCATGTCCCCCTGCACTCCCACCCCCCAGCAGTGCAGGGGCAGCCTCCACCAGGCCCCCACTCATGTCTCCCACCACCCCACCCCCCAGCCACCAGGGGCAGCCTCCGCCAGGCCCCCACTCATGTCTCCCATCACCCCCACCCCCCAGCAGTGCAGGGGCAGCCTCCACCAGGCCCCCACTCATGTCTCCCATCACCCCCACCCCCCAGCAGTGCAGGGGCAGCCTCCACCAGGCCTCCACTCATTTCCCCTATCACCCCCACCCCCCAGCCACCAGGGGCAGCCTCCACCAGCCCCCCACTCATGTCTCCCACCACCCCCACTCCCCAGCAGTGCAGGGGCACCCTCCACCAGGACCCCACTCATGTCCAACTCATGTCTCCCTGCACCCCCACCCCCCAGCAGTGCAGGGCCACCCCCCACCAGGACCCCACACATGTCCCCCTGCACCCCCACCCCCCAGCAGTGCAGGGGCAGCCTCCACCAGGCCCCCACTCATGTCTCCCACCAACCACCCCCCAGCAGTGAAGGGGCAGCCTCCACCAGGCCCCCACTCATGTCTCCCACCACCTCCACCCCCCAGCCACCAGGGGCAGCCTCCACCAGGCCCCCACTCATGTCTCCCATCACCCCCACCCCCCAGCAGTGCAGGGGCACCCTCAACCAGGACCCCACACATGTCCCCCTGCACCCCCACCCCCAGCATTGCAGGGGCAGTCTCCACCAGGCCCCCACTCATGTCTCCCACCACCCCCACCCCCAGCAGTGAAGGGGCAGCCTCCACCAGGCCCCCACTCATGTCTCCCACCACCCCCACCCCCCAGCCACCAGGGGCAGCCTCCACCAGGCCCCCACTCATGTCCCCTATCACCCTCACCCCCCAGCAGTGCAGGGGCATCCTCCACCAGGCCCTCACTCATGTCTCCCTGCACCCCCACCCCCCAGCCACCAGGGGCACCCTCCACCAGGCCCACACTCATGTCCCCCAGCCAACATGTCAACACAATCTAGATCCCTGGCCCTTATTGTCAGCTTCCAAATGCCAAACACCCACCTGACTATTGCATCCACCCACTTAGAAATGGCAAAAACATGATAAAACCACAATTGCAAGTTTGGAAATGAACACATGTCCCTCACATACACCCAATGGGTGTCAGTGAATGTCAAAACACACATCATGATATGCATGAAACCAATGAGATGATACTACACATTGAAGTTTTAAGAAAAATATGTATTAAACGCAACATAAATTGAACCAAAAATAAACAAACAATAATGGAAATTATTTAAAAAAAAACAAGCAGGTACGTAAAATAATGCAAAACCACAAATCATATTGCAAACGAAAGGTGTCCAAAGTCACAGTCCACAAAAGTAAATCCAATGGAAAATTAAAATCGAAAACCATTGCTCCATGGGGAAATCATAAAAAAAAATGAAAATCCAAAAGTCAAATATATACAGATAAACAATCCAGGGTCCATGATCCCAACAGAAGAAATGAAACCTATCTAATAACACTAAAAAATAATATATACAAAAATGTGGCCCATTGTCCAAAAGGTCCAAAAGAAATGCTAAACCAAAGGAAACCTAACACTAACTACAGAACTATTTACAAGGGCAGCGGGCTAGTCTGACGGCTCACTTCGGGATGTTCCGGGCCAGGGCATCATCGAACTCCTGCTCAATGTCCCAGAGGCGCTCCTCCTCCATGGCCCCGAGGGTCCGCATGGCCGTCCACATGTTCCCCCCAAACTCCCTGTGGATTGCCTCGAGGCACTCGGCCCGCCTCAGGGTCCTCCGCATGGAGTTCTCCGTCCTGACCATCGTGAGCCGTGCCTCCTCCGCCCGCTGCCGCTCCGCATCTATGGCGTGGCCCAAACGCTGCCACATGGAAGACACTTCCGGTCATGGGTCCTCCTGCCCTCCGGCCGATGCCTGCCCCTCCGATGTCAAAGGCCCCGAGCCATAATGGCTCCCACCACGTTGCTGCTGCTGCTGCGCCTCTGCTCGTGCACTGCCTCCTGCTGCCTGCACATCCTCCGCTGGCTGGGGTGCAGTCATTGATGTGGCCACCCCTGCTGGACGTCTGACTCCCGACTGTGGCAGGGATGCCTCCTCCAACAGCCTGGCCGCACCGTCAGAGGCAGCTCCACAGGGCACCCAGGTGACTGATGGGTGGGAAGATGGCCCGGAGGACAACTGGCGCATAGGGGGTTCAGTTGACGAGGGGGTCTGAGCAAGCCCCATCAAACGGAGGAATCCGGCCTGGGTGACCTGTCCCAGTAGGCCGACGCGATCAACGAGCCATTCGAGGTGACGTGCAGTCTCCTCATGAAAAGACTGCAGGTCACCTCGCATGGCCCGTTGACGCAACGCCACACCAGTCAGGACAGGCTCAACCCGGATCCGGATAGCCACGTCCGCAGGCAGAGGAAGGCCAGTTGTCGTGAGCTCATCCCCTGCCTGAAAACGGGTCTGGACGTAGGCATCCCTGCTGGTGCAAGATGATGCAGTGACAGGATCAGGGACAGGATTGCACACAGGCACCTCTGCGGTGACCTGCGCTGCCTCCTGTCCCTGGTCCTGCACTGCACCACCAGCACCAGTGGAATCCCCACCTCCAGACCCCGTCTCTGTTGCTTGCACGGCCTCCTCCTCCACCAAACCCCCCACCAACCTGGATGACTCTGTGCCATCTTCCCCCGTTGGGCCCTGTGGGGTCCCAGCTGCCCCTTCTGCTGCCGAGGAGCCCAACTCCGACCTCCGCCTCTTGGACCTCCCCCCGGCAGCTGCGGCCTGGGAGCGGCACCGGACTCCTCACTCCCCGACGAGATCACAACCTGGGAGGGGAGCCGGGCCTTGCGTCTCTGGCTGGCGGTGGGATTCCCGCCGCTGTGCTCCACAGCACCTTCTCCGCCCTCTTCATCATTTGACGCTGCAGACAGGGAGAAAGAAAACACAGGCATCAGGGCACTGTACAATGGACACATACACACATGACAGTTGCACATGAGTGACATTGGCAAACCTCAGACATGGCATCACATTTGACAACACACATGTCATTTCTACATGCACACATGAGCCACACCACATCCACATCGCAACTGCCAGCACCATCCATACACATACAACAGCATGAGCAGGCAAAGGTGAGCCAGACATCACATGCAACACATGGAGTGCATTACACATGCACGCACACCACCACGCTTGCATGCATGTGTACACCTCAGCCAACTGTCGCAGTGTTCTGATGGGCATCCATGTCACATCTGCCAATCAGGCTTCCACATCCCGCTGTCACATGCATCCATGTTGCATCACTGTTGCACCCTTGTCAAATACACACACATGCACATGTACACAGTGCTGATACATGCAGCTGAAAACAACATACATGCGTGGCATCACGAACATGCCTACTTACATACACATTCATCCAAACATGTGTGCCCACACAACTGCATTTGGCATGCAAGCCTAATGCACAAGCACAAGCACCATCCATGTCTCACACATGACAGCACTCGCATGTGTTAGCCTCACGGTGTTATACACCCCCACCCATACTCGGCCCCATACAAACAGATGTGAAACCGGCACAATACTGGCACATCACCACACGCCCATCTTACAATCATCATGCATGTACACTTACCGCTCGACTCCAGACGGGTCTGCCTCTCAAGGACCTGGATGTGGAGCGCTGGGGATATGCGTTCCAGGACCCTCATCTGATCTTCTGACAAGTGGCCCCGGTGCCCCTTAGCATCCGCTGCCTTCAAGAGGCGCCGGGCCTTGTTCAGGGTCCTGGACCTGAAGTCCTCCCAGCGCTTCTTGACATGTTGGAAGTCGCGGACTGCCACCCCCTCCGCGTTGATGGCAGTCACGATGTCCGTCCAGATCCGAGTCCGTCCTTCCTTGTCGGCGCGCACACTTCCGTAGAGGGCATCATACTGCCCCAGGACTTGCTCCACCAGGACACCAACTTCCCTGGCACTGAAGCTGGTGCCCCTCTGCCTCTCTGGCCGGGGGTTGTCAGTGGTGCCAGATGTTGCAGTGCCTGACATGACAACCCCAGAGGCAGGAGTGGGTGGGCAACTGGGTCCTGGGGCTGGGCTGTGGAGCGATGGAATCCCAGTCGGGAGTCTTCGGTTCCAGCAGGTGTGGTCACAACAACAGCACCCGTGGCTGATGTGCAGGCAGCAAATGGCAGAGCACGTGGGCAGCAGGCAGTCAGGCAGCAGAAGATGGCAGGTGGGAGTATGCTCGGGGCTCTGGGGGGCAGTAAATCGGCTTTCTCGGCAGGAGCGTGGTCTTCTGTGTGCTTACGCGCGGCCAGCTTGATACAGAGTGATTTGGCACGTGAAAAGTCCTGCACCTCTGCGTGTAATTCGAGGAAAGGCCCTTAGCGCGTAAGCGCGTCTGCACGCAAACGCGATTTCATTGGTCCAAAGGCCCCCATGCACAGCTGTGACGTCACGCGCATTACCGTAGAGAATGGAGCATGTAAAAAAAAAGAGATACACGTCCAAGTGTCAAAGCGTGTAATTGGTGGAAATGGCCTCATCGCGTATGCGCGTCTGTGACGTGTGTATAAAAGTTACGTGTAGAACGCCATTTCCTTGTACGTGCTTTTCGTGGAGAGCGAGTGGGTGAAATCTGTACTTCTTGTCGGTTCACACGTGATTTACTTCACAGCGTTTCCAGTTCGTACTCCCTGTTACCTCTGACAGCTTTTACTCTTTTCCTCTTTTTCCTGGGCCTGTTTCCTCAAAAAGCGTTCCCTTCGACTGTTGTCCTGTCTCCTCAGACAGCGTACAATTCTTCTTTTGGCGGGGGTGTTGCCAACGCGCACACACGCAGATTTTTCACGCTTTTGTTCCTGGCAGACGGTGAGTCGTGCACGTATTTAACATCTGTGCTTGCCCCGTGTGTCGCGTACCGCTTCAGAGGTCATTCTAGGCTGCGTGTGACACGCATATGTTCATTCTTGTGTTTCTGGGTGCCACAGCGTAGTGCAGGTTTATTTTTCCATGCACTTGGTCTAGGAGGGGTTGCGTGCACCTTACTTCCCTTTTTTGGGGTGCCTGTGCGTTGCGTGACCCGTCATCTTTCCCCAGGGGTGACATACAGCCTTGCTAGAGCACTAGGGTACGATTACCATCTGGTACCCAACCCCTTTGACCCCCAATTGCCCAGGACAATAGTTCACATGGACTCCCATACGCACAATAACATCAGTGCCATGGCTGGGAGGCGAACAAGCCGTAAGGGTGGCAAAGGTGGCTGAACCCCAAGTGGTGGCCATGGTGGATCCGGTAGGGGACGTGGTCGTGACTTGCAGGGTGCCCCTAGCCCCCCATGTGTGGAGGAGCAGTCAGGGACACCCATGCCCCCCCCTCGTTGAGGTTAACGTGGCTGACACCATCCATGCTCATCCCTTGTTGGACCAGCACACTGTGGAACCAGACCTAGCACAGGGTGACTCCATGGCTGACTTCCAGGTCAGCAGGTCTAGTCCACGTGCGCCAGTGAACGTTGGTGTCATCAGGCCACGTGGATCAGGGGCAGCTAGGTCATCTGCTGCCCCGCGTAGGCAGGCTGGGGAGGCTGCAGGGGCAGCTGCGGCTCCATCCACCCCACCTCTCACACACCCAGCCAGGACAGTGTCGGTCCAAGTCCATCATGCTGACATTCCCCCTGACACCATCACACTTGAGCTAATGCCTGCACCAACTCCCATGCTGAGTGTGCAATCCCACACTCCTACAGAGTCCACCGGGGCTCCTGCCCCTAGTGTCCAGAGCGGCGTAGGACACTCAGGATCCCCACCACCTTCCAAGCGGAAGAGGAAGAGTGCTCGTCCAGTAGAGGCTGATGCCCCAGACACGGCTAAACAGTCCGGCCCGTCAAGGAAGCCCAGCTTCAATGAGGCCGAACTGAATGCATTTGTAGAGTATGTGTCTGCACATGACCGTGAAATGGTGATTGTTGCAGGATCCAAGACCACACCTGCACAACGTCAGGCACACTGGCAGACCATTGCGGACATCATAAGTGCCCTTGGAATCGTGAGGCGCACAGCTACTGAATGCTACAAGTGCTGGAATGACCTGAAGCGCAGGGCATAGAATAAGCTGGCCTCAAGTCATGCCGCAACTCTAGTGACTGGAGGTGGGTCTCCAGCAGAAGACATAGAACTCACTCCACATGAGCAGGTTGCTGGGACCTACGTCACGGAGGAACAGATCCAAGGCGTGGGAGAATTGGCAGATTACGAGGCATTGTCCGGTGAGTGCACATGCATGTGTGTGTCATCCATGTGCATGGTGTGTGTGGGAGGGCTTCTGTTTGGGTGCCAGGTGATGGTGTGTGTGCCTGAGTGGTTTGGGTCACCCATGTGCCTCTTCCTATACATTCTGCGCACCAGCATTTGGGTATAGCAGCATCTCTTCTGCCAACATTAGACATCCAGCCCAACACCACGCCAGTTGCCCTTGGAGTGTCATCTTGCCACAACATTGTTGCTTAATTACCTCTGTTTATTCAGGCAGATTGTTTGCATACCACCACTTTTACTCGGGATTTCTCAGTCCTATTGTCACATGTCTGACATGGCTATGGTACAGTGGACTGGCTTTGTTTCCTGGACATGATTTGTTTAGACATGTCCCTGTGCTATAGGACCATTTTGGACTGGCAGCTGCAGGTTAAACATTTGAACCATTTCAATGAAAAAATCAATTTCATTAACAAACTGGACTGAATGAACAATTGGTGACCTCCTCTCCCTCTTCACTTCATGGCTAGGGTACATGCCATCTGTGTGATGGCATGTGTATTTGACCTGCCAATCACTGGCCAATGCGTGACGCCACTGCTAGGCAGCATGCAGCAAATGTGTTCATCTTCCATCTTGGTGTCATCAATGTGTGCCATCTGCCTACCCTTCACACGCAGTGACTGTGCATGCATGGGAGGGTTTTAGTCATGTGGGACATGTGTCAATCAAGTACTGTTTCTGTAGCCTCTCAGCCCTAATTGTGTGCCATAGTGCTAATGCCTGTTTCCATTTGTTTTCTTTTATGTCTTTGCAGGGGATGACGCACTTGATACTGCTGGGGTTGTGGAGATGGTGCAGACCCAGGAGGGGTCTGAGGGCCGACCGACCACCAGTGAGGGACGTGGTGTGGTGGTGGGTGAGAACCCACAACTGCTGCAGGTTGTGCTCTCAAGGGGTGTCTCTGGCTGCACCTCCCCCGAGCTGTATTCAGGTGTCGATTCGGATGATGAGACCTATGTGCCATTGCAGGTGAGTGTTCCTGAGAGGGATTCTGTTCTGTCCGACCCACCTGCACCAGGGTTAAAACCCTCAATGGGGATGTCAGTGTTGGCAGGTACGCCTTTGGTGGTTACGGATGCAGGGTCACACTCCGCGACATCTGATCCTGTTCATGGGCCAGCAGATCAGAGGGGGAATGCAGTCCTGCAGCCCCAGGCAGTGCCGGCACAGCAAGGCGCAGTTCGCCTTGCCCCAGACAGGTGTGGTGCCCGCCGACGTGGTGGCCGTCAGCCACCTGGCAATACCGCATGGGAGCAATCCATATACGGTATGGCAACCCAACAGGCAGCATCATCAGAGATAATGGCTCAGGCCATGGATAGGGTGGCCACTTCCATTGTCCCCCCCGAAAGGCTGATGGAGCGACTACAGCAGGCAACAGACTCCATCTGCCAGTCACACAGGGAGGACATGTTGGCGTCCGACAGGGACAGGCGGGCGGCACTGGCGACTCTGCAGGAAGCCATTTCCATAGAGTCCCAGGGCCACAGGGAAGCCCTGAGGGTGGAACTCCTTCACCTCAGGACGACTCTTGTTGAGCTTGAGGCTTCAACAAACAGAAGGACAGAACAGCAGCTGGAGCATCTCACACGTACGCTCTCAGCTGAGATGCAGGCAACTAGGGCGGAGGTCCGGGCATCCCGTGAGTTGTTGCATGGGGACCTCCGCACAATTATCCTCCAGAACGAGACCTACCACACCTGCATGCTTGCAGCCATGGAGGAACAGACTAGGGCTTTGCGTGGGCTGCCTCCCATAGTGCCACCACCTCCTGATGCAGCTGCAGAGGGTGAGGAGAGCGACAGCAGTGATTCTCCCACAATCGGGTAGCCGTGTAGGCCATGAGCCCATGGAGGGGACATGAGTGGGGGCCTGGTGGAGGCTGCCCCTGCACTGCTGGGGGGTGGGGGTGATGGGAGACATGAGTGGGGGCCTGGTGGAGGCTGCCCCTGCACTGCTGGGGGGTGGGGGTGCAGGGGGACATGAGTGTGGGCCTGGTGGAGGCTGCCCCTGCACTGCTGGGGGGTGGTGGTAGACATGGGTGGGGGCCTGGTGGAGGCTGCCCCTGCACTGCTGGGGGGTGGGGGTGCAGGGGGACATGAGTGGGGGCCTGGTGGAGGCTGCCCCTGGTGGCTGGGGGGTGGGGTGCAGGGAGACATGAGTTGAACATGAGTGGGGGCCTGGTGGAGGCTGCCCCTGCACTGCTGGGGGGTGGGGCGCAGGGGGACATGAGTGGGGGCCTGGTGGAGGGTGCCCCTGGTGGCTGGGAGGTGGGGGTGCAGGGGGACATGTGTGGGGGCCTGGTGGAGGCTGCCCCTGGTGGCTGGGGGTGGGGGCGGTGGTAGACATGAGTGGGGGCCTGGTGGAGGCTGCCCCTGCACTGCTGGGGGGTGGGGTGGTGGTAGACATGTGTGGGGGTCTGGTGGAGGCTGCCCCTGCACTGCTGGGGGGTGGGGGTGCAGGGGGACATGAGTGGGGGCCTGGTGGAGGCTGCCCCTGGTGGCTGGGGGGTGGGGGTGCAGGGAGACATGAGTTGGAGATGAGTGGGGGCCTGGTGGAGGCTGCCCCTGCACTGCTGGTGGCTGGCGGTGAAGGGGGACATGAGTGGGGGCCTGGTGGAGTGTGCCCCTGGTGGCTTGGGGGTGTGGGGGTGCAGGGGGACATGTGTGGGGGCCCGGTGGAGGCTGCCCCTGGTGGCTGGGGGGTGGGGGTGGTGGGAGACATGAGTGGGGGCCTGGTGGAAGCTGCCCCTGCACTGCTGGGGGGTGGGGGTGATGGGAGACATGGGTGGAGGCCTGGTGGAGTCTGCCCCTGGTGGCTGGGGGGTGGGGGAGCAGGGAGACATGAGTGGGGGCCTGGTGGAGGCTGCCCCTGCACTGCTGGGGGGTGGGGGTGATGGGTGACATGGTGGGGGCCTGGTGGAGGCTGCTCCTGGTGGCTGGGGGGTGGGGGTGCAGGGGGACATGAGTGGGGCCTGGTGGAGGCTGCCCCTGCACTGCTGGGGGGTGGGGGTGATGGGTGACATGGGTGGGGGCCTGGTGGAGGCTGCCCCTGCACTGCTGAGGGGTGGGGGTGCAGGGAGACATGAGTTGGACATGAGTGGGGGCCTGGTGGAGGCTGCCCCTGCACTGCTGGGGGGGTGGGGGTGCAGGGGACATGGGTGGGGGCCTGCTGGAGGGTGCCCCTGGTGGCTGGGCGGTGGGGGTGCAGGGGGACATGTGTGGGGCCTGGTGGAGGCTGCCCCTGGTGGCTGGGGGGTGGGGTGGTGGGAGACAGGAGTGGGGGCCTGGTGGAGGCTGCCCCTGCACTGCTGGGGGTGGGGGTGCAGGGGGACATGACTATGGGCCTGGTGGAGGCTGCCCCTGCATGCTGGGGGGGTGGTGGTAGACATGTGAGGGGGCCTGGTGGAGGCTGCCCCTGCACTGCTGGGGGGTGGGGGTGCAGGGGGACATGAGTGGGGGCCTGGTGGAGGCTGCCCCTGCACTGCTGGGGGGTGGGGGTGCAGGGGGACATGAGTGTGGGTGTCATGATCTCTGCTTCCAAAAGATCAGGACTTGCCCGACTCCCTTGGAAGCAGACCCATAACCCCGGTTCCGAGTGCCAGCCAGTTCCAATTGGGACCTTTTGGACCCTGTCCTGGCGCCAGTGGCACCAGGCTCATAAAGATGCCCAGTCCCAGCGCTGGAAGCGCCGGGCTCATAATGCTTGGGTGGACTTACCTGCAGCAGACCATGCTGCTTACTTACCTGCCAGTTGAGCCCCTGATCCTCTTCTGTTTGGGACTACTTTTCCTGTTGGGTGGGGCAGGAGCCACTCCCTAGGTTCAGAACACTGGAACTCTTCTGGAAAGCAGGAACTCTTTTCCTACCTAGGCGAGGCTGCACTACAGGAGGCTATTTAAACCACACCCGATGGATGAATCTTGCTTTGCGTTATTCTGCATTCTCTGCAGCAGAACGCTCATCGTGTCTTCTGCTTCTGATCCTGGGCCTAATGGAACAAAGGCTTACCATCCTGGAATCCAGTCTTCAGCAGCACCTGTAAAGACAAAGAAAGAACAGGTTAGCACTACGGTCTTCAGTGGCAGCGCATCTCTTACCTGGTCCATCGGCTGTCACCAACGCCTCGCGCTGCATTCCGGCATCTGAAAGACAAAGGCTTACCTACTCTTCGCATGCTCCGGAGGTCTTCGCACTGCATTCCGGCATCTGAAAGACAAAAGCTTACCAGCTCTTCGCACGCTCCGGAGGCCTTCCTCGCTGCATCCCGCATCGGAAAGACAAAAGAAGGTGCGTTTAAAGACATTGGGCAACTTTATTACTCACGTGCCCTTACTCCTTCCCACGCCGAATCCAGTGGGTATTCCAGCACCCTTAAGCTTCTCTAAAGCTCCGAACTTGTACCTGCAAGATAAAAGGGACAGTTAGTGCGCATCGTGAAGCAGGCTACAAGCGCTTATTAACGTGCTTCCAGGCGCTTCTATTCCTCACGCGGGTTCGATCCTCAACTCTCATCAGCCCGCCATCCGCCTTCGCCGGAACCCTGCAAAACAAGAGATATCATTACAAAAGACTTTTAAGACATTTGAAGTGCCAGAACTTACCGTTCGTGCAGTTAACGACGGACAGCAGTCCTCTGAGGTCAAGAGGCCTGCACCCTTATCCAGTGAAGAAACTGGTTACGGCACCCTGCCCCGAGGCAGATGGAGAGCTCGGCGTTCACTTACCTAAGGTGAGGGCGTTAACCTTTGGGGTTCTGCAGGAGAAGAGAAAGGGAAGAGGAGAGAGGCACCCAATAACCCCAGTTCATTAATCCCATATTTTCTATCTGCAGACATCTTACTCTTCGAGTCAGACATACAGTGCACAGAGGTCCAGCCCAAAGAGCCAACCGTGTGTTACACATCACCTTTGAAGATACGGCATTCACCCAGTCAAGACCGGCGCCTCTGCGGGAATCAGGTGAGCGTTACAGAATGCAAAGCCTACCGCAAAACTCCCACCCAGGCGCTATGGAAACCTCGGATACCGACCAGCTAGCCCAGTTACTTGGGGAACTAAGAGCAGAAGTGCATGCAGCCCGTCAGGAAACGAATGCACTAAGAAGGGAACTGATTATTTCCAAGGAGCGAACAGACGATCTCGCTAGACATTTGCTACAGTCACAAGCCGGACAAACTCCGTTACCCGCATCAGGGGCAAATCTTCCTTCAACATCCTCTACGAACCCAGTGCAGATCAACCTACCTGGGAATGTACCTCTGGCTCCGCCCTAACGATTTTCTGGTGACCCAAAGAGGTTTGCAGTATTTATTAATCAGTGCCGGTTGCACTTCTTATGCCGGCCAGCAGCCTTTCCAACTGATCAAGCTAAGGTAGCTTTCGTGCTTTCGTACCTTAGTGGCAATGCGGCAGACTGGTCGATCCCTCTAGTTAATCAAGATGATCCGGTTCTCCATGATTTTCAAGCTTTTCAGCTCAGTATGGAAAAACTGTTTGCAAGACATTCACGGGGGCAGGCCTTGGACAATGAGCTCCTCTCATTGCGACAGGGTAATCAAGACCTTTTGGCTTATATTGCGTCTTTCAACAGACTGATAGTGGAAACTCGATGGCCTGAGGACAAAAGGATTACGCTGTTTTATAGAGGTCTACGTGGAGAGCTCAAAGATGTGTTAGCCCAAGTAGTGAATCCCCCGCAAGACTGTTCAGACTATATTGACTTAGTCGTTCAAATTGACCAGAGACTGCAGAACAGGAAGGCCGATCGTTCCAAGTTTGATGCTCGAGTATTTTCCAAACCACCAACTCCTACCAAAGGAGTAGACTCCGGGGAACCCATGCAAATAGGGGGCCTGAAAGGACCACTAACACAAAAGGAGCGGGAAAGGAGAAAACAGCTGCAATTATGCCTCTATTGCGGAAACTCGGGGCACTTTCTTCGAGACTGTCCGGTGAAACCAGCCAAGAAGGCAGTAGGAGCTGCAGTTACCAGGGTCACAAACTCTGAGCAGGGAAACGACCTCGCCCGACAAGAATAGAGGTCCTCTTGCCGAGCGTTAAAACCAGTTCCGTGACCTCGCATTTCGTGATACCTATGGTCCTCATTAGCCCTGAACATCCGGATCGATTACATGCGATTGAAGCTTACATCGACAGCGGTGCCATCGGCAATTATGTGGATCATGAAATGGTTTTGAGGATGAATCTGACTCTTTGTCCAAAGGCTGTAAAGGACGTCATTACTACGGTGGATGGTACGGAGAAAGCCTCCGGACCAGTAACGCATACCACCAAAGAAGTGACGCTAGTAAATCAAGATGGACACCATGAGAAGATCGTGTTCGATGTGATCAAGGCCCCTCAGTTCCAGATTATTCTAGGAATTCCTTGGTTAGAGAAGCACAATCCTCAGATCGATTGGCGAGCAAGAACAGTTCAGTTTCCAGAATGTGTCTCTACTTGTCACCCTCGACCTGGTGTTGCGCTGGCAGCAATTTCTTCAGAGGCTCCCCAGTTACCTCCTGAATACCTAGAATTCCAAGATGTTTTCCGGAAGGATCAGGCTAACTCTCTACCTCCTCATAGGTCTTATGACTGCCAGATAGACCTGATACCTGGATCTACTCCTCCTTGTAGTAGAATTTATGCCCTCACCGAGCCTGAGAATCTTCACCTCCGACAATACCTGGATCAATACCTAGCGAATGGGTTTATTCGTCCTTCCAAGTCCCCTGCTTCCTCAGCTTTGTTCTTCGTTCCAAAAAAAGAAGGGGACCTTAGAACTTGTATAGATTATCGCGCCCTGAACCAGATCACCGTTAAGAATAGATATCCGTTACCTTTGATCCCTGAACTCCTGGACCAAGTCAGAAAAGCATGCATATATACAAAGCTGGATCTTAGAGGAGCCTACCACTTGGTACGAGTAAAAGAGGGTGATGAATGGAAGACGGCCTTCCGCACCAAGTATGGGCTATTTGAATATCAGGTCATGCCCTTCGGACTTTGCAATGCCCCGGCCGCCTTTCAATATTTTATGAACGATGTCCTCAGAGAGCTCATAGATGTGTGTGTTGTTGTTTACATTGACGACATCCTCGTTTATTCTTCATCGGAAACTGAACATCGGAAACACGTGAAAATGGTCCTCGAGAGATTGCGTCAACACAAACTTTTCGCTAAGTTGGAAAAATGTGTTTTCTACGTGACTGAAGTTAAATTCTTGGGATTCATATTATCACCTAGCGGAGTGCGTATGGATTCAAAGAAGGTCGATGCAATTCTCAAATGGCCATCGCCATCCTCCGTAAAAGGTGTTCAAAGCATGTTAGGCTTCGCTAACTTTTACCGCAGGTTTATCCCCGAATTCTCTCGAATAGTCCAGCCCAGCCCATCACCGCCTTGTTAAAGAATGGTCTACCGAGGCGGAACAAGCTTTCCAGAATTTGAAGACTAGATTTATCTCTGCACCGATCTTAAAACATCCTCGCCCAGAACTCCCCTACATCGTTGATGCTTCGAGCCTTGCCTTGGGGGCAGTTCTATCACAAAAGGACCCAGTAACCAATCAGTTGCATCCCGTGGCATTTTGGTCCCGCAAATTCTCGCCTCCTGAAATCAATTACACTATTACTGATAAGGAACTTCTAGCTATCAAGTCCGCCTTTAAGGCTTGGCGGCATTATCTTCTGGGGGCCCGACACACCGTTACTGTGATTACAGATCACCGAAACCTGCAATATTTGAAAACCGCAAAAGCTCAATCCTCTAGGCAACTCCATTGGGCACTATTCTTTGCCGAGTTTGACTTCATAATTACCTATCGACCTGGTACAAAAAAACGGTAAAGCTGATGCCCTTTCTCGGATGGGAGTGGAAGAACATTTGATCAATCCTAAACCTGTACCTATCATTCCCGAACAAAGAATTCTAGGTGTAATCGCCACACAATCCATAGAGGAAGTTAAGGATAAAGCCAGGCTACTGGTAACTTCAGCAGACATACAGAATTGGCATCTGCAGGGAAAGGACTTTACGGTGAAGGACAACCTATTATATTTCCAAGAATGGTTATACCTGCCCAGCACAGATTTACAGAAAAAGGTAATCTCTTGTTATCACGATTCTTTAATGGAAGGACATCCCGGTATGACCAAGACCTCGGAAAAGATCAAGCGCTACTTCTGGTGGCCGTCTTGGAAAAAAGATATCAGAGACTTTATAATGTCCTGTGGAGTATGCGCCCAAAACAAGAGTCAAAAGGAAAAACCAGCCGGCCTCTTACGCCCTATTGACATCCCACCTCGCCCTTGGCATACGCTTTCTATGGACTTCATCACCGATCTACCTCCATGCTCCGGATACAATACGATCCTAGTAATCGTGGACCTATTCTCCAAGATGGCGCATTTCATTCCACTCAAAGGCTTACCAACAGCAACAACTCTGGCCCGAGAATTCCTCGAAAACATCGTCCGACTGCACGGTTTTCCTTCAGTTCTCATTTCGGATCGAGGTAGTCAATTTATTTCTCATTTTTGGCGAAGTTGCTGTCGGTCGGCTCAAATTGATGTGAGACTTTCGACCAGCCACCACCCTCAAACCGACGGACAAACCGAGAGGACCAATCAAACTCTGGAACAGTATTTGCGCTGCATGCTACAACAAACTGAAAAAACTTGGAAAGATATCCTTTGGATAGCCGAATATGCCTACAATAACTCTGTCCACTCGGGAACTGGGAAGACCCGGTTTTTTCTTTTATACGGTAGTCACCCTCGAACCTCGGAGTTGGATCCACTCCAAGATCTTGGAACACCAGCAGTAGACCACCTGCATTCTACAATCACCCAAGCCTTTAAGGAAGCCGTTTCTCACCTTCAAAGGGCTAAAGAACAATACAAGAAAGGAGCAGACCAACATTGGAAGGAAGCCCCCCAATATCAAGTAGGAGATCAAGTCTGGTTATCCACCAAATATCTACCTCTAAAAGGACCACGCACATTCAACCCAAGATACCTTGGTCCCTATTCCATCACTAACATAGTAAATCCAGTAGCGGTCAAGTTGGACTTGCCCCCTCACATGAAGATACATCCGGTCTTCCACGTCTCTCTATTAAAACCCGCGCAACCTCAAACCCGACTAACTAAATCTCCAAAACCTATTCTAGTTGATGGAGAACTCGAGTTTGAAGTCAAAAGCATCCTGGATTCCAAGATCTCCAAATCTAAACTATTTTACCTGATTGACTGGAAAGGCTACGGTCCCCAAGAAAGATCCTGGGAACCTGCAGAATATGTCCACGCCCCTCGTCTAATCAAAAGATTTCATCGAACATTTCCTAACAAGCCCAAACCCCCGGAGAAGCCCGGTTTGGGAGGGGCCTTGAGGGGGGGTGCTGTCATGATCTCTGCTTCCAAAAGATCAGGACTTGCCCGACTCCCTTGGAAGCAGACCCATAACCCCGGTTCCGAGTGCCAGCCAGTCCCAATTGGGACCTTTTGGACCCTGTCCTGGCGCCAGTGGCACCAGGCTCATAAAGATGCCCAGTCCCAGCGCTGGAAGCGCCGGGCTCATAATGCTTGGGTGGACTTACCTGCAGCAGACCATGCTGCTTACTTACCTGCCAGTTGAGCCCCTGATCCTCTTCTGTTTGGGACTACTTTTCCTGTTGGGTGGGGCAGGAGCCACTCCCTAGGTTCAGAACACTGGAACTCTTCTGGAAAGCAGGAACTCTTTTCTTACCTAGGCGAGGCTGTGGAAGGAGACACCTAAGCACTACAGGAGGCTATTTAAACCACACCCGATGGATGAATCTTGCTTTGCGTTATTCTGCATTCTCTGCAGCAGAACGCTCATAGTGTCTTCTGCTTCTGATCCTGGGCCTAATGGAACAAAGGCTTACCATCCTGGAATCCAGTCTTCAGCAGCACCTGTAAAGACAAAGAAAGAACAGGTTAGCACTACGGTCTTCAGTGGCAGCGCATCTCTTACCTGGTCCATCGGCTGTCACCAACGCCTCGCGCTGCATTCCGGCATCTGAAAGACAAAGGCTTACCTACTCTTCGCATGCTCTGGAGGTCTTCGCACTGCATTCCGGCATCTGAAAGACAAAAGCTTACCAGCTCTTCGCACGCTCCGGAGGCCTTCGGCGCTGCATCCCGCATCGGAAAGACAAAAGAAGGTGCGTTTAAAGACATTGGGCAACTTTATTACTCACGTGCCCTTACTCCTTCCCACGCCGAATCTAGTGGGTATTCCAGCACCCTTCAGCTTCTCTAAAGCTCCGAACTTGTACCTGCAAGATAAAAGGGACATTTAGTGCGCATCGTGAAGCAGGCTACAAGCGCTTACTTACGTGCTTCCAGGCGCTTCTATTCCTCACGCGGGTTCGATCCTCAACTCTCATCAGCCCGCCATCCGCCATCGCCGGAACCCTGCAAAACAAGAGATATCATTACAAAAGACTTTTAAGACATTTGAAGTGCCAGAACTTACCGTTCGTGCAGTTAACGACGGACAGCAGTCCTCTGAGGTCAAGAGGCCTGCACCCTTATCCAGTGAAGAAACTGGTTACGGCACCCTGCCCCGAGGCAGATGGAGAGCTCGGCGTTCACTTACCTAAGGTGAGGGCGTTAACCTTTGGGGTTCTGCAGGAGAAGAGAAAGGGAAGAGGAGAGAGGCACCCAATAACCCCAGTTCATTAATCCCATATTTTCTATCTGCAGACATCTTACTCTTCGAGTCAGACATACAGTACACAGAGGTCCAGCCCAAAGAGCCAACCGTATGTTACACATCACCTTTGAAGATACGGCATTCACCCAGTTAAGACCGGCGCCTCTGCGGGAATCAGGTGAGCGTTACAGTGGGCCTGGTGGAGGCTGCCCCTGCACTGCTGGGGGGTGGGGGTGGTGGTAGACATGTGTGGGGCCTGGTGGAGGCTGCCCCTGCACTGCTGGGGGGTGGGGGTGCAGGGGTCATGAGTGGGGGCCTGGTGGAGGCTGCCCCTGGTGGCTGGGGTGTGGGGTGCAGGGAGACATGAGTTGGACATGAGTGGGGGCCTGGTGGAGGCTGCCCCTGCACTGCTGGTGGCTGGGGGTGCAGGGGTCATGAGTGGGGGCCTGGTGGAAGGTGCCCCTGGTGGCTGTGGGGTGGGGGTGCAGGGGGACATGTGTGGGGGCCTGGTGGAGGCTGCCCCTGGTGGCTGGGGGGTGGGGGTGGTGGGAGACATGAGTGGGGGCCTGGTGGAGGCTGCCCCTGCACTGCTGGGGGGTGGGGGTGATGGGAGACATGGGTGGAGGCCTGGTGGAGTCTGGCCCTGGTGGCTGGGGGGTGGGGGTGCAGGGAGACATGAGTTGGACATGAGTGGGGGCCTGGTAGAGGCTGCCCCTGCACTGTTGGGGGGTGAGGGTGCAGGGGGACATGAGTGGGGGACTGGTGGAGGGTGCCCCTGGTGGCTGGGGAGTGGGGGTGCAGGGGGACATGTGTGGGGGCTTGGTGGAGGCTGCCCCTGGTGGCTGGGGGTGGGGGTGGTGGGAGACATGAGTGGGGGCCTGGTGGAGGCTTCCCCTGCACTGCAGGGGGGTGGGGGTGATGGGAGACATGAGTGGGGGCCTGGTGGGGGCTGCTCCTGCACTGCTGGGCGGTGGGGGTGATGGGAGACATGAGTGGGGGCCTGGTGGAGGCTGCCCCTGGTGGCTGGGGCGTGGGGGTGCAGGGAGACATGAGTTGGACATGAGTGGGGGCCTGGTGGAGGCTGCCCCTGCACTGCTGGGGGGTCGGGGTGCAGGGGGACATGAGTGGGGGCCTGGTGGAGGGTGCCCCTGGTGGCTGGGGGGTGGGGGTGCAGGGGGACATGTGTGGGGCCTGGTGGAGGCTGCCCCTGGTGGCTGGGGGGTGGGGTGGTGGGAGACATGAGTGGGGGCCTGGTGGAGTCTGCCCCTGGTGGATGGGGGGTGGGGGTGCAGGGAGACATGAGTTTGACATGAATGGGGGCCTGGGGGAGGCTGCCCCTGCACTGCTGGGGGGTGGGGGTGCAGGGGGAAATGTGTGGGGCCTGGTGGAGGCTGCCCCTGGTGGCTGGGGGGTGGGGTGGTGGGAGACATGAGTGGGGGCCTGGTGGAGGCTGCCACTGCACTGCTGGGGGGTGGCGGTGCAGGGGGACATGAGTGTGGGCTTGGTGGAGGCTGCCCCTGCACTGCTGGGGGGGTGGTGGTAGACATGTGTGGGGGCCTGGTGGAGGCTGCCCCTGCACTGCTGGGGGGTGGTGGTGCAGGGGGACATGAGTGGGGGCCTGGTGGAGGCTGCCCCTTTTGGCTGGGGGGTGGGGTGCAGGGAGACATGTGTGGGGCCTGGTGGAGGCTGCCCCTGGTGGCTGGGGGTGGGGTGGTGGGAGACATGAGTGGGGGCCTGGTGGAGGCTGCCCCTGCACTGCTGGGGGGTGGGGGTGCAGGGGGACATGAGTGTGGGCCTGGTGGAGGCTGCCCCTGCACTGCTGGGGGGTGGGGGTGCAGGGGGACATGAGTGGGGGCCTGGGGGAGGCTGCCCCTGCACTGCTGGGGGGTGGGGGTGCAGGGGGAAATGTGTGGGGCCTGGTGGAGGCTGCCCCTGGTGGCTGGGGGGTGGGGTGCTGGGAGACATGAGTGGGGGCCTGGTGGAGGCTGCCACTGCACTGCTGGGGGGTGGCGGTGCAGGGGGACATGAGTGTGGGCTTGGTGGAGGCTGCCCCTGCACTGCTGGGGGGGTGGTGGTAGACATGTGTGGGGGCCTGGTGGAGGCTGCCCCTGCACTGCTGGGGGGTGGGGGTTCAGGGGGACATGAGTGGGGGCCTGGTGGAGGCTGCCCCTTTTGGCTGGGGGGTGGGGTGCAGGGAGACATGTGTGGGGCCTGGTGGAGGCTGCCCCTGGTGTCTGGGGGTGGGGTGGTGGGAGACATGAGTGGGGGCCTGGTGGATGCTGCCCCTGCACTGCTGGGGGGTGGGGGTGCAGGGGGACATGTGTGGGGGCCTGGTAGAGGCTTCCCCTGCACTGCTGGGGGGTGGGGGTGCAGGGGGACATGAGTGGGGGCCTGGTGGAGGCTGCCCCTGGTGGCTGGGGGGAGGGGTGCAGGGAGACATGAGTTGGACATGAGTGGGGGCCTGGTGGAGGCTGCCCCTGCACTGCTGGGGGTGGGGGTGCAGGGGGACATGAGTGGGGGCCTGGTGGAGGGTGCCCCTGGTGGCTGGGGGGTGGGGGTGCAGGGGGACATGTGTGGGGCCTGGTGGAGGCTGCCCCTGGTGGCTGGGGGGTGGGGGTGGTGGTAGACATGAGTGGGGGCCTGGTGGAGGCTGCCACTGCACTGCTGGGGGGTGGGGGTGCAGGGGGACATGAGTGTGGGCCTGGTGGAGGCTGCCCCTGCACTGCTGGGGGGTGGGGGTGGTGTAAGACATGTGTGGGGGCCTGGTGGAGGCTGCCCCTGCACTGCTGGGGGGTGGGGGTGCAGGGAGACATGAGTGGGGGCCTGGTGGAGGCTGCCCCTGGTGGCTGGGGGGTGGGGTGCAGGGAGACATGAGTTGGACATGAGTGGAGGCCTGGTGGAGGCTGCCCCTGCACTGCTGGTGGCTGGGGGTGCAGGGGGACATGAGTGGGGGCCTGGTGGAAGGTGCCCCTGGTGGCTGGGGGGTGGGGGTGCAGGGGGACATGTGTGGGGGCCTGGTGGAGGCTGCCCCTGGTGGCTGGGGGGTGGGGGTGGTGGGAGACATGAGTGGGGGCCTGGTGGAGGCTGCCCCTGCACTGCTGGGGGGTGGGGGTGATGGGAGACATGGGTGGAGGCCTGGTGGAGTCTGCCCCTGGTGGCTGGGGGGTGGGGGTGCAGGGAGACATGAGTTGGACATGAGTGGGGCCTGGTGGAGGCTGCCCCTGCACTGCTGGGGGGTGGGGGTGCAGGGGGACATGAGTGGGGGCCTGGTGGAGGGCGCCCCTGGTGGCTGGGGGGTGGGGGTGCAGGGGGACATGTGTGGGGGCTTGGTGGAGGCTGCCCCTGGTGGCTGGGGGGTGGGGGCTGTGGGAGACATGAGTGGGGGCCTGGTGGAGGCTGCCCCTGCACTGCTGGGGGGTGGGGGTGATGGGAGACATGAGTGGGGGCCTGGTGGAGGCTGCCCCTGCACTGCTGGCCGGTGGGGGTGATGGGAGATATGAGTGGGGGCCAGGCGGAGGCTGCCCCTGGTGGCTGGGGGGTGGGGGTGCAGGGAGACATGAGTTGGACATGAGTGGGGGCCTGGTGGAGGCTGTCCCTGCACTGCTGGGGGGTCGGGGTGCAGAGGGACATGAGTGGGGGTGTGGTGGAGGGTGCCCCTGGTGGCTGGGGGGTGGGGGTGCAGGGGGACATGTGTGGGGCCTGGTGGAGGCTGCCCCTGGTGGCTGGGGGGTGGGGTGGTGGGAGACATGAGTGGGGGCCTGGTGGAGTCTGCCCCTGGTGGCTGGGGGGTGGGGGTGCAGGGAGACATGAGTTGGACACTAGTGGGTGCCTGGTGGAGGCTGCCCCTGCACTGCTGGGGGGTGGGGGTGTAGGGGGACATGAGTGGGGGCCTGGTGGAGGTTGCCCCTGGTGGCTGGCGGGTGGGGGTGCAGGGGGACAGGTGTGGGGGCCTGGTGGAGGATGCCCCTGCACTGCTGGGGGGAGGGGGTGGTGGGAGACATGAGTGTTGGCTTGGTGGAGGGTGCCCCTCATGGCTGGGGGGTGGGGGTGCAGGGTGACATGAGTTGGACATGAGTGGGGCGTGGTGGAGGCTGCCCCTGCACTGCTGGGGGGTGGGGGTGCAGGGGGACATGAGTGGGGGCCTGGTGGAGGGTGCCCCTGGTGGCTGGGGGGTGGGGGTGATGGGATACATGAGTGGAGGCCTGGTGGAGGCTGCCCCTGCACTGCTGGGCGGTGGGGGTGATGGGAGACATGAGTGGGGGCCTGGTGGAGGCTGCCCCTGGTGGCTGGGGCGTGGGGGTGCAGGGAGACATGAGTTGGACATGAGTGGGGGCCTGGTGGAGGCTGCCCCTGCACTGCTGGGGGGTCGGGGTGCAGGGGGACATGAGTGGGGGCCTCGTGGAGGGTGCCCCTGGTGGCTGGGGGGTGGGGGTGCAGGGGGACATGTGTGGGGCCTGGTGGAGACTGCCCCTGGTGGCTGGGGGGTGGGGTGGTGGGAGACATGAGTGGGGGCCTGGTGGAGTCTGCCCCTGGTGGCTGGGGGGTGGGGGTGCAGGGAGACATGAGTTTGACATGAATGGGGGCCTGGGGGAGGCTGCCCCTGCACTGCTGGGGGGTGGGGGTGCAGGGGGAAATGTGTGGGGCCTGATGGAGGCTGCCCCTGGTGGCTGGGGGGTGGGGTGGTGGGAGACATGAGTGGGGGACTGGTGGAGGCTGCCACTGCACTGCTGGGGGGTGGCGGTGCAGGGGGACATGAGTGTGGGCTTGGTGGAGGCTGCCTCTGCACTGCTGGGGGGGTGGTGGTAGACATGTGTGGGGGCCTGGTGGAGGCTGCCCCTGCACTGCTGGGGGGTGGGGGTGCAGGGGGACATGAGTGGGGGCCTGGTGGAGGCTGCCCCTGGTGGCTGGGGGGTGGGGTGGTGGGAGACATGAGTGGGGGCCTGGTGGAGTCTGCCCCTGGTGGCTGGGGGGTGGGGGTGCAGGGAGACATGAGTTTGACATGAATGGGGGCCTGGGGGAGGCTGCCCCTGCACTGCTGGGGGGTGGGGGTGCAGGGGGAAATGTGTGGGGCCTGATGGAGGCTGCCCCTGGTGGCTGGGGGGTGGGGTGGTGGGAGACATGAGTGGGGGCCTGGTGGAGGCTGCCACTGCACTGCTGGGGGGTGGCGGTGCAGGGGGACATGAGTATGGGCTTGGTGGAGGCTGCCCCTGCACTGCTGGGGGGGTGGTGGTAGACATGTGTGGGGGCCTGGTGGAGGCTGCCCCTGCACTGCTGGGGGTGGGGGTGCAGGGGGACATGAGTGGGGGCCTGGTGGAGGCTGCCCCTTTTGGCTGGGGGGTGGGGTGCAGGGAGACATGTGTGAGGCCTGGTGGAGGCTGCCCCTGGTGGCTGGGGGTGGGGTGGTGGGAGACATGAGTGGGGGCCTGGTGGAGGCTGCCACTGCACTGCTGGGGGGTGGCGGTGCAGGGGGACATGAGTGTGGGCTTGGTGGAGGCTGCCTCTGCACTGCTGGGGGGGTGGTGGTAGACATGTGTGGGGGCCTGGTGGAGGCTGCCCCTGCACTGCTGGGGGGTGGGGGTGCAGGGGGACATGAGTGGGGGCCTGGTGGAGGCTGCCCCTGGTGGCTGGGGGGTGGGGTGGTGGGAGACATGAGTGGGGGCCTGGTGGAGTCTGCCCCTGGTGGTTGGGGGGTGGGGGTGCAGGGAGACATGAGTTTGACATGAATGGGGGCCTGGGGGAGGCTGCCCCTGCACTGCTGGGGGGTGGGGGTGCAGGAGGAAATGTGTGGGGCCTGATGGAGGCTGCCCCTGGTGGCTGGGGGGTGGGGTGGTGGGAGACATGAGTGGGGCCCTGGTGGAGGCTGCCACTGCACTGCTGGGGGGTGGCGGTGCAGGGGGACATGAGTATGGGCTTGGTGGAGGCTGCCCCTGCACTGCTGGGGGGTGGTGGTAGACATGTGTGGGGGCCTGGTGGAGGCTGCCCCTGCACTGCTGGGGGGTGGGGGTGCAGGGGGACATGAGTGGGGGCCTGGTGGAGGCTGCCCCTTTTGGCTGGGGGGTGGGGTGCAGGGAGACATGTGTGAGGCCTGGTGGAGGCTGCCCCTGGTGGCTGGGGGTGGGGTGGTGGGAGACATGAGTGTGGGCCTGGT
The DNA here is from genome assembly GCF_040938575.1 of Ambystoma mexicanum. NCBI lineage: Eukaryota > Metazoa > Chordata > Amphibia > Caudata > Ambystomatidae > Ambystoma > Ambystoma mexicanum. The sequence continues at coordinate 1,018,941,406 of NC_090935.1, read as the reverse complement.
GGAGGCTGCCCCTGCACTGCTGGGGGGTGGGGGTGCAGGGGGACATGAGTGTGGGCCTGGTGGAGGCTGCCCCTGCACTGCTGGGGGGTGGGGGTGCAGGGGGACATGAGTGGGGGCCTGGGGGAGGCTGCCCCTGCACTGCTGGGGTGTGGGGGTGTAGGGGGAAATGTGTGGGGCCTGGTGGAGGCTGCCCCTGGTGGCTGGGGGGTGGGGTGGTGGGAGACATGAGTGGGGGCCTGGTGGAGGCTGCCACTGCACTGCTGGGGGGTGGCGGTGCAGGGGGACATGAGTGTGGGCTTGGTGGAGGCTGCCCCTGCACTGCTGGGGGGGTGGTGGTAGACATCTGTGGGGGCCTGGTGGAGGCTGCCCCTTTTGGCTGGGGGGTGGGGTGCAGGGAGACATGTGTGGGGCCTGGTGGAGGCTGCCCCTGGTGGCTGGGGGTGGGGTGGTGGGAGACATGAGTGGGGGCCTGGTGGAGGCTGCCCCTGCACTGCTGGGGGGTGGGGGTGCAGGGGGACATGTGTGGGGGCCTGGTGGAGGCTGCCCCTGCACTGCTGGGGGGTGGGGGTGCAGGGGGACATGAGTGGGGGCCTGGTGGAGGCTGCCCCTGGTGGCTGGGGGGTGGGGTGCAGGGAGACATGAGTTGGACATGAGTGGGGGCCTGGTGGAGGCTGCCCCTGCACTGCTGGGGGTGGGGGTGCAGGGGGACATGAGTGGGGACCTGGTGGAGGGTGCCCCTGGTGGCTGGGGGGTGGGGGTGCAGGGGGACATGTGTGGGGCCTGGTGGAGGCTGCCCCTGGTGGCTGGGGGGTGGGGGTGGTGGTAGACATGAGTGGGGGCCTGGTGGAGGCTGCCACTGCACTGCTGGGGGGTGGGGGTGCAGGGGGACATGAGTGTGGGCCTGGTGGAGGCTGCCCCTGCACTGCTGGGGGGTGGGGGTGGTGGTAGACATGTGTGGGGGCCTGGTGGAGGCTGCCCCTGCACTGCTGGGGGGTGGGGGTGCAGGGAGACATGAGTGGGGGCCTGGTGGAGGCTGCCCCTGGTGGCTGGGGGGTGGGGTGCAGGGAGACATGAGTTGGACATGAGTGGGGGCCTGGTGGAGGCTGCCCCTGCACTGCTGGTGGCTGGGGGTGCAGGGGGACATGAGTGGGGGCCTGGTGGAAGGTGCCCCTGGTGGCTGGGGGGTGGGGGTGCAGGGGGACATGTGTGGGGGCCTGGTGGAGGCTGCCCCTGGTGGCTGGGGGTGGGGGTGGTGGAAGACATGAGTGGGGGCCTGGTGGAGGCTGCCCCTGCACTGCTGGGGGGTGGGGGTGATGGGAGACATGGGTGGAGGCCTGGTAGAGTCTGCCCCTGGTGGCTGGGGGGTGGGGGTGCAGGGAGACATGAGTTGGACATGAGTGGGGGCCTGGTGGAGGCTGCCCCTGCACTGCTGGGGGGTGGGGGTGCAGGGGGACATGAGTGGGGGCCTGGGGGAGGCTGCCCCTGCACTGCTGGGGTGTGGGGGTGTAGGGGGAAATGTGTGGGGCCTGGTGGAGGCTGCCCCTGGTGGCTGGGGGGTGGGGTGGTGGGAGACATGAGTGGGGGCCTGGTGGAGGCTGCCACTGCACTGCTGGGGGGTGGCGGTGCAGGGGGACATGAGTGTGGGCTTGGTGGAGGCTGCCCCTGCACTGCTGGGGGGGTGGTGGTAGACATCTGTGGGGGCCTGGTGGAGGCTGCCCCTTTTGGCTGGGGGGTGGGGTGCAGGGAGACATGTGTGGGGCCTGGTGGAGGCTGCCCCTGGTGGCTGGGGGTGGGGTGGTGGGAGACATGAGTGGGGGCCTGGTGGAGGCTGCCCCTGCACTGCTGGGGGGTGGGGGTGCAGGGGGACATGTGTGGGGGCCTGGTGGAGGCTGCCCCTGCACTGCTGGGGGGTGGGGGTGCAGGGGGACATGAGTGGGGGCCTGGTGGAGGCTGCCCCTGGTGGCTGGGGGGTGGGGTGCAGGGAGACATGAGTTGGACATGAGTGGGGGCCTGGTGGAGGCTGCCCCTGCACTGCTGGGGGTGGGGGTGCAGGGGGACATGAGTGGGGACCTGGTGGAGGGTGCCCCTGGTGGCTGGGGGGTGGGGGTGCAGGGGGACATGTGTGGGGCCTGGTGGAGGCTGCCCCTGGTGGCTGGGGGGTGGGGGTGGTGGTAGACATGAGTGGGGGCCTGGTGGAGGCTGCCACTGCACTGCTGGGGGGTGGGGGTGCAGGGGGACATGAGTGTGGGCCTGGTGGAGGCTGCCCCTGCACTGCTGGGGGGTGGGGGTGGTGGTAGACATGTGTGGGGGCCTGGTGGAGGCTGCCCCTGCACTGCTGGGGGGTGGGGGTGCAGGGAGACATGAGTGGGGGCCTGGTGGAGGCTGCCCCTGGTGGCTGGGGGGTGGGGTGCAGGGAGACATGAGTTGGACATGAGTGGGGGCCTGGTGGAGGCTGCCCCTGCACTGCTGGTGGCTGGGGGTGCAGGGGGACATGAGTGGGGGCCTGGTGGAAGGTGCCCCTGGTGGCTGGGGGGTGGGGGTGCAGGGGGACATGTGTGGGGGCCTGGTGGAGGCTGCCCCTGGTGGCTGGGGGTGGGGGTGGTGGAAGACATGAGTGGGGGCCTGGTGGAGGCTGCCCCTGCACTGCTGGGGGGTGGGGGTGATGGGAGACATGGGTGGAGGCCTGGTAGAGTCTGCCCCTGGTGGCTGGGGGGTGGGGGTGCAGGGAGACATGAGTTGGACATGAGTGGGGGCCTGGTGGAGGCTGCCCCTGCACTGCTGGGGGGTGGGGGTGCAGGGGGACATGAGTGGGGGCCTGGTGGAGGGCGCCCCTGGTGGCTGGGGGGTGGGGGTGCAGGGGGACATGTGTGGGGGCTTGGTGGAGGCTGCCCCTGGTGGCAGGGGGTGGGGGCTGTGGGAGACATGAGTGGGGGCCTGGAGGAGGCTGCCCCTGCACTGCTGGGGGGGTGGGGGTGATGGGAGACATGAGTGGGGGCCTGGTGGAGGCTGCCCCTGCACTGCTGGTCGGTGGGGGTGATGGGAGATATGAGTGGGGGCCAGGCGGAGGCTGCCCCTGGTGGCTGGGGGGTGGGGGTGCAGGGAGACATGAGTTGGACATGAGTGGGGGCCTGGTGGAGGCTGTCCCTGCACTGCTGGGGGGTCGGGGTTCAGAGGGACATGAGTGGGGGCGTGGTGGAGGGTGCCCCTGGTGGCTGGGGGGTGGGGGTGCAGGGGGACATGTGTGGGGCCTGGTGGAGGCTGCCCCTGGTGGCTGGGGGGTGGGGTGGTGGGAGACATGAGTGGGGGCCTGGTGGAGTCTGCCCCTGGTGGCTGGGGGGTGGGGGTGCAGGGAGACATGAGTTGGACATTAGTGGGTGCCTGGTGGAGGCTGCCCCTGCACTGCTGGGGGTGGGGGTGCAGGGGGACATGAGTGGGGGCCTGGTGGAGGTTGCCCCTGGTGGCTGGCGGGTGGGGGTGCAGGGGGACAGGTGTGGGGGCCTGGTGGAGGATGCCCCTGCACTGCTGGGGGGAGGGGGTGGTGGGAGACATGAGTGTGGGCTTGGTGGAGGGTGCCCCTCATGGCTGGGGGGTGGGGGTGCAGGGTGACATGAGTTGGACATGAGTGGGGCGTGGTGGAGGCTGCCCCTGCACTGCTGGGGGGTGGGGGTGCAGGGGGACATGAGTGGGGGCCTGGTGGAGGGTGCCCCTGGTGGCTGGGGGGTGGGTGTGCAGGGGGACATGTGTGGGGCCTGGTGGAGGCTGCCCCTGGTGGCTGGGGGGTGGGGTGGTGGGAGACATGAGTGGGGGCCTGGTGGAGGCTGCCCCTGCACTGCTGGGGGGTGGGGGTGCAGGGGGACATGAGTGTGGGCTTGGTGGAGGCAGCCCCTGCACTTCAAGGGGGGTGGTGGTAGACATGTGTGGGGGCCTGGTGGAGGCTGCCCCTGCACTGCTGTGGGGTGGGGGTGCAGGGGGACATGAGTGGGGGCCTGGTGGAGGCTGCCCCTGGTGGCTGGGGGGTGGGGTGCAGGGAGACATGAGTTGGACATGAGTGGGGCCTGGTGGAGGCTGGCCCTGCACTGCTGGGAGTGGGGGTGCAGGGGGACATGAGTGGGGGCCTGGTGGAGGGTACCCCTGGTGGCTGGGGGGTGGGGGTTCAGGGGGACATGTGTGGGGGCCTGGTGGAGGCTGCCCCTGGTGGCTGGGGGGTGGGGGTGCAGGAGACATGAGTTGGACATGAGTGGGGGCCTGGTGGAGGCTGCCCCTGCACTGCTGGGGGGGTGGGGGTGCAGGGGGACATGAGTGGGGGCCTGGTGGAGGGTGCCCCTGGTGGCTGGGGGGTGGGGGTGCAGGGGGACATGTATGGGGCCTGGTGGAGGCTGCCCCTGGTGGCTGGGGGGTGGGGTGGTGGGAGACATGATTGGGGGCCTGGTGGAGGCTGCCCCTGCACTGCTGGGGGGTGGGGGTGCAGGGGGACATGTGTGGGGGCTTGGTGGAGGCTGCCCCTGCACTGCTGGGGGGTGGGTGCAGGGGGACATGAGTGTGGGCCTGGTGGAGGCTGCCCCTGCACTGCTGGGGGGAGGGGGTGTTGGGAGAAATGAGTGTGGGCTTGGTGGAGGGTGCCCCTGGTGGCTGGGGGGTGGGGGTGCAGGGGGACATGAGTGGGGGCCTGGTGGAGGCTGCCCCTGCACTGCTGGGGGGTGGGGGTGATGGGTGACATGGGTGGGGGCCTGGTGGAGGCTGCCCCTGGTGGCTGGGGGGTGGAGGTGCAGGGAGACATGAGTTGGACATGAGTGGGGGCCTGGTGGAGGCTGCCCCTACATTGCTGGGGGGTGGGGGTGCAGGGGGACATGAGTGGGGGCCTGGTCGAGGGTGCCCCTGCACTGCTGTGGGTTGGGGGTGCAGGAGGACATGTGTGGGGGCCTGGTGGAGGCTGCCCCTGCACTGCTGGGGGATGTGGGTGCAGGGGGACATGAGTGGGGGCCTGGTGGAGGCTGCCCCTGCACTGCTGGGGGGTGGGGGTGCAGGGGGACATGAGTGGGGGCCTGGTGGAGGCTGCCCCTGGTGGCTGGGGGGTGGGGTGCAGGGAGACATGAGTTGGACATGAGTGGGGGCCTGGTGGAGGCTGCCCCTGCACTGCTGGGGGGTGGGGGTGCAGGAGGACATGAGTGGGGGCCTGGTGGAGGGTGCCCCTGGTGGCTGGGGGGTGGCGGTGCAGGGGGACATGTGTGGGGGCCTGGTGGAGGCTGCCCCTGGTGACTGGGGGGTGGGGGTGGTGGTAGACATGAGTGGGGGCCTGGTGGAGGCTGCCCCTGCACTGCTGGGGGGTGGGGGTGCAGGGGGACATGAGTGTGGGCCTGGTGGAGGCTGCCCCTGCATTGCTGGGGGATGGGGGTGGTGGTAGACATGTGTGGGGGCCTGGTGGAGGCTGCCCCTGCATTGCTGGGGGGGTGGGGGTGCAGGGGGACATGAGTGGGGGCCTGGTGGAGGCTGCCCCTGGGGGGTGGGGGTGCAGGGAGACATGAGTTGGACATGAGTGGGGGCCTGGTGGAGGCTGCCCCTGCACTGCTGGTGGCTGGGGGTGCAGGGGGACATGAGTGGGGGCCTGGTGGAGAATGCCCCTGGTGGCTGGGGGGTGGGGGTGCAGGGGGACATGAGTGGGGGCCTGGTGGAGGGTGCCCCTGGTGGCTGAGGGGTGGGGGTGCAGGGGGACATGTGTGGGGGCCTGGTGGAGGCTGCGCCTGGTGGCTGGGGGGTGGGGGTGGTGGGAGACATGAGTGGGGGCCAGGTGGAGACTTCCCCTGCACTGCTGGTGGGTGGGGGTGATGGGAGACATGAGTGGGGGCTTGGTGGAGGCTGCCCCTGCACTGCTGGGCGGTGGGGGTGATGGGAGGCATTAGTGGGGGCCTGGTGGAGGCTGCCCCTGGTGGCTGGGGGGTGGGGTGCAGGGGGACATGTTTGGAGGCCTGGTGGAGGCTGCCCCTGCTCTGCTGGGGGGTGGGGGTGTATGGGGGGCATGAGTGGGGGCCTGGTGGAGGGTGCCCCTGCACTGCTGGGGGGTGGGGGTGCAGGGGGACATGTGTGGGGGCCTGGTGGAGGCTGCCCCTGCACTGCTGGGGGGTGGGGGTGCAGGGGGACATGAGTGGGGGCCTGGTGGAGGCTGCCCCTGCACTGCTGGGGGGTGGGGTGCAGGGGGACATGTGTGGGGGCCTTGTGGAGGATGCCCATGGTGGCTGGGGGTGGGGGTGCAGGGAGACATGAGTTGTACATGAGTGGGGGCCTGGTGGAGGATGCCCCTGCACTGCTGGGGGGTCGGGGTGCAGGGGGAAATGAGTGGGGGCCTGGTGGAGGGTGCCCCTGGTGGCTGGGGGGTGGGGGTGCAGGGGGACATGTGTGGGGGCCTGGTGGAGGCTGCCCCTGCACTGCTGGGGGGTGGGGGTGCAGGGGGATATGTGTGGGGCCTGGTGGGGGCTGCCCCTGCACTTCTGGGGGATGGGGGTGCAGGGGGACATGAGTGAGGGCCTGGTGGAGGCTGCCCCTGCACTGCTGGGGGGTGGGGTGCAGGGGGACATGAGTGTGGGCCTGGTGGAGGCTGCCCCTGCACTGCTGGGGGAGGGGGTGGTGGGAGACATGAGTGTGGGCTTGGTGGAGGGTGCCCCTGGTGGCTGGGGGGTGTGGGTGCAAGGGGACATGTATGGGGGCCTGGTGGAGGCTGCCGCTGGTGGCTGGGGGGTGGGGGTGGTGGGAGACATGAGTGGGGGCCTGGTGGAGGCTGCCCCTGCACTGCTGGGGGGTGGGGGTGATGGGTGACATGGGTGGGGGCCTGGTGGAGGCTGCCCCTGGTGGCTGGGGGGTGGGGGTGCAGGGAGACATGAGTCGGACATGAGTGGGGGCCTGGTGGAGGCTGCCCCTGCACTGCGGGGGGGTTGGGGGTGCAGGGGGACATGAGTGGGGGCCTGGTGGAGGGTGCCCCTGGTGGCTGGGGGGTGGGTGTGCAGGGGGACATGTGTGGGGCCTGGTGGAGGCTGCCCCTGGTGGCTGGGGGGTGGGGTGGTGGGAGACATGAGTGGGGGCCTGGTGGAGGCTGCCCCTGCACTGCTGGGGGGTGGGGGTGCAGGGGGACATGAGTGTGGGCCTGGTGGAGGCTGCCCCTGCACTGCGGGGGGGTGGTGGAAGACATGTGTGGGGGCCTGGTGGAGGCTGCCCCTGCACTTCTGGGGGGTGGGGGTGCAGGGGGACATGAGTGGGGGCCTGGCGGAGGCTGCCCCTGGTGGCTGGGGGGTGGGGTGCAGGGAGACATGAGTTGGACATGAGTGGGGGCCTGGTGGAGGCTGCCCCTGCACTGCTGGGGGATGGGGGTGCAGGGGGACATGAATGGGGGCCTGGTGGAGGGTGCCCCTGGTGGCTGGGGGATGGGGGTGCAGGGGGACATGTGTGGAGGCCTGGTGGAGGCTGCCCCTGGTGGCTTTGGGGTGGGGGTGGTGGTAGACATGAGTGGGGGCCTGGTGGAGGCTGCCCCTGCACTGCTGGGGGTGGGGGTGCAGGGGGACATGGATGGGGTCCTGGTGGAGGCTGCCCCTGCACTGCTGGGGGGTGGGGGTGGTGGTAGACATGTGTGGGGGCCTGGTGGAGGCTGCCCCTGCACTGCTGGGGGGTGGGGGTGCAGGGAGACATGAGTTGGACATGAGTGGGGGCCTGGTGGAGGCTGCCCCTGCACTGCTGGTGGCTGGGGGTGCAGGGGGACATGAGTGGGGGCCTGGTGGAGTGCCCCTGGTGGCTGGGGGGTGGGGTTCAGGGGGACATGTGTGGGTGCCTGGTGGAGGCTGCCCCTGGTGGCTGGGGCGTGGGGGTGGTGAGAGACATGAGTGGGGGCCTGGTGGATGCTGCCCCTGCACCGCTGGGGGGTGGGGGTGATGGGAGACATGGGTGGAGGCCTGGTGGAGTCTGCCCCTGGTGGCTGGGGGGTGGGGGTGCAGGGAGACATGAGTTGGACATGAGTGGGGGCCTGGTGGAGGCTGCCCCTGCACTGCTGGGGGTTGGGGGTGCAGGGGGACATGAGTGGGGGCCTGGTGGAGGGTACCCCTGGTGGCTGGGGGGTGGTGGTGCAGGGGGACATGTGTGGGGGCCTGGTGGAGGCTGTCCCTGGTGGCTGGGGGGTGGGGGTGGTGGGAGACATGAGTGGGGGCCTGGTGGAGGCTTCCCCTGCACTGCTGGGGGGTGGGGGTGATGGGAGACATGAGTGGGGGCCTGGTGGAGGCTGCCACTGCACTGCTGGGCGGTGGGGGTGCAGGGGGACATGGGTGGGGGCCTGGTGGAGTCTGCCCCTGCACTGCTGGGGGGTGGGGGTGGTGGTAGACATGTGTGGGGGCCTGGTGGAGGCTGCCCCTGCACTGCTGGGGGGTGGGAGTGCAGGGGGACATGAGTGGGGGCCTGGTGGAGGCTGCCACTGATGGCTGGGGGGTGGGGGTGCAGGGGGACATGTGTGGGGCCTGGTGGAGGCTGCCCCTGGTGGCTGGGGGGTGGGGTGGTGGGAGACATGAGTGGACATGAGTGCGGGCCTGGTGGAGGCTGCCCCTGCACTGCTGGTGGCTGGGGGTGCAGGGGGACATGTGTGGGGGCCTGGTGGAGTGCCCCTGGTGGCTGGGGGTGGAGTTCAGGGGGACATGTGTGGGGTCCTGGTGGAGGCTGCCCCTGGTGGCTGGGGCGTGGGGGTGGTGGGAGACATGAGTGGGGGCCTGGTGGAGGCTGCCCCTGCACCGTTGGGGGGTGGGGGTGATGGGAGACATGAGTGGGGGCCTGGTGGAGGCTGCCCCTGCACTGCTGGGCGGTGGGGGCGATGGGAGACATGAGTGGGGGCCTGGTGGAGGCTACCCCTGGTGGCTTGGGGGTGCAGGGAGACATGAGTTGGACATGAGTGGGGGCCTGGTGGAGGCTGCCCCTGCACTGCTGGGGGTTGGGGGTGCAGGGGGACATGAGTGGGGGCCTGGTGGAGGGTGCCCCTGGTGGCTGGGGGGTGGTGGTGCAGGGGGACATGTGTGGGGGCCTGGTGGAGGCTGTCCCTGGTGGCTGGGGGGTGGGGGTGGTGGGAGACATGAGTGGGGGCCTGGTGGAGGCTTCCCCTGCACTGCTGGGGGTGATGGGAGACATGAGTGGGGGCCTGGTGGAGGCTGCCCCTGCACTGCTGGGCGGTGGGGGTGCAGGGGGACATGGGTGGGGGCCTGGTGGAGTCTGCCCCTGCACTGCTGGGGGGTGGGGGTGGTGGTAGACATGTGTGGGGGCCTGGTGGAGGCTGCCCCTGCACTGCTGGGGGGTGGGGGTGCAGGGGGACATGAGTGGGGGCCTGGTGGAGGCTGCCACTGATGGCTGGGGGGTGGGGGTGCAGGGGGACATGTGTGGGGCCTGGCGGAGGCTGCCCCTGGTGGCTGGGGGGTGGGGTGGTGGGAGACATGAGTGGACATGAGTGCGGGCCTGGTGGAGGCTGCCCCTGCACTGCTGGTGGCTGGGGGTGCAGGGGGACATGTGTGGGGGCCTGGTGGAGTGCCCCTGGTGGCTGGGGGGTGGAGTTCAGGGGGACATGTGTGGGGTCCTGGTGGAGGCTGCCCCTGGTGGCTGGGGCGTGGGGGTGGTGGGAGACATGAGTGGGGGCCTGGTGGAGGCTGCCCCTGCACCGCTGGGGGGTGGGGGTGATGGGAGACATGGGTGGAGGCCTGGTGGAGTCTGCCCCTGCTGGCTGGGGGGTGGGGGTGCAGGGAGACATGAGTTGGACATGAGTGGGGGCCTGGTGGAGGCTGCCCCTGCACTGCTGGGGGTTGGGGTGCGGGTGAACATGAGTGGGGGCCTGGTGGAGGGTGCCCCTGGTGGTTGGGGGGTGGTGGTGCAGGGGGACATGTGTGGGGGCCTGGTGGAGGCTGCCCCTGGTGGCTGGGGGGTGGGGTGGTGGGAGACATGAGTGGGGGCCTGGTGGAGGCTGCCCCTGCACTGCTGGGGGGTGGGGGTGATGGGAGACATGAGTGGGGGCCTGGTGGAGGCTGCCCCTGCACTGCTGGGCGGTGGGGGCGATGGGAGACATGAGTGGGGGCCTGGTGGAGGCTACCCCTGGTGGCTGGGGGGTGCAGGGAGACATGAGTTGGACATGAGTGGGGGCCTGGTGGAGGCTGCCCCTGCACTGCTGGGGGGTGGGGGTGCAGGGGGACAAGAGTGGGGGCCTGGTGGAGGGTGACCCTGGTGGCTGGGGGGTGGGGGTGCAGGGGGACATGTGTGGGGCCTTGTGGAGGCTGCCCCTGGTGGCTGGGGGGTGGGATGGTGGGAGACATGAGTGGGGGGCTGGTGGAGGCTGCCCCTGCACTGCTGGGGGGTGGGGGTGCAGGGGGACATGTGTGGGGGCCTGGTGGAGGCTGCCCCTGCACTGCTGGGGGGTGGGGGTGCAGGGGGACATGTGTGGGGGCCTGGTGGAGGCTGCCCCTGCACTGCTGGGGGATGGGGTGCAGGGGGACATGAGTGGGGGCCTGGTGGAGGCTGCCCCTGCACTGCTGGGGGGTGGGTGCAGGGGGACATGAGTGTGGGCCTGGTGGAGGGTGCCCCTGGTGGCTGGGGGGTGGGGGTGCAGGGGGACATGTGTGGGGCCTGGTGGAGGCTGCCCCTGGTGGCTGGGGGGTGGGGTGGTGGGAGACATGAGTGGGGGCCTGGTGGAGTCTGCCCCTGGTGGCTGGGGGGTGGGGGTGCAGGGAGACATGAGTTGGACATTAGTGGGGGCCTGGTGGAGGCTGCCCCTGCACTGCTGGGGGGTGGGGGTGCAGGGGGACATGTGTGGGGGCCTGGTGGAGGCTGCCCCTGCACTGCTGGGGGGTGGGGGTGCAGGGGGACATGTGTGGGGGCTTGGTGGAGGCTGCCCCTGCACTGCTGGGGGGTGGGTGCAGGGGGACATGAGTGTGGGCCTGGTGGAGGCTGCCCCTGCACTGCTGGGGGGAGGGGGTGTTGGGAGAAATGAGTGTGGGCTTGGTGGAGGGTGCCCCTGGTGGCTGGGGGGTGGGGGTGCAGGGGGACATGAGTGGGGGCCTGGTGGAGGCTGCCCCTGCACTGCTGGGGGGTGGGGGTGATGGGTGACATGGGTGGGGGCCTGGTGGAGGCTGCCCCTGGTGGCTGGGGGGTGGGGGTGCAGGGAGACATGAGTTGGACATGAGTGGGGGCCTGGTGGAGGCTGCCCCTACATTGCTGGGGGGTGGGGGTGCAGGGGGACATGAGTGGGGGCCTGGTCGAGGGTGCCCCTGCACTGCTGTGGGTTGGGGGTGCAGGAGGACATGTGTGGGGGCCTGGTGGAGGCTGCCCCTGCACTGCTGGGGGATGTGGGTGCAGGGGGACATGAGTGGGGGCCTGGTGGAGGCTGCCCCTGCACTGCTGGGGGGTGGGGGTGCAGGGGGACATGAGTGGGGGCCTGGTGGAGGCTGCCCCTGGTGGCTGGGGGGTGGGGTGCAGGGAGACATGAGTTGGACATGAGTGGGGGCCTGGTGGAGGCTGCCCCTGCACTGCTGGGGGGTGGGGGTGCAGGAGGACATGAGTGGGGGCCTGGTGGAGGGTGCCCCTGGTGGCTGGGGGGTGGCGGTGCAGGGGGACATGTGTGGGGGCCTGGTGGAGGCTGCCCCTGGTGACTGGGGGGTGGGGGTGGTGGTAGACATGAGTGGGGGCCTGGTGGAGGCTGCCCCTGCACTGCTGGGGGGTGGGGGTGCAGGGGGACATGAGTGTGGGCCTGGTGGAGGCTGCCCCTGCATTGCTGGGGGATGGGGGTGGTGGTAGACATGTGTGGGGGCCTGGTGGAGGCTGCCCCTGCATTGCTGGGGGGGTGGGGGTGCAGGGGGACATGAGTGGGGGCCTGGTGGAGGCTGCCCCTGGTGGCTGGGGGGTGGGGGTGCAGGGAGACATGAGTTGGACATGAGTGGGGGCCTGGTGGAGGCTGCCCCTGCACTGCTGGTGGCTGGGGGTGCAGGGGGACATGAGTGGGGGCCTGGTGGAGAATGCCCCTGGTGGCTGGGGGGTGGGGGTGCAGGGGGACATGAGTGGGGGCCTGGTGGAGGGTGCCCCTGGTGGCTGAGGGGTGGGGGTGCAGGGGGACATGTGTGGGGGCCTGGTGGAGGCTGCGCCTGGTGGCTGGGGGGTGGGGGTGGTGGGAGACATGAGTGGGGGCCAGGTGGAGACTTCCCCTGCACTGCTGGGGGGTGGGGGTGATGGGAGACATGAGTGGGGGCTTGGTGGAGGCTGCCCCTGCACTGCTGGGCGGTGGGGGTGATGGGAGGCATTAGTGGGGGCCTGGTGGAGGCTGCCCCTGGTGGCTGGGGGGTGGGGTGCAGGGGGACATGTTTGGAGGCCTGGTGGAGGCTGCCCCTGCTCTGCTGGGGGGTGGGGGTGTATGGGGGGCATGAGTGGGGGCCTGGTGGAGGGTGCCCCTGCACTGCTGGGGGGTGGGGGTGCAGGGGGACATGTGTGGGGGCCTGGTGGAGGCTGCCCCTGCACTGCTGGGGGGTGGGGGTGCAGGGGGACATGAGTGGGGGCCTGGTGGAGGCTGCCCCTGCACTGCTGGGGGGTGGGGTGCAGGGGGACATGTGTGGGGGCCTTGTGGAGGATGCCCCTGGTGGCTGGGGGTGGGGGTGCAGGGAGACATGAGTTGTACATGAGTGGGGGCCTGGTGGAGGATGCCCCTGCACTGCTGGGGGGTCGGGGTGCAGGGGGAAATGAGTGGGGGCCTGGTGGAGGGTGCCCCTGGTGGCTGGGGGGTGGGGGTGCAGGGGGACATGTGTGGGGGCCTGGTGGAGGCTGCCCCTGGTGGCTGGGGGGTGGGGGTGTTGGGAGACAAGAGTGGGGGCCTGGTGGAGGCTGCCCCTGCACTGCTGGGGGGTGGGGGGTCCAGGGGGACATGATTGGGGGCCTGGTGGAGGCTGCCCCTGCACTGCTGGGGGGTGGGGGTGCAGGGGGACATGAGTGGGGGCCTGGTGGGGGCTGCCCCAGCACTGCTGGGGGGTGGGGGTGCAGGGGGACATGTGTGGGGGCCTGGTGGAGGCTGCCCCTGCACTGCTGGGGGGTGGGGGTGCAGGGGGATATGTGTGGGGCCTGGTGGGGGCTGCCCCTGCACTTCTGGGGGATGGGGGTGCAGGGGGACATGAGTGAGGGCCTGGTGGAGGCTGCCCCTGCACTGCTGGGGGGTGGGGTGCAGGGGGACATGAGTGTGGGCCTGGTGGAGGCTGCCCCTGCACTGCTGGGGGAGGGGGTGGTGGGAGACATGAGTGTGGGCTTGGTGGAGGGTGCCCCTGGTGGCTGGGGGGTGTGGGTGCAAGGGGACATGTATGGGGGCCTGGTGGAGGCTGCCGCTGGTGGCTGGGGGGTGGGGGTGGTGGGAGACATGAGTGGGGGCCTGGTGGAGGCTGCCCCTGCACTGCTGGGGGGTGGGGGTGATGGGTGACATGGGTGGGGGCCTGGTGGAGGCTGCCCCTGGTGGCTGGGGGGTGGGGGTGCAGGGAGACATGAGTCGGACATGAGTGGGGGCCTGGTGGAGGCTGCCCCTGCACTGCGGGGGGGTTGGGGGTGCAGGGGGACATGAGTGGGGGCCTGGTGGAGGGTGCCCCTGGTGGCTGGGGAGTGGGTGTGCAGGGGGACATGTGTGGGGCCTGGTGGAGGCTGCCCCTGGTGGCTGGGGGGTGGGGTGGTGGGAGACATGAGTGGGGGCCTGGTGGAGGCTGCCCCTGCACTGCTGGGGGGTGGGGGTGCAGGGGGACATGAGTGTGGGCCTGGTGGAGGCTGCCCCTGCACTGCGGGGGGGTGGTGGAAGACATGTGTGGGGGCCTGGTGGAGGCTGCCCCTGCACTTCTGGGGGGTGGGGGTGCAGGGGGACATGAGTGGGGGCCTGGCGGAGGCTGCCCCTGGTGGCTGGGGGGTGGGGTGCAGGGAGACATGAGTTGGACATGAGTGGGGGCCTGGTGGAGGCTGCCCCTGCACTGCTGGGGGATGGGGGTGCAGGGGGACATGAATGGGGGCCTGGTGGAGGGTGCCCCTGGTGGCTGGGGGATGGGGGTGCAGGGGGACATGTGTGGAGGCCTGGTGGAGGCTGCCCCTGGTGGCTTTGGGGTGGGGGTGGTGGTAGACATGAGTGGGGGCCTGGTGGAGGCTGCCCCTGCACTGCTGGGGGTGGGGGTGCAGGGGGACATGGATGGGGGCCTGGTGGAGGCTGCCCCTGCACTGCTGGGGGGTGGGGGTGGTGGTAGACATGTGTGGGGGCCTGGTGGAGGCTGCCCCTGCACTGCTGGGGGGTGGGGGTGCAGGGAGACATGAGTTGGACATGAGTGGGGGCCTGGTGGAGGCTGCCCCTGCACTGCTGGTGGCTGGGGGTGCAGGGGGACATGAGTGGGGGCCTGGTGGAGTGCCCCTGGTGGCTGGGGGGTGGGGTTCAGGGGGACATGTGTGGGTGCCTGGTGGAGGCTGCCCCTGGTGGCTGGGGCGTGGGGGTGGTGAGAGACATGAGTGGGGGCCTGGTGGATGCTGCCCCTGCACCGCTGGGGGGTGGGGGTGATGGGAGACATGGGTGGAGGCCTGGTGGAGTCTGCCCCTGGTGGCTGGGGGGTGGGGGTGCAGGGAGACATGAGTTGGACATGAGTGGGGGCCTGGTGGAGGCTGCCCCTGCACTGCTGGGGGTTGGGGGTGCAGGGGGACATGAGTGGGGGCCTGGTGGAGGGTACCCCTGGTGGCTGGGGGGTGGTGGTGCAGGGGGACATGTGTGGGGGCCTGGTGGAGGCTGTCCCTGGTGGCTGGGGGGTGGGGGTGGTGGGAGACATGAGTGGGGGCCTGGTGGAGGCTTCCCCTGCACTGCTGGGGGGTGGGGGTGATGGGAGACATGAGTGGGGGCCTGGTGGAGGCTGCCCCTGCACTGCTGGGCGGTGGGGGTGCAGGGGGACATGGGTGGGGGCCTGGTGGAGTCTGCCCCTGCACTGCTGGGGGGTGGGGGTGGTGGTAGACATGTGTGGGGGCCTGGTGGAGGCTGCCCCTGCACTGCTGGGGGGTGGGAGTGCAGGGGGACATGAGTGGGGGCCTGGTGGAGGCTGCCACTGATGGCTGGGGGGTGGGGGTGCAGGGGGACATGTGTGGGGCCTGGTGGAGGCTGCCCCTGGTGGCTGGGGGGTGGGGTGGTGGGAGACATGAGTGGACATGAGTGCGGGCCTGGTGGAGGCTGCCCCTGCACTGCTGGTGGCTGGGGGTGCAGGGGGACATGTGTGGGGGCCTGGTGGAGTGCCCCTGGTGGCTGGGGGTGGAGTTCAGGGGGACATGTGTGGGGTCCTGGTGGAGGCTGCCCCTGGTGGCTGGGGCGTGGGGGTGGTGGGAGACATGAGTGGGGGCCTGGTGGAGGCTGCCCCTGCACCGTTGGGGGGTGGGGGTGATGGGAGACATGAGTATGGGCCTGGTGGAGGCTGCCCCTGCACTGCTGGGCGGTGGGGGCGATGGGAGACATGAGTGGGGGCCTGGTGGAGGCTACCCCTGGTGGCTTGGGGGTGCAGGGAGACATGAGTTGGACATGAGTGGGGGCCTGGTGGAGGCTGCCCCTGCACTGCTGGGGGTTGGGGGTGCAGGGGGACATGAGTGGGGGCCTGGTGGAGGGTGCCCCTGGTGGCTGTTGGGTGGTGGTGCAGGGGGACATGTGTGGGGGCCTGGTGGAGGCTGTCCCTGGTGGCTGGGGGGTGGGGGTGGTGGGAGACATGAGTGGGGGCCTGGTGGAGGCTTCCCCTGCACTGCTGGGGGTGATGGGAGACATGAGTGGGGGCCTGGTGGAGGCTGCCCCTGCACTGCTGGGCGGTGGGGGTGCAGGGGGACATGGGTGGGGGCCTGGTGGAGTCTGCCCCTGCACTGCTGGGGGGTGGGGGTGGTGGTAGACATGTGTGGGGGCCTGGTGGAGGCTGCCCCTGCACTGCTGGGGGGTGGGGGTGCAGGGGGACATGAGTGGGGGCCTGGTGGAGGCTGCCACTGATGGCTGGGGGGTGGGGGTGCAGGGGGACATGTGTGGGGCCTGGCGGAGGCTGCCCCTGGTGGCTGGGGGGTGGGGTGGTGGGAGACATGAGTGGACATGAGTGCGGGCCTGGTGGAGGCTGCCCCTGCACTGCTGGTGGCTGGGGGTGCAGGGGGACATGTGTGGGGGCCTGGTGGAGTGCCCCTGGTGGCTGGGGGGTGGAGTTCAGGGGGACATGTGTGGGGTCCTGGTGGAGGCTGCCCCTGGTGGCTGGGGCGTGGGGGTGGTGGGAGACATGAGTGGGGGCCTGGTGGAGGCTGCCCCTGCACCGCTGGGGGGTGGGGGAGATGGGAGACATGGGTGGAGGCCTGGTGGAGTCTGCCCCTGCTGGCTGGGGGGTGGGGGTGCAGGGAGACATGAGTTGGACATGAGTGGGGGCCTGGTGGAGGCTGCCCCTGCACTGCTGGGGGTTGGGGTGCAGGGGAACATGAGTGGGGGCCTGGTGGAGGGTGCCCCTGGTGGTTGGGGGGTGGTGGTGCAGGGGGACATGTGTGGGGGCCTGGTGGAGGCTGCCCCTGGTGGCTGGGGGGTGGGGTGGTGGGAGACATGAGTGGGGGCCTGGTGGAGGCTGCCCCTGCACTGCTGGGGGGTGGGGGTGATGGGAGACATGAGTGGGGGCCTGGTGGAGGCTGCCCCTGCACTGCTGGGCGGTGGGGGCGATGGGAGACATGAGTGGGGGCCTGGTGGAGGCTACCCCTGGTGGCTGGGGGGTGCAGGGAGACATGAGTTGGACATGAGTGGGGGCCTGGTGGAGGCTGCCCCTGCACTGCTGGGGGGTGGGGGTGCAGGGGGACAAGAGTGGGGGCCTGGTGGAGGGTGACCCTGGTGGCTGGGGGGTGGGGGTGCAGGGGGACATGTGTGGGGCCTTGTGGAGGCTGCCCCTGGTGGCTGGGGGGTGGGATGGTGGGAGACATGAGTGGGGGGCTGGTGGAGGCTGCCCCTGCACTGCTGGGGGGTGGGGGTGCAGGGGGACATGTGTGGGGGCCTGGTGGAGGCTGCCCCTGCACTGCTGGGGGGTGGGGGTGCAGGGGGACATGTGTGGGGGCCTGGTGGAGGCTGCCCCTGCACTGCTGGGGGATGGGGGTGCAGGGGGACATGAGTGGGGGCCTGGTGGAGGCTGCCCCTGCACTGCTGGGGGGTGGGTGCAGGGGGACATGAGTGTGGGTCTGGTGGAGGGTGCCCCTGGTGGCTGGGGGGTGGGGGTGCAGGGGGACATGTGTGGGGCCTGGTGGAGGCTGCCCCTGGTGGCTGGGGGGTGGGGTGGTGGGAGACATGAGTGGGGGCCTGGTGGAGTCTGCCCCTGGTGGCTGGGGGGTGGGGGTGCAGGGAGACATGAGTTGGACATTAGTGGGGGCCTGGTGGAGGCTGCCCCTGCACTGCTGGGGGGTGGGGGTGCAGGGGGACATGTGTGGGGGCCTGGTGGAGGATGCCCCTGCACTGCTGGGGGGAGGGGGTGGTGGGAGACATGAGTGTGGGCTTGGTGGAGGGTGCCCCTCATGGCTTGGGGGTGGGGGTGCAGGGTGACATGAGTTGGACATGAGTGGGGCGTGGTTGAGGCTGCCCCTGCACTGCTGGGGGGTGGGGGTGCAGGGGGACATGAGTGGGGGCCTGGTGGAGGGTGCCCCTGGTGGCTGGGGGGTGGGTGTGCAGGGGGACATGTGTGGGGCCTGGTGGAGGCTGCCCCTGGTGGCTGGGGGGTGGGGTGGTGGGAGACATGAGTGGGGGCCTGGTGGAGGCTGCCCCTGCACTGCTGGGGGTGGGGGTGCAGGGGGACATGAGTGTGGGCTTGGTGGAGGCTGCCCCTGCACTGCAAGGGGGTGGTGGTAGACATGTGTGGGGGCCTGGTGGAGGCTGCCCCTGCACTGCTGGGGGGTGGGGGTGCAGGGGGACATGAGTGGGGGCCTGGTGGAGGCTGCCCCTGGTGGCTGGGGGGTGGGGTGCAGGGAGACATGAGTTGGACATGAGTGGGGGCCTGGTGGAGGCTGCCCCTGGTGGCTGGGGGGTGTGGGTTCAGGGGGACATGTATGGGGGCCTGGTGGAGGGTACCCCTGGTGGCTGGGGGGTGGGGGTTCAGGGGGACATGTGTGGGTGCCTGGTGGAGGCTGCCCCTGGTGGCTGGGGGGTGGGGGTGCAGGAGACATGAGTTGGACATGAGTGGGGGCCTGGTGGAGGCTGCCCCTGCACTGCTGGGGGGGGTGGGGGTGCAGGGGGACATGAGTGGGGGCCTGGTGGAGGCTGCCCCTGGTGGCTGGGGGTTGGGGTGGCGGGAGACATGATTGGGGGCCTGGTGGAGGCTGCCCCTGCACTGCTGGGGGGTGGGGGTGCAGGGGGACAAGAGTGGGGGCCTGGTGGAGGGTGCCCCTGGTGGCTGGGGGGTGGGGGTGCAGGGGGACATGTGTGGGGCCTTGTGGAGGCTGCCCCTGGTGGCTGGGGGGTGGGTTGGTGGGAGAAATGAGTGGGGGGCTGGTGGAGGCTGCCCCTGCACTGCTGGGGGGTGGGGGTGCAGGGGGACATGTGTGGGGGCCTGGTGGAGGCTGCCCCTGCACTGCTGGGGGGTGGGGGTGCAGGGGGACATGTGTGGGGGCCTGGTGGAGGCTGCTCCTGCACTGCTGGGGGATGGGGGTGCAGGGGGACATGAGTGGGGGCCTGGTGGAGGCTGCCCCTGCACTGCTGGGGGGTGGGTGCAGGGGGAAATGAGTGTGGGCCTGGTGGAGGCTGCCCCTGCACTGCTGGGGGGAGGGGGTGGTGGGAGACATGAGTGTGGGCTTGGTGGAGGGTGCCCCTGGTGGCTGGGGGGTGGGGGGTGCAGGGGGACATGTGTGGGGGCCTGGTGGATGCTGCCCCTGCACTGCTGGGGGATGGGGGTGCAGGGGGACATGAGTGGGGGCCTGGTGGAGGCTGCCCCTGCACTGCTGGGGGGTGGGTGCAGGGGGACATGAGTGTGGGCCTGGTGGAGGCTGCCCCTGCACTGCTGGGGGGTGGGGTGATGGGTGACATGGGTGGGGGCCTGGTATAGGCTGCCCCTGGTGGCTGGGGGGTGGGGGTGCAGGGAGACATGAGTTGGACATGAGTGGGGGCCTGGTGGAGGCTGCCCCTGCACTGCTGGGGGATGGGGTGCAGGGGGACATGAGTGGGGGCCTGGTGGAGGCTGCCCCTGCACTGCTGGGGGGTGGGTGCAGGGGGACAAGTGTGGGGCCTGGTGGAGGCTGCCCCTGGTGGCTGGGGGGTGGGGGTGCAGGGGGACATGTGTGGGGGCCTAGTGGAGGCTGCCCCTGCACCGCAGGGGGATGGGGGTGCAGGGGGACATGAGCGGGGGCCTGGTGGAGGCTGCCCCTGCACTGCTGGGGGGTGGGTGCAGGGGGACATGAGTGTGGGCCTGGTGGAGGCTGCCCCTGCACTGCTGGGGGGTGGGGGTGATGGGTGACATGGGTGGGGGCCTGGTGGAGGCTGCCCCTGGTGGCTGGGGGGTGGGGGTGCAGGGGGACATTTGTGGGGCCTGGTGGAGGCTGCCCCTGGTGGCTGGGGGGTGGGGTGGTGGGAGACATGAGTGGGGGCCTGGTGGAGGCTGCCCCTGCACTGCTGGGGTTGGGGGTGCAGGGGGACATGAGTGTGGGCCTGGTGGAGGCTGCCCCTGCACTGCTGGGGGGGTGGTGGTAGACATGTGTGGGGGCCTGGTGGAGGCTGCCCCTGCACTGCTGGGGGGTGGGGGTGCAGGGGGACATGAGTGGGGGCCTGGTGGAGGCTGCCCCTGGTGGCTGGGGGGTGGGGTGCAGGGAGACATGAGTTGGACATGAGTGGGGGCCTGGTGGAGGCTGCCCCTGCACTGCTGGGGGGTGGGGGTGCAGGGGGACATGAGTGGGGGCCTGGTGGAGGGTGCCCCTGCACTGCTGGGGGGTGGGGGTTCAGGGGGACATGAGTGGGGGCCTGGTGGAGGGTGCCCCTGGTGGCTGGGGGATGGGGGTGCAGGGGGACATGTGTGGGGCCTTGTGGAGGGTGCCCCTGGTGGCTGGGCGGCGGGGGTGCAGGGAGACATGAGTTGGACATGAGTGGGGGCCTGGTGGAGGCTGCCCCTGCACTGCTGGGGGTGGGGGTGCAGGGGGACATGAGTGGGGGCATGGTGGAGGGTGCCCCTGGTGGCTGGGGGGTGGGGGTGCAGGGGGACATGTGTGGGGCCTGGTGGAGGCTGCCCGTGGTGGCTGGGGGGTGGGGTGGTGGGAGACATAAGTGGGGGCCTGGTGGAGGCTGCCCCTGCACTGCTGGGGGGTGTGGGTGCAGGGGGACATGTGTGGGGGCTTGGTGGAGCCTGCCCCTGCACTGCTGGGGGGTGGGGGTGCAGGGGGACATGTGTGGGGGCCTGGTGGAGGCTGCCCCTGCACTGCTGGGGGATGGGGGTGCAGGGGGACATGAGTGGGGGCCTGGTGGAGGCTGCCCCTGCACTGCTGGGGGGTGGGTGCAGGGGGACATGAGTGTGGGCCTGGTGGAGGCTGCCCCTGCACTGCTGGGGGGAGGGGGTGGTGGGAGACATGAGTGTGGGCTTGGTGGAGGGTGCCCCTGGTGGCCGGGGGGTGGGGGTGCAGGGGGACATGAGTGGGGGCCTGGTGGAGGCTGCCCCTGCACTGCTGGGGGATGGGGGTGATGGGTGACATGGGTGGGGCCTGGTGGAGGCTGCCCCTGGTGGCTGGGGGGTGGGGGTGCAGGGAGACATGAGTGGGGGCCTGGTGGAGGGTGCCCCTGGTGGCTGGGGGGGTGGGGGTGCAGGGGGACATGTGTGGGGCCTGGTGGAGGCTGCCCCTGGTGGCTGGGGGGTGGGGTGGTGGGAGACATGAGTGGGGGCCTGGTGGAGGCTGCCCCTGCACTGCTGGGGAGGTGGGGGTGCAGGGGAACATGAGTGTGGGCCTGGTGGAGGCTGCCCCTGCACTGCTGGGGGGGGTGGTGGTAGACATGTGTGGGGGCCTGGTGGAGGCTGCTCCTGCACTGCTGGGGGGTGGGGGTGCAGGGGGACATGAGTGGGAGCCTGGCGGAGGCTGCCCCTGGTGGCTGGGGGGTGGGGTGCAGGGAGACATGAGTTGGACATGAGTGGGGGCCTGGTGGAGGCTGCCCCTGCACTGCTGGGGGATGGGGGTGCAGGGGGACATGAGTGGGGCCTGGTGGAGGCTGCCCCTGCACTGCTGGGGGATGGGGTGCAGGGGGACATGAGTGGGGGCCTGGTGGAGGCTGCCCCTGCACTGCTGGGGGGTGGGTGCAGGGGGACAAGTGTGGGGCCTGGTGGAGGCTGCCCATGGTGGCTGGGGGGTGGGGGGGGTGCAGGGGGACATGTGTGGG